>NC_090923.1:199254185-199877778 GCF_040938575.1 Ambystoma mexicanum
GACAGGGAACATAGCACTGGTAACCCCCACACCCTTAAGCCAGCAGATCTCCACCCAGCTCAACTCCAAATGCCAGACTGGCCGTTTCCTCAGAACACCACAAACTCTCACACTTCACCAGCATTCCAGCTGTGATGTCACTAAATTTGACATCATCTACACTGACAGGGCCACCGCAACAAGAAGATCACTACTAAACACTTCACTTAGCTCTTTCGTTCATCAAAAAATGACTATGTGCGTAGATGCATTTATTCCCAGAAATGTATTGTCATACATGATATGAAATGTTAACCGTTGGGTAAATATCTGCCCCATATTTATAGAGGCCAATCCGCACCAATACTCATTGGCTCAGCACTTGGGAAGCATGTGTCCCCAGGCTCTTTCATTGGATGAAACTGAGCGCAAACAGAAAAGCTAATACTTCTAGTCAATCAAGTGCACAAAGGTGTTGGCCAATCAGAAGGCTTTATTGTTCAATACACTCTGATTGGCAGCTGAAGACATGCAAGATTTCACCGGCTTCTCTGATTTTCTGAAAGCCCATCAGTCCAGACACTCAGAGCCCATTTATGCTGGTGTACATAGCTGCATACCAGGAATTCAGTGCAAGAGATATTTTTAGGTCATAGTGGGAAGTGATGCCAGGTGTCAACAAAAGAAAGGTAGGTTGATCTTTTCACACTGCATATGTGGATGCTTATGGCCTGATTCACAGAAGCGTTTTAAAATGGCACAATTGCATTGAAAAACGCTCTGTGAATCAGGTGCTTCGTGTCTTAGTTATCTCCAGAAGTGGAATGACACATTAGCTCAATCATGAGCTATATCTCAATTAAATGCAGACAGGCTTTGAGAAACCATAATATGTCAGGGAAGCTCATATGCCCATGTTCAGCCTCAATTAATCCATGTCACATGCCTGCACGCTGCCTCAAATACTGGGAGCAGTTTCACATGCCCAAGTTCAACTTCAGAAGCACATCTACACAGTCACAGGCACAGGGAACCAGCGTCTGACTAGGGCATACAATTGTCTTGGGCACCAACGAAAAAGTGGCCCACAATTGCAAATGGGAATTCATTTCTCTTGTGACGCTGTTTGAATAGTACCCAAGGGTAAGATTTTTGAATAAATGTGATGCAAATTGTACATTTTGGAGAATATTTATTCATCAACACCGGTCAAAACTATTAGCCACATAGTGAAGTAACTCCTCAAACTGGCCCACATTGGTCAAAAAAGCACCCCACTTTGACCCAAGAAACTGTCCCACACAAACATTTTGCGTTATTGGTTCGGCCATTGGTCTATTGTCCTATAAGCCAGACCGAGCCTGCAGGCAACCATGCCCATGCCCATGTTCAGGCATGCATTATGAACAAAGTTTCATGCGGCATGCACGTGAGGCATTGTCAGCAGTCACTGCAGATCATGTTGGATTGTGGAGGATAGAAACCAGGTAAAAACGGGTACCCGTGGGGAAACACACCCACAAAAGTGACAGAGACATGAGACAAGAGATATGGAATAGCACCAGTGCCAGAGACTTGAAGTCTGACCCGAGTTAACTACAGCACCATTAGGAGCTAACCTTGGGTACCTGAGGGCACAGTCAATGAAACGACGAAGAAGGAGGTCATGCTGTATTTCTATTTACTCCTTCTATAGCACTCGTTGCTTGCCTGAGTTCACAGGTCCTCTTGACTGTCAAGTGTTGTGGTCACTGCCTGACTTATACCCGACTGGAGTTTTTCTTCTTTATTAAGTAAGGGTTGTAATTGTGGTTTTGTTTCACCTGGAGCAGAGTGATTTGGAACACCTTTATACAAGTGCAAAGGAGTCAAGGAATAAACTTGTAAAAAACGAGAAACAGCCTTCTCAAGAAACAGAAAACTTGAAGAGTGCGTCCTTGAGTAAAAATATATTTATGAAGAGGGACTACAATTTCTCAAATGCTATTAAATCGAGCAGTGAGGCACTGGAGCTGCCACCTACATGGTGAGAAACGCAGCCTGCTTTGGTAAAGCAGTCAATATTTCCACAACAGCAACCTTATTGATTCACTTGATGCAATTACTAACTCACTCATGTAAGGTCTTAACTAAAGCGGACGGAAGTGGGACAGAAGTGGTCTGCCGTGGTTGAGAGAGGAGGAGAGTCTTTTTTCATTGTCCATAGCACCTTGGAGGTGTGCCTTACCAGGAAGAAACTGCGCAGAGCACAGCACAGATAGAAGTGGGATAGAAGTGGTCTGTCATGGTTGAGAGAGAAAGAGAGTCTTTTTTCATTGTCCCTAGCACCTTGGAGGCGTGCCATGCCAGGAAGAAACTGTTCAAAGCCTCATTCGCTGAGCGGAGTGAGGAACGGACGGAAGTGGGACATAAGTGGTTTGTCATGGTCTGTCGCGGGTGAGGAACTGCACCCACCTCTGTGCTAAAGGTATTTTCCAGTGTACCTCAGGGGACTTGCATGCTTTGCAGACCACCCCTAAGCACTGAAATTAAACAGATATAGCAAGGTCCATGCAGTGACTGTTGGGGTCATACCCTTTGAGCCATAGCTTCTGCCTTCTCCTCTCCTCTCGTCTCCTCTTTTCCTCCTCTCTCCTCCTCCCCCTCGTTCTTCACCGACTCACACCCATGCACAAAAATGTGTCTCAAATGTGTCTCTTTATTCCTGCTATTATACAAAGGTTGTGCAAGAAATACTGTTCACATACTTTCCTACTCCTCTTGCATCCTGTGCCATCAATCCCAATCTGACTATGGTCGATAGCGAGAGTTTCGGAGTCAGCCAGCTGAAGATGAGGTTATGCATGGCTCTTCGGAGAGCAGCCAGTCTGGAAACCTAGGAGAAGACCAATAGTTGCCTCACTGATGACAAATTTGGGTGTGACCGACCAGAAAGCAAAAGGCTGAAATCAATATACAAGTAATTTATGAAGTTACAAGCCAACAGCTCCTCCCCGCACCCACAAACCTGCCCAATTGCGGGCCAAACCATCAAAGACTATTTCAAAGTTTCAAACCCGAATACCATAATAAAACCGAGACGTATAATTTCTTTGGCACCCCTTGATAGTTCGCATATTTACGACTTCAAGGAAGGCAATTGCATTAATGATCTTAGTCTAATCGAACACACCAACTCCTTTGCCTTTGAAGTAAGGCATCATCGGGGGGAGAGTGTGATACGTCTGACCTGCGATCCCTCTGTATATGGATCTCCAACCGACCTATCAAACTTTATCTATAGGGAGAGGCTGACAAATCTTGACCCTGGCTCAGGATTACAGAACACTGGCTCTGAAGAAAATACCATCCACCATACCCTGAGAGAAGTAGATGAGCTTATTCGTCTGACATCACCAACCTTATCCGCTCGAAATATGGTACAGAGCTCATTTGTTACCCTCTATGACAACATTTGGGATGAGGTGAGGGCACATAAAAATATGTTAGTGGATCTAAATCTAACAATAGAGGACTTGGCATTTACAAAGTGTTTGAGAAATGGGGGAGGTCCACCAAGAACCCCTGTTGAAGGACAAAAGGGTAAAGTAACCCTTCATCTGCCTATTGTAATCGTAAATGACTGAGAGGGGGACATACGATACCCAGAAATTCAAGAGATAAGTGAAATCCCCACATCTAACACATTAAATACAGTTGCCACAATCCAAAATTCTTATGGTCACCATGACTCACTACAGTTGAAGAGAATAAGAAACCACTCCAGTAGTGACCAGATTCTGTGCCCTCAATGAGGACATAAATACTAGTGGAGAAACAAGGAACAGCACAGAATTGTACGATCGGACCGGAAAAAAGGTCAGACCGTACAAAAAGTCTGAAAAATGCTACCACCAAAGGTTCGAACACCAAAAGTTCGAACCTTTGGTGGTAGCATTGTAGGTAAGTATTAAAAAAAGACTGCAGGGGCTGCGGGGGTGTCCCACGCAACACCTCGCTCACTATACTGTGTGGCATAGTGAGCGTGGTGCTGCGGCGGACACCACTGCAGCACACCTGAAAAACCCCCAAAAAAAAGAAACAGGGGCTGTGTGGCTGTCCCCCGCAACACCCCGCTCATTATACTGTGTTCTATAGTGAGCGGAGGCTGCGGGGGACATCCCGCAGTTCCCGAAAAAAAAAAGGAAAAGGGCACTGCGGCACTGGTTCCCGATCACGGAAGTGAAAGGGAACTGGCGCTGCAGGAACTCAGTGTGTAATAAAGGTAAGTAGGGTTTGTTTATGTTGGGGGTGTGGGTGGGGGCGTGTTGAGGGTGTGGGCTTGGGAGTATTGTGGATATGTTGTGCGCGTGGGTGGGGGTGTGGTATGTAGGGGTTTTAAATGCGTGTTCACATGGGAAAAGTGCAAACCTTTTGTGGTTCGCACATTTCTCATGCAAAGGTTTCCATCGCGGACCTTTCTGCGATGGAAAAATCACGCAGATCCAACAGCACAAGCTGAGAACACAGAGCAACATAATTTCCCCATCATGGGACTCCCTGGCTGCTGTTGCCATAAATCTGGGATTACACTACCCCCCCAATGATACAACAGATGCAATGACCACTTCAAATTTGACTTACAGAACACACATGTTGAAGCCCCTACTGTTGTTAGTAGTATCGTGCCAAAAGGAAGGTGAACTTACAAGGAGAATGCTCCGGGACCACTGAATCCCAAATTAAAAGTAAAGCCATAAGAGAGCAATTAACGGTCCAGAATGTACACAATCAAAACAAATGCTGTGCACATATGGCAACAGACACAAACAAAACACTATCTAGTTTGATGATAGTGGTTGGTGCCCAGCTCTTGAATGCTTGTGAGAAACCAAAGGGAGCCTTTCTGCTGGAGCTAGTTCCCTATGAAGCAGCAAATCCCACTACCAGGAAGGTTATTTTGGGAGACTTGCTAAAAAATGTTAAAACCACACACAGATGGGCACAGGGGAAAGTTTATCACTGGGTGTCAAGAATAACATTGAGGAATGATAACAGCAAAAGTTCTCCTCCACCTCACGGCACACATAACTTCAGGATTAATGGTTGGATTAATGGGGATCAGGAAAAGAAAGCACCCCAGGGACAGTCAAAACATGATCTGACTCATTGCACAAGTTATGGGTGAAAAATGATGCTTACACACTCCCTGGGCCAAGACTATACACTCTGTCTCAATAGAATGAATGTTATTCTAATTCTTAATGAAATACCCAACCTAAAAGCACTAGTATCTGCCGATATATATAGATTGGAATTTCCATACAAAAGCGACAAAAATTGCTGTATACTACTTTAGCTCAAAAATTGTGTTTGAACTTAACCTGCTGAAGAGAAGGAATCTGTGTGATCTAGTCTTTATCATAGGCCCCATAGATGAAGTAGATGTGACGGAAGCTAGGAATAGAAGTACAACAGCAAAAGAAGTATCAATGCACATGAATGATCGAGAACATTCTGTTCCTAAAAAGGTTCTGACCAATACAGATTTTGCAGCCGTTATCTCCACCTTGTAGTGAAAATAATGTTGTTAATTGGGAAAATTGAGAAACCAACACTGATGCAGAAAATCTTAGTACCCAGAGACTGTGTTGCCTGCTACTCCTGGTGTCATCACACAACCAATTGACAATTCTAAGCGTATTGTGGGTTCTTGGAATATAAGATGCTTTGGTAAACTATCAGGAAAACATGTTATTAACAATGCTAAAGGCTTAGCCCATTTTGTGTTTTCAAGAGACCTGTGTCCTGGACAATCTTCTATGGGATGGGCATGTGATCTTTCAACAGGCAGCAACTAAGGACAATGATGGGCGACCCTCAGGTGGTTTATGTACTTTGATTAAGAATGGCCATGGAATAATTGTGAGTGTATTTGCAGATGAATGCAAAGGAGTACTAACAGAAAATTAGAATTACATCTAGAGAAAACAGTATCTCATATTCTCCTGGTGAAATTTTACTGGCACCCTGCTGACTGTGAACTCACAACTATGATCAGTTAGAGAAGATCCTTGAGCGTTACAGAAACACCTTCCTAGTCTGTGGCATGATTATGGTAGGAGACTTGAACGCACATGCTTCCCTGAGGACACAGAGCTAGGGAAACAGGTAGATTTTACCAACCCACATACCACACTATTGACTGAATATGGTTCTCAATGGAGAGACTTTTGGGAAGGTTGGGGACTGCTAGTTTCTAATGGACAAATAGCTGGAGACATCACCCGACCCCACTTGGCATAGAGATAGCCAAAGCTCTTGGCTTGATTATATTTCCACCTGCTTGAAGTCATACATCTCTCCTACAGCGAACATGATCTAGTGACACTCCACTTAAATTTAATGCTCAGGGCACCCAAAATAAAATGTAAAAACAATATCACTGATCAGAAAAAAACAGACTCACCTGGAATGAGAAAAGTCTTGCTAACTTTAACTGACCAGTTGAGAATTTCTGGCGTACCACAACCAACGGCTAAAAAGTAAAAGATATGTCACTTGAACATGAACATGAACATTTCTGTCCACTTGTGAAGGCAAAGGCCAGCACCCTTACAGGTAATAATGTCATTATGAAGGGATCCAATCACCTATATGTTTATACTAAAGAAGTTCAAGAAAGGAAATCACTTATGCGCAAAGAGATTACAAATTTAAGACTTAGTTCCCGTAATAAAGAGGAGACACATGAACAGATTCAGAAACAGAGACAGTCCTATTGAAACTCAATTAAGAACCATAGGTTCCTTCTTAAACAAAGAGATAGGGAAAGGATGCTGTCTGCGGTTGTGCAGAAAAATAGTAGACATTTTTGGGATATTATAAACTCGCAAACAGGTTCCAAATCCCTTAGAAATATGAATCACATTCCAGCAGAAACATGGTGCAAGCATTTTGGGGGAACTGTATAAAAATGTGGGTAATACAATGCCAAATCCAAATCTCACTGATACCTTGGATCCTAAATATTTCTATTGAACATCTAGCAGAAATCATAAAGTCTGGCTCGAATTCACAATGGACTTTGGAATCTTGTGTTGAAAACACATCCAGAAATGTGGGCCGGAGTATTGCATATGCTGTTTCAGGACATCTTGCTTAGTAAGGCTTTCTCCTCATCTTGGCATGCCTCGGTAATCGTGGCAATATTTAAGAAAGGTGATTGTATGAATCTGGTGAGCTACCGCCCTATTGCTCTCCTCGATCTAGAGAGCAAAATATTTGCACCATGTGTTCTGAGCTGTTTAAAGGAATAGATCTCCTCCCTAAATAGATTATCAACATTTTAAAGGGGCTTTAGGAGGGGAATGGGAACTGATGCAAGTGGTCTGCTTGTCCAGACTATGATTGATCAAGCATTTAAAGAAAGAAATCCCCCTCTGCATGTGGCCAGCATTGATCTAAGTCTCGTCTTTGATAAGGTCGACAGAACAAGGCTATGGTCGAAGCTACGGGCCTGGGGAATTCCAACACATCTACTGGACATTTTGATACTATTACATAGCAAAATAGTGGTGAGAGTGCAACTTGGAGCCAATGGAGAGGTGGCTAAACCAATAGAAACTGACCGAAGTGCGAGACAAGGGTGTAGGCCGCATGTCTCTTCAACTTGTATTTGTCTGATGTCGGAAAGTGTCTTGGCGAAGCCTCTTTTATTTTCCCATGGGTAGGTTGTGAGAGTTGCTTTTGGGTTGCATATGCTGATGACCTGTTGCTCCAAGACAGAACTCCTATAGGCATGCAAAGGCTACTTAAATGTTTCACAGACTACATTACAATAAGTCTTTCAATAAACCCAACTAAGTCCAGCATTTCATGCTTTAATTCAAGGACATTAAAATTAACAGAATTTAGATGACATCTTAGCTCCATACCAGTTAGTGTAACCCTGCATGTAAAATACCTGGGGTTTACCTTATTAAGACCAAAGGAGCACAAGATAGGAAAAACAGCATTGTGGGCACAAGGTAATCAACATGTCGGCAAATTAAATATATCCCAAAACATCCTGTCTTTTTACACTTACCCCGTTGGTTTCATTCTGTACAGGCAAAGTTATACCTTCACTTATTTATCTAGTCAATGGGAAAAAGATGAATTGAACAAACTTGAAGGAATGATATAGAGGAAGTTACTACTTATTCCAACGTGTGTACCACTCTCTATTCTTCATTTTGAGTTGGGAGTTAATTTCTTGTCCTCGTTAGTCCAGCTGAAGATGCTGTTACCACTTCAGAAAATAATGATATGTTCTCAGGACTCATTGGGTCACATTACGAGTTTGGAGGTAGCCATGCCCTTAATAAGGGCATGGCTATCCCCAATCTCGGGTCTGGCACCGGGTCCTGTGAAAGGGGAATTACCAGGCCATTCCGACCTTTGCGGGTCCGGTAATTTCCCTTGCGCGGGACCTGGAGCCGGTACGTCCCCATTCCCATTTGAGCCCCCATAGGGCTCAATGGGAATGGGGAGGATGGTAGCAGCGGTACTGTTCATACCGGTACCGTTACTACCATCCTGTTCAGTTCGCTGGTGCCGCTCTGCATGCCTGGTCAGACCAGGCATGCAGAGCGGCACCTGCGAGCAGAACTCGTAATGTGGCGGCAAGGTAACAACGGCGCCGGTAGCACTACAGGCTTACTGTCACTGATGTAATGGGATGTAATGAGAACTGTTCTGGACCAATTCAAGAAGATCCAATACAAATCAAAGAACCAAGGAAACTTTACAGCTATGGATCGACAAACCCTGAAAAGACTCCTAGATAATAAAGACATTATCTTCAAACCAGCCGACAAGGGAGGGGCTCTAGTTCTAATGGATAAAATCAAATACATCAGGGAAGTGGAGCGACAACTTGCGGATCAGGACACCTACAAAGAAATAAATCACAATCCAACGGAGGAATTGATGAAGATAATCAAACAAGTACTTGATGAGGCAGAAGACAGAGAGGTTATCTCTGAAAAAACTCGCAAATTTCTGGAAAAAACACACCCCATCACACCAGTGATATATATTCTTCCCAAGATTCACAAGAGATTACTAGACCCACCGGGGAGACCGATTATAGCAGCCACAGACAGTCTACTGGAACCATTGGCTAAATATCTGGACAAGATTTTGCAACCTCTTGTACAAGAAACTCCGACGTACATTAAGGACACCACACACTTCCTCCAGAAACTTAAGGAAGTACTCTTTGTTGATGGAAGAGATACCCTGTTTACGATGGATGTCACCTCGCTCTATACCAATATAGTACATGAGGCGGGACTTGAGGCAGTCGAATGGCTCCTTCTGAGGTCGGACGACTGCCAAGGGGACAAGATCTTTGTCCTAACACTGCTGAAATTAGTTCTTATGAATAACTTTTTCAGATTTGAAGATAGGTACTACTTACAACTCTCAGGTACCAGCATGGGGGCGGCTATGGCCCCTGCTTATGCCAATACATATATGTATTATCTGGAAAATGAACATGTTCTCACTTCAGCAAGATGGCTGCGCCACCTCACCATCTTCGTAAGGTATATTGACGATGTGTTTGGCATATGGTCTGGCCCGGAGGACGAACTGGTGGAGTTCTTCCATATGATGAACAACATGCACCCACGTATTCAATTCACCACCCAAACCAGTAAATTCAAGATCAACTTCCTGGACGTGGAAATCTATGTGAAAAATGCTAAACTCGAAACCAGGATATTCACGAAGACAACTGACAGGAACAGCCTCTTGCTAGCTACGAGTTTCCATCCGCAAAGGACAATTGAAAGCGTTCCACTGAGTCAGTTCCTACGTTATGGCAGGAACATTTCAGAGGAATCGGAATATGCAAGACAATCAGTGGCCCTACGTCACAAATTCAGGGAGAGGGGATACAAATCGGCCTCGATCGCCATGATTGAAGAGAAGGTGTTAAATGTACAGAGAGACACTCTGCTCACGACTAAAGTCAAGAGCAAAGAGGAGAAATTAGTGTACGTGACTACACATTCTAATCAGAGCAGAAAAATCAGGAACATTATCCACAAGAACTGCCCAATCTTACAAATGGACCCAGAAACTCAATCCCTTTTTCAAGAGCCCCCGATATTTGCATATAGAAACAGCAGGGCTCTCAGGAACAGCCTGATTCGAGCCGAGACAGGATCTGACCATCCAACAACTACACAATACAAAGGTACACAACCCTGCTACAATTGCCAGCACTGTAGTAATCTTCTTTTGGGCAACACAATCTCACATCCCCACACGGGCAAATCCATCTTTCTTAAACATTCCTGTATGTGCGACTCAACGAATGTTGTATATGCACTTAAATGCCCCTGTGGTCTATATTACGTGGGGATCACCATGAGGAAAGCAAAGCTGAGATGGACCGAACATAAATCAAACATTAGAACCAAAAATTTGAGATCTCCAGTGTCAATACACTTTTTAGAAGCTAGGCACTCAATTGCCCAATTAAGATGCATTATTTTGGAACAAGTACAAGCAGGCCCAAGAGGGGGTGATGTACACAGACGATTATTGCAAAGGGAAAATTTTTGGATTGATCTGCTGGATTGTTTAACCCCAAGGGGCATGAACTGTGAGTTCGATCTGATGTGCTTTGTCTAATATTATGTGATGCCTATGTTTGTTTTTAATGCATAAATGCCAATCATGGTTGTTGTTTGTATACATGCAACCATCTTAGTCGCTCTGTTATGTTTCAGAGGTATGTTTCCTACGTTACACCGATTGGTTTCACCTTAGCCACCAAAGATGCTAATAACATTAACTCACTTTAACCAGCCATCCAGACGGACTGAACGCGGGTTTGTCCTGCTTTGTTCTGTTACCGGTCTGGCTGAGCATCACTATTCCAGGGTGTGAGGGGGGACACCACGCAGCCTCTTTTTAGGCTGCGGTGGTGTCCCTCCTCGCACTCCACACACACAGCAGTATGGCCATCTATAACACCCAGATTGCTCACTTGTTAGGCCCCCGGGCCGTTATTGAGATCTTCAATTCAGGAGGTCATTGCTATAGTTAGGTTACACAGTGTCCAAATGATTCACCTATCAGCATTAGATCCCCCGTGATCTGCCTTCTCACAGCCAGACGCAGCACCCTGCAGTGCCTTGGCTGTTCATGTTGTCACCATAGCAACTCACTCGAGGTATGAGTTTTGTGTCGGAACCTATAGTTTCTAACACTAGATGCGGCGATAGCTCTATAACATTCTTTACAACAACAGGCATTTCAGATGTGATACAAGCCCGTGGATTAACAATTTTGATTGTTAGTTAGCCTGCATGCCCCTACCAACATGGCGTCATCCGCAGCATCGAGCATGCGCGTGGCTGCCATGGCGACCATTTATAAACCCGCAATCGCGAGCCGAGCGTCTAACTAGTGGACATCTCGTACTCTGCGACCGCACTGTTATTATAGGTAAGACTGTCGGAACCCTTGAGCAGCTGTAGGGGCTGTATAATCGATTATTTTGCAAAATGCATACATTCCAAATCGTTAATATGCATCTCATACGAATTCTGAGCCCAATTCTTGGTAGTCACGGATCCCGCCATTCATTTATTTTGGCTTGTTGCCTTTTCTCTCTTTACTTTAATAAGTTTACCAGACTCTGTTAACTCTACTGGGTTATTTTCCATACGTTCCTTAGGAGACTCTTCACCATCTTTACCCTTGTGGTTTCCTCAGTAATTTCTTTTCGTTTTTTTGATTAATTACAGTACACGCACCGTGCGATTGACCTCCTAACAACCCTCTCACATCCGGGGTGATCCAAATTCGCCTTTGGACGTGGTGAGTGTTACTCCTTTGCTTTTTGCTTTTTGCTTTCTGACTCTGTGAACAAAAATTTAAATTTTCACAAGCTGACATTGATTTTTTTCACTCATTACACAGATTGTAAGAATCTTGATTTTTAAACGTCAATACTAAGGTTAGTGCATACCTTTGGGTATTCAACACTTATTTTTTCATTTATAATTCCCAAATAGCTAACTAGTTTATTTATATTTCCCTAGGAATACACATTTAAATTTGAAGGAACTTCATATTTCCTGCCCTGAAGATGGATTCATCCGAATCCGAAACGCGTTGGCACTTAATTACATCTAGGAGTGTTTAGGACTGAAAAATACTTTTGTTATCTGCAAATACGTTTGTTTTCTGCAAATATGAATTATTGTATGTTTAGTTACAGAAATCCTATGTCTCTCGATACTCTACACTTTGCTAGTTTACTTTGAAGTTGAACGACTATATGTATTATATTGTACAATTGCACCAAATGATAAGGTCTTTTGATGCTGCCTGTTAAACACTGAGTTTGATATCTGATCCAATGGTATATTTGAGACTTGAATTGGAATCTAATTTCATTTCACTTAATGTTTTTTGTAATATGTCTAATTACCTTGTGACATATAAAATACATGTGTTATGCACTTGTAGTGTGTAGGTTCTTGGTGGCTCCAGAACAGACTCTACCAGGTGGACATTTGTTTATTTTCTTTAAATACACAGTTCATGACTGTTATGTACACATATGAGTACTAGATTACCCAAGTCTATCGGAGAGCTCTATGTACACCTTTGGGAGGGCGCCTTCCGGTAAATGGGAGATCCCCTCTCTTGATAGATCATTAAATCACATAGGGGTTTTTACCCCATTAGGAGTGCAACACAGGGCTATCGGTTGGCAACACCCGATGTTTGTTTGATGTCCTTTCTATGTTTTGATCTCAAGTGGCCTCGGGATCTGCCCTGCTGCACCTGAAATCCATTTATTTAACTAATTGATTGCTCGAAATCTGTATGTAAAAAGCATCTATGTTTAGGTTTATTCTTCATTTCTGATTATATGAACTTGCAGTAGTGCCTCCCACACCATACCCCTTTTTCGTCACAGATGTAATGAGGCCCATTGTACTCTATTAAGGGAGCCCAAATTAGAAAAGGGACAGGAAAGCCATTTCAAACATGATATAAGCAATGCCAGCAAATAATGACAAAATGGGATGTTTCTTTGGAGATGTTATTATCTAACCCTGTTAAGGCAACAAGAAAAATGCTGGACTCACACTGGGCAATTACATGCGATAATAGAACACACTATGGATTAACCGAAGACATCAGCCTAGATTCTAAATAGAGGGGGAGCCTTACGCCCTACTTGCAACACTGTCCAGATATACGTTTTAGTGAAACTTTTATGAGATTTCGTTTAACTTGTTATATACAGGATAGGTTTTGTACTTAAGAGGCCAACGAGAAAGTGCAATATGAGGTTTTATCAAGACTGTGATGTGCTCTTTTACATATATTGAAATTGCAACGTGGCACAAATAATGCCAATGTATGCCAATGATTTCTACTTGCATATTTCATACATGTACAATATTCTATTAGAATATCTAGTGGATAATGTTTTGAAAATCAAAATGCAGTCCATATTTTAATTTTAAGGACTTTAATAATTAGGACACCCTTGCGGCTGTTTGGCATTTCTGATTAGTCAATCTGTGGGCTATATGCACTGATAGAGCCCACAGGATGATTACAGCCCGTAGTTCGGGCTGCAAGGAGTTATGATATCCAGCAGAGCTGCATACAGCAGTGAACGCGTTGGTCAGCGTGTGTATTCCGGAATGGAAAGAGTTCACTTTCCATTCTGACGGACAGGAAAAATGGAAAGCAAAGCAATGGGTACGCTTTCCCAGCATCACCCTCACATACATGACGTTATGAAATAAAAAAGCAAAGGAAACGCTTTTGCAGCTTTTCAAATGAAAAAGGGGCTGATATGAGCTGCACTGCAGCATAATGGGGAAGAAATGGATACGTTTATATTTAGCAATGAAATCAGAGGAAACGTTGCATACATTTGTGGACCTTGCACAGAAAGGTAAGTAAATGAATTGGCTGTTAAGTAAATATATGTACAAGTGGAGCTTGTAGAAGTCTATTAACTTGCATGTTTGTGAGGAGTAAGTGGTGCCTAACATTTGTGTAGTGAGGGGGAAATAAAGCACACCTAAAGTAAACATAATTAGAGCAGGGGGCAGGCATACCCACACCTGATTCCACTTTAGTATGATACTCCTCCCACCCAAGCACCTTCCACCACCCTATATAAAAATGAAACATGTTTAATTGAAGTACAAAAAATGTCTGCAACATTTATTTACCATTTTGCAATTTTTTGTACTTCCACTAAACATGTCTCATTTGTTCAACTTTACTTAAACAGTGAGGGTGTTCTAACTAGGTCTTCGTGCCCATGACACTGGTACGGCCCTCGCTGCAAGTCTGTAAAGCTATATTATGTCAGAGTGCACTAAATATGTGAAAAATTGTTATTTACTTTTGGCACTATATAGTGTTAATTGTTGTATATTCAATTTCTGTTAATAGTGGAACTTCCATACACGGTAGCACATTTCAACACTTTCACTCAGAACTGTGGACTATAACTGCAAGCATTACAGGCTACTATTATAATTCCAGCCATTCCCAGTGTAACATAACTGTTCTAGCATATCTGAAAGGACAATATCAGTCGGTAATTCATATGGTCACTTCTGTTCCTCTTCTTAAATATCAGAATTACCACCAAACGCTTCCAGGAATTTCCTTTGACTTATTAATGGTCATTGAAAAGGCTAAATGTATAGGTAATTGTCTTCTTTTGAGTTTGAAAGGCATATTTGTATTAGATGGAAAGAGAGGTATGTGTGGAATAAGAACAGTATTGAAGTTCCATCAATTACACAGCACTCTATGATGTGTCTTTGTAGATGTGTAATTGTCAACCTTGTTCGACTGCAGAGTGCCTGGGATGGCATCAGATTGCATAGTAGCATAAGTACAGCGCCTACTTTCAGTCTTTGCTCGTGAGGAGGCCTTCGTCCTACTGCATTTCGCTCCTTAGACTGAAACGCTGAGCTGGTTATTAACTGTCAATTGACACTGGAACTGCCGTGCCCTGTGTGAAGGGAAGTGCGGGTGGAAAGAATGCTCATTCTGTTAAAATGATAGCTGTTGGTGAATTAGAAGGGCACATAGAGGTGCACTTTGTCATTCGATCAGGAACGGGCAACCTAGCGCTGATAAATTGCATCAGCTGAGTACGGAAACATACCTAAGTGTTTCATATATATATATATATTCAAAGAAAAACTTTGTTAAAGGGACGTTATGGTTAAGTTGCACTAATAAAAACCTATGAAATTCAATGAAAAAACTTTCTTAAAGAGACGTTGTGGTTACAATTAACAGAAAACCCCCAGAAATTCACCAGTTAGGGATGGATAATCAACATAACTTGCACCACCAGGGTGCACTGCTAAGACTAACACCCTTGACATCAAAGATGACATCACAAATGTCATTGATGACATCACTGGTGACATCACATATATATTTACTTTTCATGAAAAGCCTCCACAAGGGATTGTCATTATAATTTTTAGCAGAAAACTATCAGCGATCATTGCGAGAACTATCATGAGATACATAGTTCATCAAGCAATGCATTACTGTAAACACCATTGCATTACAGAGGTCTTTTCAGTACATGAACATACTCATGTACAAACGTAGGCATAGAGGTGCAATATTCAAAATGTTGCTATGTTGGATATTGAAATGATGAGTGCTTTTGTTTCAGAGTTTTGCGCACTGTGTGTAATACATATTTAACAATGCTTCAATTACTACATAATTGCACTACTACACACAAAACATAAAGAGACCACAACGCGTACAAATATGAGCATACACAGGAAAAGTAAAGTAAAAAAAAAAAAGCAGCAGTATTACCAGAAAGTGTTTATAACCTAACTGATTATCTTCATGTACAGAAATGATTGCTGTATTTCAGGCTTGCTTCTTCTCCTATGTATATGTATCATATGATGTGGCTGAACCCTAAGAAAAGTAGTGTAAGAACATATGAGAAGGGTAAGGTCTACAAATATAATACATTTTCAATTTTTTATTCTTAACCGTCAGTGAATAAAAACCACCTAGTCTAGATATGCCAGTGAACAAAAAAAAGAGAGAGCCAGATATGTGATGTCAAAAGTGATGTCATCAATGACATTTGTAATGTCATCTTTGGTGTTATGGGTGTTAGTCCTAGCAGTGCGTGGTGGTTATGGTTGCCTAGTTGACCATTACTGGTGAATTTCTGGGGTTTTTCGGTTTTACTTGTAATCATAACATCTGTTTAACAGAGTTTTTTCATTGAATTTCATAGGTGTTTTATAAGTGCAACTTAACCATAACATCCCTTTGACAAAGTTTTTTCATAGAATATCGGAGTCCTACGAATATTGCGCCTGTCCGGAACTGCCCGCTGCACGTGTGTCGCACTTTGAATTAGTTCGAGTACATGAACCCTGTCCTTGGAACAGCTATGCACCTATGTAGAACCAATCCTGCACAATTGCTGTCCCATGGACACCTGTCCCATCCACGAACGTGTCCACAATGTCATCATGTGAGCAACCCACGGGCCCCCGGACACTTGAGCAATCCAAGGTGTTTTACTGTAAAACCTCACCCTTGCATATGTCCCAGACCATGCCCCTGGCGATCTAGATACATTTTGGAATTTCTTTTAGCCCTTTTTGGTGTTCGAAGTGGCCGCGGAGTGCTCCCCAGCACCCCTATAAAAGGCCACACCCTAGTGCAGCTCTTGATTCTGTTTTTGTCTACCAGAGAGAGCATTGCTAAATATTGCTGGTATCCTATATTGGATTGGCTGCTGACCTCTGCCTCCTGTGCTGTGTGTGCTTTGCCACATTTTAAGAAGAACATTCCTCTGCCTGCTGTGCTTTCCTGTGCTACATTCCATATGGCAAACATGCCTTCAACTTCTTCAGCTGCCTCGGCTTCAGCACCACCCCCATCCCCTCCACTACCACCACCTTCCCAAGGATCTGGAGAGGGGAACAGGCGTGGATATGTAGAGAGAGAAGAAGAGGAAGACGAGGATGAGGTAGTGGAAGTCCTTACTACTGCTGTCCAGTGTGAGTCTTGGGTGTGGAGGCTCTTTACCACCGTTGGAAGGGTAACCAAGGCACATGCAGACAAGGTGTGATGCACTGAGTGCAACATGGTGCTCAGTCGTGGCAAACAGGGTCTGTATAGCTACAGGACCACTTTCATGCAGCAAAACCTAAGGTAATTTCACAGGGCAGCAGTTAGGAGGGTCGTCCCCTTCGATCAAAGTAGTAGGTTGAGTTCCTCTACAACATGCTCCATATCTGCTCCTGCTACCACAAGAGACACTCCTGTGGGGCAGCGCATCCCTGAACCAGCCTCACAGGCCATACATCACGCAGTAGACCCTTAAATTTCGATGGTCACTGTACTGTGTATGTACTGCGATGCAGTACTCTTCAGGGGGGAGACACTTCAATGTGCTTTCGAGGCTACGGTCCGGGAGCATGAGAAAGTCTGCCACCTACCTAAGTAAGGCCCACCCAACATCGTCCTCTCTCCACCTGCCCTTTCTTATCCCCGTGGTTGGTGCCCCTTCACTATCCTACCTTCCCTTCCTTTCCTAGTGTGTTGTGTATAAAAACACCAAAAAAAACAAAACAACAAAAACAAATCAAAAAGACTCTTTTCAGAATCATCTTTCACAGTTTAAAAATAGAAGTGCCAATCAAATGATTCAGGCCCCTGTGCAAATTGTAAAGTATGTGGACTGTCCACGGACATTTAAAAAAATTATGGGTGGTGGCGCTAAGAAAAACATTGGACTGTTCTCCAGGAGAAGTGGTGGCTCTGAAAGAGCTTCTTGTGGTGTTTGTTTGTTTTTGGAAGGCTTTAAGTGGCCAACACCTACTAGAAAAATGCTTGCTTTACTTGCAAAAAGGGATGCAATGCATTTTAAATATTTCGCAGAATAAGCTGATTGCTAGCATCAGTAAGATGGACTCAATTTCTGCGAAAAATGTTTGTGCTATGAAACATAATATTTTCATTGTGGAAAGAGGACATGCCAACATCTCTCAAAAAGGCGCTCTCTCAAAAAGGCGCAAACAGCCTTGTTGACATTGCATCTCGCTTTCTCCATTTTCGGACCGAATAAAGAAGAGCGCAGCCACATTTGTCTCAGTGCAATATGAGAACAAATTATTTTGGAGTTTGGAAACATGTCCATGACTTTCCCAAGTGCCTCTTTCATCGCAAACTGCAATGAGATTCCAGTAACATGCTCTCAACTGTTCCCTCCACAATGAAGAATAATGTCTGGATGACGGTGTGTCACCAAAGTGGCACACAGAGAAACCAAATCCAGCCACTTCATTTTGCGCACTCCATACCAGTGCACATCCACATGATGGAATCCAAGATCTGCAGTCACCCCTTATTTAAACCAATGTATCCACGAGTCTCCCAAAATCCAGACACTCTGCTCCTAAAAGACCCAGCCATAGTCATAGACATCTGCTCTCGTCTCAGCAAATAGATCTTCTGCCAGAGTTTCTCCTTACACACCACACCCAGAAACCTTATTAACCAATCCCCTAGCCTGTATACTCCCATTTCCATGCCTGCCAGCCTCAAAAGCCCCAAATGTGGCATGCATGCTCCGTCAACTACCACAATGTCTGCGAACATATCATGCAAATCGTAAGGGTGGGGACAGAAATTACAACCAAAATAGCACATTTCCTCTATGATGGTGGCTCTGAAAAGAGCCTTTTTTGGGGGTTGGCTTTTTTCAGATTATTTCTGCTACATGACTTCAAAACAACCTACTGATTGAGTTCTGAATATTACTAAGAAATATTGTATTACCACAATCTGTGAAGGTAATTCCATCACAAAAATAACTTGTACCATCTTCCAAAAGGTTCTAATTTTGGAATGATGACATTCCTACAGAATACATAAAATAAGATATACCTTCAGTAACGAGACATCTTGCTATGGCTTGTTGAGGATTAAAAGACACCACAAGACATCCATGCAGTCCTAGGTGGTATCTGGGAAAATAATTATCTTTGCAGGTGTAAATAGGTACATCAGTTCATTTAGCAACTGCTTCAGTGCACCCTGCACACTTACTGCACTTAGACACCCCAAAAACATTCCTCCATAATTACTGGAGTTTTCAAAACAGCCATATCTTTAAAAAGTGTAAATTTTCCTTCCAAATGTCTCCCTGGCACATTATACCACATAGCCTCCACTCCTTGCAATCCAAGATTGGCAGAAATGCCATACATCTTTGCATACCACTGCAGATTAGTGAAGAGACCATCTCCCACTATCCACACACTAACTGTGTCCATCTCTGCAACCACATCCATCTGCACTACACACAGCAATGAGAAACATGATTTCCTTCTCTGCCTATGAATGACACCCTCAGCACCTGATTGGCTAATCCTATCAGTCCAATTTCCATGCCATGCATGATCAGAAGCCCCGGGTGTGGCACGCCCTGTCCATGGATTACCGCGGTGTCTGCAGACCCTGTAACAAGGAGGAATCCCTTTGGTTCCAATTAGCTCTCTACCTTTTAGCAGAAAACAAATATGAAATTATCAACCCCACAATACTGCACAGCAAAACTGCAAAACTAGACAGTAACGAAATGCCTTCATGAGCAATCAGTAATAACTCAGAAATATTCCACTGCAAAAAACCACTCCAACAGCTTAACTTATATGAAAGCATTATAACCCAAACAGTACACCCATTTCAAGCAATTATACGCCTTCAACCAAAAACAGCAAAGTTGCCTCCCTCTGAATAACTAAAAGGCATTTGTGGCAAAGTAATCTATTTGCCATTAGATCTCAAAGAAAATGTAGATTCTCTATGAGTACAACGGTCAATAGATCAATCTTTGATCATCCTAGTGAATGGTGTACCTACAAAAGACAAAAACAAATCTTAAAGACAACAATGAATAATACAAGAAAAAAATTGAAGACAACCTAAGAGAAACCACCAAAATCATTCAGGATTCCTCAGAAACTGGACAATTTGAACTTTTAGATCCTACTGCAGCCTCCAATATTTTAGACCACTATACAATTCACCCATTGCACTCCAAGGACACCATAGACGATGTTATGGACACATATCAAATGTGACAAGCTAAAGTATCTCCAAACAGCAGATGGGAAAAAAGTGCAGAAGCACTAGCCTTGACTCTTCTTTTTCCTACTGGAAAAGGTGGAAGCTACGATGAAAGGTGCACACAGATAACTGTATCCGAATACCGATCTTTACAAATGTATTCTGAGGACCCCAGATTCTGAAAAAATGTTGAATATATATTCCACCTCCTGTTTGAAAGTGAACTAGCAACTCATGTTACAGAGTTACACACAGTCAAAACAGGTTACAATTTTCAAAATATGTCTGCTATACAACTACTGCAAAAGGTTCAAGAGAAAGATGAAGTTTTACAATCCAGTATTACAAATATTGGCAAACATGCATGGAACAAAAGAGTACTGGTTCCGACGTCACAGAGATGTACGGTGTATGCTTCGCAACCTTGGCCCACCCACATGGTTTGTCACTTTAAGTTACGCAAAGTATGCATGAGAAGACTTGAACGACTTCCTACGCATAGCAAACAAAAACGAAGCAGGTATTGACATAAAAACACCAGTACATTTCTGTTCTCTGAATCCAGTAAACGTATCAAGGTACTTTTCCATCATCGCTTTATAGCCATGCTGCACTTTATTTGCAATAAAACAGTTACTCCCCTCAGAGAAGTAGAACACTTCTTTTGGAGAAAAGAATATCTAGCCAGAGGAGCACCACACATCCACATGCTTTTGTGGACTAGGAATGCACACATTTGGTCAAGACAGTGATGCCACTGTTATGGACTTCATTCACAAAGATATCACATGCGAAATCCTTTCAGAAACTTCACAGAGTAACCTACATGCCCACATTTTACTATTTCAAAGACACAACTGTGGCAAGTATTGTCGGCACAAATATAAAAACAAAGAGAAATATTACACCAAATGCTGCTTTGTTTTCCATAGACCAGTTTCAGCAAAAGGCCAAGTGAACAGCTTCATGGCTTCAGTTAGACACAGTGTGAAAGGTAAATCACCTAAGAACACATACTGAATAAAAAGAACTGACCCATCAACGTACATCAAAATGATTACAATACAATCATTGCCCTCCTATGGAATGCAAATATAGATGTGCAGTACATTGCAGACAATTCCACTGCAGCTGAACGTTATGTCACGCCCTACTTAACCAAAGCAGAGAAAACAGAGCTGAATGATCTCTGGGATGACATATCATCTGACAAAACACTGGCACAAAAATGGTACAGCTTCAGTATAAAAATGCTCTTCCATAGAGAATGTGGCTGCTACAAAACCGCAGACTGTATAACCGGCACTGCCTTGTATGGGAAATCTGAAAACATAGTCTGGCTTAGCCTTGGTCCTGCTGCATCCAGAAAAAGAGTTCTCAAATCATACCAAGAGAAACAATAGCCAAAAACAACTCCAACAGCCAGAACATTGTGAAAACCAACTTATTAGACACATACTACCGAAACAGAAGTACTGCTTTGGAAACCATGTGCCTATACCATGTAGCCCAAAACTTCTCATACAAAAATTATATTAAACCAGATGAAAAAAAAGGTAAATACATAGTGAATGTTTGTGAGGGCAGCCTAGTTAAACTTACCAAAGTCAACCTCATTTATCATATAAAGCTATCTTTAAAAACTCTTCAATATAAGGAACTATATAATACAAGTCCCTACTCCAGCTTTTTAAACCATGGAGAAAAGAAGAAGATTTATTAGACACTCGTGTCTCCTATGAAGATGCTTTCAATGCAAGTGAAGACACTATAACAGACATACATTTAACAGTACAAAAACATGTTGGACAATGAACGCCAACAAGAGGATACATTTCAAAAACAAATAAATATAGACACCCCTGAGAGCAATCAACCTTCTCTAACAGGAAGCCAAAAACCACTTGGACAACCACTCATAGCAAATGAGGCAGAATTAGCCATGACTGAAGTAGAAAAAGCCATGTGTCAGTATGAGCAATCTACAAACCACTTTGCTGTACTGAAATCACAGTTGAGCAGCGTAGCATTTTCCTAGAAGTAACTGAAGCAATTGAACATGGTGTACAACACGAAAGTAAAATTTTTACCTATCAAGACTATATACCTATACTGCTTTATATAAGTGGCCAAGCTGGTTCAGGCAAAACATTCTTAATAACAATCATCAGCAAGTTTCTCCAACAATTAACAAACAACAAGCTTTCAGCTGTTGTAATTGCCACCTCAGGTTTAGCAGCCTACAACATAGGTGGTGTCAATTTACACCAATTGCTACTCCTTCCAGTAGAGCACAAAACAAATTAGACTACTACAAACTTTCAGCAGAAGCTACTGTGTAGCTACGCAGAGTTTTAAAACAAATAAAAATACTCCTAATAGATGAGGTGAGCATGGTCTCCAACCTAATGTTGTCTTTGATTCACCTCAGATTTCAAGAAGTCCTTAAAACAGACTACGAATAACTCTTTGGTGGAAAACATGTTATTGTTTTTGGAGATCTTCTTCAATTAACACCAGTGAAAGGAGAAGCTATGTTTAAAACCTTAGGACTCAAACTGTGCCGTAAAACTCTAGGCAGCATAGGAAATGTTAATCTCTGGCCACATTTCCAATACAAAGAACTAACAGAAAATATATGTCAGTCTGCAGTCCTCACATATGCCAACATTTTGAAAAGTATTTGCCTTGGTGTACTATCTAAGGAAGCACCATCAATCTTAAAAAACAGACGTATCCATGACCTACAAGGCCATAACACATGTGCTACTGATGTCATGGAACAATAAGCACACAACAATATAAAATGTATGTCCTTAATGCCAACGCTTGCATGTTGCGCACAATTCAATGAAACAATGCTGAAAAAGGAAAGGCAACCACTGGTACAAATTGACTCCGTAGACAAACTGGATGTACACGGTATGACACTACCTGTGTCAACAAGCCACAGCACGACTAAATACCTTAGAAAACTCTATGTCTAACACAGCTGGTTTATAGAAAATGTTAACATTGTGATTAAACAGTGGAGTGATACTGAAGCGTAACCTTGATGTGGAGCAAGGTTTAGTTAATGGAGCACTGGGTACAGTCGTGGGCTTCCAAACAAACCCACGTGACAACAGCATTCAGTTTGTCAATGTTCACTTTGACAAACTTTCAGAAGTAAAAAGGATAGGATACTCAACAGCCCAATTCCTTCTTTTCAAATACATGTATGTACTCGGAGAACAGTTTGCTCTGACTCTAGCATACGCAGTCACCATTCATAAATCACAATGGGCCTCATTACGACCCTGGCGGAAATCGTGGTGCAATATGCACCATGGAGCACGGCGGAAAGCTGCCGATACCGCCATGGGGGTTGGCGGATTTACCGCCCCATTCCGACCTTGGCGGGGCGGTAAATCCCCATTCCCCATTTTACCCTTCCCCATTCCCATTCTTGCCCCATAGGGCATAATGGGAGTGGGGAAGGCGTTAATTACGCCACCGTAAAATACGGTGGCGTAATTAACAACAAGGTCCCGTAGCGCCATGGATTTCTCCGCCCGGAAAAACCAGGCGGAAAACGCTCCATGGCGCTACGGGAACTCGTAGTAGGGCGGACGGGTCCGCCGCGAATACCGCTGGCGTAAACCCACTCCACCAGGGTCGTAATGAGGCCCAATGTCTGACCCTAGATCAAGCATTGATTGATATTGGCAGCACAGTTTTTAAAGAAGACATGAGTTACGTAGCACAATCACATCTACGTACACTTGAAGGACTATTTCTAGTCAATTTTGATGCAAGTTCAGTCAACACTGACATTCCTTGTATCATAGAGTACACTAGACTACGTACACTCAACACACCCCATCTGAAAATGTGCCACGTTCCTCAAAAACACAAATTTTGTAAAAGAAAACAAATGCAAGCAGAACTTATACAGAATCTCCCAATAGAACCACCCAATAAATTGCAATCAGCTCATACTCCATCAACTACCAAACCACAAAAGGATGGACTGAAAAGTCAAATGCATACCCAACTCCTCAAACAAAGGCCACTACCTCTACAAACAAACCTCATGGACTTCCATCAAGTGACTCAGACACAGAACTGTCTGGTCCATTCAATACAACTGGTGTAAATTGCTATGCAAACGTAGCAATCAATGTTCTATTCCAATGGCCACCAATACTTGAAAACATTTACTTAAATGGCGCAGACCAGTTGTGTTTGCAAATACTACTCCTTCATAGAAATGCAACAAACAATCCTGAGAACACTTGCAGTGTTTCTGGAATGATATAGGAATTGGACTACTGTGCAGGAATGGTGAGATTCACTCTATATACCCAAGAGGATCCACAATCATTGCTAATGTACCTACTGCAAGTACTGGAAAGCAAAAACATACCTATACATGAAATATTCCAGATTTCATACAAGTGGAAACATACATGCACTCTCTGCAACCATATAGTGCAGGAACAAGACCCTAACGAGCACTTTATGTATGTATCCATACCTAACTGTGAATCCATTCCATTTCAACAGCTGGTACAAAATGCAAACCATGGCACATGATGGACTACTTGCAATTCCGATAAACGTTCCACTTTACAAATACAATCGCATAGCCAATACGTAATAATAATGCTTTTATGATACAATGCAGATGGAACCAAAAACAACTGCAAGCGTACTAGCTTCACATATGGACAAGTATCACTTGGCAAGAATACCTTCACACCGTAGGCATAATCTATTAAACATGCACCACAACCAGTGCGGGTCACTATACTGCATACAATAAAAAGAAATGTGGATGGTTTGAATTCAATGATACTTCCATTACTCTCAAACAAAGATTACTGACAAATCTTGCAAATGCCTACTTAATATTCTTAAAACCATAATGTACTCACTAATCTACAAAAGTAGAATAACCTACCCACATACTACTTACTATGAGCATCTACAAACCTCGAAAAGTGCAGTTTGGCATATTAAAAGTACCAGGGCAAAAATCGCTGTAGTGAAAAAAATATGCATTTTCACTACATTTTTGCACCAGGGCAAAGTTTGCCCTAGTGCTAATACCAAATGGTGCCCTGTGCTAATACCAAAAGGTATTAGCACCAGGGCGAACTTTGCCCTGATGCAAACATGCATCACAAATGTATTGTTTTAGCACTAGGTCAATTTTAGCCTTTGTGCTTTTAATATGTCAAACTGCACTTGTCGGGGTGCAATGGTTTTTTAATGTCTCCCAGTGTTTTTAAAAATAAGGCAAATTTTGCCCTACCTTGCAAATGTTGAACTTGCACCGGTGCAAAGTTTCTGTAATCTGGCCTTTGGTCTCTAAGTTATAAGTGTGAGTGAGTTAATGAATGGGTGAATCAGTGAATCAGTGATTCAATGAGTCACTGACTCAACCAGTCAGTCACTGAATGATCAAGTGAGTTAGGGATTACAGGTGTGAGGGAGGTTTTGAGGAAAATCAGAGGCAGTGGCTTGTTAGTACAATAACAGAATCAGCTCATATCTTGTAAAATGGCATTTACTGCACCTCAGTTGTACCTATAAAAAGAAAACAAATGTGTTGGCACAGTGCAAGCAGGGGACTAGAGTTTGAATTCGGTATGCAAGAAAAAGTGGATTAGAATACCAATCCAGCCATGCACGTGTGTGTTTGTGTGTGTTTGTGTGCATGTGAACATGTGCAAACATGCTCCGTTGCACCATCCCACTAGTCCTTGGTTTGAGGTGCGCTTTATTCTGGTGCTTTGAATTGACTATTATAAATGGAAATGCAGGACTGTATTTCATGTCCACACTGGCAACTCATCCCATACCAACATCTGGCACAGGTTGCTCCTCTACGCACACTCACAGGACTGTGTCCCAATCACCAAGCAAAGCACAAGTATTTATCAGCATCAACAATATTGATTATGCCTGCGCGCTAGTGCAAGGCATAGTTAAGGTTAAGACAAATATTAACGATTTAAGATTCATCTACATATGAGGCATGCACAATGACAACCAAGTTTTAAACTGAACAAATATGAAAAAAGTTCAAAATACATGGCAACCATACACACAGCAGCAGTTACCACATATGACATACGCACCCAGCCCCACTGTAAACACATTACAACATACACTAAAAGAAGAAAACATATACTTCAAGCAACAATATCTATATGTGACACATTCGCATTGGCAAACAAAGTACAAAATACACGCCAACCATGCACAACATAGGCACTCACCCCCACTGCGTACACATTACACCTACTGTGTACACATTACACACATACATGAAAGCAAGGAAATACATAATTCAAGCGACAATGTGCAAACATTACAATATGAAGCCAACATTATCATGACCACACACATCATACACACTCACCCCTATTACATAC
This sequence comes from Ambystoma mexicanum, assembly GCF_040938575.1. Lineage (NCBI taxonomy): Eukaryota > Metazoa > Chordata > Amphibia > Caudata > Ambystomatidae > Ambystoma > Ambystoma mexicanum. Next base: position 199,280,765 of record NC_090923.1, read on the forward strand.
ACATTACAACATACACTAAAACAAGGACAAACATAATTCTAGAAACAATGTGCAGCCAACATTATCATAACCACACAAAATATACACACTCACTCCTAACATGTGCGCCTACTGCACATCTGCCTACCACAAACAACATGTGGACATACAACACATTCTCTTACCAAACATCCAACCACACACAATCTTATAACTCACACTATTACGATGCACACTTAACAAACACTCTTACAACACATGATTATGACACACACTCCTACAACATGTTTTCCTATGACATGTGCATTTACTAAACATGCTCCTACTATGCACACATGCTGCTACTGCACATTCTCCTACGGCATGTGCTCCTATAACACACACTCTTACACCACATACTACTATCACATAGGCACTTCAACATGCGCTGCAATCACATACGCATAGCGGATGATTTTTGTAGTTATTACAGGACAAAATTAGCATCTCCTGAAAACTTACATAAAAGGCAAGTCATACAATCTGTACACAGAGCGTATGAGTTTTACAGTTCGTACATTATACAATTTTCATCTCCTAAAAATTCACATCAAAGGCAATTCACAGCTGACTCTCATGTTAGTATTAAAGTGATGGAATAAATGGATACTTGTTTGAGTTTTACAGTTTGTACATTACACAATTGACATAATATATGGACATATAATGCATGCTCTCACATACACCTACGACACATGCTCCTTATTCCACAATAACCACACACACTTTAATGACACACACTCCCAAGACATGTGCTGCTATGACAAGCACTCCTACAATACACAATGCTATGATACATGTTCCTCTGACATGTGCACTTACTCCATACTCCTCTACTACACATAACATGCGGACATATGAGACAAGCTCTCACATGCACCTTGGAAAAATGCACTTAATGCACATGCACCTAGAACACATGCTCCTATGACACATGCTGCTATAACATGTGTGCGTACAATACACACTCCTATGAATCACTTTCCTATGACATGTGCACCTACTACACATGTGCCAACTACACATAATATGTGTACATATAAAACGTGTTGTTACGACACAAGGTCCAAGCACACACCCTCTTACGGCTCACACTTTTATGATGCACTTACCACACACAAGTTGTCAGGAACTGTAAATTACCTACACATACAAATTGCAGAAGTGAAAAATGCCTCTTATACGTATTGAAAACACACATTAAAGTTAACGTTCACTTTAAAGTGAGCTTTCATATGTATAGGTGACAAGCAATGCAAATGCAGAATGAACATAGAATGCGTATTAAAACGCTGCATATACATGTGTGAGATTAAAATCTCTCTCTATCTCTCTCTCTCTCTCTCTCTCTCTATATATATATATATATATATATATGTATATATATATATATATTACATGGCCTGCGGTAGCGGCCATGTAGTTATGGTTAATTTTCTAAACCCATAAGAAGAGCACTTTTGGGTGGCTTATAACTTCGCTCCCCATGGACGAATCCTCACTAAACTTTGCAGTATATGGCCGGCTCTTAATTTGTTTGCCAAGTTTGGCGAAGTTTCGTCAAGGGGGGGCAAGGTTATAGGGGAAGTCCCAAACTTTTTTTTTTTCCTTAGACATAATGGGAAAAAAGTTTGCTCACGTCTACAGCCCGAACAGCTAGACGGATTTTCACCAAATTTTTGGCAGGAGTGGCAGCTTAGTCCCAAATGCGTGCTTTTATCACTTTGGTGTAAATCCGTCCAGTAGTTTCTTTTTTAAACAACCAAAAAGTAAGTTAAAAAAATGTGTGATATCTGTGCCGGTCCTCTGACACATTTCCCTGTTCTCTCCGCAGACAGCCTTCTGATTGGTTTAGCGATTCCGTCATGTCTGTGGACACCCGATGCATCCGCTGATTGGCTGGAGCGAAGCGCAAGGAGCGTCATCATTTTGAGAAACACCTGCCATCGTGTGTCCGTGGATAACCGTGGACAGCGCAGCAGTGAAAGTACCTTGAAAACATGTTTTCGGGCATTTGGTGGTGGCAAGTAGGGCTGGAAAGGGTGGGGGAGTGAAAGGTGGGTAGTAAGATGCATTTGTTTAGGTGCAAGATCCCATTGTTGTGTCTGCGGTGTCCGCAGAGACCATGGCTGCCCGCGGACGGTTCCTCTGGCAGACAGTTATTTTAGTGACTGCAAGCAGGCTTTATTAGCATATGGGAGTGCATTGCAGATGATATGAGGATGTTTGTATTGTGCTGTGGTGGTTTTATGTCTTGGAGTATTATGTGTACAGAAGTGGATAGGGTTTGAAGTATATGCTGTATGTGTTTGTGTTGTGGAAAGTGATTATGCCTACTGTTGTGAAGGTTTTCTTGCCAAGTGATACTTGCCCATGTGTGAAGCTAGTAAACTTGCAGTTGTTTTTGGTTCTCAGTGTTTTTAAAAATATAGTAAACTTTGCCCTAGTGCCAAATCCGTGCAAACTTTGCACTTGCACCGGTGCATATTTTCTGTAATCTGTACCCTCAATGTAAAGCAAATTAATAAAGACGACATGCTGTTAATACACGCACATTGATTTCCGATCAGATGTTATTTCCCCATATAAAGCTTTATTAAATTAAAGGTTTTTTTGTGAGGAGCATTCTGCGGGATTGATGCACAGACTCCAATTTCATGTACTTGAGACTCTAGGGACTGTCTGAGCTTCATTGTAATATAGTTACCATATGGATGATTAATGTAGGATTTCAGGATAAAAATATGATATTTATTCAGTGCCTAAGTAATAAATGCGTTTTGCTGTGTTACTATGCATTTGGTGCTATTGTATTGCATTAGGTATGTGTCTATTGGGGGCATACTTTGGTTACACTTTCCTAACGCTGATAATGTTATAAGGCCTGAGTTGTTTGGCAATGAATTACTAAATAATAATTGAATCTCAAGATGATGCAAATTCCGACTGGAGCCGAAACTGGCAATAGGTTTGCTCTGCACAGGAAAAGAGTGTTGGGCGGTCCCTGGTATGATATGTAGAGCCATCTCAAGCACTTTTGGGGCCCTGGGCACGGACATCTTTGGGGCCCACTCCACCAAACCAAAGGAATTAAGTGATAAAGAATATCAGTAACCCCCCCCATAGGTTGATATGCTGCTCACAGCATTAAAAATAAGGATGTTTACTCCCTTTAAATCCCCTTACCCTCTTCATTCTTGCTCTAATCAGAATGATGAAAAAGTAGCATTTGAAGGCCAACATTATTAGTCTACGAAGAGGTTACCTCTGTTCTAGTATAGATAAAGGAGACTTTTTATCAATAGAATCCAGGAAGGTATGCAGCCTGTAGTACTAATGCAGGACTATATTTATAAGGTACATGTAACCCAGAATAGACACAGAACTCACATTTGCTGCCTCACAGAACGCAAACCTGCTCAAGCATGGATAGGGAGACCAATTGGAAGGAAGGCGAAAGCTACACATAACATAGCATGGATATTGGATGTGGATTAGCAGCTACCAGAAAGGTGTCTGTATCGAGACAGACTGAGATTATAAGTGTGACATGATTTTAAAATAGTGTTGCCATTAGAGATCAAAAGAATAAAGTGCCTGTGGTTTGTAATAGATCAATGCTCATTGTTATAGTGGAAGCAACACTACAGCCGGTGAAACCATGAGTGAGGCTGTTCTGAAGATCATCCCCTGAGAAGGAAATCTCCCTGAAGGGATGACCATTTTGAAAAGTTTAGGGACTGGCAATTTCGAGAGGCTAGGCAATACAAGATTAAATTAGATGCCCAGCATTACACACGCTAGTTAAGGGGTGAATCTGGGATTTGTGCATTTGAACACTTTCATTACCAGTTCTTACCATGAATTAAAATAATCTAATTTTATAAAAAACTGACTTGGAAAGTACACCAAGCACATTACCAAACATGACAATTTTTCAAAAACAAAATATCATAGAAGGGTGTAATACAAAATGCTTCTAGCTTCATACTCTCCATCATCAAGGGAAGTATATAAGTACCAGCATAACAATCAGTGTGATTTAACCGATTTAATCTGGGATGGTCTTTTGTATTTTAGAGCTTTACATAGTTCCAAAACATTGGCTTGTGAAATGGTTTATAAATGTGCAGAAAAACCATTGACTTTTACAAAAATGCAAAGTGTTTTTTTGGGTCAAACGAGCAGACTTTAGAATATGCTTGTCTGAGTCCTGCACCATCTGGTCCGCTCCCTTCCACTCAAATGGCCTACATAAGAAGAAAGATCAAGTAATGGGCTAACCGATGCCACCAGCATGCGAGGAGGCAAACTTCACAGAAGACATTACAGTAATGTACGAGATATTAGATGATTTGACCAGGATCACTGTATTGCCTGCTGCCAAAGCCAGGATACAAGCATAAATGATTTGGTTCCAAATTTGGATACTTATTCATCTCTTGGACTAACAGTTTATGCTCATCATTGGAGGTGATTGCCTGGGTTTTACAACACCCCGTCTGAACAAACCAATGTCTAGGTCTTCACCATAAGGATGACATGGTTGTTTTTATGGTAACCCCTATCTGGTACAGGTACATTGCTGATAATAACACATGTTGTGCTGCTAGACCAACGACATATGCAGGCAGGTTTATAAACTTCAGACATAGGAAAGGTTCAGCCAGCCTTACAGGAATATGCTATTCTAATCTTGCATAGGAACACATATCTCTGCAATGAGTGCTTAACACACTGAGCTAACTTCTGAACCATTGTGGCACTCAATTTACCAATATGCATTTCAAATTTGGCTATTGCACACAATCAACTTAATTCCCACAGGAAGGAAAGAATGCTACAGGAGTTGTGCCGGAAGGAACACACAAACTATATCTACCACAGTGAACGCAGAAAGCATTACATGATGAATTTATCAAGGCGGAATGTACTTGCCAAAACAGACAGGCAATAGGTTTAGATGTCCTGATGTGTGCTATTTAAGTCTGGTGAACAAAGGAATCTTACTTCTTTAGATCAGACAGCCTTTTGGTGCCCCTTCCAAGGTGGGGGCCCTGGGCAAGTGCCCCTTTTGCCCTCCCATAAAAACGTAAGTGTTTGAAGAGCTTGCTTCTGGCTACAGGCTGCTAGTTGCTTTAGGTGTGATCCTTGCTGTGGCATCTACACACTGGGGTTGGCAAGGTAAGTCTGTGTCTGGGCTTAGAGAACGATGATTCCTGACTGTTTTTTTTTTTCCCAAGAAATCAAAGTAGTCCTTTGAAAACATCATAGAATTTCCCTGTCATGTCTGGCATTTTAACAAGGACAGAAACGTGGAACTATACCCAAGCACCTTTCCTTCTCTTCGTGGTCCTGTGGGTCGACATTTTCAGTCCATTTTGTTATGTTTGTGTTTTCATTTCTTTTGCATTACTGAAACTTGGATTCTTCCACATAATTCAACTGTTGCTGCTTCCCTCACTTCTTCTTTGTCTTCTTTTGCCCATGTCCCCCGAGCCAATGGTTGCGGTGGCGGCACTGGTCTACTCTTTTGTTCCACTTACCTATCTATTCCTTCTTGTGTACCTATACTGGATTATTCTTCCTTTGAGTTTATTTATAAGATTTGTACTGCCCCACATGGCATTTCATTTCCTATTGTCTACGTCCACCTGGTCCACTTGGGCCATTCTGTGAGGACATCGATCACCTTCTTTATCACATTCTACCTAGTCCTACTCCACTTGTTTTACTTGGAGATTTTAATCTTCACCTTTCTTCATTTAGCCTCTCCCTTTCTTTCTATTCTCCTCTCACAACTACTATCCCCACTCTCTACTCCTCCTACTCATACATCTGGCTCTACTCTTGATTTGATCTTTATCTCGACTTTCACTGCTTCATCTGTATCTGCTTTACCTGTTTACTTATCGGATCATTCTCTACTCTCTGCATCTCTTCTCCCGCTTACATCTCCTAGTTGCCCCACTTCTTCCTCACCCAATAAGTTCTTCAGGCGCGATCGATACAACTTTAATTCCTAGCTCTTCTATGATGCTTGCATATATTCTCTTCCATCTCGTACAAATGTTTCTACTCTGACAGCGGACGAAGCCACGTCCACCCTTTCATCATCTCTTCTCTCAAGTCTTGATCACCTCTATCCTCTCTTTCTTTTTCAGCCTACCTGGAAACCAGCTCAACCTTGGCTTTCCTCTCATCTCTGTTCTATGCGCTGTCTCCTTCGTCGTCTAGAAAAGCGCTGGTGCAAACGCTGATCTCTTGCTAATCACTCTACTTATTTTGCCTATCATACTCTTTATGATGACTGTATGAACTCTGCCAAACACACATATTTCTCTGACCTTCTTCAGAGTCAATCTGCACATCCCTGGCAGCTTTTTCAAACTTTAACCCCTGCTTCTCTCCCCCCTATCCCTGATCCTTCTACTAACTCACCTCTATCAGCATATTATTTTGCACATGTCTTCTCTTCTAAAGTTCATTCTTTATATCAAGATATTCAATCCTGCCCCTCCTATAACTCTTCTCCGTTACTTTTTCCTATTCATTCTAACTTAATCTCTAATTTTGTTCCTGTCTCTGACTCTGATGTGGCACTCATGCTGGCCAAAGCTCACCCTACTGCCACCCCCACTGATTCTATTCCTTCTTTGCTTATTCCTAAAATCTACCCGCTCTTTGTACCATTTCTTGTTTCTTTTTTCAACATCTGTCTTTCTACCTCCACTTTTCCTTCTGCTTTCAAACATGCAATTATAATTCCTATTCTAAAAAAACCTACGGCCAATCCTCTTATTGCCTCAAACTTCCATCCTATATCTCTCTTACCTTTTCTATCTAAGCTTCTGGAGTGCCTTGTTTATTCACAAATCTCTACATTTGTTTCTGGTCTATCTCTTCTTACCCCAACTCAGTCTGGCTTTCACCCCCGTCATTCCACTGAGACAGCCTCAATTTGTGTGCTTAACCCCCCCCCCACAGCCCGCTATTCTAGACACTCTTCTGTACTTATTCTTCTTGACTTATCTGCAGCTTTTGACACTATGGATCACTCTTTGCTTCTTAACTTGCTCTCTTCTCTGCACCTTCTTCTCTTGATCACGGTGTCCCCCAAGGATCATTCCTGGGTCCTTTTCCTTTTCCTTATATACCTCATTTCTGGCTCCTATGATCTCTTCCTTTGGACTATTGCATCACTTCTATGCTGATGATACTCAGCTCTTTCTATCTTTCTCGTCCTTCACTCCTGATATTTATCTCAATCTTTGAACATGTCTTTCTGCCATCACATTTTGGATGGCCTCCCATGTCCTCACTTTAAATGCAGGGAAGACTGATGTCTTATTCTTTCCTGCTAACACTCCCGCCAAATCCTCCTCCTCTGTCTATTTCTTTTCCTCCCTCCATTTCATCAATTTCTCCTACTGCACGTAACCTTGGTCTTCATTCTGATTTTAACATTTCCTTTCCCTATCATATTTTTCTCACTTCACGCTCCTGTCGCTTTCATCTCTGTAATATCCGCAGAGTTCGTCCCTTTCTCACCTTTCATGCAACGAAACTTCTCATCTCTTCACTAATCTTTTCTCGCTTATTGTATTGTTCTGTCATGCTTTTTCCTTGTTCACATCTCGCTCCTCTCAAATCAATCTATCACTCTTCTATTCGCTTAATTTGTTTTCTTTCCTATCCTGACTTAATCTCTCCATCTCTTGTTTCTCTTGATTGGTTACCCTACCATTCTCAACTTAGGTTTCATTTTCTTTGTTTAGTTTTTAAATCTCTCTACGGGCTTGTCCCTGACTATCTTGCTTCTCTCCTTTCCTTCTATTCTCCTTCTCGCTCTCTTCGCTCTTCCTGTCTTTTCAGGCTCAATGTCCCGTTCTTTCTTTTCAGCTCCTTGCTCCTCTTCATTGGAACATGCTTCCCCTGTTTCTCCGCTCCATTACTATTTACTCTCTGTTCCGTTGTTGCCTGAAAACTAACCTGCTTCATTGTCCTTGATTGCCTGTTACCAGAAGTGTCTGAATGTTGCCATGCACTACTGATCATTACTCTGTACCGTTATTCCTTCCTATGTAAAGCACTTTGGACAAAAGCACTATATAAAGTACAATAAAAAATACAAAATACAAATGACTTGGCCTGTTTTACCCAAATTCTGAAACGTCCTCTCAAGAATTTATTATCAAAAGGTTCTTAGAGTCAGTATTATGGCTCAAGTCGAGGGAACACGTGGGTGGATGGAGTCCCTCCACTTTTTACAGAGGGCACCTTGATATGCTCATTTCTGGTGGGTGTAGCCACATTTAATAGATATGTTAATGAGTCCCCCCACTTTTTATTTATGACTTGGCCCCATTTCCAACTAACGGGACAACATCTTGTCATTCAAAAGCAAAACACTAAGAGCCTTATTCATGGAATATTTTGCACAGTGCAAAGTGACTTTGCACTGCCAACAAACACCCTGATTCGATGAACAGTGCAACATATTCCATGAATCAGGCCCTAAAAATATGCTTCATTTTGGGACCCTAAACATTGAAGTTATTCTAATTGGGCCATCCATGTTTACTACATAGTGAAATATCTTGCATTTTGCTTTACTGCTCTCAAAATACTGTACTCTATTTGGTGTCCGAAGGTACGTCTCTCCCAAGCATGGGGTCTCCTTGAGAGCCTCAAAAGACGGAATACATATCAATGAGTCTAATACAGAATCCATGCCAAAGTTTATTGTGGTGCTTGCAGTAATCTTCTTCCAAAGCCCACAATTCAAATTTGACACTGATTTTACAGTGCAGAGGAGCACCCCAGAGTTGTTCCCCACCATTATCCCATTGCAAGATGTTACAAAGTCAAAATGAGTGATCATCACTTTTAAGGAACAAGTGAGCTCGGGGGTTGGAGAGAGATGGGGAGCATTGCGATTGTTTCTGTTACACAGTCGCCTGATTTGGACTAAGTTAGGTAGAGTGATCGATTTAATACATAATTCAATACACTGTATAGCGGTGCTCTGAGCGTGTATTTCCTCATTCATTCTGACATATAACTTTAATAACATTTTTGTGGCAAATTCTAAGGTGGAAATAGCCTTTTGTATCTCAAGTAAATACTCACTTCCAGGGGAAGACTCCTCAGCCTTCTTATTATCTGCATAAAGTGCCAGACTCATACTGAACAACCTGACATTTGTATCAGGCTCAGGAGAGGAAGGAGGGATTATTTGAATAAGTTGATCAAGGACAGAAGGGGCCATAGGCTCTAACTTCCCATGATCGACCAAAACAACTTTTGTTGCTATTTCAGATTGTCGAGAATAGTATTACTTGAGAAGAGACTTGTTGTCAATCATGGAGGTATAAGAATGATTCAATGAACTTGAACTGGCACCCTTATCGTTCCGAGACAAATGTTCCTTGACTTGCAGGCTTACCGGCCTGAAAGTAGGATGTGATTTTGCAATTCGCTGCAGCGACTAGATTCTGCATGTTTTCACCAGTAGGGTGATGAGGGTCATGATTAATGGATTGAACACTGGTGTTGGGAGCTGGTGTAATCCCAACCATTGAAGGCAGAGAGCTTTTGTTTCTCAAATTGTATTTGCTTTTTTTAAGCTCAGCTTTGTTCGTCATGGTTTGCGAAAGAGAGTGCAATAATCAAATATAATACGGGAAAATCATTTATTGCTGATAAAACTCTGTTAATTGCTGTGCCCTGCCAAGGCTTCACAAACCTATTTTCCCAATTTACAAGTGAGACGCGACCAACGAAAATAGCTTTCAAAGCAGCAAAACAGACAAACCGCTATTGCACTCACTAGAGCAATCTCTGACAGCGCATGCACAGGAGCGTGCTCTGGTTAGATTTTGTAGTTATTCAGGTGTCGTAGGATGGGACAGCAGTTAGCGCCAAAGGGTGATAATTAACCAGCAACATTCAGGAGTTGCAGAATGGTCTGCCAAACTGCCGTTGCACTCACTAGAGCACTCTCTGGGAGCGCACGGGCAGGAGAGTGCTGCAGTGAGTTTTTGTGTAGTTTCCTAGATGTAAAAGGAGGAGGGGTCAGCAGCTCTAGACAAAGAGTAATAATTAATCAGCAAATACCAAAAGTAGCAGAATGCACCACCAATCCGCTGTTGCACTCACTAGAGGACTCTCTGGGAGTGCACTGGCAGGAGCGTACTGCAGTGACTTTTTGTGAAGTTTCCTAGATGTAAAAGGAGGAGGGGTCAGCAGCTCTAGACAAAGAGTAATAATTAATCAGAAAAATCCAAAAGTAGCAGAATGCACCACCAAGCAGCTGTTGCACTCATTAGATCACTCTCTGGGAGCATGTGTGCAGAAGTGCACTCCATTGAGTTTTTGTATAATTAACCAACAACATCGAAGAGTAGCAGAATGGTCCATCAAACTACAGTTGCACTCACTAGAGCACACTCTGGGAGTGCATGCAAAGGTGCACGCTGCTGTGGGATTTTGTAGTTTCCCAGGTGTAGAAATAGGGGTCAGCATTGCGAGCCAAAGGGTAATCAAAAATTAGCAAAATCTAAGAATAGCAGAATGCTCCGCCAAACCGCAGTTGTACTCACTAGAGCACTCACTGATATTTGAACACAATTCAAAACAATCGCTGGACCCCACTATTCCCACTAACTACAGGCCGATTACAACTGTCCCGTTCCCACTAAAGATACTAGACAAGGTAGCATACCTTCAAATCCAGAAATACTTTGAGACCAACCACCTCTTAGGGGTTTGTCAATCTGGCTTTAGGTCTCAGCATGGCACAGAACGGTGCTGATTGATCTAAAGACCCAGACTGATTAACCTAAAGACAAGAGGAAAACTGCACTGCTATTAGTATTGGATCTGTCTGCCGCTTTCGATTTGGTAGACCACAACGTGCTATTCAATCACCTTGCCTCTGCAGCCCATTTCTCCAAGGAGGCGATAGCATGGATCCAATCATTCCTAAACAATAGGACTATGAGAGTCTTCTCCCCTTTGGCAGTTGTGGACCCTATCCCAATAACATGCAGAGTGACACACAAGGCTCTTGTGTGTCACTGACAATGTATAACATTTTCACAAAGCCTCTGTTTGACGATCTTGATCATCTGGTTGTCACCTACACTAATTATGCAGATGGCACCCAGATCCTCATACCTCTTACTGGAAACTATGAGACTGACATGGCCCTAGTGAATAAAATGTATTTAATCATACAGGCAGGGATGGCCTCCCATGCCTTTGCCTGAATGATGATAAAACGGAGCTCTTGATACTAGGTTCCTCCACCAACCTCACAAATTTAGCAACAAATATGCCTCTTTCAACATTGACAGGATTAACATTAAAGTGGTAAATGAGGTAAAAACTCTATGCTTTTACCTTGATTCAGCTCTCATTTTACGTAAACAAGTCAATGCCACAGCCTCGGCAACAGCATATACGTGTAAGTTGATACGGGCCTGCAAACAATTTCTCTCTAAAGAGAGTTGACTTATCTTAGCCAGAGCCCTCATCCTGTCAAAATTGGATTATGGCAATGCACTCTACTTAGGTGCAAGTACGGACATTGTCAATAAACTCCAAATTCTTCAAAATAATGCTCTTAGGACTGCTTTGAGCATATCAAGGAGAGAACATATCTCAGAGTCAAGGAGACAGAATACATGGCTTTCCATCAAGGACAACATTCAGCTTAAAACAGTATCTCTAACTCACAAATGTCTTAATCATGCTGCCCCACTTTACTTAACTGAGAAATTTGTCCTAAAATCCTCATCACACCTCACCAGGTCAACAAACTCTTTTTGCCTGGTATTTCCCAGGTTCATACTAAAAGCAGGGGGGGACAGCTTCCGTTCCTGGCGGCTCAGCTTTGGAACACACTCCCACCCTCTCTAAGATCGAACCATTCCTTCCCCACCTTTAGGAGAACTTCTAAAAGCTGGTTGTTTGAAAAGGACCAATAAAATGCCTAGGATAGCTCATCACCTACTGTCAATTGCTTTACAATGTTTTTTTTTGTCTAACCCTACCCTAAAACTGTGATAAATGCCATTCTGGTTTACACTATATTAGCTCTGTATCTTGTGTACACTTGTTTCTTGTGATTAGTTTGTACATTTTGTATGCATTGCCTGTAACCTCATCTATGCTAAGTCATAACCTTTCTGTAATGCGCCCAGATACCCCCAGGTTCGGTGCTCTATATAAATCAATAAACAAACATAAACAAATAAACATACGTAAAAAAGAGGTCATATGTTTAATATTGCATGATAATAGCAGATGCCAAAGTCCAATGCATTTCAGCCCAGCCGGTCCTGCCACAGCGCAATATCCAAACTCTGATCACTCACTTCAGAAACAATCCAAATTGCATCAACCAAGATCTACGTAATTGCTAAAAAGCAGAATTTGGCTAAGGTTCAGTTAACTACACGCCTTACGCATAGGAGGACAGCTACTGATTTCAGTATCAGACCATGGAGAAAGTAGGATTTTCCTGGCTCAATTGTCTATACCGTCTCCTCCTGTGCGGACTCGATACCAGTTTTCACCAATTGCTCTTCTTTTTAAGAAGGATGCCCCCTTCTCCCAAAATTATAGGTATTTCTCCCATAGTGCTTTGCAGCAAAAAGGCTTTCAGAAATGAAAAATCCACCATCTTTTTTTTTCCCCAATGCGAGAGATATTCACAGATATTTGGGATATCTGAGGTTATCTAAAAATGAAAAGTTGAAAAATGCCATTTGGAGGAAAAAGGATAAAATATCAACAGGCTAGCAGTGGGGAGTGGGAAAGAGGAAACCACGTGAAATTGGGGAATTGGGGGGCTGTGAACAAAGTTCAGAGTTTGAATGTTTTCACATATTTGAGGTTATATTTTCATATTCAAGGTTATTTCCAAAAGTGTCACACATGGTAAATGTCCACAAATATTTTGGAAATATTCTGGATTATTTGTAGTTCGTTGCTGAAATAACTGTTCTTATGATATGATATGATATGATATGGCATTTCAAAGCGTGACGAGGCACAGGAGTGGAAGACAGAGACAATTATCCTACTAGGCTAGGTGACATTGAGATCGTTCAAGTGCAGGGATGGGAGCAAGGGGGAATATGCAGGAGGAAGTGAAGGGGGCAGTGCAGTACACAGGATAACAGTAAAATAAATAAAGACAATAAATAAAACTGCGGCCAGCTTGTGGCAATTGTGAGGGTAAGTGCAGACATCAGGTGTTGTCTAGTCCTATTAGGGACTGTAGGGATACAGAAACAGTCTCCGAGTGGCAGGGTTGAAAGGGTCGCAGTGCAGGTGTGCAACTTGTGGGGTGGGGACCTGGGCCTGAGATCAGATGGTAGCCAGGTAACCAGTGCAGTTTCAGATTCAGCCAGGGGATAAACAGGGGGGAGGGGGAGAGAAAGCAGAAGCAAAGAGGAAGGTCTTGAGGTGCTCCCAAAACCAAAGATGGTTCTCCTCAAGTTGCAGACTGTTCCAGAGGAAGACCGCAGCAGAAGCGACTAACTCTGCGGGAGTTGGAAGCAGATGAGTGAAGAGCTCGAGAAGGAAGATATTTAGGAAGAGAGAGTTGGAGGTATTGAGGTCCCAGGCCTCAGAAGGCCTTGTAGACAATGCAGAGGGTTTTGAGCGTAATCCTCGCTGCCACTGGGAGCCAGTGCAGAGATTTCAGTCCTGGAGAGATATGATCCCTGGGCTTGAGGCCAAGGACAAGTCTCACAGTCCTGTTTTGGTTGAGTTGCAGAAGGAAGAGAATAGAATCAGGCAGATTTAGAAAGAGGCTGTTGCAGTAGTCCAGCCTGGAGAGAACCAGAGCTCTGGAGACAGTGAGCTTCTGGGGGAAGGAGAGGAAAGGAAGAATACCTCTCAGGAATGGCGCTGTTATGTGACTTCTTAGAGAAGTCAGAGATGTGGGGGGAGAAGGAAAGTGTGGAGTCGAAGATGACCCCGAGGTATTTAGCCTCACAGGTGGGAGCAGGAAGAGGGCAAAAGAGACCAGCCAGAGAGTGACAGGGAAGGAGTGAGCAGGTGTGTCAACGAGGAGAATCTCGGTCTGACTGGCATTAAGGTAGAGGTCATTAGTGGCACACCACTCCTGGATGGTGGACAGACAGTCAGAGATGCGAGAAGGAGAAGAGGTGGCATAGAGGAGCCTGAAAATGAGTTGAGTGCCATCCACATAGCACTGAAAGTTGTGGCAGAGAGCGGCAATGCAGTGGGCAAGAAGTGCCAGGTATTGGTTTTACAGCCAGGGAGAGAGGTTAGACCCCTGGGGAACACCATAGGTAGAGATAGAACTAGAGGAGTGGAAGGACTAAAGTTGGACTTGGGAGGGTCTATCGGAGAGGAAGGAGGTCAGCCATGCCTGTGCTTGATTGGTGATACCCAGGTTATCACCGAGATAGTTGAGCAGAATGGCATGGTTGACCATGTCAAAGGCAAAAGAGAGATCAAGTAAGATGAGGACACAGGGGGTATTGGAATCGAGGTTGGAGAGCAGATCTTCGCAGATGTTCAGGACAGCAGTTTCCATGCTTCTGCCAGCTTTGAAGCCAGACTGAAGGTCATGGAGACAGCCAACAGATTCAGAGTGAAGATTAAGCTGGGAGGTGACCAGTTTTTCCAGGAGTTTTCCCAGGAAAGGAGTGATGGAGCATGGATGATAGTTAGCCGGGCAGGTGGGGTCGGCAGAGGGTTTCTTAAGAAGAGGGTGCACAAGGGAGTGCTTCATGGGGGAGTGGAAGACTCCAGTGGCAAATGAGCGGTTGCAGAAATCAGACAGAGCAGGAGACAGGGTGTCAATGTGGTCCTTGATGGTTTTGGAGGAACAGGGGTGAACCTGTTTTGATGAGACTTTCATAGATTGGAATTGTCTAGAAACCTCATCTGAGGAGAACAGGGGAATGGCAGAGAAAGGAGAGGGAGGAGAGGTGGACAAAGAAGGGCCAGAGGAAGAGCAGGTAGTATAGGGAGGAGGGGGAGAGGAAGGGAGAAATGACAGGATGTCTTGAGTTTTATAATAATAAATTTATTGTGAATTAGTTCAAATTTGAACTTTACATAAGCAGTACAAAATACCAATATATCCAATAACTTAATACATACAATCTACATATACATAGAATAAGATTTAACATATAAATCTAAATGCAATACATAAATACATAAATAGTGTATGCCGAGCATCATATACGTCATATGCAACCCAAAAACACAAAACACAAAACACGTAACACTAAGCACTAGGCGCCAAACACAATGGCCATTTCCTAGGAGGCCAAATAGCTTGGGACCTAGAAAGTATGGCACAAACAACGCATTCAGTGAGTGGAATTTTTGGGGAGAGCTCAACCATTTACACTTACATCCTTCAGATTAGTATCAATTTCATGTAATGAAGGGATTGTCTCCTGCTCCAATTCCACTCTAACTTCAGCTACAGCTGGCTGATTTGGTAATGCACTTTTAACTCTAACCCAAACCCTGTATAATGCCAACTGCGTCCCAATTGAGTCTGAGTTTAGACAGTAATCCCAGAAAGACTCTCCCTTGATGGTATCATAGTTACTTACCAACTTTCCCAACATGCACATGTACGGTGGGCCCAAATGAGGGCACAGTGGTAAAATGTGCCTGGTTGTTTCTAGTTGTTCTCCCATCTCACAGATACGATAACACCTATCCTTTGGTAAAATGCCCAGCCGTGGTCCACCAACCGCCAATACTTAGAGCTGATTTGTCCGCAGCTTTAGCATAAATTGACATACCTCCGGATCTGGGCATAGTATCAAGTATTGTTGGCTCTTTCTGTATCTATGGATTACCTGCGTTACAGCCTCATATCCCTTCAGGGTGGACAAATGGGTATAATTCTGGGTCCAGTCCCATCTGTTCATTTTTTGTATGAACGATTTTTTTAAATGTATAAATGGCATTGTTCGCTTCTTGTCATAAAACCAATCTATATCAGCAAAAAGGGACTCGTTTAACTGTTTGTAACTGTTACCCTTGAGGTGACTTTTCGTTACCAAAGTTGTTACCAGCCAAGCTAAGCAATTTGCATGAGAGAGTGGAAATAGCTTTCAGGATGAACACACCTCATGCTCGCATGGCCATGCCTTTAAAGGCATGGTCTAGTAAAAAATGTTATTGTCCCTACGGGTCGGCCATGTTTTTTTAAGCCTATTTGGCTCGATTTTAGAAAACCTTCCTATGGACCTTACCTGAGTTTTCGTCCATTAAACGCACGCGAAAACAAGCAACAGGGAGCTGCCATTTTCTGATAATCCTATCTTTTCCCCCATCGCCCTGGCTGACCTGCTTTTGCGGCACTAAATCAATTCCCCCGCCCCTGAGCCTGTCATCAGCAGACTCGTACTGCCCATTTCCCAACGCCAAAGCACGTCTCGTGTCAACATTCGCTGCGCTTCAGCTAATGACGTGTCGCCATGGAAATGGCAGGACGCCTCTTTCCTCAATAAGTATAAACAGACCGTTTCACAACACACAGCAGCAGATTTTCGATTCCATTCCTCTCTCTGTGTTACTTTGAGTATTCTGTGACTCTTTTGAGTGCTCTGGTCAGCTACCTTCGCCCCTTGTAGCCCGTGTGAACACCTGTACCATCTCGGTAAATTATTTTACTCTGTTTACCACACAATGGCTACAATAATGCCCTACATGTACGACCCCGGGTATACCGAGGAGGAACTACTGGAAAGGGAAGCACGCGAAAACGATGGGGATTCGGACGGCAGTTGGCAGGACGGATCAACAGATGAAGAGCCTGGGCCTAGTCGAATGGACGGCGTCTCCACCTGGTGCACATGCAATCGGTGCAAGCTAATGCCAACTGAGGACGAGAACTGCTGCTGCCGAGAAAACTCGGGATGCCTGGCCTACATTTCGGAAGGCGAGCCACGACCGCAATGCATCACCGAGCTGTCAGACTTCAGGGCAGCCTGCCTCACACGGGCCGTGTTGAGAATAATGATGGTGCTTATGCACGAACTTTGCGCAACTGTTCGTCCTTGTAATCCGAGTAACGAGTAAGTATACTCTGCTTGTCATGCCACTCCTATTTCATGTTCAACTACTATATCCAAAATTACATCTACATATCATTGTAACGCATGTAAGTCGTTCAATAGTGTGCATTGTCTAGATAGCATTTGTCCGTGTAGAATGCCATTAGTTACAAAAATTGTCATTGACAACAAACGTTTATTAAACTTATCTTGGTCATTTAAAAACAGTTTGTTTCATTCCTTTTCACAGGTGGTACAGGCTGGTGGCCTATCGTTCCTTTACATGGTGGCTCCACGGGAGGCTTGGATACCGCGTTCGAAGAGTGATAGCCGCCTGTACCGTTTGTGCCATTAGAGAAACGTTCCCGAGTGACAGCGGTCAGTACAGGGGATTTTCTCTCGCTGTGCTGCAACCTGACTTGTATAATCTTTAAAGTCTTGTATTTTTGTGTCATGAAAATAAGATACAAAATAAAACACCACATATATTTTAACGTTTGTTTCGATTTTTTAAATGAATCGAGTGTGTCTCCATTCAAGGATGGACGTCAGACATCTGTACTCCGAATGGGTGAAGGTCTGGTCGCTGTGAAGCAGGGTGGTCACTATCTATCTAAGCTAACATAACATATTCTCGATAATGCATGCACTAAATAACACTTGTTCAAAGTCTTTCAGTAGGTTATGTCTCTATAAAAGTCACACATATATCTATACTAACAATTATAATCGGATTATACAGGCCTTAGGGTCTTGACCACTATAATACACCGGTTGAAGTGTGGGTCTGTGCTCACAAGAATCTCCGGATGTGGCATTTGTTATTGATAAGCAACGATATACTATCATTGATATAAAGGCGATATACTACATATTGATATAAAGGCGGTTCGCGCCAGTGGATGAGCGCTGGCATGGGGGGCTGTCAGGGGCGCGAAAGGCCAAGGTGCCAAACTACATGTACACTTCAAAAGGTGTCCCACGCCAAGGGGCCATCGGTCACATGGCCTCCTCAGACCCCGTGTCTCCAGCCACGCCTCCCCTTGAAGCAGGCCGCCCCCCTGCAATCCACGTAAGTGTGTCTCCATTCAGCAGTCTTCCTGTGCCTTATCTGCACGCCCCAGGGCCATCCATCCCACCCCCCTGTATCAAAGGCGGTTTGTGCCGGTGGATGCGCGCTGGCATGGGGGGCTGTCAGGGGCGCGAAAGGCCAAGGTGCCAAACTACATGTACACTTCAAAAGGTGTCCCACGCCAAGGGGCCATCGGTCACATGGCCTCCTCAGACCCTGTGTCTCCATGCAGGCCTCCCCTTCAAGCAGGCTGCCCCCCTAATACCACGACATACATACGTCATTCATTCACAAACACACCCCAGTTTCTAATACTTTAAAAACCACTCGATATGTCTCATGAGAACATCTTTGTGCTTTGCAAGTCAACTCCTGAACGTGCTACCTGGGAACCACTGAGATCTATGCTAATCTGCTCGTCGTTGTGCTATCCGTGAACTTCTGTGACCGCTTCGAGCATACCCATCAGTGCGCTACCTGTGGCCATCCACCTATTCTCCCGCAACATACTGCTCTGCTTGCTGAATCCAACTGTTTGTTGGTCAAGGTAAGGCCATGTATCCTGGTCATATTTCGCAGATTTTTAAATTTCCATCTATTTGCGAGTAGAGTACCCAATAGTGCTATGTTCATTGGTCTCATTGCTATTGACTTGAATTTCCATTGCTATGCTATCACCCGAAGCACAGCTGATTGTGAAGTACAAATCCCGGTTTAAATAATTGCAATACGATTGTCTTTTTGTAAATAAATGTTATTGTACAGTGTACCTGTAAACCTAACCCCTACCTTCACCATCATGGGTGGCGAACAACCTGGGTGTCATCTTTGAATTCTCTCTATTCACCTCACATATGTGTATGTATATATTTTTCTCATGTCTCATCTCATGTAAATGTAAATGCTGTGCGCTGTTAACGGAGGGGAGGCTTGCGTATTGCAAATAATAAAACAAACAAACAAACAATAAATCTCACTTTTAACTCAACTCCTGTGGTACTTTATACTTTCCCTGACCATCCGCAAAAAATTCAATGTCTCAATTTGGGCTGCAAAGCTTGCAGACAACGGGGACAAAATTGGGGCACTTAGAACGCGCCAGCCAAGCGGGCCGTGGCATTTGGGAGAGAAGCCAGTTCGCATTTGCACATTGAGGCGCACTACATAGACGGTTTCTAAACTTCAAGTTCTCACAGATGCCTATACTACGTGATGTTGCAAATAAAGAATGCGAAGGACAGCGCCCAGATGAGGCCCACAAGTCGCACTGGAAGTATAAGGGTCTATTGTTTTTTGACCTTGAGATGGGGCTAAGCCGTAAGAACTACATTTAAAGGGAGTGCGCAATAACGTAAGAGACGATAAGGCAGAAAATTCAGAAACTAGACCGAGTTTCATTTTAGTTCAGTATACGAAAAATCGTTGTCAAGAGCACGGTCCTTTTTACAGACTGCATTACGAAGAAACACAATGGAAATTTCAAATATAATGTAAGTAAATCTTTACACGCTTTTATACCGGAATGAAGATTTAATGAATGGATGCATGAATAAATGAATGAATGAAGAGCTAGGAAAAGCAAGTAAAACGTGTTCGTAGTGGGCACATGGGCATGCAGGTCCACTGGTCTCACCGATCTCGGTCCTTGGCCCACCCACTTTTCCCTGCACTGCCTACCTGCACTACCGGACTGTCTCTGTATCCTTCAGCCCCTTCTCCCGGCATTTACCTTGCACTTGCCACCAACTGGCCCTAATATTTAATTTGTATTCAACTAACCATGTACATCCCTTCCCCATGCGCGATCAGAAAGACACCTGGCCTAGTAGGATCATTGTCTGTCTGCCCTTGTTCCCCACCTGCCTTGTCACGCCTAGAAACACTTGAGTATAGGCGCGTTACAAATGCCATATCATATATCATATCATTCCTCACGCATGTAGACTAACTGTTGTTTATCATTGTGTGTTTGTCTCGATTTATCTCGTTACTCTTCGCATTGATTTTAGAGACGAACATACTCCATTGAACTATCCTTGCAAGCAAATAGTTTCTGATCGGCCATAATAAATAAAATGAGTAATATTAATGAAGTTCGGCTAGCGAGACTAATTATAATTTTTTTGTTTTCATAACAGGTATTTGATCCCATTATGCCACTGCCATCTGTTTGAGACACCGGCGGATGGATTCTTCAGCAGACACCTGCAGCTTCGTGTCAACAACTGGAGCACGATCACCATATTATGGGACGATCGTCAAGGGCCCACATGCCCTTACGCTGCACTAGTGGCTAGAAGCAACATATCAACCTTTAGGCTGGACTAGTGCCTAGTTGATGGAACAGCCTTGTGGTTCACCGTGCTTCCAAAGTGATTCTTTTTACGAAAATGAACACCCTGTGTACCATAAAGGAACAGCGCGTGACTCAAGATGAAACGGAACAGTTATTGCGGATACAGATAAAAGAAAATAAATGGCTTTCGGAGTTCATATGGCAATTGCTGAATATTCTCTAAATATTGAATGTCAAATAAATGTACTTTACCGAATGTACCGTGTTGCTGTTTCATTTTAAAGTACAGTTTCATATTCCGAATTGTAGCGCGCTGTGTTGTGAGTTGATCTGTGTTGGTTTCCGGGTTCTGTGTGGAGTCGCGCAGAAGACGACTGGGCGCGTTTGCCTACGCAGCACAGTAACGTCACGGAGAGAGGCGGGGAATATGAATGTTTTGATAATGTCAGGCTCAGGGGCGGGGGAATTGATTTAGTGCCGCAAAAGCAGGTCAGCCAGGGCGATGGGGGAAAAGATAGGATTGTCAGAAAATGGCGGCTCCCTGGTGCTTGTTTTCGCGTGCGTTTAATGGACGAAAACTCGGGTAAGGTCCACAGGAAAGTTTTCTGAAATCGAGCCACTTAGGCTTAAAAAAACATGGCCGACCCATAGGGACAATAACATTTTTTACTAGACCATGCCTTTAAGTGATGTTAGACCCAATTCCAACCTTAAATACTGAACAGAGCAAGTGGGCCCATACCCAGTACTGCATGCAAGAACTGACCCTCTAATATATTGAGCCAGTTCAAATCTTGTATCACTAATGCCTCCAGGCCATACAAGATGGCCGGGGCGAAGCACTGTTGGTAGAGTTTGATATCCCCACAATGCTATACCCTGCTGTTCCTTTAGCGAATTTACAGGCCTGCAATATGAAGAGTTTAGCCTGTCTCTTTTTTTGGGAAATTATCAGGTTATAATTAGGTTGGACATATGGGTATATGGGTAAGATTGATTGCTACTTATTCTACCCAAGCTTGTTTCGACCCCTGAACGACAGGGGCCATTTTTAGCAATTGCCAGAATTTTAGTTTTCCTCAAGTAAGACCCAGTTGAGCCGAATAGAGGGCCAACCGCTCTAGCATGCTTTTAACTCCCGAAAACGTTAGATCAAATAATATTAAGTCATCAGCATAGAACATGCCTACAATGGGAGTATCCCCTAACTTTGGAGAGCAATTTGCTTTAGTAGCCATCTGAGGTAACAAGTCAGCTATATATAGATTGCAGCACATAGGTTCCCCCACACAGCCATGTTTAACTCACATGTTAATCGGAATACGATTAATGGCCTCTCCCTCGTTATTAAGTCTGACTCTGGCACTGTTGTTACTGTGTAAATTCAGCAATACATGTAGTATCCAGCCAGGGCACTTCAGGCCACTTAGCTTGTCCCACAGCATCTCCCATTTAACTTGGTCGAAGGCACTGAAAAAGTCAACGAAGACTATATACAGGGTGGCATTTTTATTGCTCAGTGTGTTGTTAATCAGTAGATCCAGGACCCTGATGTTATGTGCTGTCCTAGAGCCAGGTCTAAACCCCGTCTGAGCATAATTCAAGATTTTATTTGTTACAACCCAATTTTCAAGTTCCCTAAGAACAAGTGTCATGAATATTTTGCTGGTTACGTCAAGCATGGAGGGAAGTCGGTAATTACCAGCGTTACATCGATCTCCCTTTTTATGCACTGGTATAAGTACCAACCTTCTCCATGATGACGGAATCACAGCAGACCTGCAGACATGCGAAAAGAGTGTCAAAAGTACATGTGCCCAATTGTCCGGATCGTTTTTTAATACTGTGTTTGATAACCCATTTGGGCCTGGGGCATTAGAGGGTTTAAGTGCTAAATGGCCTCCTTTATCATTGTATGACTTAAAGGTAGAGGCCATATGTTTGTTCTTGGCACAATGGAGGGGGCAGGTATGTTTATATCAAAGAACTTGTTCTTAATGTGTTCTACCCACTGCTCCTCACCAATGGGATTCACTATTCTTAATATCAATTCCCCTCCTGCCTCTCCTAATGTTTGCCAGATTCTTTGTGTGTTTCTGCTCAAGAGAGTCTGTATGAAATGTTCCAATTTTTCACGTTGTTGGGACTTACGATAGTGGTATAGCCATGAATGATACTGCCGCTTGATATACTTAATCTTGATCGCCCTCTCCTCTTGGCTCGTTTTATTAGTATAAGCCGATCTACAGACTCAAATTTCTCACTGCATTAACCATTTGGGATCCCGGATCTTACTGTCAAACTTGCCCCTTTCAACTGCTTTCCATTTGATTTTGGGAACCTCGGGTCGCTTAGAAAGAGTGAGAGATTGTATCCATACCTCTATCTCCTGAGGAGATTTCCCCCTTAATAAGCTCTTCATACAACATCCCTCACGGAAAGTCAAGATGCTCATTCTTTCAATATTGACCTGTGTATACCGTATCCGGTTACCTGAATTGTTCGGGATCACATTACTACATACATTCCCAGATCCCTTTCCCCCTCCACCACTCAGGGTCAGGGTAACTGGCGCATGATCACTAAAAATGTTAGGAGCAACATGTAAGCCAATAACATTGCCCAATAGGCATTCAGAAACCACCACATAGTCCAAAACCGTCCTCTTGGTTCCCACTACCCATGTTGTTATCACCAGTTGTACGGCCTTTCAAGATTGTGCACCTCCATTCATTTAGATAGTCTAGCCATACCTTGCCTTTTGTGTTAGAGGTAATTTGTGGCATACGGCAATAGTCAGTTACATTGATATAATTACCACAACCTTCTAAGTCTACACATCTCGTATAATATGATCGGGTTACTTTTATTATCTGTAACCCAGTTCATTAATATGGTGTCCAATTGCTCACAAATAGGCTCAGACATCAAAGAACCTGGTGGATCATATACATCAATGATTAACAGTTCTTGTTGCTTTCCTCCTCTCTCCGGTATGGTCACAGCCACGGCTAACACATTGCCACCAGGTTTAGGATCATTTACCAGTCTTGGGTTATATGTCGACTTTATTCCCATTAATAGGCCTCCCTTATTTCGTCTGAGCTCCTCCTTGGTGGCCAATGCTTGAAAGATCACAAAGCCATCAGATTCCACCTTAAATGTGATCCAAGTCTCTTGCAACACAAAAACTTTGTGGGAAAACAAGACTTCCTGGGCACCACCCCCATTTAGCGAGTGGCTGAAACCCCTAGTGTTCCAGCTCACAACTGACCAATTTAAATCTGAGCACGTTTGTATAGCAATCATGTTCTTTAGCCATTCCCAGCCTTGGTTATCATTGTTATCATTGTATTTAACTACTGCCTTCAGTTCACCTTTAGATACAGCTGGTTTAGGTTTTGAACAATTGCATTTGACACATCTTTCTGTGGGAATATCCATCCTTACCGGTATATCCAGGCCATACCAGTATATCCGGTATATCCAGCCGGTCAAGTGGCACAGCGAGTAGAACGCTTGCTTTGACATCCATGCAGAGCTTGCTAACAGGTTCCAATCTGGGCCGGGCCAAACTCAGCCTTTCCTCCTTCTGAGGTCAATAAATGAGCACCACACACCGTGGGTAATAATAAGCAGCACTCAGATACCTGAGGGTTCGTAGCGCTATTTAAATGCTAAACTATTATTATTATTATTATTATTATTATTATTATACCCTTGGTATCCCAGAGATGAAGAGTGTGATCTAATAAGAGCTATAGTCTCAGGCAGGCTACAATGGACTTTGGTAGTCATGGTATTCAATGTGCGAAGTGGTTCCACAAAGTCAAAGTCTCCAGTATTAAGTATCCTGAGAGAGGGTACCTTATTGAACAGCGACAAAAGTGAAGCACAATTCAACTGCTGCCCATTTGCAACTACCTTACGTGCAATAGTCAAAGTTCTCTGTGGTAATACCAAGGTGGGAGGGGGAGGAGAGTGTACAAAGGAGGAGTCAGAAGAGGAAGCATCAGCATTACTAGGGGCCGTAATGGTAACAGCCGGTGGGCACAGAGCCCCTGTAGAGGGGTGTTTGATCCAACTACATGATTACAGGCTATATGAGCCTGTTTAGTAGCTTTATCCTCCTCCCAGGTGGATAGTGTACAGGCCGGTCCCTCCTTTACGAACCAGCTGATAATGTGCCCACAGTCTGTGCCGATCGTCTTTTGCGTCTCGCTGCTCTTTTCCGTTATTTATTTGACATGTTAGCGCTGCAGGGGCGCAATGTTGAGTTTAGTGGAGGACGATTCACTTCATGTTTATCACTTAGAGTCGGCAGGTCAGTGAGTGTCTTTGTTTGTGGCATCAGTGTTTTCTGCTTTGCCTGTCTCCCCTGGTGATTAGTTGCAGACACCAAGTCCAATGAACCCTTTATCAGATCTGCAAGGGACGGTGATGGTGCCAAATCCAGGTTCACTACCGGGAGCTCCACAATGGCACAATCTTGAGACATCCCTTTTGCAGCAGATAGTTTTTGAGGGGCATGCCCTTTCTTTGGGTTGATGTAAAGTTGTTAGGTGTTCATGTATACTTGTTATTGCAACCCCCTGAAGTTTCAGGTCTTCAAGTATTGTGCCACACAATTTTAATAAAATTTTAACCACAAAGTTTAAAATCCCATTATTATGGTTTGCAGAGGTCTCATGGGAACTATACCCCTCCTCTGTAAGTGTGCTTGATGGCAGTACAGTTCCATAAAACATGTTTGGGCTGGCAGATAACCTAGCTGCCCCCCATGTGTCAGGCTGAGGAGTATCCTTTATTTCAGTAACCAGTGGGGTACCCCCCACCACCTGTAAGAGGATTCAATTCAACACTACAGCTAAGTCAATGCCTAGTCTGGGATACTGAATGGAAACCCTTATTGATATATCTTTACGTCCAGTTCATGCATTCTGGATGACTACCCCTATATAACACCCCTCTCTTGGAATCCCTCTGACCCCACTGAGCCAATAAGTAGTTCTGTTTTGCAAGTTTAAAAGGTTTATTTGATAATTTAAACAATAGATATATATATCACACTTTATGATAAATTAATAATTGAATATCACACTTAATCTGAGCAGTAATCAATAATGGATAGTCCGGCACTAGCACACTTCTATATAATCAATGATGAGTGGTTATAGGATGGATAAGATAGCAACAATACTTTTATGGTTTCAATGGATGCAATGTGGAATGAAATGCAGTACAGAAAATAACTTGATAGGATTTCAGCAAAAGACAATGTAATCACTTTCTTGGACAATTCACCCACCCTTTTATGCACTGTAAGGAGATGAAGATGACACAGTTCTTAGCAATGCAATCAAATAGAATTCAGTTCAATTCCCCCCCAGCAGCTTATACAACAGATAGGAGTTTTGAAACACAGGCAAAATGCTTTGAATATGGTGACAATGCAGTGAGAAATATGCTGAAAATGCTTTTAATTCCCTTCAGGAGGTTCAGGGTGAGTGAAATATACTTGGGATGAGTTCAGGCTCACTTTAGCAAGGATCTAGGAGTAACTAGCAGGTTAAACGAATTTTTGGCAAAGGAAAGCAATGAAGCTGCTGTTTTCACACGTGGCTGGATTTTTAACCAAATTGCAAATCGCGGTAAAATTCGCGAGTGCGAGAATCGTGATTACGGCAACAGTATGAGGAGTAGGTTCTAGGCTTGTCGAACAGCTGAGATTCTAAGCTTTCAGAGGAAAGTTAAACCAAGTTCCTAGCCCAAACGGTTCCAGAGATACGGACGATTAAATAAAGGTAGTTTTTCGGATTTGAAATTTTAAAAGTTCAAAGCGACAGGTTACAGCTTGCAGCTAGAAAATGACAAGTGACAGCTTTGCAAATGACAGGTGACAGTTAGGAGGCAGTTCTGGTTAGATTAAAATATATTGAATTATATTATTTTAACTAAGAGATTGGTTCTGCACAGTTCTGCTAGGTACTCACAATATAATTTTAAAAGGAATGGGCCTCGCCACGGATCTGGTCAACAGGCATTCTTCACTCGGCGGATGGATTCTTCAGCAGACACCTGCAGCTTTGTGTCAACAACTGGAGCACGATCACCATATTATGGGACGATCATCAAGGGCCCACATGCCCTTACGCTGTACTAGTGGCTAGAAGCAACATATCAACCTTTAGGCTGGACTAGTGCCTAGTTGATGGAACAGCCTTGTGGTTCACCGTGCTTCCAAAGTGATTCTTTTTACGAAAATGAACACCCTGTGTACCATAAAGGAACAGCGCGTGACTCAAGATGAAACGGAACAGTTATTGCGGATACAGATAAAAGAAAATAAATGGCTTTCGGAGTTCATATGGCAATTGCTGAATATTCTCTAAATATTGAATGTCAAATAAATGTACTTTACCGAATGTACCGTGTTGCTGTTTCATTTTAAAGTACAGTTTCATATTCCGAATTGTAGCGCGCTGTGTTGTGAGTTGATCTGTGTTGGTTTCCGGGTTCTGTGTGGAGTCGCGCAGAAGACGACTGGGCGCGTTTGCCTACGCAGCACAGTAACGTCACGGAGAGAGGCGGGGAATATGAATGTTTTGATAATGTCAGGCTCAGGGGCGGGGGAATTGATTTAGTGCCGCAAAAGCAGGTCAGCCAGGGCGATGGGGGAAAAGATAGGATTATCAGAAAATGGCGGCTCCCTGGTGCTTGTTTTCGCGTGCGTTTAATGGACGAAAACTCGGGTAAGGTCCACAGGAAAGTTTTCTGAAATCGAGCCACTTAGGCTTAAAAAAACATGGCCGACCCGTAGGGACAATAACATTTTTTACTAGACCATGCCTTTAAGTGATGTTAGACCCAATTCCAACCTTAAATACTGAACAGAGCAAGTGGGCCCATACCCAGTACTGCATGCAAGAACTGACCCTCTAATATATTGAGCCAGTTCAAATCTTGTATCACTAATGCCTCCAGGCCATACAAGATGGCCGGGGCGAAGCACTGTTGGTAGAGTTTGATATCCCCACAATGCTATACCCTGCTGTTCCTTTAGCGAATTTACAGGCCTGCAATATGAAGAGTTTAGCCTGTCTCTTTTTTTGGGAAATTATCAGGTTATAATTAGGTTGGACATATGGGTATATGGGTAAGATTGATTGCTCCTTATTCTACCCAAGCTTGTTTCGACCCCTGAACGACAGGGGCCACTTTTAGCAATTGCCAGAATTTTAGTTTTCCTCAAGTAAGACCCAGTTGAGCCGAGTAGAGGGCCAACCGCTCTAGCATGCTTTTAACTCCCGAAAACGTTAGATCAAATAATATTAAGTCATCAGCATAGAACATGCCTACAATGGGAGTATCCCCTAACTTTGGAGAGCAATTTGCTTTAGTAGCCATCTGAGGTAACAAGTCAGCTATATATAGATTGAAGCACATAGGTTCCCCCACACAGCCATGTTTAACTCACATGTTAATCGGAATACGATTAATGGCCTCTCCCTCGTTATTAAGTCTGACTCTGGCACTGTTGTTACTGTGTAAATTCAGCAATACATGTAGTATCCAGCCAGGGCACTTCAGGCCACTTAGCTTGTCCCACAGCATCTCCCATTTAACTTGGTCGAAGGCACTGAAAAAGTAAACGAAGACTATATACAGGGTGGCATTTTTATTGCTCAGTGTGTTGTTAATCAGTAGATCCAGGACCCTGATGTTATGTGCTGTCCCAGAGCCAGGTCTAAACCCCGTCTGAGCATAATTCAAGATTTTATTTGTTACAACCCAATTTTCAAGTTCCCTAAGAACAAGTGTCATGAATATTTTGCTGGTTACGTCAAGCATGGAGGGAAGTCGGTAATTACCAGCGTTACATCGATCTCCCTTTTTATGCACTGGTATAAGTACCAACCTTCTCCATGATGACGGAATCACAGCAGACCTGCAGACATGCGAAAAGAGTGTCAAAAGTACATGTGCCCAATTGTCCGGATCGTTCTTTAATACTGTGTTTGATAACCCATTTGGGCCTGGGGCATTAGAGGGTTTAAGTGCTAAATGGCCTCCTTTATCATTGTATGACTTAAAGGTAGAGGCCATATGTTTGTTCTTGGCACAATGGAGGGGGCAGGTATGTTTATATCAAAGAACTTGTTCTTAATGTGTTCTACCCACTGCTCCTCACCAATGGGATTCACTATTCTTAATATCAATTCCCCTCCTGCCTCTCCTAATGTTTGCCAGATTCTTTGTGTGTTTCTGCTCAAGAGAGTCTGTATGAAATGTTCCAATTTTTCACGTTGTTGGGACTTACGATAGTGGTATAGCCATGAATGATACTGCCGCTTGATATACTTAATCTTGATCGCCCTCTCCTCTTGGCTCGTTTTATTAGTATAAGCCGATCTACAGACTCAAATTTCTCACTGCATTAACCATTTGGGATCCCGGATCTTACTGTCAAACTTGCCCCTTTCAACTGCTTTCCATTTGATTTTGGGAACCTCGGGTCGCTTAGAAAGAGTGAGAGATTGTATCCATACCTCTATCTCCTGAGGAGATTTCCCCCTTAATAAGCTCTTCATACAACATCCCTCACGGAAAGTCAAGATGCTCATTCTTTCAATATTGACCTGTGTATACCGTATCCGGTTACCTGAATTGTTCGGGATCACATTACTACATACATTCCCAGATCCCTTTCCCCCTCCACCACTCAGGGTCAGGGTAACTGGCGCATGATCACTAAAAATGTTAGGAGCAACATGTAAGCCAATAACATTGCCCAATAGGCATTCAGAAACCACCACATAGTCCAAAACCGTCCTCTTGGTTCCCACTACCCATGTTGTTATCACCAGTTGTACGGCCTTTCAAGATTGTGCACCTCCATTCATTTAGATAGTCTAGCCATACCTTGCCTTTTGTGTTAGAGGTAATTTGTGGCATACGGCAATAGTCAGTTACATTGATATAATTACCACAACCTTCTAAGTCTACACATCTCGTATAATATGATCGGGTTACTTTTATTATCTGTAACCCAGTTCATTAATATGGTGTCCAATTGCTCACAAATAGGCTCAGACATCAAAGAACCTGGTGGATCATATACATCAATGATTAACAGTTCTTGTTGCTTTCCTCCTCTCTCCGGTATGGTCACAGCCACGGCTAACACATTGCCACCAGGTTTAGGATCATTTACCAGTCTTGGGTTATATGTCGACTTTATTCCCATTAATAGGCCTCCCTTATTTCGTCTGAGCTCCTCCTTGGTGGCCAATGCTTGAAAGATCACAAAGCCATCAGATTCCACCTTAAATGTGATCCAAGTCTCTTGCAACACAAAAACTTTGTGGGAAAACAAGACTTCCTGGGCACCACCCCCATTTAGCGAGTGGCTGAAACCCCTAGTGTTCCAGCTCACAACTGACCAATTTAAATCTGAGCACGTTTGTATAGCAATCATGTTCTTTAGCCATTCCCAGCCTTGCTCATCATTGTTATCATTGTATTTAACTACTGCCTTCAGTTCACCTTTAGATACAGCTGGTTTAGGTTTTGAACAATTGCATTTGACACATCTTTCTGTGGGAATATCCATCCTTACCGGTATATCCAGGCCATACCAGTATATCCGGTATATCCAGCCGGTCAAGTGGCACAGCGAGTAGAACGCTTGCTTTGACATCCATGCAGAGCTTGCTAACTGGTTCCAATCCGGGCCGGGCCAAACTCAGCCTTTCCTCCTTCTGAGGTCAATAAATGAGCACCACACACCGTGGGTAATAATAAGCAGCACTCAGATACCTGAGGGTTCGTAGCGCTATTTAAATGCTAAACTATTATTATTATTATTATTATTATTATTATACCCTTGGTATCCCAGAGATGAAGAGTGTGATCTAATAAGAGCTATAGTCTCAGGCAGGCTACAATGGACTTTGGTAGTCATGGTATTCAATGTGCGAAGTGGTTCCACAAAGTCAAAGTCTCCAGTATTAAGTATCCTGAGAGAGGGTACCTTATTGAACAGCGACAAAAGTGAAGCACAATTCAACTGCTGCCCATTTGCAACTACCTTACGTGCAATAGTCAAAGTTCTCTGTGGTAATACCAAGGTGGGAGGGGGAGGAGAGTGTTCAAAGGAGGAGTCAGAAGAGGAAGCATCAGCATTACTAGGGGCCGTAATGGTAACAGCCGGTGGGCACAGAGCCCCTGTAGAGGGGTGTTTGATCCAACTACATGATTACAGGCTATATGAGCCTGTTTAGTAGCTTTATCCTCCTCCCAGGTGGATAGTGTACAGGCCGGTCCCTCCTTTACGAACCAGCTGATAATGTGCCCACAGTCTGTGCCGATCGTCTTTTGCGTCTCGCTGCTCTTTTCCGTTATTTATTTGACATGTTAGCGCTGCAGGGGCGCAATGTTGAGTTTAGTGGAGGACGATTCACTTCATGTTTATCACTTAGAGTCGGCAGGTCAGTGAGTGTCTTTGTTTGTGGCATCAGTGTTTTCTGCTTTGCCTGTCTCCCCTGGTGATTAGTTGCAGACACCAAGTCCAATGAACCCTTTATCAGATCTGCAAGGGACGGTGATGGTCCCAAATCCAGGTTCACTACCGGGAGCTCCACAATGGCACAATCTTGAGACATCCCTTTTGCAGCAGATAGTTTTTGAGGGGCATGCCCTTTCTTTGGGTTGATGTAAAGTTGTTAGGTGTTCATGTATACTTGTTATTGCAACCCCCTGAAGTTTCAGGTCTTCAAGTATTGTGCCACACAATTTTAATAAAATTTTAACCACAAAGTTTAAAATCCCATTATTATGGTTTGCAGAGGTCTCATGGGAACTATACCCCTCCTCTGTAAGTGTGATTGATGGCAGTACAGTTCCATAAAACATGTTTGGGCTGGCAGATAACCTAGCTGCCCCCCATGTGTCAGGCTGAGGAGTATCCTTTATTTCAGTAACCAGTGGGGTACCCCCCACCACCTGTAAGAGGATTCAATTCAACACTACAGCTAAGTCAATGCCTAGTCTGGGATACTGAATGGAAACCCTTATTGATATATCTTTACGTCCAGTTCATGCATTCTGGATGACTACCCCTATATAACACCCCTCTCTTGGAATCCCTCTGACCCCACTGAGCCAAGAAGTAGTTCTGTTTTGCAAGTTTAAAAGGTTTATTTGATAATTTAAACAATAGATATATATATCACACTTTATGATAAATTAATAATTGAATATCACACTTAATCTGAGCAGTAATCAATAATGGATAGTCCGGCACTAGCACACTTCTATATAATCAATGATGAGTGGTTATAGGATGGATAAGATAGCAACAATACTTTTATGGTTTCAATGGATGCAATGTGGAATGAAATGCAGTACAGAAAATAACTTGATAGGATTTCAGCAAAAGACAATGTAATCACTTTCTTGGACAATTCACCCCCCCTTTTATGCACTGTAAGGAGATGAAGATGACACAGTTCTTAGGAATGCAATCAAATAGAATTCAGTTCAATTCCCCCCCAGCAGCTTATACAACAGATAGGAGTTTTGAAACACAGGCAAAATGCTTTGAATATGGTGACAATGCAGTGAGAAATATGCTGAAAATGCTTTTAATTCCCTTCAGGAGGTTCAGGGTGAGTGAAATATACTTGGGATGAGTTCAGGCTCACTTTAGCAAGGATCTAGGAGTAACTAGCAGGTTAAACGAATTTTTGGCAAAGGAAAGCAATGAAGCTGCTGTTTTCACACGTGGCTGGATTTTTAACCAAATTGCAAATCGCGGTAAAATTCGCGAGTGCGAGAATCGTGATTACGGCAACAGTATGAGGAGTAGGAAGTCGGTTCTAGGCTTGTCGAACAGCTGAGATTCTAAGCTTTCAGAGGAAAGTTAAACCAAGTTCCTAGCCCAAACGGTTCCAGAGATACGGACGATTAAATAAAGGTAGTTTTTCGGATTTGAAATTATAAAAGTTCAAAGCGACAGGTTACAGCTTGCAGCTAGAAAATGACAAGTGACAGCTTTGCAAATGACAGGTGACAGTTAGGAGGCAGTTCTGGTTAGATTAAAATATATTGAATTATATTATTTTAACTAAGAGATTGGTTCTGCACAGTTCTGCTAGGTACTCACAATATAATTTTAAAAGGAATGGGCCTCGCCACGGATCTGGTCAACAGGCATTCTTCACTCGCCACGGACGGTTTCTGCGCACAGCGTCTGGGTCAGCTCTACTCTGCTGGTCTGGTCTGGGTCTCTGGTTCTGATCAGGTCTGTGGGTCCGGATACAGCGGTCTCCGGTTCAGCTGGTCTCTCTCTGGATACAACACTGCTCTCGGGCAAATGGCAAGAGTTCTTGCAAATAATTCAAACAGCTCGCCTGGCTGTGAATAGTGGCAATGATTTGAGGCCTGCTAAATAGGGATTTAGCTTGTAGTTGACCTCTCTGCTACAAATTCTGAAGTAAAGTCTTGGTCTCTGAAGGTGGATAGATTGAAGTCTCTATGTTGGCTCTCTGGAGGTTGATGGAGGTAAAGTATGGATTTTCCCGGCAGAGCGTCCCGCAGCAGATGGAATAGAATGTCCTCTCTAGCATCCAGTGGCTCTTTTTATGTCTTTTGAAATGGGTGTGTGTGCAGCATCACTAGCCAGCCCCTCTCTCAACTGCCCATTGGTCACCTTTCCTTTCTCTCTTGATTGGGGAAAAGAAGTGGAGTGTCAGAGAGATGTCATTTAATGGCTTGCAAATAGGACACTTCCCAGTCAAATTACACACAATCTATATTTGACCTAAAGACATATTTCATAGATACACAGTGGTTTGAAATTACATGCACCCATCACATATCACATGAGGTATACCCTGTTCAAACTCTGCTCTTCCTGGGGGCTTGGGTTCAAAAATGGCAACATATTTCACTTTTTGGTCGGGTTACCAATATTGGATTTGTCCCCGCATTTACACAAATGTTCGCAAAGCATGTGGGCATTAGGTGGTGGAGTGTCAGATTTTTAACATACATACATTTAGAGTAATATCCTCTTTTCCGCTAAAAACCCCCCTGAACATACCACCGAGTCCTAACACGTCTTCAAATGTGCACAGAAAAATCACAAGAATAATGATATCACTTATAAAATGTTCAGAAGTCCGCTCTATGAATGATCCATCTTTTTAGATTTATGTTCTGGCCCCAAAGGGGTGTGGTTTCCCAGGTCACATGGTGTAGAAACCAGTTTATCCAGTTTCTGCCAAGCTCAGAGACCCTGCCCCTCCCAGCTTCTGCCAAGAGGAAGCTATTTTACGGTCCCCCTAATAAACCATCTGCCTGGGCCCTGGAAGGCCCATTGTTCAAAAGGAAGCCATTTACGACTACCCTAATAAACCATCTGCCTGGGCCCAGGACAGGCCTTTGTTCAACTCCCTGTAGCTGCTCCACCCCTAATCTAATCAGAGAGGTGACAACTCCTTTTGGCAAGGGGAAGAGTGGCTGAGCAGCAGGTTTTAACTCCTGTGGGGGTAGATGTCAGGCAGAATTCAGTTCCTTAAGCCAGGCCCCAGCTAATGTCACTTCTAGTTACCCAGTTTTCTGCATTCAAATAAACTAACAATTTTTACACATGCAGCTAGAATGCTGATTCTAAGTTCAAAACTATGACATTTTAACAGTTACAAACTATGTGACACTCAAAAGCAGGTCACTCAGTTAATTTAAACATTTCGATTTTGGTGGTTTTAATCCAGTTTCAGTTAGGCTGCTGACATGCATAGCTCAGCCAGTTTTGTTATGTTATGAACATTGTTTTGGGCTCTTCATCTTCCCAGATTTAGTATGCACACATACTTCATTCTGCCAGATGGTGTTCAGTGAGATTTGTGGATGTGTTGCAATGTTTGAAAATAGGCATCTTGAGCTGGCATTCAGAGAAACAAAAGGTGATTTTAAAGTGCTTTCTAGCGAACAAGCACTGCTGTTTTTCTCTTTGGCACCCCATTTCACTCAAGGCTCTTCTGACCCAGCACACCCGCACCGGGGGGTGGCAAGTCAGGCGACCATTTTGGTGTGCGCACAAACTGCGCGGTTTTCATAGATTCTGGCGCACATGTGGGCTTTTTCGGCCATCTTGGATTTCCTAAGCCCACAGCACCAAATGTTGTAGCATAATAGTCCAAACGTGGGTCAGAACACCCAACAAACCCCCCCGCCCGACTGCACTTGGATTGAGTCGAGGGGATGTCGGGTGCTAAGGATGTTGTCCCACGTGCTGGGAGGTCCGCATCATCTTCTTCCAATTCCGCAGATGACAAAGTTCAGCATCCTTTCCTCCATCAGGGCGTGGATCAGTCGGTTCTCCTCGCCGGTCCTGATGGGAGTATTGGGCGGTACACTGGGCCGCTTGCGTCTCTGCTCCCGGTCTCCGGATCGTCCTCCTTGGCCAGTCTCCAGGTTTTCTTTCTCCTAGGACGACAAAGGAAGAGTGGCAATACCTATTCATGGACACTTCTCACCCACCATTGATATAGTGGGGTGGCATATATATTTTAGAACTCAACAGATATGAACATGCACATTTTTTTTAAATTAAGAGACAGGAACACATAAACTTGAGAAACACAGAATTTGATAGGCTATAGGTAGGATCTTTCAGAGTTGGAATTGAATTACTCTGGAGCGGTACCTTCTGGGATTACAGAGGACTCCTCCAGTTGCTGCAAAGTGTGCCTGGGATGGCAACACTTCAACTGGTTTATGTGGACCCACTTGTCTTCCCCCTCTGCCAAACCGCCTTTGGGGATGCGGATCTTGTAGGCCACAGGGGAGATCTTGTCTATAATCTCAAAGGGTCCTTTCCATGTAGGCAAAGATTTCCGCTGTTTGGCCTGGTTCCTTTGGAAATTGTATAGATAGACCCGGTCTCCCACCTGATATTCCTTCCTGGAAGTTTTCAGGTCATAGTGGGTCTTCATGCTATCAGCTGATCTTTCTAGATTCCGCTGCGCATAGGCAAAAGCATGTTGAAGGTGTTTCCTTAAATTCTCCACATACTCATGAGTTGTGGAGGCATTAATCAATGTCTGCTCTTGGGTCCTGCAGAGCAAATGCTGCGGAAGCACCATCTTGCGTCCAGTCATCAACTCAAATGGTGACATTTTGGTCGCAGATGAAGGGGTAGATCTGATGGCCATTAGGACCAGAGGTAATCGGATATCCCAACTTGGCCCAGAATCTGCCACAAACTTCTTTAATATGCTCACAATGGTTCGGTTATATCTCTCTACTGCCCCAGAAGAAGCTGGCCTGTAAGCAATGTGTAGATTTCTCTTGACCCCCAGTATCTCCCACATCTTTGTCATTACTTCACTGGTGAAGTGGCTACCTCTGTCAGACTCAATTCTGTGAGGTAGACCAAACCGAGAAAAGATGTGGTTAATCATCAGGGCAGCTGCAGTTTCTGCCTTGCAATTTGGGGCTGGGAGACATTCCACCCACTTGGTAAACAAGCATGTAACGGTAAACATGTACTTGTTTCCTCTAGTCGAGCGAATCACAGGGCCTACAAAGTCGATTTGTAAATCTGACCATGGCAGTGTCATCCCCCTCTTTTGGAGAGGTGCCCGGTGTGTGAGGGATGTTGGCTGAAATTGTGCACACACAAGACAACCCTTCAAGTATTGGTTGAGGTCCTGGCCCATGTGTGGCCAGTATGCAACCTCTCTTAAGATTTCCAGTGTTGTGTGAAACCCCCTATGACCGGCGGTGGCCGCATCATGGGCGTGACTTAACATCAGGCTTCGGAATGAGGTAGGAACCACCCACTGATCGTGGCCAGCTTTGGATTTCCTTACCAACAAACCGTCTTGGATCCGGAACATTTTTGGACATTTCATCAACACTCTAAGGTCCTCTTTCCCGTTATAATCGGTATCCGTCAGGGGAAAGTTCTCAGGGTCCTCAATGTGTTGGTAAAATTTACCAATTATTGGATCCCCCTTCTGAGCGGTAATCAAATCAGCATCAGGGGTCTCCTTACTCCATTGTGCAATTGAAAGGTCATTGTGAGCATTTGTCTGGGACCTACTGATAGCAGTGACCTGGATTTCCCCCAACAGGGACTAAATCTCAATTAGATCCCCTTGGATGGCCCCGGTTTTGGCCAGCTGATCAGCTAAGTCATTTCCAGTTTTGTCTGGTCCCTCTACTTTGGAATGACCCTTGATCTTTTTCCAATAGATGGTCATCTCATTCGAGGTGACCAGATCATCAATGTTTTGGATCAACTTCCCATGTTTCAAGGGTTTGTTATTAGCACATAACATGCCTCTGGTTTTCCAATTAACCAGGTGCTCCAGGAACCCGTTCCGTACATAATCCGAATCTGTGATTATGACCAGTTCGTGGAGTTGGTGCTGGACAGCAGTGAGGATGGCCTGATGCACAGCCATCAATTCTGCCACCTGACTACTTCGGGGACCAATTTGTATCCAGCGGAGGGTTCTGGGAACTCCTTCACCCATGCATTCCCTACGCCAGCCACCAGTTCTTTCTCCCAGTCGTTGTCAACATGGTACGAGCATCCATCCACATAGACAGTGGGCATTCCCTCACACTTGTCCTCTTCAAAGACTTTGTGTGGGGAATTAAGGTATGCCTCTGTGTTGTCCTTGATTTTTAGACTTTCGTCCTCGAGACAGTTTTCTCTGGCACAATCATGCAAGTCAGCCAGACCTTGCGCGAGGGGACTCTTCTTGTTTTGGCCATATCTGACCTCCACAGGAAAGCCTTGCATTGACAGAATCCAGGAAGTAATTCGGGAATTACTCACATTTCCGGCCCGGATTCTGTCACTTTGGAGATATTGCAGAGGCTGGTGTGGAGTCTCCACTATGATGTGTTCCCCATGGATAAACGGGCGGTAATTCTTCAATGCCCACACCGTTGCCAGGAGTGCCTTCTCACAATCGTTGAATTTTTCCTCCACAGAGGATAAAGTTTTGCTCGCATAGGAGATTACTTTATTGACCTTGTCATGCTTTTGGTATAATACTGCCGTCAAGCACGTATTAGAGAACCCCGTCTCCAGGAAGAACTCCTTGTTTCTGACAGGGTAAGCTAGGCAAGGCGCTTGTGAGAGGCTTCTCTTGAGTTGTTTTACCGCCTCGGCTTGTTCTGGACCCCATTCCCACTTGACCCCCCCCTTCAGGAGATGAATCAGGGGTCTGGTGATCTCTGCGTAGCCCTCAATGAACTTTCTGCTGTAATTAGTCAGTCCAAGGAGGCTCCTTAGTTCCCGCAGAGTTGCGGGGTCTTTCAGTTTCTGAAGTGCTTCCACTTTCTTTTCCTGGGGACAGAGACCCTGAGGAGTAATCTCATGCCCCAAGAAATTAACACAGGTTCTAAACCACTGTGCTTTCTGAAAGGAAAGTTTTGCTCCGGCGGCCCTCAACTGGGTCAGAACATAACGGATCTCCACTATGTGTTCCTCCACAGATGAACTTTTGATGAGGACATCATCTACATAAGCCAGGTTACCCCTCGCACCCAGGTCGGGCATGGCCTTATGTAGGAAAATGTTGAATTAATTGCCGGAGTTGAGGTATCCGAAGGGAGTCCGGGTCCATGTATACTGCTGGCCCCCAAAGGTAAAAGCCAGCTTGTATTGGTCCTCCCTACTGACCGGCACGGTCCAGTATCCATTGGTCAGGTCTATTGCAGTGAATACCTGTGACCCCTGAATCTGGGCTAGCCCTTGGTCAATGTAGGGAAGCGGCCATCGGGAAGTATGGACCCGTTTGTTGAGCTCCCTAAGGTCAGCGCAGAGTCTCCACTGGCCGTTTGGCTTTAATATTCCCAGCACCGGATTATTGAAGGTGCTGTGGACGGGACGGATTATTCCCCTGGACTCAAGGTTCTTAATTATTTCAGTAAGGGACTCCATTGATGCTAGAGGCAAGCGATATTGCTTCACAAACACTGGAGTCATGCCAGGGTCCGTGGGGATTGTTGTTGTGTGGATGTCGGTGCGACCACAGTCATATGAGTCTACCGCAAAGAGATCTTGGAAATCCAAGAAGACTTGTTTCAACTTTTGCTTCTGTTCCAGAGTCACACAGGCATCAGCTAGGTTGACTCTCTCTTCCACCATCTGCCTGAAGCCTGGAAAGACTTCTGGTTTGGCTATCTCAGCGGCCTCCTCCAGCTGGGTGGAGAAGTCCCTGGTCAGAGTGCTGATTTGGACTGGAGGCTTCAGGTGGGAAAGGCAGCCCTCATGGACCTGGAAAATCACCTCATCCCTCCTGAAATCACAAGTCACATCTTCCTTACCATAAGGGCAAGAAGTGTACACCAGGAAGTTCCCCCCATGGCGGGTAAAAATCCTGTCTGGTGTTGTATTGTCCTCACTGTCAAAACAGTCCTTGGGGACTAACAGTTCATTTCCTAAATCGATGGAAAAATGTCGGTCATCAACCGCCATTCCAATAATGGTGCCTGCGGCTAGAGTAATACTCTTTAAGTCGCTGTTATCCACCTCTATTAGAATGGTGTCATGTTCTATGTTGACTAATGGAGTTGGGTTTACCCCCAACCCTTGCTGTTGGAGAGAAGCATTTAGGTGTATATAAGCATCAGGGTTTTTCAAATGTTGTCCTCTTTTAACTTTCACTTCCAGGGAGAATTGTCGGGTCCTTTCTGGGATGGTGACTTCCTCTTTGATCTGAATCTCAACTGCATAAGGTAGCAATTGAGCTGACCTAAATGCTTTTTCTGGATCATCAAAGCCCATGGGATTATCCGCTAATCGGGACCAAGCTTTGAAGTTTATTAGGTCCAAACTAATGGCAAAGCGATTGAGAATGTCACTGCCTAAGTAAAAAGCGGCAGTGACATCTCGCATGACCCAACAATTGTGGACTATGCTCTTGTTGCCAATGGAGATTTTGAGCATACACCTGCTTGGCAGGAGATGTTTGGAATTGGGTGCTTCCAGGTCCATTTCCCATTTGTCTATCAGTTTGAATGTGGGAATGGCTGGATCTTTTGGGAGTTGGTGGAACATGGCTTCGCTGATGAAGCTCTTACCGTTGTTCACACACACTCGAGCGAGAACAGAGTCCTTCCCATCATTTAACTGAACAGGGATGAACAACTGCTCTCCAATTTGCTGAATATCAGCCAGGCTCTGAGCTGATTTCACATCTTTCTGGACTATAGGAGTGGGAGTTTCTGATTGTGGATTAGTAAAGAATTTCAGGGTGTTTCCTTCCAGTGTG
Organism: Ambystoma mexicanum; assembly: GCF_040938575.1. NCBI lineage: Eukaryota > Metazoa > Chordata > Amphibia > Caudata > Ambystomatidae > Ambystoma > Ambystoma mexicanum. Next base: position 199,320,530 of record NC_090923.1, read on the forward strand.
GAATGCCACCTTAAACTGGAAGGAAGGTTGATTTTCAGAAATAGAGAGGACCCCCCATTACCAGTCTGTTGTCCTACTGCTATTACTGTCACGTCTGGAATTTGGTTGTTCTGGAAGTGAAATTCTACTTGGTCAGATTTTTGTTCAACCCTGTGGCAGGTGCCGTTTAAACTAACATGGTTGACACTCTGTTTTAATTTTATTGGTCGGCTAGTCTGGGTCCAGAGGACCTTGTTTAAGCAATCTATTAGGGGTGACAACCTTCTCAGGAGGTCATTCCCTAGTAAACAAGGGGTGCCCTCTGGAGTCACAACTATGACCGGGTGTTTCAACTTGTGTCGCCCAATTTTAATGTCCAAATCTGCCGTCCCCTCGACAGGAATTTCCTTCCCGTCAAAGTTCTGGAGTTGTCCAGTAAGTGAGGTGAGAGGAATTTGGTAATTCCCTCCCCTTCCTGCATTCAGTCATCAAAGGCCCTTCTGGACAGAAGGGTAGCTTGAGATCCCGTGTCCACCAGCGCTGAAATCGTACCCTGCCCCTGTACTTGTACCGGGGCATAATATCTTCCCTCCTTCTCCTCAAGGGGGCACAGATAATGGACATTTTTGGACAACTGGTGGGCTAACTTTCTGGTTTTGGACATTGCAAGAGAATAAATTTGGGCAGAATTCTGTGGAGAGCCTTAGGAATCTGAAAGAAAAAGTTGGCAACTGGAGATCAGGGCCATTGTGGGTTCCCCTGGTTCCGGTTCTGGGCCGCCCCCCCCTTTTTGGAGGCAGTCATCAGGATGGGTTTGAACGAGGGGATTTTGGTATTGTGGGTTCTGGGATGAGATGATGGGCTGCGGTAGCTCAGTCTCCATATCTCCCCAGTCTGAATTGGCATCCCTTGGGACCCATTTTTCCTTGGGAGGAGTTCCCCCATCTCTGAAGTAGAAGGTCCTTTCCCCAGGATCCTCTGAGGATCCCTCTCCCTCAAATTGGAAGACCTGTACCTCTTCCACAAAGTGGGTCTGTTTGGGTCCTTTGTTTCTCCTACCCCCCCTCTGCTCCTTGGGAGGCAGGCTTTCAGGGGCAGGAGATTTTGTTTCCGGTTCCTGGTTTTCCAGGGGCTGTTTACAAGTTGGGAAGGAAGCTTCCTCCAAGGCTTTACACCCCCCTTCCCCTTGTGCCTCCTCCCTGGGAACCGGTGTGTTATCGGGGTGCTGCCCCCGTCATTGTTCTGGAGCACCAGGTCCAGAGTTTGGGGCATTCTGCGGTGGCATGCTCATCTGAGGGTTCTGTTGAGCCCTCAGTATGTGACCCAGATCCCGTGCCATATTTTGGACCTGGCGCTCTAACTGGGAAACCCGCTCAGGCTGATACGGGGCTCTATTTTCTCCCCTGGGCTGATCCCAGAAGGGTAGCTATCCCTTCTCTGGTAGTACCCCTGGTTCGGAAGATTTTGGTACCCCTCCACCCTTGGCCTCCCCTCTCCGGGATTAGGTTGTCTGGGCTCAGGGAATTGGGGAAAGAAGGATGGATGATTTTGGGGCTGGAAATTGGGTGGATACCTGGGGAAAAAGTTCTGCCCAGGATTTGGAGAATTTCTGCCCTCCTTGGGGAAGTTAGGAGGGAAGTTCCCCGGGTCAGGTGCTTGGCTGGATCCCCCCCCTTGGGCTGGAGGAGTCCACACATGGATTGGTCTGTTTCCCTTGTAACAGGGACCTACATAGTCAGGAGAGCGAGGGACCTCATTTGTGGGACTACCTCTTTCACTCCCTGTCTGTGACTGGCCCGAGGTCCTTCTGGGCCTAGCATTATTAGGTACAGGTAGGTTTTTAGGCCCCCCATCTCCAAATCCAAAACGGGGGTGACCTTTACCTCTGCCACCGTGGCAGCAGCAGGGGTGCTGTGGGTTTTGGGATTTTTCTGGGTATTGCTTTTATTTTCTATGGGCTTCTGCACCTCATAGATCCGGGTAGCCTGTTCAATGACCCAGTTTAAAGATCTTTTCTCATGAAAATCTCTCATGAGCTGGGTCATTATATATTTGGGCAAGGCATGGAAAAATGTATTGACAAATTCTCTGCTGTCTGTGCGCACCCTTCTGGTGGTCTGCGCAAAGGCACGTTTCAGTTCTTGCACGAATTCTTGTGGGGCCTGATCCTCCCCACATTGCAAATTGTAGGCTGCCTTGCGAGCCTCTTGAGGATTTCTGTGAACAGAAAAATGTTTCAAGATGGCCGCCTTATAGGTGGACCATCTTAAATGATTTTGGTCCTCCAGCCCCGCAAAGAAACTGGAGTATTCTGGTGAGAAGGTCCACTTTACATATTGGATACAGCTTTGGCTGTCCTTCAAATGAAAAGTCTCCATCATTTGCTCATAGAGCTCCAAGTGTTCCCAAACAGAGTACTTGGCGTTCTTATGATAAGGCGTGATGACACTCCTGATTGCCTTAATCTGTTTCAATGGGTCCTTAAGCAAGGCCCTTTTTGCCTTATTGGCCTTTTTGGTTCAGGTAACCCTTGTCCCTTCATCCTCTGACTCAGAGGCACTGCTCCCAGAGGTTCCTGTCTGATCTTCCAGGTTTTCCCGGATTCTGCGAGCCTGGGAATGGCTGGCAGAATGTGGTCTCCTGTGTCCTGCGCCGTTCAAAGGAGTCTTCAGATTCCTCCTTGCTGCCAGGATTTGATGGGTACCCCCCCCACTGACCTAACTGGGCAGATGTTTTCAGGATGCCCTTAATGGGCCTATTCTCCTGGGGTTCCCCACTAAATTGCACTGTGCTTGGGTGCCCATACCCGGATGCCCGCCCATCCATTCCTGGGAGGTACTGGCCTATGAGCCCCATGCTTCTGGCTGGATAGTAATCTGCCATCCCTGTGGCCCGGTGCTCATGTGCGCCAGGGGACAGGGGGGTGGCAGAGTCCAGGGACTGAGAGAGATAAATGCCTCTGGTACTAGGGCTCCTGAGGTTATGCTCAGGAGTCTCCCTTTCCCAGCGAACCTGGTCTCTCTCCGCCCCTGCTCCCTGTTGCAATGCAAGAGCCTGCGCCTTCAGTTCCTCAGTTAAGGCCTTACTAGACTCTATCAGTCTCTCCTGCATCGCTACCTGTTGTTGGAGCCTATCATTGTGCTGGCAGAGAGCCTCATTCTCTCTCTGCGTTTCCTGATTGGTCCTGGAGCACTGGGCCAGTCTTTGCTGCAAGAGGGTTACCTCCTGAGCTGTGTCTCTATTGGCCTGCTCCTTTCTTGCCAGAGCATCCTCCACCTTCCTGGTGTGCTCTAACAAGTTCTGGTGTTCTTTTTGGAGGTCACCCAGTCCCTGGAGGGCCAGGTGATTTTCTTCCATTTTCCTTTTTAAGTGGCAGACTTCCTGGCCTAAGGTATCCCTTTCCTGACTAAGAGCCAGCATCTGTGCCGCCAGGTCGTCCCTTTGCCTTTGGAAGGCACCAGTTTTCTGGCGCTCCTGGTCAAACTCTGCCTGGGTATCCAGGTCTTTCAAAATCAGTTTATTGCTCTCTGCCTTCTCCCTATCTAGGTGGCTTTGCAGGGTGACTACCTGCTCAGCACATGCCCTATTGAAGTCTAACTGTTGCTCCAGCTTTCTCTGCCTCTGCAGTAGGGAGTCCAAACCTTCTTGGTACTCCTTCTGCAAGGCCAGAAATCTGGTATTCTGGTCCGCCTTTTCCTGTTGCAGCACATCCATATCCTCCTTTATTTTAGTGATGTACCGTCTGCTGTCATTTTCTGACTCCTGGCTCCTGAGCAGCCTCTGCTCAGAAGAGTCCAGATCAGATTGGGCCTTCTGTAATGCCAACAGTTGCCTACTCGCCAGATCTTGGCCTTCAGCACATTTGTCCTGCATGGCTCCCATATGTAAATATAAATATGCCGCTACCCTGGCAATCTTGTGGTGCTCATCCTTGGCCTTCGGGCCATGTATAGTTCACTCAGGGCCACATGTAGGGGACCCTGATCTCCCCATGTATCTGACCCTGTTTCAGTGACCTGTTGCGCGATTGCCTGCCACCAGACCGTTTGGTCCTGATGAGTCCACTCACCTCTCACAAATAGCTTATGTAAGAAGTGTTCTCTGGCTATTTTCATATCTACCAAGGTCGTCATTCTAGAGATTGGTCTCTGTCCCGACTTACAGAAGTTTGTATTTTATTTTTGCAAAACAGACCTTTTCCTTAGAGCGTTCCTTTGAGGAGTGCTTTACAGCGTAACACAGCGTGGTGATCCGACCGGATATGTGTATGTGGTCAGCTGGCACGCTGTATTAATCTGCACAAGTGATAGATCTAACCCAAACATCCCGGACGAGTCCCCAATTTGTAAGAGGATTCAATTCAACACTACAGCTAAGTCAATGCCTAGTCTGGGATACTGAATGGAAACCCTTATTGATATATCTTTACGTCCAGTTCATGCGTTCTGGATGACTACCCCTATATAACACCCCTCTCTTGGAATCCCCCTGTCCCCACTAAGCCAAGAAGTAGTTCTGTTTTGCAAGTTTAAAAGGTTTATTTGATAATTTAAACAATAGATATATATATCACACTTTATAATAAATTAATAATTGAATATCACACTTAATCTGAGCAGTAATCAATAATGGATAGTCCGGCACTAGCACACTTCTTTATAATCAATGATGAGTGGTTATAGGATGGATAAGATAGCAACAATACTTTTATGGTTTCAATGGATGCAATGTGGAATGAAATGCAGTACAGAAAATAACTTGATAGGATTTCAGCAAAAGACAATGTAATCACTTTCTTGGACAATTCACCCCCCCTTTTATGCACGGTAAGGAGATGAAGATGACACAGTTCTTAGGAATGCAATCAAATAGAATTCAGTTCAATTCCCCCCCAGCAGCTTATACAACAGATAGGAGTTTTGAAACACAGGCAAAATGCTTTGAATATGGTGACAATGCAGTGAGAAATATGCTGAAAATGCTTTTAATTCCCTTCAGGAGGTTCAGGGTGAGTGAAATATACTTGGGATGAGTTCAGGCTCACTTTAGCAAGGATCTAGGAGTAACTAGCAGGTTAAACAAATTTTTGGCAAAGGAAAGCAATGAAGCTGCTGTTTTCACACATGGCTGGATTTTTGAACATTGTTTTGGGCTCTTCATCTTCCCAGATTTAGTATGCACACATACTTCATTCTGCCAGATGTCCCCTGGTGTTCAGTGAGATTTTTGGATGTGTTGCAATGTTTGAAAATAGGCATCTTGAGCTGGCATTCAGAGAAACAAAAGGTGATTTTAAAGTGCTTTCTAGCAAACAGGCACTGCTGTTTTTCTCTTTGGCACCCCATTTCACTTATGGCTCTTCTGACCCGGGGGGTGGCAAGTCAGGCAACCATTTTGGTGAGCGCACAAACTGAACGGTTTCCATAGATTCTGGCGCACATGTGGGCTTTTTCGGCCATCTTGGATTTCCTAAGCCCACAGCACCAAATGTTGTAGCATAATAGTCCAAACGTGGGTCAGAACACCCAACACACCCCTGTAGGAGTGCAGATCCCAGGTTTACCTCAATCCTTAGTGGTGACAAAACTTGGACCTCCTCTAATGGTAGGGGATCTGACAGAGGTAGCTGCAACTGTGTTTGTGCTTTTTCTGCAGCGTCTCATTTCCTCCCACCTACAGTAAGGGTCGTACATTCCTTTTTCCCCCTCCTTGACGGCTTTCTGTGGTTCAGCACCAGTATCATTAGACTGTTTGGATGAACGTAATCCATAGGGTTTCTTTCCCTGGGTACCCACTGCTTTACAGCGGCTTGCGGCTTTTCCCTGCATTACAAAAAAGGAAGGAAAGAAAAGGGGCACAGCAATATAAGGGTTGGTACTGGTGCGGCTGACTTATAGCAGATTAAGACAACACACTCACCCCACGCGACTCAGTGCCTTATTTTACTCTGCTGCCAGTGCCTTTAACTAGAAACTGGAATGTAGTAGGACACAAATCAAAAATCTGTAACAGTAGTCAAAGCGTTCCCCGGCAAGCCTCTCCTATGCAAGGGGCCAGATAGAAAGAGAAAACACAATTTATTTCTCTTTTACAGTGTTAGTACGATATTTGATGCGCGAGTACCTGATTACACACCCAGCGAGGCTCCATAGAAATCACTGGGAATACTCCTGGCTTGTCGCTTCACTGGCTGGCATGTTAATCACAAGTTTCCCTCGCCAGCCCGTCTGCCCCCGAGTGACCACGAAGGACCACTTACACTCCACTTCACCCCACGCGTGCTCCGCACCCGACTGTGGATTTTATGAGGTTGTTGCCGGGTCGGTCGCTACAGCTCCTCCTTGTTAGTAAAAATGGTGGAAAGACTCTCTCACGCACAAAATCGCAAAGTGGGCCCACGAAGGACCACTTACACTCAACTTCACCCTGTCTTGAGTTTTATAGATGAAATGAGAAGCCAGGGCCGTGCAGAGGGCCTTGGGCGGGACAGGAGAGGTATAGACTGCAGCAGGATTGGCAAGCTCCTTGTAGGTTTTAAAGAGTTTGGCTGGGTTGTTAGATGCTGTGAAGATTCAGGCTTGGATGTGGGCTCTCTTCTTGGTGTGGACAGAGAGCCGGTATTGCCTTTGGGGCAGTTGGCAGGCCAGTTTGTCAGAGAATGTACCAGAAGCACACCATTTCCTCTCAGCCACCCTGCACTTGCATTTAAGGGTGACGAGTTCTGAGTTGTACCAAGAGTTGAACTTGGCTTTGGGCTTCAAGCAGATCGTCATGACAGGGGCAAGAACATCGAGATTATCAGATATAACAGAGTGGAGCATGGAAAGAGCTGTGTCAGGGCTTGAGTCAGCCAAAGGGGGACTAGGTGGGTGAGAAAGTAGCTGCGAAAGCCACAACTGACACACACTTCATGGGTCGTATAACCAAGAAGGTAGGTGGCAGTGCTGGAGATGACTTGAGGGGCAGAGAGGGTGAGATGGGAGGAAAGGAGAAAGTGATCACTCCAGGAGAGAGGAGTGGTGAGAGGGATCGAAAAGGGGAAGGTCAGAAGAAATCAGAACATCCAGAGTGTGCCCTGCAGAGTGAGTCGGGCCAGATGGGAGGTCACGAAAGAGTCCCGTGGAAGGACAGGAAGCATCCAGGTGGATGTTCAAGCCTACAAGAAGGAGGAGTTGAGTGTTTGAGACAAGGGGGGAAGAGGAGAGGTCTGCCAACCCAGAGAGGAAGTAGGAGATCTGACCAGGTGGCTGATAGATGGTAGCCACAGTAATGGAAATGGCCAGGAGAGGCAAGAATCCACTCTGGGAAGATCAGGACTACACCCCCTCTGGAACGGTTGGATCTGGGCAGAGAGAGGATCTTTTAGCCATCAGGGAGGAGAGTGTCAAACCTCATGACAGAACTGGCCATGAACCATGTCTCAGTGAGACCGAGGACATGGAGGTCAAGTTCCTCCAGGAGGTGGCAGATGTCAGAGGAGTGTTTGACAGCTGAGCGAGAGTTTAGAGTGGTAAGATGGAGAAGGCTGCCATCCTTGAAAGACTTCCAGGGTGGCATACAAATTAAGGGTGTAGAAGAAGCCCGAGGGTGGTTAAAAGAGGAAGGAGGAGAGGGCAAGATAGCCAAGGAGGAGACAGCGGGGGGGCGAGGAAGCTATGGAGGGGAGAGAGGGGACAGCAGGAGAAGAGAGGAAATGGATGAGGTGCGTGAAGCATCGATCAAAGAAGAGAAGGTCGGCCTGAGGGCCTTGGACCAAGATGGTACCATTCAGGTAATCATTAATGATGACATTAGAGGATGGAATGTGGCCAGGAGGGGCTCCCACAGGGTGCCACCAATAATGGGAGAGGGAGAGAAGGGAGAGTGCACAGAGACCATATGTTGAGTCCATAGGTCTTGCAAGGGAACGACACAGAGGATGTCGGTGAAAGTTTGACTGCAGGAGGCACTGGTTTAAGTGTAAGCAATAGGGAGGCCTGGGTTGGAGACCAGAATGTCCTTTTTAAACTTCTTCCTATCAGATTTGGTGAGGAGAGCAGGATACTCGATAGAGAAGCAGTTAGAAAAGATAGGAGAGACAGAGAGCACCATAGAGTATGTAGAGTGAGGTGAGAAGAAGAGGGGAGTGTGAAGGGGTAGTGAAGAACACTAGGGAAGGACACAGGGCAGGAAGCAAGCAGTTGAGACAGAGAGAGACGAGACAAGTTGACAATTGGACAAGAGGACAGGCACTAAGATAGTGGTAGAAAGGTTCGCAAGATGAGTGCTTTGCTAGGAGGCAAAGCCAAAGAACGGCACTATTTTCACACTGCAAATTTTAAAAAACAGTAGAAAACACACCTAAGCCTGAGAGTCCTGTATAGAGGGGAAAAGGCCTAGGTTTCACAATGCAATTTTAAATACTTTCACAACGCAATTTTAAATACTTTCACAGTGCAATTTTAAAAACCGGAGTACACCTAAGTTTGAGAGTCCTGAATAGAGGGGAAAGGCCTAGGTTTCACAATGCAATTTTAAATTCTTTCACAATGCAATTTTAAAAACAGGCGAAACACACCTAAGTTTGAGAGTCTGCTATACCTAGTCCAGGCCACTCCTACCTTCCTTAGTCGCTGCTGGTAGACAGCTGGCAACTGGCTTCCCGTATGTGCTCCTGCCGACACAACCAGGAGCCGCCTCTGTGGGAGCCACCCTTTGCCTTGGGGCCCTTAGCTGCAGGGGCTGCACGGGCAGAGAGCTGCCCTGGGAAGTTCAGTAAAGATATAATGGAATGGCCAATCAGGGTGGTGGGCAGGCTCGGAGGCGGGAGGGAGAGGAAGAAAGAGGAATGGAACCAGGAAGGGAGAATTGAAACAGCGGGGCAAAGGGGCACAAAGAATCAACACAACAAAATGAAAAAGTCCCAGGAGGGTCTCACCAGGACGGATCTCGCTAGACCTGAACAGAAAGTCAGAGTTTCCAATCAGGGAGGTGGGTCTACTGCGACGTTGTATTAAAAGTGAGAGTTCAAAAAATGAGATAATTAAAAGTGAGAGTTCAAAAAATGTGATTAATACAAAAGAAGTGGAATTTTACAGTAAGCTGTGGGGTAACCTATTAAGGCTACATGTCAATGGGTGCACTAGGGCCCTTGCCTGTGCGCAAAAAGGCTGTGTTCCCTGTCCAGGGGGTTTTGAAAGACATGTTGAGTTGGCATGTCCGAAGGCTGTGTCCATCTAATGGGCCAAAAGAAACATTTGGGGAGACATGCTTCAACCGTGGCCTATGCCCATGGCTAGTGGCCAGTTAGTGTTTAAATATATACAGTAGACACTGACAAAATCCGTGGCCACAGGCCATGACTTAAGTTCAAGGCTAGTGGCCCGGAAAAAAATGATGGTATAACAAAACCCTTGAAAATCACTGAATGGTTATGGTGCAGTAGTTATGGTGCAGTTAAATTGAGCAGATTTACGCAAAAACACCTTGTAATTTAGCAGGTGTGGGAAGTCATAACCATCTTAAGTCGACGCGATGACAACTGTCTACATCGATTCTGGCGTTGTTTATACCACTTTCAGCTGAGAGCTGCCTCCTTAAACACAAACTGATTTTTGCAGGGTATACAGTGCTTTTGTCAAGAGACAAATCACTGCGAGCTATGATCACAACATATCCCTTTTTTTTCCGAAAAGGAGTAAAAGGTCTTTACCCACATTAAGTCAACATAGAGTTATATGAAAGGAAGGCTTGGTACATTTCTTTGGAGTTTCTTCCTACTATTCCACACTAAAATCGCAAATTAAGTGTCTGGTCCTTTTTTCTTCCATGTTTCTAGAGCAGATAATTTTAAGATCATCTGCCTTGGGTGTCAGAATTGACTTACCTGTGTGCTTTAGTTGCTGGTGTTGGATTATATGCAAAGACAAGCTTAAAGATGTTTGTATCTCATGTTTTGTTTTTTCCTTGAAAACATTGTTACACTGTTGTACATATTTCTAATGCAGGTTTTTAAAAATGTTTGCAAAGATGTACAAAAATATTCCCAGAAATGTGTGTGTTGGTCGAATTCATCTGGACCATTTCATACGTTTACATTTTACTACGGCCAACTGTATCACACATAAGACACATATTGAATCATTTTTCTTTTTTCTTATCATTTCTATTTACTTTTCTGCCACTACAATGAATGACTTAGGCTCACACAGACTTGATTTATCTCATTAATTGTAGATACATATAATGAATGATGTGTTATTTATATAGCGCCTTAACCCAAAGCGCTTTACAGAGCACATAATTACATACAATATCACCTAACTGAAATTGGTACTCATTTATGGACCTTGGAAGGATGAAAGGCTGAGTTGGCCTTGCTGGGATTCAAACCTGTAAACTGCAGATCAGACTCAGATTGCAGCAGCAAGCCCTCAACCCGCTGAGCTATTTTACCGGCGTATAAAACTGACAATTGTACTTATTTATGTATTTAAATCAATTGGGAATGCTGTTCGGCTATCTTAAGTTATGTTTCCCAGTGCAGTATGTTTGCTGCAAGATTTACATCTAGAAAATATCGAAATTGTCCATATGTGCATCTCCATTGAGGGTATTATTGCACATCAACAACAAGGCGATGGCACATAACATGTCTTTTCTCCTTGCTGCCTCTCTGAATGGACGTTCTGATCTCTGGCAAGATTTCCCACCTCAGAAGAGCTGCTACGTCCTTTTATGTATCCCATTGTTCATATTGTATGTATCGCTTTGGCATTATTCACAGCGCACTGTTTCCAGGCGCCTTAAAAGGAAGTGAATGCAACACATGCAATTTTTATTTCTAGGCTGGACGGCGACCACTTGTTATGCAGCTGCAAAATGTAATGCAATCCGCAACACAATCTGAAAAGTGAGATGCCACTCAAACGCTCCTCCAAGCGTACCACATAATTCGGAGGCTTCGATCTGAAACCCCTGTAAAGGAAGACGATTGTTTTTTCTGGAGTGTGCATTACCTTTAAGAGGCTGGGGACTGGACAATATGACACATTTACCAAACACGCAATTTCACATTTACATTTCGTATTTGAAGCATCCCGTCTGAAACTCTGTAACTGGCGACGTGTTCTTACCTTCTCTGTAGACAGGTGAGTGTCTGAATAATATCGCTCATATGAACACTATATATCCTGCATCTAAGCATAAGATTAGCAAGTATTTTTACCGAATGTACTGCTACCCATTTCAGTAGCTTGAAAGGTGAAGAGCTGCGATCCGCAAGGATGACACAACGATCACACCTAAAACAGTCGTGGCAGATTGAGGCGTCTTCAACCTTTGGCTCTCCAGAGGTTTTGGACTACAACACCCATCAGCCCTACCCAGCATCGACAATGGCGGGGGTTTATGGAAGTCATAGTTCAAAACATCTGGAGAGCCACAGGTTGCAGACCCTTGAAAGGTAGCGCACATGAAAGGAGGATGTGCTTGTTTCTTTTGCACCCCTTTTAGAAATGCACAAGTTAACTTTTTCTCAGATGTGATCAAACATTTCAGCAGTGTCTGCACAGCAGAGAAAAGACGTCCTGTCCAGTCCCCTTGCATATATTAGTGATTGATGGGAGTATTGTGAACATTGACGTGCTCATTAGTATTTGCATTTAATTTTTAACCGGGAGCTGTCACACTTAAAGAAAATATCCTGATTAGGGAACTGTTGTTGGGGGGTGACCTTCATTTCTTCACATTTAAAGTGAGTCCCATTAGTGATTTTGGGAAATGCTTTTAAATGCACATTTTAAATATGCAGAAGTCTTGGGAGGATAGCTCAGCTCCAACACGCTCTTGCCTTGAAAGCGAGATGATATGGAGCAACACAGGTTCGATCCCTGGGTCTGTGCTTAGAAACCTCTGGGTATTAAGTGTGTTATAAATAACCTATCATATCAAATGCCACCATATTTGCGCAAATGGATACAGGCCCTGGCCATTCTGCCTGCAAGGCTCCATTCACCAAACAGGGATGTGCACACTGGATGGCACCCTGTTTTGCACGCAAATAATTCCATGAACCAGTGCCACAGGGATGAAAACCGCCCTCTGAATAAGCTCATTCAGTTGCTCTGCGTGAATGGGATGGCTCCTTATTTTGTTGCTCTTGCTCCAAAATGTTATATACATGTATAAGACAGTAGATAGTCCATTTGAGCCAAGTCACACATTCCACAACATCACCCAATAGATATCACTGGAAACTCACATCCAGCTCTGAGACACATCAGCCTGGCAATGTGGGTTTGCAAATTAGCCAAAATGCAAGCCTCAGAAAGATTAATCAAACCAAGACAGACATTCTGCAAGGCTGACCAGAAAATGACTTACCTGATTTCACCCATATTAGGATAGGAAGCATCAGTGTAGTAGAGTCTTGATAGCCTTGTATTGGAGAATTGGGGCATGCATGTAAAACACCAATCAAGATATGGTGGGTTTAAAATGGCTTCAGAAAAACCCTCTCACCTGAAATGTGAAAGAAGGATAGTCAATTTGAGCCAAGTCACGCATTCCACAATGCCACCTTATAGCCATCGCTCGAAGTTCATTCCAGTACTGAGCCACCTCAGCAAGGCATTGTGGGTGTGCAATTAAGCATGTATTAGGCCACAATGCCTTGCTGGTGTGGTTGAGAACTGGAGGTCTTTATTTCTTTTGTAAAGTCTAAAGCTGATTCGTCCAACGCTGCCAAAGTAATAGGATGCCCAAAAACTGCTCTTCCTATGGGAATGCCAACGTAAGCGTAACCACAGGGTTGCTACTGCAGACCCTGTAATATATAATACAAAGATACTTCGAGGGAGGATGCTTGTCTTAACAGGGTCAAGCAAATAAATTGTGAGAGAGGATTACATGATTTTTACAATTCAAATATATCATGCCAGTACTATTGACATATTTACCTCAGAAGCGTTCAACCTTCTAAATTAGCTGCATAAATGCTTCAAGTACCTGTTCTCACCATCATTAGCTAGGGCTAAATCTGTGCTCTGGCTACAATTTAATTTTAAACTGTGAAGAGATCCACAAGCATGATGGCTTTGATTGTGATCACAGCAGATTCCAGTAGATCAAGCAAGTAGGGAGAACGAGTGGAAATTGGAGTATGCAAAGGGGGCATGAATCAGTTAGGATGAGTTCAGAGGAGGAATGGAGGAACCGAGAGGGTGAGTAGGCAGAAATACAGTCAGAGAGGTACTGAGGAGAACAACCATTGATTGATTTGTAGACTAGAAGAAGGAACTTGAAAAGGGATTGGTTGTGCATGAAGAGCTAACCAGCATGGAGTCAGTTGGTAGAAGTGGGGGAATATCTGGGTAGGTTGCAGAGAGTGTGGGTATTGAAGTTGAGTACATTGTCTAGAGAGAGGAAAGAGTAGTTGAATTTGCTCATCACAAAGGTGGAGATTAGGGTTTTTGAAGAGCGGTAAGGATTGGAAATATTTTCAGAATATTAAGAAGGTTAATACGAGCAGCAGAGGTGCTGGTAGTGATGAATTGTTGCATTCTAAGTACACTCACTATGAAAGAAGCCCCAAAGATTGCAATGCATAGGCGAGGGAGCAAGAAGGTCAGACAAGAAGACATTAGAAGAGAGGGTAGTGATGGTATTGGAAGCTGGGAGAACAATGACTTCTGTTTTTGAAGAATTCAGCATGCGGCACCATCATAGCTATATGTTCAGTGAAACCACTTAAGAGAGAGTTAAGGAGATCAGATTTAATGTAACAAAAATTATGCAATTCAGTGGATGTGGGAAGTGATGAATTTCCTAACTCATTATTTCCCTTAACTAACGTTTTTTCACTGAATTTCAAGTATTTTCGTGTACTTTCCTTTCCTCAGGGCCTATCAGCCATGGCCATTGTTCGTTGTCAGTGACTTCTTCGGCCTGTGTGTGTAACTTAGGCCCATAAAAGGCAGCTCTTTCAGAAGAATTTGAGACAGTGGCAACCCAAACAGCAATAGTACAACAGTTCCAAAATAAAAGAATGACTAATCATGGTTATATAATGATATATACTTTAATTAAAGAAATCAATTATACAACAAAATATTAAAATCACTATCAAAAACCCATCCCTTTAGAAGGAGACTGAAGTTGCAAAACAGAAATCTATGAGTACTCTGGGTACTTTGACAGGGAAAAACACAGGGAAGAAATGCCACAATTTTGTTCAATAGGATTGGCCTGATGTAAAAAGGTGCAAAAAACCTTTAACCACTCTTTAGTGCACCAAAAGGTGGATTAGGGGGTCGGGTCACTTGAAAGTACCGGATTCCAGTGTTAGGCAGTTCAATGAGGTCCAACCAGGGTTAGAAGTGCTGTAAATGCAGGTCGTACGAGGTTCAGGTGTTACGAGTCATATTGGTACAAGAGCTGAGATCCACCTCACTGATGAGGCCCAACAAGGCTGAAACACGTGTATGGAGTTGCTGTTAGTATTCTTGTTCAAAGGAGGTTTGCCTGGCATTTTGGTGCTGGACTGCCCTTGTGGGCGGGACAAAGACTGATATGCAAATGGACATTCCTCCTTTGTGAAAAGTAAAGTGAGCTAAAAACGATGACTGTGAACTCTCACAGTGGGTAAAACCACAGAACGGGTTATCATGCCATGTTCTTTCGAGAGAGGGGCGTCTGCTACCTTTTTTGCAAGAGGCAAGGTGGTATTGAGTCTATTCAAAGTGGGTGCTTGTTGCAGTTCGAATGTGAAATATGAGTGATGCAGTTTGGATGGCTTACCAGGGTAGGTTTCCCTGTTGAGTTGGTTCGAGATTTTGATAATTGCTGGTTCGAGTCGACGAGTGATGCAATGCTTCATATGTTCGATATGAGGTCTGGTGCACTGAAGCTGTGACCATGATGGTCTAATAGAATGTTTAAAGAGGCGGCAATTCAAAGTCCTCTGGAGCAGCAAGCTGGTTGTTCATATAAACAGGTGATGTGTTCTGCTTGGAGCGATGCAGTGGCATGCCGGTTCGACAGATACAGAAACAAAGTTGGCTTGAATCAGTTCAGACAGGGGAAACATGGATCCTGGCTCTTCTGGGAATCAGAATGCTGTGAGACCTACTACAGGGGCCACAGGAAAAGGTGAGTCATTTTCATTATCTGCTCTCCCAGCCTAGGGAGTATTGCTAACATAGCACTAGGCCTTGGTCCACAACAAAGGTTACCCCTAATGTGCCCTTGGCATTGTTATAGAGCAGAGGCTGCCTCTGCCTTGGAGATCTCCTTCTTTATCTCAATGGTCTAAGGCTTTGGAAAGATCCACTCCCCAAAAAGAGGTCCATATTAATGTTTTTGTTTTTTAAGATCCAAATGTGAATCAAATAAGCAGTGCAAGAACACCTTTTATATGCCAAATTGCTACATGAGATTGGAGGAGACCCTACCACAGTTCACTAACTGACCCTTTATGTGTATGGAGCTCTGGTATGCCAACTACCAACATGGGGAGTCTAAGAACAATTTTCTATAAAACTAATTATATTTCTCATCAGTTAAAATGCTCTTACTACATGTCCAGGATCATTTCAGAATTCATAATGTAGGATATAAATAGAAATGCTCATACCAAGCAATGTTATGTCTGATGCAGATGCAGAAATGTTGGTAGGGAATCTCAAAAGACTCCTTACAACATTGTACTTTTCCTTTTCCTGGTCTCCAATCGGTATTCCATACCAGTGGGGACATGTGTTGCAATGATATACAGAGATTGATAAGGCTGTAACACAGGCCAAAGAAGGGGCTCTTACCTACACTTAAATCATAAAATGTAAGGCTAAACATACTTATGGCCTTTGCCTCACTCAAGCAAACTTACATTTAATTTGTATGCCGTAATTGTGCACAAAGAAAACCATCCATCAATGTATCTTCTTTCTAAAGTTGTATGTTTTATTAATACCTGGCGAGAGCGCAATCAGAATAAAAGAGCCATTCGAATTAGCCCTCGCTAAGTCATTACCAGGCCGTGAATCCCTCCATCGGGATTTCACGGCCTTTGTCACTGGCGGGGGGGCGTGGCAGCCCCTCAGCCAATGAGGAGGCTCGAAGCGGGGCCATCTCCGCTCCGAGCCTCCCCGCGGCTGAAAGGCTGCCTTCGCCCCCTGCCGGGGACTCAGGTAAGTGTTTTTTTTTTATTCCCTTTCCTACCTCCAACCCACTACTTACCTTCTTGCTCATGCAGGGGGACGAGGGAAGCCTCCAGCCATGTGGAGATTCAGAGCGGGGCCACCCCTCCGGCCAGGGATGCAGGTATGTTTTTTTTTTCCCCTCTTCCCCCGTCCCACTCCTGCCCTCCCAACCCCACTTAGCTTCTTTTTGATACTTTTTCGGGAGCGGACTCGTTAGGAACACTTGTGTTCCCATAGCGTCCGCTTCCGATGGCCGCCATGGAAAGGGAAAATGAACTCCCTTTTCATGGCGGCCATTTTCTTGGTCGTTTCTTTTTTTTTTTCTGTCCCAAAACGCTGCAGCGAAAAATGCTTTTAGTGTCGGTCACGCACATAATGCGGGCCGGGGTACTAATAGCAATATGACCCTCGCGGCGGGGCCTATACCAATGGAAGTATCAGTTTTTAAATGTGCAATAATGACTAGATATAGCTTGATAATTGATGACAAGTATTTGACACTCCAGGGCTTTATCAATGCTTTGTTCTGAGCTTAGGGGCCCTTTAGGAACATGCATGCAATGTATGGGATCCCACAGAATAACTCTGAGTCCAAATAAGCGAAGCAACTCAGGAAGATGGCAAAGTACTGTTTTATTAACAATTATCTAAAACAGGGGTTTACAATGAACATCAATGGAGGTACACTCAGGTTCTATCAGCAATTGTTTCACAAAACATAGTTATATATCAAACATACATCAGAGTTGACGTCATACTATGTGGCAAATAATGAACAACCTACTAAGGGTCCAGATAGGCTTAAGGGGAACATCTAAATACACATTCTATAGGAACTAAGATTGTGATTGGCTGTCCACTATCATATAGACAATATATGCCTACCTCTAAAACATGTAATCTTCAGAAAAATTATATACATGGTTTCTCATGTTCTCATTGGTTTTCAAACTATACGGTCCTTCGTTATATGGAACATTACAATTGGTTGGCACACTTGTGCCAAGTATGGAACATTTGGTTCACTTAGCAGCACGTAAACCCAGGCCCCGGTGGAAGGAGATGGGGCATGAAACTACCTCCCCATCCAATTAGCCCAGCATCTCTCATCACCCACTCCTTCTACCATAAAGATTGTCTTTGAACTTGGCCTTGCAAAAGTATCCTTGTCTTCAGAATACATGGGAGTGAGAGCAATAACTATTGTGTACTGAGACTCTAAGTCTGAATTCTATTTTCGTCCTTGGCTCACTTGACAGGAGACCACAATTTCATCCATTTTGCAGATTTCAAATGCCTTAAAAGAATAAAACTTGGCACTCTTGATGTACTTTCTTTGTACCTTAGGAAGGGATGATTCATCCTTTGCACGTTCACTCCTTTCCAGAATAGATAGCTGACATTGGCTGCTTCAGTCTTGACTCCAGGCCCGATAACCTTGACATGCAGCTTCACAAATCAGCTTATTCTTGCTGCACCACAGATTTCTCTTTCCTCTTCATGAGTCCTAGCTCACTAAATTCATGATACCAATGTCCAGCTTCTATATAATGGTGGCTTCACATGCATTCTATTTACTATGTATAGACAGCTTCTATGATGACTTAGTTTACTTGCATTTCAGCGTCTGTACAGTACAATTATTGAACGATTGATTCTATGCAGCACTTTATGCACATGTAATCATCTTTTTCATATTTAAAAGGTTTTCTTGATTCTTTTACTTCATCATTAGTTTCTGTAGGAGCCATACATCCTCTTCAGCCAGTATCTCGGCATGTCATATATGTCTCTTGTGATTTCACTAGCTTCTTTGTTTTCTTTGTTTCATATTCCTTCATGGAGTTCCTTCCTTATGTTGTCATTGCTTTGGGGATACACTTGGTATGGTTGTCTCAATGGGTATCTTCTTTCGAGCACAAGTTGCATTACTAGCACAACTGCTGTTGTCAAACACAGCACGATCTCAGGTCTCCAACAAATGGGAGGTAAGGGGAAGGAATTCCTGTGGAGGCATGCAGCTGATCCTCTACATTCTCCCCTCTGGTTGAGTCCTCAACCACCTCCTCAATTGTTTCCACATACTGGTATTTTCTATTGAAGAAGTGTTTCTTTGGTGTCCATATCTTCATCACCCCCCTCCGGGTCCCTGATGATTTGACATGTTCATCTACACTCCAGGTCATGTAGTTACATTGTCCATTCGGGGTAAAATAGACCTATCGTCCCACATACTTCTTATGATTCTTTGGATATAGGAATTTAATTTCTTCAGGTGCTAAGATGTTGGCCTATATGTATTTCTTGACAGCTTCATCAGTCAGCTCTTTGGCGTTTGGTTCAGGTTTGACATCGATCATGATCTTCATCCGTACCACCTTCTTTGCCGTTTTCATGCATTGGGCAATCACCATCTTGACTACGCAGAATCCAAACATTTCTATCACCAGGATTACTCCAGGAACTTTAAATATATTTGCCAACCATTGTGGAATCCATGAAAACAAAGAGGCAAACCAGCTGTCATCCGGACATCGTGATCAGTTTTAAATCCCAATTCCGGTGCAAACTCCTCCTTCCATTGCTGTGATCATAACAGGGATTTATCGGTTCTGGAGTGTCAATCGTTGTATGGCCCTCAGCCCTTCTTTAATGGTGTTGAACCCCTTTATGGTAGCATTGATTGTCTGCAAAATCTCCCACCTAGTGATCTGTAACCATTTGGAATTCGCCACTATTTGGATTACAGGCATATATATGGTTGTCATTATTATGGCAGTCTTGCTGAACAACTAATGCTCCTCAGGAATAGTGTCATACGCTGTTATTGATTTGGCTTTGAAGTAATTTTCTCTTTTTATCCGTGGGATTTCAAGTGATCTTGTCTTTTGCAGATGGGCATCCAGTTTTGGAAATTCACCACTGTTCAGATCACTCTGAGGAATCACGAATGCTAAAACATGGATCAGTAACAGGGAACATACTCCACCCAATCCTTGGGAAACTTCTTATAGGTTCTAGATCCACAAGCCCAATATCGATTCATATGAATGCCTGTCCCTTTGCCTATCTTGGGGACGTCGATTGTGGTCTTACATTCTTTGTTATATCCCACATGGTTCTTTCCATGCCTTCAGAAACATAGTGTCACATTAACCAATGGGACAACTACTGGGCCTGATTCATCTTCTACCCATGTCAATAGTTTGGAGTGTTTGGCTCATGACTTTAAGCATCCATCATTCACTTTCTGCACTTCTTGCATGTAGTCCGCCTTCAAAAGATGTGCAGTACAGGACACCATTCCTTCTTCCCATCCCTTCTTGGTATGCACTCATCCATAGATCAACAGTTTGTTCCCAACATTCAGGTGATCCTGCTACTTCGGGCACATCAGGACAATTCATTCTCTTAATTTCTTGAATGATCACCTCATCCTGTCCTGCAGCAGGATATACAAGCATGTTGCTCTTCCATCCCGGCTCCTTCTCCATTTGTGTGTTCTTGATATAGTCATCCTTGAAACCGGCCTCGAGTAGTACAGGCTGCAAGATGGCTGAGGCATTTTGCATCATGTGCTGAACTCTCCTTCGAAATGAAAGTCCTTACTGTATTCATGGCACAGAGGATGCGAGAGCAGACATAGCATTCTCATCAGATGCTCTTTTCCCCACCTTTTTAATATGTTTTCATAGGTTGATACCACATGTTATTCCCCTGGTGAGCTGCATTATCGATATATGTATGTATCCCTTCATTGTCTTAATCTACATCTCTTTTATGTCTCCCAATATTTCTAGTGATCAAATATTTTGTCATTATTAATTTTTATAGTGGGGAGAACCATAAGAGCTCTTTCTTTCGTAAAAACTGTTGATAGAATCCAGAAAACCAAGATGATTTGTGGTCATGAAGGAATTCAAATGCTATTAGAATGTTTCCAGGTTGTCGATCTATTATAAACTAAGTGCAGGTTTATGCCCGCTAGACTCTTGGCTGTGCTCTATCACAATGCTGATTTTAAATGAAATGTATAGATGAGATTCTGACAAAATCTGTGCTCATCTTACAAATTGTGTATTAGGGCACTCTGCCACATTAGACTAAAAGGAGTTGGGCCATGGAATCTATCGGGATTCCCTCGCACACCGACTCCCTACATTACCCCTCTTTGGCAATCTTTACTATGCCCTAGTAGAGACAGAAAAACATGTACTTAAATTCGACTGTAGTAGGAACCAGACTAGTACAGTGCTCAGGACCTGCCACAACAAATGGAATTGATGAAAAAGAAATTCAGTTCAATGAAAAAAAAAAAAAAAAAGTACACTTTGGACCCCGTTCCTGAATGCCTCAGAGCACTGTACAGACAAAGAGATTGTTTAATTAAGCAAATTCAGCATAATGGAAACCAACACACCAAACACCAGTCAGTGCCACTTCCCTGTACGCTTTTTTCCCCATGTAAAGCCCTTTCCAAATAGGCTCATTCCCCATTTTGTGTAGTGGCGTGTGGGGATGTGGCAGCAGAGAACAGGGGAGGAGGAGTGGGGTGTGTGGATGGGGAACATGAGTACAGGCAGGCGGCATCATGCCATGTATTTTCACCCACTAACGATGAGGGATGGGTATTGTTGGGCCATAGTGGGGGCATCTGTCTCTCCTGCACTTGTTGAATAAGCGAGGGGAACCAGAGCTGCAAGGATATCCCGCACTTCAGAGGAGGATGCAGAGGGAGAGCGAGGGCATCATAGATCAACAAAGCATTTCCACCAAGATCAACACAGTAAAGAACTGTTTGAAACCCTACACTGAGTCCTTAGTGGGGGCATCTGTCTCTCCTGTACTTGTTGAATAAGCGAGGGGAACCAGAGCTGCAAGGATATCCCGCACATCAGAGGAGGATGCAGAGGGCAAAGCATTTCCACCAAGATCAACACAGTAAAGAACGGTTTGAAACCCTACACTGAGTCCTTAGTGGGGGCATCTGTCTCTCCTGTACTTGTTGAATAAGCGAGGGGAACCAGAGCTGCAAGGGCATCCCGCACATCAGAGGAGGATGCAGAGGGAGAGCGAGGGCATCATAGATCAACAAAGCATTTCCACCAAGATCAACACAGTAAAGAACTGTTTGAAACCCTACACTGAGTCCTTCTGTTATTTCGTTTATCCTAGCTTTCTTATGGCGCTCTAATCCTTATTCCTCTTAGCAAACGCTTTTATCCGGGCTACATAAAGAAAGCACAGAGTAGGAGAAGCCAATTGTTTGAGACGAGAGAGCCACCTGAATCACAAAGGTGACATGAGCAATCTAGCATTTATATAGCACTACGAAACCTCAGGCATCTGAGCGCTGCTTATTATCACCAACGGTGAGCGGTGCTTATTTATCGACCTCGGATGGATGAAATGCTGAGTTTGCTCGGCCAGGTTTCGAACCTGCGTCAGCAGGCTCTGCATAGTTGGCAAGGTGAAGGCTCTACTCGCTGTGCTACCTGACCGGCTAGTGCGCGGACACACATTAGATGCTCACAGGCATCCTGAACACATTGTGTGTGTGCATTCCTAATGCATTCATAGGCTCTCGGCATCAATTTGGTTTCTGGGATTGCCACTCTTTGACATGACAAGCCCTGAAATCACCTGTCATTGTGATATGTTAGAAAAGAAACGAATGCATGCCTATGATTGCCAAAAGGACAGACATGCATCCAGGAAAGCAGTGCTGTGTGCTACTGCTGTCTGTAGTCAAATGCATTCTTCACATAGGAGATAACTAACGCTTTAAGGAACTGTAGAACCCGCTGCACCTGTTCCCAATGTCTGGCTTTTAATTACATGTAGACGTGTATCCAGTGTGTAAACACGGGATGATCTTGAACTTGCGATGCCACACCCAGCTACTCCTCTCGATTTCAAGTCCCGACTTGAACTCTTGCTTATGTGTAATCGCAAAAGAGATGGGAATGGGCACCGGCGCTCGCTACCCATCCGCATTATTTTTGTTAAACAGAGAAGCATGATTTCCTTCAAGTATAGGAGGTGCACTGACCCATTCGTTCACTTGCGTATAAAATATATGTTCTTAATCACATCAATTGAGTGCCTTTGAACATTAGTAGCATTAGCAATTTTGCAAAGTGTGAGGAGAAGGGAAGCAATGATTATTGTATGCATGGCACAACGTTGGCCAATTGTCAACATGTTCAATAATGGTATTCTCTATATTGAAAACTATCACTAATTCATTATGTTGTCTTTTTTGCTGTACTAGTGAAATATTCTTGTGTGTTAATGTTTGTAATGGTGATAATAATTGTAGTGCACACTGAGAAAAAAAAATAACAGTAAAATGTAACCGCTACAATCTAAGGGCACATCATTTCCAGTGTAGAATTGGAAGAATCTATCATACAAAAAAATGCCCTTGCTGCCAATGAACCCAAAAGGTGAACCTGATTTGGTGAACAAAGGTGAACAGCTGAGCAATCCTGCGACAATTCCACCAGCTTCAGAGGACTTCAGCTCCAAAGTGTGTTGTTTCTAACCATTGCCCAACCATCGTCTTTGCCCATTGCACTACCGCCATGCCTTGACCCAAAAAGATTTGCAGAAAGATATCTTCTATTTCTATAAATGTTCCCATACCCATCGACTTAAATAATGTTCTAGAATATACTTTTAATCTAAGCATTTTATGTTTAATTCCTGTTTCGATACCACCACTTTACTTCGTCAAGCCAAGAATAATGCTTAATACTATTTGCAATTTTATATTTTCTGGCCATTCCATTTTTCAGCTATTACTTTTCTGAATTGTGTTTCATGCCCCATTTCCTGCAGCAGAGTTTAGTCATTGACCTTTGAAAAGATACCAGATAATGGGTTGAATTTTGTGGTTTGTTAAGAAATGTGTGAATAGAATTTTAAAAAAGCGGTATCATACTGCGGGCCTCATCACAAGTTTGGCCTAAGCCCTTAAATGCGGCGGTATCGGTATCACCTCTGCATTTAAGGGATGGCCAAATCATGAGTTGGTTGGAAAATGGCATTTTTCCTCCAACTTTTTGCTGGCGGTAATAGCGCTTCCCAACCTCATTGGGTCCCCATTGGGGAATGGGGATTTACCTGCCCTGCAACTCGTGATCCAATGCAAATTGCGCCAGACCGAGTTGCGGTAGTGATAGCATTATCCCGGCAGTAATACCGCTGAGATACCGCCAAACTCGTGATGAGGCCCATGCTATTTACTAAAATGACTTCAGTTTGGCTTCAATTACACTGCACGGTTCATGGAGTAAGTGTGCTTTGAGACTTGTGTTAAATCTCTTTTCCAAGTGTAAGTTATAAACACCTTATCACGAGTTTGGCCTGACCCCTAAAATGCAGCTGTAATGGTATAACCGCCACATTTAAGGGCTGGTCAAATCATGAGTTTGGAGGAAAATGCCGTTTTCAGTGCTATTACTTTCTGGCACAATTATACAGTAATAGCGCTCCCCAGATCCTCATGGGGAATGGGGATTCCCCCCTCCCAAAACTTGTGATCCAGCGCAAATTGGTCTGGGCCGAGTTGTGGTAATGCTATTAGAGTTGGGTGGTATCCCAGCAGTATTACTGTCAGAATACCACACAACGTGTGATGAGGCCCACAACTTTCACCACAACATGTTATTGTTAGTGAATAAGCCCCTTTGTCTCTTTCTTCTCTGCCTCATATTAGTCCAGTCAGATCCCAATTAGTGGGTTTGTTTTGGGATCTTGAAGATGGCAAATGAAAAAAATAATTTAAGTAAGAAACATGAGATTCAGGAAAAGGTATAACTAATTGCTTCCTTTTTGTCTAAACATTTAGCTGGATTCAGAAACTTTTCACTTTTAAGGTGTAAAATCCAAAGATGTATGGACAAGGACAAGGATAGCATTCTGCTCACAAGGTGTCTCTGAAACACTTATTGGTGGCACAAAAGCCTTATCACCATTAAGGAAGTCAGAAGAGCCAGAAAAGCGACATACTCAGTCATGAAGGACCATCGTTAGGCAGAACACCAGGATAATGGAGGCACTGATGTGAACTCTTAAGTTACACAAGACATGTACAATGTCAATAGATTGTGTTCTTTTAAGTCCTTTCACAAAAGCAAGGAGATTCTCTTCTTCTCCTACTTCTATAATCTCTTCTCGTACTTCTATCCTTGACTTACCCTCTCCTCTTTGTTCATTTAATCCATCCCAAAAACCACCTCCACTATGTACTCTGCCTTCCTCTCGTTACTGCTTGTATCCTCCCATCATTCTCTACTCTCTTCTATTCTTTGTTCCTATGATTCGGCTCCTGCTGCTGTTAAAAAACCTGTTTGTTCTAATCGTATTCAATCTTATTTTCTCCACCCTCATTGATACTTTCAACTAGTAGAGTGTTTGCTCACTCCAACTCCTGACCCAACTTTTTCATCCTCTCTCCCCTCTTCTGATCTTGCTCTATACTTCACTAATAAAGGGCCCAAGTCATAGAAAAGTGTGCTTTCTTTTGAAAAGCGACTTTGTGCGTCTCTCCGCATATTCATGGGATGTCTTCCACAAAGTAACCTATGAGCAAGTAGCGTCCGTAACGCCCACAACACACCCCACACACATGGCATTTCAAACAACGCATACCGACCTGTGTGCACTCCTCATCCATGAAGTAATGCACCCTGGCACTACTACCAGCAAACCCTCCCAAGAAAGGCACCACCCAGACAATACTGCGTGGGGTCCCCGTAACTATTTGCAGCACTCCTTCAATATGCGTACCATTACTCGCAAATCTAGTCTGTCGCAGGTAAATATGAATGCAAACCCCTGTAAACTGTGGCTGCACCCCACTGCGCTGCATACACGCATCTCTAACTTCAATCAGCACCCCAACTGCATGCACGCACCCCTAAATTCCCAATCATACCTTATCTTTGCACAGTGATTCCTATGCGATTGGACTTTACGCATGCCTTCAGGTGGCGGTGAGATCGAGAGTTTTGCATGCTGATTGCTCTGACTTGACGTTGCATTTGGTTTTGTGCAATTATGGCCATGCAATTTCCTGGTGAGGGGGGTCCCTCGACACGGCCACAATTATCCTTGTTCTTCCTCATTCTGCATGTTCTCCTCCCTATTTAGATCTCTGCGTCGGCCCAACCAACACTCTGCGTGGAGTCTCGCACAACACACTCGACTGCAAGCAGACGTGCAGAACCAGCACAAAGTCCCCGCAGTGTACGTAAAAGGCCTGCAAAGTCAATTCCATGAATCAACGAAAGGGGTTTTGCATGCAGAATGACACACAAAGTCCCTATTCATCCCACAAATAAATCCATAATTCAAGCCTAAAGACTCTAACTGTGCTCTTTTCTCTCTGTTGATTCAAACTCTCCATCCCCTGAAATCTATCAACCCTTCCCTGGTTCTCAGATCCTGTCTTCATTTACTTCCTTCTCAAATTCAGACATCTATCTGATGACCCTCTCCATTCTGTTCTTATTCCCAAAATCTTATCCTCCCTTGTCTAACCCACTACACCTCTTTCCATCTTCTTACACACAGAGTGCCATCTGTCCCATTCCCAAGAAACCTTCACTTGAACTATCTACTTACATTTGTTTCTAAACTTCTCGAACAGGTAATTTTTATGCAGGTTCTAATTTTCTTCATCATCATTCACTATATCTGCTTCATCAGTCGCGTGTCAGTCCTGGTAATTCAATGGGAACTGCATGACTCTATCTCGCTGATTCATGTAATTATTTGCGCTGAAAAACAGGGATTTGTGCGCCATTCTTCCTGCAAATCCCCATTTGTTAAACAAGGATTTGCGGGCAGAATGGCACACAAATCCCTGTTTTTCAGCGCAAATAATTTCATGAATCAGCCCCTATGTCTCTAAATCTTTACTCACTGCTCATAATCTTAATCACCTCTCTATACTTTTCATCATGCTCCTTATGCTGCTTTTGATACAGTATGAAACTCCTTTCTCCTAACCACATCATCTTCTTTGGGCTTCTCTGGCACTGTTCTTTCATGTTTTCTTCCTACCTCTCAGACTGTTCATTCTCTGGTTCTTGGGTGGACTCTCGCACAGCTGCTTCACCTTTGCAATATGGTGTGCCCCAGTGTTCAGTCCTTGGACCCCTTCCCTTTTCTCTTCAGAGCTCTGCTCTATTTGCTTTAATTTTGATTACTACATTGTTTTTTTCATTTCACGTTTATGCACACAATTCACAAATCTTTCTTTTATTCTGTAATGTCTCTGATACTCTTCATTCTTCTCTGTCTGCCTGTCTGCTTAGCATTCAACAATGGATGTACTCATACTCCTGCATTTAACGCCCTCCAAAACAGGAGTTATTTTATTACCATACTCTTCTATTCCCCCTTTACCCCCACCTTTCCTCATTTCCTTTCCTCCTGTTAATCTTTCCTTTTTAGCCACTGCACATAATCTCAGAGTGATGTTTGACTCCTCTCTTACCTCTACTGCCCATATATCTTCTATTTCTAGTAACTGTTGTTTCCAATTATTTTAAATCTAGCCTGCTCTTTCTATTACAGCTACTACATTTCATGTCTCAGTTAATGGCTTTACTACTGTTCATCCCATTTTGTTGGTCTTCTTGTGTTTTGCCAACATCATCTTCCATCGATAACCTGTCGGTCCATGTTATTCTGCCCCTACCTAAACCCACCCGATCATCTATTTCTTTGGCTCTTCCTCTCTAGCTTGGCTTTACTTTGAATCTTGTTTTCTATTTCATTAATCTTCAAATGTCTTAATTGCCTTGCTCTACCCTATCTGTTTTTACCCATTTCTTTCTATTCCCCCCTCATTCACTCCATTCCCAATCTCTCTTTCTTTTCGATGTACCCAAACCAAATTTGTTTGTTTGCATACCTTGTTTCTAAGCACTGGAACTCTCTTCCTCTCTGTATTTGTTCAACTACATCCTATCCTCATTTCCTTACCAGCTTATCCATGTATTATAATTAAACTTGTCATTCAGTGGTTATTGTACTATTTTATATTATTGTACAGTGTAAAGGCATAAGCATGTTATTAATAAATAACCTGAACCTGAAACGGAAATCAGTAAAAATGGTTTTGACATGCTAGTTTTCTCGAAGCTAGGTCTGCGCTCAATAAATACAAAAATAATAAAAATAATAATAATAATAATACTAATAATAATAATAATAATAATACTAATAATAATAATAATAATGATAATAATAATAATAATAATAATAATAAACATGGATTGAAGAAGATAGGTCTTTACAAAAGTGGGAAATGCATGGTAAGAGGTAGTAGAATGGAGGTGTAAAGCGAGAGAATTCCAATGATAGATAACAAGAAGAGAGAATGGGTGGAACCGAAATGGGCACATGGGGGACGGAGGACTGATAGCAAGAACTGGGATTGAGAAAGAAGGGAACTAGTAAAAGCCTAGAAGGAGACCAAGGATAGAAGGTACATGGGAGCAAGACTGCAGAGGGATTTGAATAGGGAGAATAGAAACATGCTTGAAGCAAAAGTGAAAGATCGTTGTGAAGAGAGAGGTGTTGAGGAGAGTGGTAAGGTTGAAGACAAGAAAAGCATCGATTTTGGGAATTAGAGACAATGGAATGTGACCAGAAGGTGAACCAGTGGGATGGGAATGAGTCAGACATTAAGCAGTCTCTAAGTTTGTAATTGTGGAGGAGGAGATTAGGGAGGTAGAGCAAGAAGGGGCAGGAGAGGAGGTAGTGGGAACGATGGCAGCATGAATAGAAGCAACTTTGCTAGAAACATAAGTTGCCAAGTTGGCAGCAGTGAAAGTAGAGTGGCGGGAATGATCAGGGTAGGTGGTGTAATTGGCGAGAAAGAGATTTGAAAATACGCCGGGGGTGAGCAGATTGGGCATGCAGAAGTCAGAGTATTAATTGCACTTAGCTCAAAGAAGGACCTTATCATAGAGATAGAGATAGGATGAAAAAGAAGAATCAGACTGGGACTTGCACCAGTGACATTTGAGATGGTGCAGAGCTCGTGCATTTCACAGAGATGGGAAGAAAGCCAAGGTTGAGGGAGTTCGGGGCACAGAGAGAAGAGTTCAAAGCTTGCCGGGGAAGATGGTTGTATGACCTGCTTCTTTGGAAGTCTGTTTAGGTTTTATGTCAATATGGTAATACATTTATCAGCTGCTCATACATTTTCAGCTTCTTAACAAGATTAACATTTTCAAATAAATCTTAATCAAGAAATGTTTAGGTAAGTGTAGATGAGAACTACTGTAACTTCTGAGATATTAGGATGTACTCATTGCTAGCATTGAGACACACTATTTAATTGCTTTAATCTCTGGCATCTTTTTACATAATAGTCCACATTTCAAGTGTGGTGGTGCATCAGAAAAGTGACAGCAATTCCATTATCATTGTGGGTAACAGAATTTCTGATAGGTTAATCACACCTCCAAATTATAGCAAAGGGCTGGACGAAATTCCTCCACTTCAAGGCCAAATATCAGACGATTTACTGTGGGTGGAATAAGGGCCTACACTAAATCTGTCAGATCCATCATTGTGCCTCTGGACTCCAAAAGTGGGTGATTACATTGCTGTTACCATTTTCTGTTAGGCATAATCATATTCAGTACCCCTTGGGAACACCACACTCAATTAAGACCACAAGTGCAAGTACAAATTCACCTTTGGTACAAGCGTGTACTACACAGTAAAGTGGTAGCGATGGCTGAGCAGCTAGACTTATCTCAAGAGTAAAGTGAGCAGTATCAGAAGTTACACAAAGCACAGCAATTACTATGGTTCACGCAAACACTGATTCAAGGTTTCTGAGTAAAAGAATATACATGTATTTACACCATCAGTTATAAAACAGTTCACTAATATAAAGCAACAGAAAATCAGAATCGTAATACACTACAATAACCCCCAATCAATTCTGGACAAGCTAGGCTCAAAATGAAGTGTGAGCAAAATGGCACTCCAGCAATTTAAAAGGGAGGAAAAGACAAGGTCATCCAAAAAAGAATCCCAGGATCGCGTGTATTCAGGTGAGCAGCTGGTGGTAGTTTGAAGATGGAAGATTGAAGACCAAAGCCAACCTGATACTTACAGGTAAGCACTGAATAATGGTTTTCTTCTTCTTCCAGATACAGGATTCAGCACGTGACAAGATGCAAGAAACACTGGAGATCAGAACTGGACACAGTGAGCATTACTCTGCTAACTTCAGAATAACCCAAAGCATGTGCTGCTGTTTGGTTGTGGCTTATATAGCCCAAGTAAAGTAGTTCCAGGTAAACTAGTCCCAGGTCCAGCCACACCCGAAACACTAGACCGTATAGCTCAGTTCTTTGGATCTGAGCTATGTGAGTGCCTCTATGTTAACTGAAGTCCCAATCCAAATGTTTTCCTTCACATAACAGTATGAGCCTGGCATCAAAGGCGCCAGGACTGGCTCCAAGAGAGTCCCTGATGGTGTTTTGTGGCCCGTGAGGGCACAATGGAAGCTTGTAACCTGGCCCCAAGCGAAAGTTTGGTTTGGCCATGTCGACCATGGGCGTGAATCATGACAGCACTCCCCCCAAGGCCCCTGTCACAGTAGGTCTTCTGCCTGGCCCCGGTTTAGTTGGATGATTTTGATGGAACCGTTTTACCAAGTGTGGTGTATGGATGTTCACACTTGGTTCCAATGTTCTGTCCTGAGGACCATATCCTTTCCAATCTACTAAATAATATAGTTTAGATCTAGTGTATTTTGAATCCAGGATGTCTTTAACTTCAAACTCCGGTTCTCCGTCTACCAGTACTGGTTTTGGTGGTGTTGTAACTCGAGTTCCAGGTTGCACAGGTTTTAGGAGTGATACATGGAATAGAGGATGGATCTTCATGTTTGGTGGCAGGGTTAGTTTAACAGCTACTGGGTTTATTATAGACTCAATGGTGAAAGGTCCTAGATATCGTGGATGAAAGGTCCAGGTTCCTTTTATTGGCACATGTTTTGACGCAAACCAGACTTCGTCTCCAACTCGGTAATCAGGAGTCTTTCTGCATTGTTGTTCAGAGAATTTCTTTTGTCTTTCTTTAGCTTGAAGTAAATGTACAGTTGCCTCTTTTAAGGCTTGAGTAATGGTTGTACTGAGAGCATCTAATTCAGAGGTACGTGGATGCCTACCATATAGGGTATTGAAAGGAGTTTGTCCCGTGATGGTATGCAGGGAATTATTATAGGCATATTCTGCTATGCATAGTAAATCCTTCTAAGAATTCTTCAACTTGGTGTAACATACAACGTAGGTATTGTTTGAGTGTCTGGTTTGTCCTTTCTGTTTGGCCATCCGTTTGGGGATGATGACTGGTGGATAATCGAATATCGATTTGGGCCTTTGAACAGCACTTCTTCCAGAAGCTAGATACAAATTGACTACCTCAATCTGAATCAGGACAGAATGAAAACCGTGTATTCGTACTATATGTTCCAGAAACACCTTCACCAGACTGGATGCATTTGGAAGACCTTTAAATGAAGTGTGCCATCTTAGAAAATAAATCTACAACCACTTGGATGGTGTTGAATCCTTGACTGGGAGATAAATCTGTGATGAAATCGAGAGAAAGTGTATGCCAAGGTGTGGGTGGAATTTCCAAGGGTTGTAGGAGACCAGCTGGTTTTTGCTTTTGAGATTTATTTTGTGCGCACACACCACAGGTAAGGATAAAGTGAATAATGTCTTTGCGCCATGTTGGACACACATAGTTTCTTTTCACTTTGGCTAAGGTTTTGGCAATTCCTGGATGACCTCCCATCAAAGAGTCATGATAACCAGAGATGACCTGCTCTTGTAATTATTTGCTTGGCAGATATAAACAATCTTTGAAATATGGTAGTTGATCCTTAATTATGTGATGTTGATTTTGAGTACTCCATTTTTGTAAGGTCTCAGGATTCATTAAGAGCTGGATCTTGTTATGGAGTTCACTTTGGGTTAGTGTTGTTGTCAGGCCTAATAATTTCTTATTCGGAATGATAGCTACTGGATCTGGGGTTGTATATACTTTCTCATCAATTGCGGGATAAAGCGTCAACTCAGTCCGTTTCAGACTCCCGGTCGATATGTGATCAGGTAGTCATATTCTGCAAAGAAAAGTGCCCATAGCAGCTGATGTGAAGATTGAGTGTTCGGGTCAAGGCCTGCTGTGACATTGATTTGCTTGATGAGGTAGGTACTACTGTTTTACAGTCTTTTCTCTTGCCCTTTTCGTCTTTTGCCTTTTTGTTGTTATTAATGTCTCTAGTTTCTTTCCCTCAGATGAGTTGGAGAGTTTTGGAGTTGCCGTGCTGTATAGGATGAGAATCCCAGCAAGGTAAGTGAATGTGTGGTGAGCAGCGCTTTCTTGCCTTTTCTTTTTGCTGCTGAGCTGTGCCTGCACCACTTCCTTTGCAGGTCGTTATGATGTTCCGGGACGCTTTGATGTTCCGAGATCAAGGAGAGACTACACCTTGTAAGTGGTTTTCATTGTCCTTGCGTGGCCGTGAGCGAGCAATCACTAATAATGTCTCTTTTTGTCTTTTCAGGTTGCTGCAGCGTTCCAAAGATGGATGCGGCATTGTGATGAAGAACCCCCAGATCGCGTATATTCAGGTGAGCAGCTGGTGGTAGTTTGAAGATGAAAGATTCAAGACCAAAACCAACCTGCTACTTACAGGTAAGCGCTGAATAATGGTGTTCTTCTTTTTCCAGATACAGGATTCAGCATGTGGCAGGATGCAAGAAACACTGGAGATCAGAACTGGACACGGTGAGCGTTACGCTGCTAACTGCAGAATAACGCGAAGCATGTGCTGCTGTTTGGGTGCGGCTTACATGGCCCAAGTAAAGTAGTTTCAGGTAAACTAGTCCCAGGCCCAGCCACACCCGAAACACTAGACCGCATTGCTCAGTTCTTTGGAACTGAGATATGTGAGTGCCTCTATGTTAACTGAAGTCCCAATCCAAATGTTGTCCTTCACATAACAGTATGAGCCTGGCGTCAAAGGCGCCAGGACTGGCTCCAAGAGAGTCCCTGAAGGTGTTTTGTGTCCCTTGAGGCCACAATAGAAGCCTGTAACCTGGCCCAAACGGAAAGGTTGGTTTGGCCATGATGACCAGGGGCATGAATCGTGACAGTCCTTGTGCGTTGTGAGGTTCCCTAATTTATCCTGCCGAAAGACATCTCTAAGTTTATGGTAGGGGCAGACTTACAACACACACCCACAAGGTTATGATTGGTCAAAGGGACGGTTCCCTCCTTGCTTTTTGCTGGTAAGATGACAGAACGGGTTGCCATATTTGATGATGCGACTTGGGAACCTCCCACAGTTATTTGGACCAAAATGTAACTTTCCCACAAATACATATTTATATAATTATGCCTTCTTATAAAATCGGACACATACATAACATATTTTGTGGGTTACATTTATATCCAACTCCCAAGTCGGTGGGACCTGGTTTTGTCTTTCTGTGGAATTCTGTCAATTTTAGTCATAAAGGTTTGGCCTAACAATTCCTAATTCAGTACACATATATGCAATCACCCCTAGTGTATGGGTACACAATATTAGATTTGCAGCATTAATAGTTTCTGTGCAATTAGTCATTTTTGCATAACTTCAGTTCCTTACACAGTAAGAAATCCTACCAAGTCTTCACATGTCTATTATAAATTCAAATTTCAATGTATGCACGTTTCATTCCTTTACTTATTTTTGCTGCCAAGTTAAATGTCATGAAGTTCTGTGACAAAATAAGCAATTTAATCCCAAAATTACAGGTCAGTTTCTTTTTCTTACTTCCCAAGTGTGAGCAAATGGCAAGTCCTTTGAAGGTCACTGAAAAGCCTCTCCCAGCATCCTGCCCCTCCTCTGTTTGGATCAGTGTCCAAGCCTTCTATTGTCTTTGTCTGAGGCAAAGACGAATATCTAATGAAGCGCATTGTCATGAGTATGCGAGGCCTCCCACCAGCAATTAGGCCTTCCTGCCAGCAGTTAAGTGTCAACCAGAAGTGTCAACCTTTCCCAGGCTGTGACTGACAAGCAGAATTGTTTTTTTAAAATATTGAATTAACTCCAAGCTGGGTTACTTTAAGCTTCACCTACATCTTTCATTAAAACATGTAAAATGAACACAGTTTATAGGTGGATTTTTACATTAGCAATCGTTTAATATTTCTTAAAGAATTAGGCCTTTCAACAAAAACATGCTTTCAAAACAGACGATTTTGCTCTTTCTTCCTGGAAAAACACATTAAACTGATTTATTTTAAATCCGATTTTCCTATGCAGCACATGCACAGTTTGTTTCAGCGTTAGGTCTTAACTTGAGTGTTGGGATTATTTGCAGTCTCGAAACATGTATCCTGCCTTTGATTAAAGTTTCTGTCTGCACAGCTGATTCTGATACATTTTGCAATTTTAGCCCCGTTTTTCCTGTTGAACTGAAAACAAATGTTCCTGTGCTGCCTTTTCCTCAGATACATTTCATAATTGCTGTCAGTCAATGAGGTCTGGTTCCTCTGAGCCACACTGGATGATCCTGTAATTGATTTCAATCCAGCACTTCACCTAAATTAATGCCTAGCGTGTAAGGCACAACTGAAATCATTATTTATTTGTGTCTAAAAGTTCTTTTATTTTAAACGATGTACCACTCATATCACGCCCCTCTCCTGGAACACCCCCGATCACACAGAACCATGAATCAGGCTTTTTTGCAAAGTTAAAATATTTATTTATATAGTTACAATACAATCACACTATGTTTTAATGGGTCACAATAATCACCAATGGGGTGATGTAACACTAAGCAATCTCTTTAATGCACAAGGAGCAATAGCGAGCAAAACAATTCAGCACAGAAATAATACTTTTGTGTGTGGGTTTAGATCAAATAACAGTGTAGTTACTATTTCCCCCTCCACACCCCTCAGATCCCCAACAGGCAATGTAAAGAGATAAGAGGAGAGAACAGGTTTCAGGAATGGCAGAATTCAAACCAAATATCAATCCCAATTTCCCCCCAGCAACACAAGAGAAAAACAGAATTGAATGGCGAGCAGTCAGAATGGTTTTAAAGTTATCCTGAGAACGACTTGCGTAAAAACCATAAATATGTTTTAAATTGCTGAAATGGTTTAAATTCTTATGGGAGCCACTTGGATAGTTACAGACAAACACTAGCAATGATTTAATACTAAGAAGCAATGTGAAATCTTAAAACTGAGGTTGTGAGCAATCAAAAGCTGTTTTACACGTCTCCGAATTTCCCTAAAATGGAATTCGCAGCAAACTTTTCAGTGCGCAGTAATCGCGATTACAGGAGAACTATATGGATTGGGAATGCGGTTTTGGATGCGAATTAAAGCTGTGTTAGCTACAAGCACAAGTTAAAAGTTTGTTTCTAGCACAAAAATTGAAGGAGTTATGGACGTTTTAGTGGAGGTCGTTTTTCTGAGACAGGCACCACAATGGGAAACTGGAATGTAGTTTTAAAATGACGGAAAGGATTTCTTACACTATGTTAACGACTACCAAAAAGTACAATGCCAAACAGGTAGGTCATTCACGGCCGCTCTTAACAGTTCAGGTGTGAAATTCTACTTTCTGTTTGGGTTGGGAATTATTTTCTTAATTGATCAATAGGAAGTTAGGGTTTAGGAATATATATGAGAAAAAAGTCCACACAAAGATAGTTCTAACAATACTGGCTCGGAAAGAAAGAGAATATGGGTTTAAGATAGACTAAGCAAGGTACATAGGCTAGTGACACAGTTCTATCAATAGATACTCACTATATGTGTTTCAAATGGACACGTCAGGATTATGGTCAGGGATACTGGTCAGGACAGAGTGGCAGCGTCAAGGCGATCTGGACACTGCACGGCACAACTGGACTGGATGTGATCTGCAATGGCTCTGGTCACAGCACGGCACAACTGGATTGGATCTTTTGGTTCTGATAATAATTCTTTTAGCAGGCAAGCAGTACAGCACAGCCCGGCTGTTTCTTTTGTTCCCCTTAGATTTTGGGGTTGGTTCTGGTTCTGGAAATGTAAGGCCTAGCTGAAAATGGTTCAGCTAATGGAATGGGCCTTTCTGCTTTGCCAAGTTTCTGGAGTCTGGAGCAAGTAAGATGGATGGTTCTGCTCCAGGGTGCTCCGCCAGCAATCGGTTAGTGGGTGAATCTGTCTGTGTTTTCCTGAGTGCTGAGCTGTCTCTATTTATGCTTATGATAAAGGGGTGTGTGTGCTGGTTTATCCTAAGCGCGCCCCTTGGCCAGGGATTGGTCAGGGTCTCCTCTCTTCCTTGATAGAAGGTGAAGAACAGGGTGTCACCATGATGATGTGAGTTTATGAGGCCTAGAGTCCACCCCTAGCCTCTTGAACACAAAATCTACCTTTGGTACAATACATATATCTATGTGTGCAACCTCTATAATAATTATATGTACGGATTATATATTTTGTGTAGCAGATACTCCTCCAAACCCTGTTGCTGTAAGATATTGTGTCCACTTTTTACAGTATTTTGCCCTTTTTAGCCAGAACATAATGTCCAATTTCGGAGCACATTTCTACAAATGTGCGCATTGAACATGGGCATAAGTGTATGAAGTTTCATGCTTCTATCAAAAATATATTTTGTGTAATATCACATTTTCTGCCGTTTCTTCCTAGAACATGTCACAGAGTTCTGGTGCCTTTTAAAATGTGCAGCCAATATTTACATTAACAATGCTGATATTTTTGTGTTTTCAACAATTTTACACAGTAAGTTATCAGTCTTTAAAAATGTGTCTTTGGTCCTTGTTAGGGAACAAATGATTGTTTGTCTCTGCCTCCTTCTATATCCTTGCAGTTCAGAAGCAGTCTCCTCCCAGTTCCTCCAGGGCCCAGGCCATTTTATGACCCTTCACAATTGGCAGTTCCTGTAGCTGGAGGATGTCCATTGTCTCCTTCCCACTGCAGCCCAAATCTCCTCCCACCCTATAATCATCACTTAGGTGTGGTTTCCTGGTGGAGAGAAGCAGAAGGAAGAGTCCCTTGCCTCTGTCGGGGAAGCTGTTATACTGGTTTGGTTGCTTTTAGTCAGGCTTAAATTCAAATGTTAATTTTTCTCTTTGCTTAAAACAAACTTGTAATTTCAAAACAAGCAGCTAGAACACTTATTCCAGATTCTAAACCATGGGATTAAATATTTACAACATAGGTTACTCTCAATAACAGGTCACTAAGTTTTCAACCATTTGATTTCAGTTGGTACAACTTTAAGGTGTATCATGCAGTCTTCTGACAGCTGTCATTCATGCGGCCGAGGGTACTGTATCCAAACTTTGACAGATTCCACAGGCAGGCAACTTTTGCTGTGGATGTTTCTTTGACAAATTCAGCTCTTCAGGACATTATAAATGCACAATGATTTCTTGAACTAAGTGAATTGTAACACTCAGCAAGAATATTGGATGCTTGAGGGTGTTTTGTACCGGCATTCTGCAGTTTCAGCAGCCAAGAAAAAGGATTTAAAAGCACAATTTTGGATTTCTTTCAGCGAAGCACTGCTTTTCCCTCTGTGCTCCATTATTACTTGTTGTGAAGCCCAGTGACATGTTTCAGGAGTGAGATCTCTGTTCCTCCACTGACAACATGCATGGTAGATTTGGCAGCCATCTTTTTGTGTTGTAAAGTGCGATTTTCATAAGTTTTAGCACGCACAAGGGTTTTGCGGCCATTTTGATATTTCTGGCACCATCAGAACACAGGGATGCCGCATGGCAGAGAAAAAGTGGGTTGAATCATCCCACAGATCTCCCCCCTCATGACTTGAGGTTGACCACCCGTCAAGGGGAAGTAGGGACATTGGAATGTTCATTCTTTCTTTTTGGTCCAAGGGGAAAATTCCTCTGCTTCTCCTATCAGTGCTGGATTGACAGGGTCTCCTCGCTGGTTCTTGATGGGAGTGTGCAGCGATACTCCAGGGCCCTTGGGTCTATCCTCCCGGTCCCCAAGTCGTCCTCCTTGGTGCTTTGAATCCATGTTTTCAGTACTATAAGACAGAACAGAGCATGGTTATGAACATGCATACATTTGACATATACTTGACAATATTCCCGTCTGTAATTCCTAATGATTTTAACAGGTGGAATGGTTTTAACAGTTGGAATTTTCTAGGGATCCGGAATGTCCCCCTCTGGGTTTCCGGATGGCTCCTCTATTTGCCACAGAGTATGTCTGGGATGGCAACTCTTCAGCTGGTTGATGTGGACCCACTTATTTTCCACTTCCGCCAAACTGCTCTTTGGGATGCAGATTTTGTAGGCGACTGGTGAGATTCTGTCTACAACTTCAAACGGACCCCGCCAAGAAGGGATGAATTTGCGCTGTTTGGCTTGGTTCCTTTCGAAATTGTACAAGTAGACCCGGTCTCCTACTTGGTATTCTTTTTTAGTTGCCTTAAGGTCATAATGGGTCTTCATACTGTCGCCAGATATTTCTAGATTCCGCTGAGCATAGGCAAAAGCATGTTGAAGGTGTTTTCTCAGATTCTCAACATACTCATGAGTTGTGGAGGCATTTATCAAGGTCTGCTCTTGGGTTCTGTAGAGCAGATGCTGGGGAAGCACCATCCTTCGTCCAGTCATCAGCTCAAACGGAGACATTTTTGTTGCAGAAGAAGGGGTAGATCTGATGGCCATCAGGGCAAGAGGTAATCGAATGTCCCAACTTGGCCCAGAATCTGCCATAAACTTTTTTAATATGCTCACAATTTTCTTGTTGTATCTCAACTCCACCACTAGAGCCTGGCAGGTAGGCACTTGACCCCAAGTATCTCCCACATCTTTGTCATCACTTCGCTAGTGAAGTTGCTACCTCAGTCTGACTCGATCCTTTGGGGTAGTCCAAAACGCGAGAAGATGTGATTGATCATCAGGGCAGCTGCTGTTTCTTCCTTGCAATTTGGGGCCGGGAGACATTCCACCCATTTAGTGAACAAGCATGTTACGGTCAACATGTACTTGTTCCCCCTAGAGGAGCGAATCACGGGCCCGATAAAATCAACTTGTAAATCTGTCCAAGGCAGTGTCATCCCCCTCTTTTGGAGGGGAGCACGGTGTGTGAGTGATGTTGGCTGAAATTGTGCACACACAAGACACCCCTTCAAGTATTGGTCGAGGTCCTGCCCCATGTGTGGCCAGTATGCAACCTCTCGCAATATTTCTAGTGTCGTATGAAACCCCCGATGACCGCCTGTGGCCGCATCATGGGCGTGACTTAGCATCAGGCTTCAGAATGAGGTGGGGACCACCCAATATTCATGGCCAGATATTGTCATGGGTATCAGGCAGGTAGTTGGGGCAAGCTGGGTGGAGATTTGGCATAGCACACAAAGAACCCTTAACAAATCCCTCCTTTCATTCCTTCCTAGTGTTTGTAGTAACTTCTTGGTTACCACTTTCTGTTGCCAAACAGGAAGTGCATGATAACTCATGAGCTCTCTAGTGTTTGGGTGTGGCTGGCTATGTAAGCCACATCCAAGATGTGCTTACAGCTTCCAGTGCTTTGTGTTGCTTACTGTGAGCTGTATCAGCAACACACTTGCCGTGCTCTGGATCAGCCAGCATCTGCTTACCTGCTCCAGATCATCCTGTTTCTGCTTACCTGCTCCTGATCCTCCTGCTTCTGCTTACCTGCTCCAGATCATCCTGCTTCTGCGTACCCGCTCTGGATCATTCAGCTTCAGGCTACCTAGTTCTTACTTCATGCCGCAGCTATCTCCAGTTAAGAGGGGATTTCTACACTGGCACCTGTAAGAACAAAGAAGAACAGCAGTAACACGCGCACATCAGTAACGCTGCACATACTCACCGAATCTTCCCGCAATGCTGGAATCCAGGTTAGTTGCATGAGCACCCAAACCCCTGTAAGATAGAAGAGACATTATTCATTGCGCTCGCTCCAATAACACGGACACTTATTTCACTGCACTCTCTCTCTCTCTACGCGGTGCATACTTACCAAAAGCCTCCATGAAAACTTACCTAACCACCAAGTCTCCAGTAGCGCTGAACCCTGACACGAGGCGCTAATACCACATCATTTCTCCTGCAAGGGAAAGGGAGAGACATTACCACGCCTGCTTTAATTGAAGACGCTGTGCAAACCTACCAGCAGCTACCTTTCACACGCAGCACTAATCACCCACAAAAATACCGGCAAACAAAGACAATATGGACAATTGTGGACACTTAACATTCTCCGCACAACGTTCACTTGTGGGAAAGACTTTCTAGCCAGTGAAGAAATTGGCACCTTGAACTCTCGGCCTTGCTGCAAAGGCATAAAACAGCGTTTGGCATTGATCTCAGCCTACAGACATTGGCACCAATCACATGAGTGAATCACGCCCCCACAAATGCAGGATGGAGTGCACACCCTACTGAAGATCAAGGTAAGCCCATAGGGGGACATCACAACACACAGTAAAGAGAAGGGAAGGGCCCAGGGGAATCGGGTGAATTCAGGTCTGAGTGTATACCTTGCATTTGACAGGTATTCCTCCGGGTGAAACAGGGGAAGTGAAGACTCAGGGTCAAGGGAGGCTTGTCCATCGCTCCTGCAGAGACAGAGGTGAGTGTGACAGATATGGATCTCCTTACCAACAAACCGTCTTGGATTCAGAACATTTTTGGACATTTCATCAACACTCTGAGGTCCTCTTTCCCTATGTAATCAGTATCCGTCAGGGGAAAGTTCTCAGTGTCCTCAATGTGTTGATAAAATTTACCAATTATTGGGTCCCCTTTTTGAGCCATAATCAACTCAGCATCTGGGGTCTCCTTACTCCACTGTGCAGTTGAGAGTTCATTGTGAGCATTTGTCTGGGACCTAGTGATATCAGGGACCTGGATTTCCCCCAAAAGGGACTCGGTCTCAAGTAGATCCCCTTGGATGGCTCCTGTTTTGGCCAGCTGATCAGCTAGGTCATTTCCAGTTTTGTCTGGTCCCTCTACTTTAGAATGACCTTTGATCTTTTTCCAATAGATGGTCATCCCATTCGAGGTGACCAGATCATCAATATTTTGTATTAATTTCCCATGTTTCAATAGTTTGTTATTAGCACATAGCATGCCTCTGGTTTTCCAGTTAACCAGGTGCTCCACGAACCCGTTCCGTACATAATCCGAATCTGTGATTATGACCAGTTTGTGGAGTTGGTGTTGGACAGCAGTGAGGATGGCTTGATGCACAGCCATCAACTCTGCCACTTGACTACTTCGGGGACCAATTTTGTATCCAGCGGAGGGTTCTGGGGCATCATTCATCCATGCATTCCCTACACTGGCCACGAGTTCTTTTTCCCTGTTGTTAACATGGTAGGAACATTCAACCATATAGACAGTGGGCATTCCCTCACACTGGTCTTCTTCATAGACTTTTGTGTGGGGAATTAACAAAGAGACAGTATTCTCTGGCACAATCATGCAAGTCAGCCAGACCTTGCATGAGGGGACTTTTCTTGTTTTGGCCATATCTGACCTCCACAGGAAAGCCTTGGATTGACAGAATCCAGGAAGTAATTCGGGAATTACTCACATTTCCAGCCTGGATTCTGTCACTCTGAAGATATTCCAAAGGTTGGTGTTGAGTCTCCACTATGATGTGATCCCCTGGATAAATGGGCGGTAATTCTTTGATGCCCACACCGTTGCTAGGAGTGCCTTCTCACAATCGTTGAATTTTTCCTCCACAGAGGATAAAGTCTTACTCGCATATGAGATTACTTTATTGACCTTGTCATGCTTTTGATATAATATTGCAGTTAAG
This sequence comes from Ambystoma mexicanum, assembly GCF_040938575.1. Taxonomy (NCBI): domain Eukaryota; kingdom Metazoa; phylum Chordata; class Amphibia; order Caudata; family Ambystomatidae; genus Ambystoma; species Ambystoma mexicanum. Next base: position 199,361,587 of record NC_090923.1, read on the forward strand.
CATGTATTTGAGAACCCCGTCTCCAAGAAGAACTCCTTGTTTTTGGTAGGTTAAGCTAGGCAAGGCGCTTGTGAGAGGATTCTTTTGAGTTGTCTTACTGCCTCGGCTTGTTCTGGACCACACTCCCACTTGACCCCCTCCTTCAAAAGATTGATCAGGGGTCTTGTGATCTCTGCGTATTCCTCAATGAACTTTCTGCTGTAATTAGTTAGCCCTAGGAGGCTTCTTAGTTCCCGCAGAGTTGTGGGGTCTTTTAATTTCTGGAGTGCTTCCATTTCTTTTCCTGGGGACAGAGACCCTGAGGAGTAATCTCATGCCCCAAGAAATTGACATGGGTTCTGCACCACTGTGCCTTTTCAAAGGAGAGTTTTGCTACGGCAGCCCTCAACTGTGTCAGGACATAATGGATCTCCACTATGTGTTTCTCCACAGTTGAGCTTTTGACTAGAACATCATCTACATAGGCCAGGTTACCCCTTTCACCCTGGTTGGGCATGGTCTTGTGCAGAAAAATGTTAAATGAATTGCCGGAGTTGATGTATCCGAAGGGAGTCCGGGTCCAAGTGTACTGCTTCTCCCCCCAAGGTAAAGGCCAGCTTGTATTGGTCCTCCCTACTGACAGGTACAGTGCAGTACCCATTGGTCAGGTCAACTGCAGTGAATACCTGTGACCCTTGGATCTGGGCCAGCCCTTGGTCAATGTAGGGAAGAGGCCATCGGGAAATATGGACCTGTTTATTGAGCTCCCTAAGGTCGGCACAGAGTCTCCACTGGCTGTTGGGTTTCAAAATCCCCAGCACCAGATTATTGAAGGTGCTGTGGACTGGACAAATTATCTCACAGGACTCAAGGTTATTAATTATTTCAGTAAAGGACTCCATTGATGCGAGAGGCAAGCAATATTGCCTCACAAACCCTGGAGTCATGCCAGGGTCTGTGGGAATTGTTGTTGTGGGATGTTGTTGCGACCACAGTCATATGAGTCCACCGCAAAGAGATCTTGAAAATCTAAGAAAACTTTCAATTTTTGCTTTTTCTCCAGAGTCTCACAGGCATCATCTAGGTTGACTCTCTCTTCAATCATCTGCCTGAACCCTGGAAAGACTTCCGGTTTGGCTATCTCAGCAGCCTCCTCCAGCTGGGTGGAGAAGTCCTTGGTCAAAGTGCTGATTTGGACTGATGGCTTCAGGAGGGGAAGGCAGTCCTGGTGGACTTGAAAGATCACCTCATCCCTCCTGAAGTCACAGGTCACATCTTCCTTACCATAAGGGCAGGAAGAGTACACCAGGAAATTCCCCACCTGCCGGGTGAAGATCCTGTCTGGTGTTGTGTCATCACTATCACTGTCAAAACAGTCCTTGGGGATTGGTCCTAACAGTTCATTACCTAAATCTATGGAAAAATGTCGGTCATCAACCGCCATTCCAATAATGGTGCCTGCGGCTAGAGTGATACTCTTTAGGTCGCTGTTATCCACCTCTATTGGAATGGTGTTGTGTTCTATGTTAACTAGTGGTGTTGGGTTTAACCCCAACCTTTGCTGTTGGAAATGAGCATTAAGATGGACATAGGCGTCATGGTTTTTCAGTTGCTGTCCTCTTTTAACTTTTACTTCCAGTGAGAATTGTCGGCTCCATTCTGGGATGGTGAATTTCAACTGCATATGGCAGCAGTTGACCTGACCGAAATGCTTTCTCTGGGTCATCAAAGTCCATGGGATAACCCGCCAATCGGGACTAAGCTTTGAAGTTTATTAGGTCCAAACTAATGGCAAAGCGATTTAGAATGTCACTGCCTAAGTAAAATGGAGCTGGGACATCATGCACGACCCAACAATTATGGACTATGCTCTTGTTACCTGTCAAAATCTTTAGCATATACCTGCTAGGCAGGAGATGTTTGGAATTGGGTGTTTCCAGGTCCATTTCCCATTTGTCTAACAGTTTAAATGTGGGAATGGCTGGATCTTTTGGGATTCTGCAGAACATGGCCTCGCTGATGAAGCTCTTACCGTTGTTGTTGTTCATGCATACTCGGGCGAGAACAGAGTCCTTCCATTCATTTAACTGAATAGGGATGAACAACTGCTCTCCATTTTTCTGAATATCTGCTAAGATTTGAGCTGATTTCTCTTCTTTTTGGACTATAGGAATGGGATTTTCTGATTGTGAATTGGTATAGAATTTCAGAGTGTTTCTTTCCTGTGTGGAATGCCACCTTAGACTGGGAGGAAGGTTGATTTTCAGAAAAAAGAGAGGACTCCCCATCACCAGTCCAGGAAGAGGGGTGAGAGGAATTTGGTATTTCTCCCCCCTTCCCGAATTCAGTTGATTAAAGGCCCTTTTTGACAGAAAGGTATTTTGGGATCCAGTGTCCACCAGTGCCAAAATTGTACATTGCCCCTGTATTTGGACCGGGACATAAAATCTTCCCTCCTTTAACTTAAGGGGGCAAAGATAATGCACATTTTTGGTCAACTGGTGGGTTAATTTCCTGGCTTTGGATACTAACAGAGAGGTGATTTGGGCAGGATTCTGTTTGAGATCTTGGGAATCTGTTAGAAAAAGGTTACAGCTACAAATGGGGGAAGTTTTGGATTCCCCTGGTTCTGATTCTGGGCTGCCCCCTGCCCCTTTTTGGAGGCAGTCACCAGCATGGGTTTGAAACAGGGGATTTTGGTGCTGGTCATTCCGGGTACTGATGATGGGCGGTTTTAACTCGGTCCCCCGATCTACCCAGTCTGGTTTTGGATCCTTTGGGACCCATTTTTCTTTGGGAGGAGTTCCCCCATCCCTGAAGGAGATGATCCTTTTCCCAGAATCCTCTGAGGACCCCTCTCCTTCAAACTGGAAGATGTGCACCTCCTCCACAAAATAGGTCTTTTTAGGTTCTTTATTTCTCCTACCCACCCTCTGCTTCTTGGGTTGCAGACTTTCGGGGGCAGGAGATTTTGGTTCCAGTTCCTGGGTTTCCAGGGGCTTTCCACAAGTGGAGAAGGAAGTTTACTCCAAGGCTTTACACCCCCCTTCCCCTTGTGCCTCGACCATGGGAACCGGTGGGTTGTCGGGGTTCTTCCCCCGTCATTGTTCTGGAGCACCAGACCCTGGATTCAAGGAGTTCTGAGCCGCCATGCTCATTTTAGGGTTCTGTTGAGCTCTCAGCATGCAACTCAGATCCTGTGCCATGTTCTGGACCTGGCGCTCTAGTTGGGACACCCACTCTGGCTGGTACAGGGTCCTCAGGTCTCCCCTGGGTTGATCCCAGGAAGGGTAACTATCCCTTCTCGTAAAACACCCCTGCTGAGGGAATTTTGGGTACCCCTCCACCCTTGACCTCCCCTCTCCTGGATTGGGCTGTCTGGGCTCAGGAAAGTGGGGAAAGAAGGATGGGTTGTTTTGGGGTTTGAAATTTGGCGGGTACCTAGGAAAGAAATTTGTTCCGGCATTTGGGGCATTACTGCCCTCCTGGGAAAAATGAAGAGGGAAGTTTCCTGGGTTCCCAGCTGTCTGGTTGGATCCCCAACCCCTTGGGCTAGAGCAGTCAACACATAGCCCAGGATGGGTCTATTTCTCTTGTAGCGTGGGCTGATGTAGTCAGGATTGTTAGGGGTCCCATTTGTGGGGTTACCTCCCTGGCTCCCTGTTTGGGATTGGCCCGAGGGCCTTCTGGGTTTGGAGTTGGTCGGATTCTGCACGGGAAGGTTTTTAGCCCCCCCCATCTCCAGATATAAAATGGGGGCAACCTTCACCTCCGCCACCTTAGTAGTAGCAGGGCTGTTGGTCGGTTTGGGGCTTTTGCCAGATTTTTACTTTCCAACGGCTTCTTCACCTCATAGAAGCGCATTGCTTGTTCAATGACCCAGTCTAGTGATCTTTTCTCGTGAAAATCCCTCACTAGTTGAGTCATAATATACTTAGGCAGAGCATGAAAGAAGGTGTTCACAAATTCTTTACTGTCAGTGCGCACCCTTCTAGTAGTCTGCGTAAAGGCGTGTTTTAATTCCTGAACAAATTTCTGTGGGGCCTGGTCTTCCCCACATTGTAAGTTGTAGGATGCCTTGCGAGCCTCTTGAGGATTTCTATGAATGGAAAAATGTTTCAGCATGGCCGCCCAATAGGTGGGCCATCTGGAATGATTCTGATCCTCCAGCCCCGCAAAGAGGTATTCAGGAGAAAATGTCCACTTTACATATTGAATACAGCTTTGGCTGTCCTTCAGATTGAAAGTTTCCATCATCTGTTCAAATAACTCAAGGTGGTCCCAAACCGAATATTTTGCATTCTTGTGGTAGGGCGTGATGACACTCCTAATAGCTTTTATTTGTTTTAGGGGATCCTTGAGCAAGGCCCTCTTGGCCTTATTGGCTTTTTTAGTTCAGGTCACCCTAGGCCACTCCTCCTCTGACTCAGAGGCACTGCTACCAGAGGTGGCTGTCTGGTCTTCTAGGCTCTCCCGGATTCTGCAGGCTTGGGAATGGCTGGCAGAATGTGGGGGCCTAGTTTCCTGGTCCTGTGGCGCTTAGAAGAGTTTTCTGACTCTTCTGTGCTCCCAGGATTGGGTGAGTACCCCTCCCACTGTTCTAGCTGTGAAGAGGTTTTTAGTATGCTCTTAGTGGGCCTACTCTCATGGAATTCGCCACCAAATGTTACCGTCTGATCTCTGCGTAAGTTATATTTCTGAGGATCCATTTCTCTGATCCTCCCCTCATTGGAGTCTTCCTAACCAGAGAAGAAGGCCCTAGCACTTGGGAACCCCTACATAGATGCCCGCCCATCCATTTCTGGGAGGCGTTGACCTTTTAGCCCCGTATTCCCCATGGCCATTGGTTCATGTGAGCCAGTGGCCATGGGGGGGCAGAGTCCATGGAATTGAAGAGATTGAGGTCTCTGGTGCTAGGGTTCCTGAGGTTATGCTCAGGGGCTTCCCTCTCCCATCTGACCTCATCTCTCTCAGCCCCTTCTCCCTGTTGCCATGCAAGGATCTGACTGTTTTGTTCTTCTATTAAGGCCTTACTGGTCTCTATTAATTGTTCCTGCATGGCTACCTGTCTATGGAGCTTGTCATTTTTCTCATAGAGAGCCTCATTGTCTCTCTGTGCTTCTTGTCTCATTTGGGAGTACTGGGCCAATTTCTGCTGCAGGAGGCTCACCTCCTGAGTTCTGTCCTTACTGGCCTGGTCATACTTTGCCAGAGCATCTTTCATCCTTCTGGTGTGCTCTAACAGTTTTTCATAGTCCATTTTGAGTTCCCGCAGTCCCTGAAGGGCCAGGTGATTTTTTCCACCTTAGTTTTTCAATAGTTGACTTCCTGGACTAAGGCGTCCCTTTTGCGAATTAGAGTACCCCTCTGTGTATCCAGGTCGCCCCTTTGTTTTTTTAATGCACCAGCTTTCTGGCGCTCTTCATCAAATTCTGTTTGGGATTCAAGGTCTTTGAGAATTAATTTGTTATTTTCCTATTTTAAATTGTCTATGTTGTTCTCTAAAGTGACCATCTGTTCTGTGCATGCTCTGTTAAAGGTTAATTGCTGTTCTAGCTTTTGTTGGCTCTGTTATAGAGAGTCTTATCTTTCCTGAGACTCTTTTTGCAGTGTCAGTAATTTGGTGTCTTGCTCTACCCTCTCTTGCTGCAAGAGATCCAAATCTTCTTTTACTTTTGTCAGGTACTGTCTGGTTTCACTCTCTGATTCTTGGCTATTTTGTAGCCTTTGTTCTGCAAAGTCCAGATCAGTTTGGGCCTTCTCTATGGATTATACTTGCCTTTTTGCCAGGTCTAGGTTTTCAGCATATTTTTCCTGTATTTCTCCAATGTGGAGGTACAGGTACGCCGCTATTTTGGCAATTTTACATTGCTCTTCTTTTACCCTTGGGGCCATATACAGCTCACTAAGTGCCGGATTTAATGGACCGTGGTCCTGCCATATATCTAATCCTGTGGCAGTTTCTTGTTGTTTGATTTCCTGCAGCCAAACATTCTGATCCTGCTCTACCCATTCACCCCTGACAAACAATTTGTGCAGTGGGTGTTCTTTTGCCATATTAATTTCCACTGGGGTCGCCATTCCGGAAATATTAATTCCCTTCTGACTTATCTCAGGGTTACTTTTACCTTTTCAAAACAAGCCAAACTCCTTTGAGTGTTTCTATTGAAGGGTGTTTTTACAGTGTATCACAGTGTGGTAGCGGGACAAGGTGTATGTACCCTGTCAGTTGGCACGATGTGTTAGACTGTCACAAGTGGTATGTCTAATTCAGGATCTCGTGACGAGCCCCCATTCTGTAAGTGATTTCAATCCGGCACTTCACCTAAGTCAACGCCTAGCGTGTAATGCACAACTGAAATCCTTATTTATTTGTGTCTAAAAGTTCTTTTATTCTGAACGATTTACAACTCATATCACGCCCCTCTCCTGGAACCCCCCCGGTCACACTGAACCAGGAATCAGGCTGGTTTGCAAAGTTCAAATATTTATTTATATAGTTACAATTCAATCACACTGGCCCTCATTACGACCCTGGCGGAAATCAACCGACCGGACCGCCACAGCGTAAATAGCGTTTCCGCCATTGCACGACGGAGCAAAGTGCGGCTCATTCCGACCCATCGGGCACGAGCACCACGCCATGGCGGAAGTGCAAACTCTGCGATGGCGGAAATGACCCCAAAACGGCCCACACCGCCGCCGTACGGCGCCCTAGGTGCAATTCCGCCACCCCTCTTAGCGGTCACCGCAATGAGCGGCAATCGCAAAGTACGGTGACCGTAAAGATACGGAAACGGAAGTAAAAACATGGTCCCGGAACGGGAAACATCACGCCGTACACCTATAAAACCACTATTTCCACACAACCATTAAAAATACTACCCTGAGACACATCCCAACCCGAAATCCACCCCAGTGAAACCAAGAAAAATGGGAAAAGTAGCGAAGAAAGCGTGCGACCGCAAGCGGCAGGTCCACTTCTCCCGTGAGGAACTCACCGTGCTCACAGAGACCCTCCAGGAGAATGCCGCCGTCGTCTTCTCCACGCAAATGACCAGGACGGCACTTGCGAACAAGAAGGCCATATGGGCCCTGGTGGCACAGCGGGTAAGTGCGGTGGGGACCGCACCCCGCAACCCACAGCAATGCAGAAAGCGATGGGACGACCTGCGGATCCGCGTCCGTAGCATACTTTCTGCCAACCGCAACATTGCCACAGCTACCGGGGGAGGATCGGAATCACCCATCAAGCTGACCCCCTGGGAAGAAATCTGTGCCTCCACCATTGGAATGGAGAGTATCGAGGGAGTCGGAGGGATGGAGAAAGGAGTGCAGACATCCGAAGAATCAGGTAGGTGTCCCAAATAAAACAATGCTAAAACCACAATGTCCAATCATGTGAAGTACCACGTGTCCACATAGTGCAACAGTAACACATGTCCAGGAGAACGGACACATACATAGGCCCGATAGCACACTTTAAAAGTCACATTAAATACATAAATAATTAAAAATCCTAAAAACACCCTCTACACGTGCAGCAGGCACACCCTAACTGCAGGCTGCAAAACAACTGCACCCTCACTCCACACAAAAAAGAAACCACCTCCAAGGCCCCAACCCAAATCACCCTCAGGTACCACCCCAATGCATGTGATACATTGCCATTCCAATTCCCACAGACCCATCAATAACGCTCGCCCTCTTCTACTCTACCACAGGGTCCGATTCAAACGACGAGCTCCAGGACACCCCTACCAGCACACCTGCAAAGAGGGCCAAGACCAACGGCCAAAGACCCTCCACCTCAGCTGCACCCATCAAGACACGGCAGCAGCACAAATCAAGTGGCAGCACACAGGAGGGAACTCCAACAGGCACCCCAGCAGCCAGCATGCCCTCAACAGCACCACCACAGGTCCCCCCAATGGATGCCACAGAAGGCACTGCTCCTGGTGGCAGCAGCACCATAGGTGACACTGCATTAATGACAGCATGCTCCGACACAGAAAACGGGGATGTTGAAGTCAGATCCATCCATGACCTGTCTCAATCCCCCTGTCTGTTCCATCCCGTACACCATGAGGATACCACGCAGGGGCACCCACAAGACGACGACTGGCCATCCCCCCCAAGCCCTGTGGCAAGCCAACATGAGGTGACCAGCCCCTCTGTGACACCATCGCAAATGGCCATGGCCCAGCAGAGGCAACAGTCCCTCGACCAGGTAATCGTGCAACAGCAGCAACTGGCCACGCTCCTCAAGGACCATGCCGATCAATGTGGGGGCACTAAGGCAGACATAGAAACATCAACTGAGACACTTAGGGCAGAAATGGAGAGAAGTACAGAGACACTAAGGGCACAAATGGAGAGTAGCACCGAGAGCCTGAGAGTAGAAATGGAGAGAAGCACCGAGAGCCTGAGAGTACAAATGGAGAGAAGCACCGAGAGCCTGAGGGGGGAACTGCATGCGACGTCCAAAGACGTATGTGCCGAACTTGCCGCTGTGCGCCGTGTGCTCACTGAGCTCTCACAAACCCTTAGGGACATGCATGGACGTGAGCAGGCAGAGACATCATCCGTTGCAAGTTCCGTCCAGGGCAGCCCCCAACGTAGATCAGGGAGGAACCTGCGCTCCACAGCCAGGGGTGCCCCTGATACCCGGAGAGGGGGCTTGCAATAGCGACTGCCCACTGGCAATGAGCATCTATGGACACTGGTGTTCGGGGGGGAGGTAGGAGGGTGGAGGGGGTGTGTTGGGCTCACTTGGGTGGCGGGTCGATGGGGTGTGCAACATGATTTCACATATGCCATAAAATGCACGATTATCCAATGAGATGTGTGGACATGGATCTTTGTGTACGAGGCCATTATAGGCATACAGTCCCTATTGTGCATGTTCCGGACACACACAGTGCCACAAGTCCCGTGTCCATGTATCAGCCACCAGGCGTGAGTGCTAGAAGCATGCATCTATGATATGCTGACGAATGTCACGGCCCTCCTGTGCCTCGGGGACTCCTTGAGGTGCTGCCACATCCCCACCCTCATCATGACCATCTTCAGGTGCTTGCAGTTCTGCGTCAGGGGGCATGGGCACATTTCTACGGACGCACATGTTGTGTAGCATGACACATGCCATGACCATCTTTGCAACCTTCTCATGGCGGTACAGGAGTGCCCCGCCAGACCTGCTGAGGCAGCGGAAACGACCCTTCAGTAGGCCGAATGCCTGTTCTATGACTACACGGGTACGTGAGTGGGCATGGTTGTAGTCCTCCTCATGCTGGTCCCGTGGGTTCCGGACTGGTGTAAGGAGCCATCTCTTCAGTGGATACCCGGCATCACCTGTATGTGGACAATAAAGGATGTTTGAGGAATGCCATTGCTACGTACGCACACCCCCCCTTCCTGCTAGGTCATTGCCGCATCACATACCCCACATTATCATGCTTGAAATGAGACTCACCGAGTAGCCAGGATCTGTTCCCTGCGTGTCGCTCCATGTAGCGTGGTATTGTAGAGTTCCTCAAGACCATAGAATCATGGGTTGATCCTGGGAATCGGGCACAACAATGTGTAATGATCCTGTTGGAGTCACACACCATCTGTACATTCAGGGAATGAAATTGTTTTCGGTTGCGGTACTGGGCCTCCATGGCATGTGGGACGACCAATTCCACATGGGTGCAGTCGATGGCACCAATGCAACCCGGTATGCCGGCAAGTGCATGGAATCCCACTTTTGTGTTGGTGATTTCCTGCTCCGAGCGTGGTAGGGAGATGTAGTCGTCTGCGTGCTGCAGGAGGGCATCGAGCACTTGCAATAGTGTCCGTGAGAACAGTGGCTGTGAAATGCCATGCAACTGTCCGACTGTGTGCTGGTAGGTGCCTGTGGCCATGAAGTGGAGTACAGACACCACCTTCAGTAGGGGTGGGATGGCGGTTGGGCTGTCTATCATGCTGGCAAGGTCAGCCTGTGTCATGTCCACAATGGCGGTTATGGTGTCCCGGTCCAAACGGTAGAGGGTGTGGATCTGCTCAGCAGTGAGGTCGAACGGATGTGCTCGGAGGCGTGGGATTGCGGGCTGCCTGCGTGGTGGTAGTGGCTGTGCTGGCGGCCCTTGCTGGCCCTGCCTTGCCCTCCTCCTCCTCCTCCTCCTGCGTCTCCTCCGTGCGGCCGGTTGTAGTCGGTGTTCGTCTTCTTCTTGAAGTTGGAGTACTTGCAGTGCTATCAGGTCCCCCAGGGCCAACATGGCTAGTCCTGCCGGTAGCATTTCGGAGTGGGTGTGGTTGTGGGAGGGGGTTGGGTGGGCAATTTATGTGTTTTCAGGCTGTATAGCCTCCACCTGTGGTGATTCATTCCACCTGTGCAAGCTGCTCTCCCCTTTGGGCGAGCACGTCCCGCACACAACGCTGCAATTCGACGAATGGCATCTTGCCATTGCAATCATGTATTTGTACCCGATGGCAGTGTAACATTGGTTGATATGTTCATTCTGCTTAGGTCCCATTGTTCCACATACTATCTTTGCAGTCGCGTACAGACTTGTGAAGGGTCAGTGGAACGTAGTACTCGAGTAACGGTGGACCCTCATGCAGGACTGCACCGAGGTTCACCGACGGGCGGGCCATCCCATTTGTGAGTGAAGGCAGTTGCCATTTTCACACACAGCCGCACTAGATGGTTGAATTTGTGATTTCAAGCGGCCACAGATGCCTTTTCGACGTGATGTTGCAAATGAGGAATTCGAAGGACGGCGCTTTCGGTTTCCAGCTAGCGGCGAGGAGATGCCCACAGGTCTGCCTGCAAATATAACGTTCTATTGTTCAATGTCCTTGGGACAGGGGCCATGGCGAGGATGCAATGATTGATATGAATAGTATGGGATGCGCAATAGCGAAGTGGGCCATAAGGCCGGACGTTCCCAATTACATGTTGCTTCACAACACTGGAATTACGGGCTGGGGCACAGTGGATTTTGCAGGCTGCATTACGCACAGACTCAATGGAAGTTTCACATGTCATGTGAGTATGGATGCAGGCGTTTGTGATGGTGTTTTCACCTCGTTATAGATAGTTATGATTCGCTAGTGGTTTTTGGTTGGTGATGATCCTTTGGAGTGGGCTAGCATGCATATGGCTGTGGATTTGGTGTGATCAGTGAAGTGAGTAATTCAAATGTAGTTCTGATGGCCATTCTATTCTTTTTCATTTCGTTTGGGTGACAGGTATCTCCTCCCCTTTTGCCACTGCCATCTGTATGCCACTCCTGCAGATGGATTTTACTCCCGACACCTGCTGCTTCGTGTTAATCAGTGGAGCAGCATTACGATCTTATGGGACGATCGCCAATGGGCCACATGCCCTTACGCAGTACTGGTGGCTAGGAGCAACATTTCGGCCTTTCAGCTGGACTAATGCCTCCCTATTGGGACGGCCCTGCGGGTCGAGGCACTTGCATGTTGCCTTTTCGTACGAGAATGTAGCCCCTGTGTGCCATGAGGGTACAGGGCGTCACACGAGAAGTAGCTGGTCATTTCTTGCGGATGCAGCCCACAATGGTGATATGTGATTTGGAGTTCATGGCCTAATGGCTGTATGGGCTTGGTGAATTTGTTGTGCATTAAATTCCTATTCTGATATGAACCGTGTAGCGTTCTTCTTTGCAGGTGATGTGTCATATTCCTATTTGGGGGGCGATGTATTGTGAGGAGATCTGCATTGGGTTCCAGCTTCGGAGTATAGTTGCGTGGTACTGTGCTGGGCGCGTTTGCCTACGAAGCCCAGTGAGGTCAGGGATGAGGCCTGCCAATGTGACTGTTTTGATGATGTGATGCTCAGGGGCGGGGGAATGGCTTTTGTGTAACAGATGCCGGTCAGCCAGTTGGATTGGTGGAATGATGTGATTATCAGAATATGGCTGGTCACAGGTGCCTGTGTTTGCGTGCGTTTCTTGGAGGGGGACTGAGGTCATGTCCATTTGTGTGGCTTCTGTATTCGTGCCATCTGTGCCCTGCAGCTCCCATTGGCCCCTCTTGGGATTCATTTGTTCGTTGGCAGGCATGGATGACTTGTACATTTCACTGGTTGCATTGTGTGACTTCATTGCACCTACGGGGAGTTGTGCAATGTGGCCAGGGAGCGGTGTACAGGCACTCAGTAGGGCCGTTTACGGTTGGTTCGTGATGCCGTACTTCTCGCCATGGCGGAATGGTACTTTCCGCCGTGCTTGATGGCGTTAGGTGCATGTCCGCTGGGGTCAGAATTCGCGTACCGTTGCGCCATGGTGGTATTTGCGGTTTGGCATGGCGCGCGCGCGCGTACTTGGTGCAGTTTGCGTTGGCGTTCACTGCGGTGTCGCTAATGGCATCGTACTTTGCGGTGACGGGTCATAGTCGCACCGAGCGCTATTCGATGGCGGTGTTGCATTTCCGCCATCGTTTTTCGATCTCCGACAGGGTCGTAATGAGGGCCACTATGTTTTAATGGGTACACACTAATCACCAATGGGGTGATTTAACACTAAGCAATCTCTTTAAGGAGCAATAGTGAGCAAAACAATAAAGCACAGAAATAATATGTTTGTATGTGTGTTCAGATCAAATAACAGTGTGGTTACTATTTCACCCTGCACACCCCTCAACCCCCCAACAGGCAATGTAAAGAGATAAGAGGAGAGATAAGGTTTCAGGAATGGCAGAATTCAAACTAAATATCAATCCCAATTTCCCCCCGGCAACACAAGAGAAAAACTGAATTGATTGTCGAGCAGTCAGAATGGTTTTAAAGTTATCCTGAGAACGACTTGGGTCAAAACCCTAAATATGGTTTAAATTGCTGAAATGGTTTACATTCTTATGGGAGCTGCTTTGGATAGTTACAGACAAACACTAGCAATGATTTAATACTAAGAAGCAATGTGAAATCTTTAAACTGAGGTCGGGAGCAATCAACAGCTGTTTTACACGTCTCAGAATTTCCCAAAAACGAAATTTGCGGCAAAGTTTTCAGTGCGCGGTAATCGCGATTATGGGAGAACTATATGGATTAGGAATGCAGTTTGAAGCTGTGGATGTTAGCTATAAGCAGAAGTTGAAAGTTTCTAGCACAAAAATTGAAGGAGTTATGGACGTTTTAGTGGAGGTCATTTTTCTGAGACAGGCGCAAGAATGGGAAACAGGAATGCAGTTTTAAAATAACAGAAAAGATTTCTTACACTATGTTAAAGATTACCAAAAAGTATAATGCCACACAGGAAGGTCATTTTTTGGGTTGGGAATTATTTTATTAATTGATTAATTGGAAGTTAGGGTTTAGGAATACATATGAGAGTAAAGTCCACTTAAAGATAGTTCTAACAATACTGGCTCGGAAAGAAAGAGAGGATGGGTTTAAAATAGGGATTGACTAAGCAAGGTACATAGGCTAGTGACACAGTTCTATCGATAGATACTCACTATATGTGTTTCAAATGGACCCGTCAGGATTCTGGTCAGGGATTCTGGTCAGGACAGACTGGCAGTGTGAAAGCGATCTGAACACCACACGGCACAACTGGACTGGATCTGATCTGCAATGGCTCTGTTCACAGCATGGCACAACTGGATTGGATCATTTAGTTCTGATGATAATTCTTTGAGCAGGCAAGCAGTACAGCACAGCCCGGCTGTTTCTTTTGTTCCCCTTAGATTTCTGGGGTTGGTTCTTGTTCTGGAAATTTAAGGCCTAGCGGAAAATGGTTCAGCTAATGGAATGGGCCTTTCTGCTTTGCCAAGTTTCTGGAGTCTGGAGCAAATAAGATGGATGGTTCTGCTCCAGGGTGTTCTGCCAGCAATCGTTTAGTGGGTGAATCTGTCTGTGTTTTCCTGAGTGCTGAGCTGGCTCTATTTATGCTTATGATAATGGGGTGTATGTGCTGGTTTATCCTAAGCGCGCCCCTTGGCCAGGGATTGGTCAGGGTCTCCTCTCTTCCTTGATAGGAGGAAAAGAACAGGGTGACACCATGATGATGTGGGTTTATGAGGCCTAGAGGCCACCCCTAGCCTCTTGAACACAAATCTACTTTTGCTACAATACATATTTCCATGTGTGCAACCTCAATAATAATTATATGTACAGGTTACACATTTTGTGTAGCAGATACTCCTCCAAACCCCGTTGCTATAAGATTGTTTGTCCGATTTTTACAGTATTTTTCCTTTTTCATCCGGAACACAATGTCCAATTTCGGAGCAAATTTCTACAAATGTGCGCATTGAACATGGGCATAAGTTTCATGTTTCTATCAAAAATACATTTTGTGTAATATCACATTTTCCGCCGTTTCTTCCTAGAACATGTCACAGAGTTCTGGTGACTTTTAAAATGTGCAGCCAATATTTACATTAACCATGCTGTTATTTTTGTTTTTTCGACAATTTTACACAGTAAGTTATCAGTCTTTTAAAATGTGTCTTTGGTCCTTGTTAAGCAACAGATGGTTGTTTGTCTCTGCCTCCTTCTATCTCCTTGCAGTTCAGAAGCAGTCTCCTCCCAGTTCCTCCTGGGCCAAGGCCATTTTACGACCCTTCACACTTGGCAGTTCCTGTAGCTGGAGGATGTCCATTGTCTCCTTCCCACTGCAGCCCGAATTCTCCTCCCACCCTATAATCATCACTTAGGTGTGATTTATTGGTGAAGGGAAGCATATGGGAGAGGCCCTTGCCTCTGTGGGGGTAGCTGTTATACTGGTTTGAATGCTTTTAGTCAGGCTTAAGTTCAAATGTTAATTCTGGGGCATTTTTTCCTTTGCTTAATACAAACTTGTAATTTCAAAAAGAGCAGCTAGAACACTTTTTCCACATTCTAAACCACGGGATTGAACAGTTACAACATAGGTTACTCTCAATAACAGGTCACTTAGTTTTCAACATTTGATTTCAGCTGGTACAAGTTTAAGATTCATCATGCAGGCTTCTGACAGCTCTCATTCAGGCGGCCGAGGGTACTGCGCCCAGATTTTGACAGATTCCACAGGCAGGCAACATTTGTTGTGGATGTTTCTTTGACAAATTCAGCTCTTCAGGACATTATAAGTGCACAATGATTTATTGAACTAAGTCAATTGTAACATCCAGCAAGAATATTGGATGTTTGAGGGTGTTTTGTAATGGCATTCTGCAGTTTCAGCAGCCAAGAAAATGGATTTAAAAGCAAGATTTTGGATTTCTTTCAGCAAAGCACTGCTTTTCCCTCTGTGCTCCATTTTTACTTGTTGTGAAGCCCAGTGACATGTTTCAGGAGTGAGATCTCTGTTCCACCTCTGACAACATGCATGGTAGATTTGGCAGCCATCTTTTTGTGTTGTAAAGTGCGATTTTAATAGGTTTTGGCACGCACAAGGGTTTTGCGGCCATTTTGATATTTCGGGCACCATCAGAAACAGGGATGCTGCATGGCAGAGCAAAAGTGGGTTGAATCATCCCACAATCCTAGCATTTCAGTACTCTTTTAATCTCAATGATTCAATGGAAATAAATGGATATAGCACCAAAAACAGCACTTTTGAAGGTTGCAAGCTAAAATTTTAAAAGGCATTTTCGGTTTTCAGCACAATTTTGCTGCTTTGTTCCATGTTGAATGTAACAGAGCCCACTGGCATGCTCCTGCAGTAATAACTCTGTTTTCACCCCCCCTTGACTGTGTGTGGCAGGGTGTGCAGCATTTTCTTGGTTGTGACCCAAACACAGTTTTACAGATGTTGGCGCACACAGGGGGCAGCGCATCCATTTTGGGCTGTTTCTTTCACCATTTGTAAAGTGATGTAGTGGGGCACATTGGAACGGGTGAAAATAATCCACAGAAGCCCCCCCCGACTTCGGCTTGACTTCCAGTCATGGGGAAGTCAGGGGTGTGGGATTTTTCTTTCGTCTCGTGAAGAACACAATTTTCTTCCGGGGTAAGCTCTTCTTCCCTCTGCGAATGATGCGACACACTCTCCGAGCCGGCTCTGGTTCGAATAGGTTCGATACCCCGTCTTTTCTCATGCTTTCTTTTCTGGTGTGGAGCGACACTCCGGATCTCTTTGGTTTTTCTTCCCGGGTCCCCTGAGGAGGTCCTCCTTGGTTGTTAAGTATGATTCGTGCAACTATAAAACAGAACACAACCCAGTTATTAAAATGTTCCCACTACTGCCTCCAATAGGGATGACAGCCGTGAGATATACATGTGCATTCAGTGACAATTTACAATATTCCCAGCATGTATTCCCTGACAATTTAACATTTTCCTAGGTTTCATCATTCTCTCCCTCTGGGTTTTGTGTAGGCTCTTCTATTTGCCGCAAAATATGCCTGGGGTGGCAACTCTTTAGCTGATTGGCATGGACCCACTTGTTTTTCTTTCATCAAGTCACATCTGAGGATGCGGATTCTGTAGGTGTGGCCTGAACTTCCAATTCCTACCATAGCACATGGGCTGACCGGAAGTCTTTCTTTAGGACTGCCAGGACCCTGAGATATACTCTCCAGTTGGGACCAGGCTTGGCAATATCTGAGGTCCAAATTAATCTTGAGTTTGTTGAGGAGCTGACTGTCCATATAAAAGGTGGAAGGAACACCTCTCACAACCCAACAAGTATGTACTATGCTTTTCTCATCTCTAGAAATTTTGATCATGCAACTGCTAAGCAGAAGATGTTTGGAATGGGGGATTTCCGGGCCCCATACCCCTGGACCAATTGACTCAACGGCGGGCAGGGTCGAGTCTTTTGGGAGTTTCTTGAATAATACTTCGCTGATGAAGCTTTCTTCGCTATTCAAGTCAACTTGGGCGAGGACAGATGCCTTCCCATCATTTAACTGAATCGGGAAGAAGAGCTGTTTGCCCTTCTTCAGAATGCCAGCTACACTTGGTGCTGGTTGATATCAATTTTTTCTATGGAATTCGGATTTTCTGATTGTGAATTAGTATACAATTTCAGAGCATTTCCTTCCAGTATGGAATGCCACTTGAGACTGGAGGGAAGGTTGATTTGCGGAAATGGAGAGGAGTTCCCATCACCAGTTTGTTGTCCCACAGCGATTATGGTAACCTTGGGTATTTCATTATTTTGAAGATAAAAATTCATTTGGTCAGGTTTTTGTTCAACCATGTGGCATGTGCCATTTAGACTAACATGGTTGACACTCTGTTTTAATTTGATTGGCCTGTGAGTCTGGGTCCAGAGTACCTTATTCACAGGGGAGACAACCTACAGAGCATGTCATTCCCTAATAGACAGGGGGTTCCCTCTGGCGCCATGACTATGACCGTGTGCTTCATCTTGTGTCGCCCAATTTTAATTTCCAGCTCTGCAGACACCTCGACAGGAATTTCCTTCCCGTCAAAGTTCTGGAGTTGTCCAGGAAGAGGGGTGAGAGGGATTTGGTATCTCTCCCCCCTTCCCGAATTCAGCTGATCAAAGGTCATCTTTGACAGAAGAGTTGCTTGGGATTCAGTGTATACCAGTGCTGGAATTGCACATTGCCCTTGCATTTGGATGGTGGCGTAGAATCTACCTTCGTTCTCCTCCAATGGGCAAAGGTAATGGGCGTTCTTGGTAAGTTGGGTGGTCAATTTATTTATTTCTGACTCCGACACCAGGATAGTTGGGTCAAGAGTCGGTGTTGGGTTTGGGGAATCTGACAAAGAATTTTGACACACCACTATTTGTGGAGTTTTGGGCTCCCCTTTTTCTGATTCTGGACTGCCCCCTCTTTTTGGAGGCAGTCACCAGAATGGCTTTGGGGAGCTGCGGAATCTTCTTTCTCTGATTCTGGGCCGCTCCCCCCTTTTGGGAGGAAGTCCCCAGAATAGGTATGGGCATGATCCTGTTTGGAGACTGGGTGATCTGCAACAAAAATGTGGCAGTTGGATATTGGGGGAGTTTTGGGCTCCCCTGGTTCTGATTCGGGGCCACCTGCCCCCTTTTTGGAGGCAGTCCCCAGAATAGGTTTGGGTAAGGTGGTTTTCTGGATTATTATTCCAGGGTTCAATGATGGGCGATCCTAACTCAGTCCCCACATTCACCCAGTTTTCATTAGGATCTCTCGAGACCCATTCTTCTTTGGGAAGAGTTCCCCCATTCCAGAAGGAGAAGATCTTTTTACCAGAGTCCTCTGAGCAGCCCTCTCCTTCAAATTGGAGAACACTAAACTCCTCCTCAAAATGGGTCATTTTAGGTCCTTTATTTCTCCTACCCGATCTCTGTTCCTTAGGTTGCAGACTTTCAGGAGCAGGAGATTTTGATTCCAGTTCCTGGGTTTCCAGGTGCTTTTCACAAGTGGGGAAGGAAGCTTCCTCTAAGGCTTTACACCCCCATTACCCCGTGCCTCCTTCTTTGGAACTAGTGAGTTGTCTTGGTTCTCTCCCTGTCATTGTTCTGGAGCACCAGACCCTTGGTTTGTGGAGTTCTGAACCGCCATGTTCATCTGAAGGTTCTGCTGATCTACCCAGATCCTGGGACAAGTTATGGACCTGGGGCTCCAGTTGGGACACCTGCTCTGGCTGATACGGGGGTATCTGGTCCATCCTAGGTCGATCATGGGAAGGGTAGCTATCTGGTCTCCCATAACACCCTAGGTTTGGATAGTTTGGGTAACCCTCCCCCCTTGGCCTCCCCTCTCCCGTATTGGACTGACTGGGCTCAGGAAAGTGGGGAAGAAAGGAGGGTTGTTGTGTGGGGTGAAGTTTTGAGGGTACCAGAGAAAGAAACTCAACCTGGCATTTGGGGGATTACTGCCCTCCTGGGGAAAGTTAGGAGGGAAGTTTCCTGGGTTGGTACCTACCTGGTTGGATCCCCCCTTGGGCTGTGGTAGTCCACACATACCCCAGGATGGGTTTGTTTCCCTTGTATCGGGGGCTAATGTAGTCAGGGGAGTTAGGAGTCCCATTTGTGGGATTACCTCCCTGACTTCATGTTTGCGATTGGCCCGAGGGCCTTCTGGTTCTTTGGCTGGAAGGATTCTGTACCAGTATATTTTTAGGCCCCCCATCTCCAAATCTAAAATTGGGGGCAACCTTCACCTCCGCCAACCTAGCAGCAGCCGGGGTGTTGGCTGGCTTGGGGTTTTAATTGGTGTTCTTACTATCTACAGGTTTCTGCACCTCATAAATACGGGTTGCCTGTTTTATGACCCAGTTCAGTGATCTCTTCTCGTGAAAGTCCCTCACCAGCTGAGTCATGATGTATTTGGGGAGTGCATGGAAAAAGGTGTTAATGAACTCCCTACTATCTTTGCGCACCCTCCTGGTGGTCTGCGCAAAGGCACGTTTGAGTTTCTGCACAAATTCTTGTGAGGCCTGATCTTCCCCACACTGCAGATTGTAGGACGCCTGTGGGCCTCTTGGGGGTTTCTATGGACAATGAAGTGTTTTAAGATGGCTGCCTATAGGTGGACTGTCTTCAGTGCTTCTGATCCTCCAGCCCCGCAAAGAAGCTGGAGTACTCAGGGGGTAATGTCCATTTCACATATTGGATGCAACTCTGACTATCTTTCAGATGAAAAGTATCCATTATCTGTACGTATAATTCAAGGTGTTCCCAGACTGAATACTTAGCATTTTTGTGATAGGGAGTTGTAGCACTCCTAATGGCCTTGATCTGCTTCAGGGGATCTTTTTGTATAGCCTTGTTGATTTTGTTGGCCTTTTTCGTCTTAGTCACCCGCACCCACTCATCCTCTGACTCAGAGGCACTACTACTGGAGGTGGCTATTTGATCCTCTAGGCACTCCCTGATTCTGCGAGCTTGAGAAGGGCTGGCAGAATGTGGGGGCCTAGTTTCCCTATTCCTGTGGTGCTCAGAAGAGTCTTCTGACTCTCCCCTGATCCCAGGATTGGCGGAGTACCCCCCCCACTGCTCTAGCTGGGAAGAGGTCTTTAGGATACTCTTTTTGGGCTTCATTTCCTGGAGTTCCCCACCAAATTTAACAAACTGAACTTTTGGAAGGCAGTAGTTTTCTGGATCCAGTTCCCTGACTCTCCCCTCATAGGAGTGTTCCTGATCTGAGATGTTAGCCCTAACATTTGGGGATCTGTACAGAGACGCCCGTCCATCAATTTCTGGGAGGCGCTGATCTGTCAGTGCCATCTTACCCATTTTGTTGAAGTCTACCATCCCCATGGCCCTTGGTTCATATGAGTCAGTGGACATGAAGGTGGCAGAGTTCATTGCATTGAAGGGGTCAGCATCCCTGAGTACAGGGCTCCTAATGTTGGGATCAGGGGTTTCTCTATCCCTCTCTACCTTTTCTCGGTCAGCCCCCATTCCCTAGTGATATGCCAAAATCTGACTCTTTTGTTCCTCTATCAGGGCCTTACTGGTCTCAATAATTTGCTCTTCATTGCTATCTGTTTGTGGAGCACATAATTATTTTCACAGAGAGCCTCATTGTCTCTCTGCACTTCCTGCCTGGTTTGGAAATACTGGGCCAATTTCTGCTGCAGGAGACTCACCTCCTGAATTTTAGCATCATTGGTCTGGGTGTTCTTTTCCAGACCATCCTCCACCTGCCTGGTGTGCTCTAGTAGCTTCTCATGTTCTGTTTTTACTTCATTGAGCTCCTGGAGGGCCAGCTTTCTTTCCGATAGCTTGGTTTTTAATTGGCACCCAAGTGTGTCTAAGTGTGCTGGGCTGTTTGGCTGTACTCGCTCTTCCCGAACAAGCAGTCGGCAAGGAGAAGGTCGCGAGAAGCCGTATCATGTTTGGACATTGCTGAAACCAGTTTACTATTGGACTCGTTATTCTTTGCTACCAGCCTCTGTTTTCGACCCCACCGAAGGCCCCGCCCACGTCCCGCACCGATTGGAGCACAACTGCTTCAAAACACACAGGTATGCGCAACGCATGCGCACCAAAGTGTGTCTAAGTGTGCTGGGCTGTTTGGTTGTACTCGCTTTTCCCGAACAAGCAGTCAGACTTACTGACTGTGGAGGATACTGTGCCCCGCCCACGTAACGCACCGATTGGAGAACAACTGCTTCAAAACACGCAGGTACGCGCACCGCGCGCGCACCAAAGTGTGTCTAAGTGTGCTGGGCTGTTTGGCTATTCGGCGGGTCGACAGGGAGACAGGTAAAATCTTTTGGGAAGCATTTAGAATTGAACATGAGGTAATGTAAACGTAGCGATTTATCTTTGTTGGCTTTTATAATTGGTTTTTGTATTCAATTTTCCATTTGTTTTTTCTTTGCTTAGCCACCCTTGTGGTTGTTATTCTAATTGGGTACTATTTCACCTTAAAACTAACAGGAGTTAATTGGAGTGCGTAACTACAAACAACCACCACTTGCTAGAAATTAGAAAGTAAAATGGTGGGAAGTCTACACAGCGGCAAAAGTCTTGCCGATGGCAATACTCAAACAGGGCTGAACGCCACAAACCCGGTGTTATTACACGTTCTGATGTAGAATCAAACCCAATCGCACTACAAATATCGGTGCATGATGACGGCATAAATGAAATAAATAACATCCCGTATAGTATGCAACCACTGGCAACAGAACCCAATGATGATATAAAGGAACGGCCGCCTCTTCCTATTTTAAATGAATTAACAGCGGATGCAAAAGTAGGTAGAATACCCGACAGTACTAAAATTACCGCTGTAGCACTTCAAAAAAAGACACTTGGGATCTCGGAAATTCCCATACATAATGATACTCATTATGTGGTACCAAAAATTATCTCAGATGTTTCCTTTTTGGCTCCTGCACTTTTTAGTGAATGGGAGAAACGCTGTAGAATTTCTCTCACCCCTCATTCACTGTAGTATTTTTACCATCTGCAGTAGAACGAATCTGCTTGCACAACTTGCAAGAGGGGCATTCTATGCACTCCTTTGCTGGGACCGATACCTATCATTATGAAGGAGTTACGAGACCCTCGTGTTGCTCTCCCATGTTTAGCAAAACACCAAAAGGTAAAGGGCCTATATCTGAACCCATACAAATGATGAATGAAATATTTGATGAAGATATTTGTTGTGGGGAAGGGGCGTGTTCTGATTGCGACAAAACCCCAGCATATAAGTCCTTGGGTCATAAAAACGATGATGATTTATCTAACATCCCGGTGATTTCTTCCTTACTAAACCTACTGGATAAGGGCCATGATTTAACTCATGTGCACATCAACTCCTTAAAGGAAGTGATGTTGGCCCTAACTAATAAGGTATCAAAAATTGAGGGCATGTTGATGACGCAATCTGCCGTCCATTCAGAAAAACAGGGACTCGTTGATGCATGTCTATTGAAAGCTCTCTCATCAAATGCACAGATGTGCAGAAATTAATCTGCTCAAACAACTGATTCTCCACAAATAGTGAATTCTGATTCACGCACTTATGCGAGAGCTGTTGCGAAAGGCCCAAAGGAGGTTTGTACTCCGATGGAGTCACTCGGGACATCTCCCATAATGGCTGAAGTCAAGCAGAACTCACGGAGACTGGATGAATTATTTTGCTTCTTAACAATCAGCATTTGGAACTGAAATTCGGTGGGGGGAGACTTGGTGATTATGTAGATGCAATTGGTTCAATGCCACTGCCACAAGAGGTATCACCTAATAGCCCCTCTCCTTTAGTGAATGTCATCAACGAAGCTGAAGCTGAACAAATAAGAAGCGATTCTATTAATGCTGCAAATTTGGCCAAATCGAGTGAAAATGGAGTGGCAGCGAACAGTGGGTGAGGATAATGATTCTGAAGGGACGCAGACAATATTTATGGCTCGAAAAATGAAGCGTGCTCATATTAGGGCGTTCAAAAGAGAAAATAAACATAAAAAAAAGAACTCTAATGTACAAATAATCCTGGACTCAAAAAACTGACTAAGGACAACAATAACAAGAATAAAATTAAAAAAAACATGGTGAAAAATGACGAAGATCTGGATGAGATCCCATCACCCAATCCACCAATAGGATCCTCAAATGAGTCAAGGATTGACTTGACACAATTGAATGAAGAATCCAAGGCTGTCTCATCACCAAATAAAAAAAAAAGGGTTCCAATATGATGAGACCAAGGGATGATCAGGGTGAAGGTGACCAATCAAATTCGGGACATTTGTCACAAAGTGGCTTATCGACCGTTTATCCACTCATTGAAAAAAAAAAACAAAGACCAAACAATGGTAATGAATTTGGGTGCTGTGCCTTAACAAAACAAGTCCTGTTCTCTGAAGGTTAAAAATAATCCCATAAGTAACACCACCAACCTTCATTCCATAGATGGTAATGAAAGCCATAGTACACACTCTGGAAATCTTATAGCAAAAACTAAATGTGAGGGGGCAACTAATCTTGAGGGAATGGGAGTGGTAGGTGTCAGGGAAATAAAAGAGAACAAGCATTGCTCCCGAGGCAGTTCTGAACAAGACGAAACAGAATATTCATTCAATAGAGATACAAGGTATTTCTTGGGTTGGTCTAGTGATCAGGCCATTAATGGGAAACAAAGGTTAAACAGATTGTTCCTGTTTAACATATTTAAGGATAGTCTTCAATTGAGGACCCTTCATACTGATGACATTGAGTGGCCGAGACTGGTGAACCATAATAACCTCAGAATGATCCGTGCTCGACATTCTGCAATGATACTTAGGCTACTGTGGGAACACAGAGATGACTTTAATTCCCGTGGTTTAACATTACGTTTGTTCAGGACCATTGAGGAGGCAGAAGAATTCCTAAATGAAGTCCCCAAACCGGAGGAAGAAATGGGAGTCACAAAAGCCAACCCATTGGCTGTCCCTGCTCAAACTGTTGAATTAATATCTAAAATTTCAGAATTGGTGGGGGCAACCTCTAATATTACTTGGTTAGCCCCTTTAACGACTTCCATCCTTGAATTCTCAAATAATCAAAACAAATCATAGACAAGTAATGTCCCCGTCTCTAATACACAGAGTCTTAAAATTTTGTCTTTGAATTGTTGTGGGAAAAGGAACTTAGAGAATTGGCCCTCTAATTATGTTGCAATGGGATCACCCACAATCTCCTTATTACAGGAAACCATGTGTGTCAATGAGTTCAATATTGAGGGATTTTCAAGTTTTTGCATATCAGCTGAAAAAGGTCCAATTGGTCGTCCGTATGGGGGGATCGCTATTCTTGTCAACAATGCCATTAATCACAAATCAAAGGTTCTTTATTCAAAAATTGGCATGTTGGAAATTGAGTTCCTCCCCATTGGTTTAACGACATGTGTATTTTTAATTGTGTGTTTGTATTTCAATACTGCTAATTCCTCGATTGAGGCTGCATTCGACAATATAGACGAGCTACTTGAGGAGGCTATGGTTAGAAATCCAAACTATATGATTGTCATTGGGGCGACTTCAATGCTGTATGTTCACCAACAATGTCTAAGCAAAACCCTAAGTGTAATTCTTCTACAGGTTCCTCAGTAACTATGGGGAAGCGCTGGGTTTCCTATTCCAAAGAATGGAATATACAATTGTTGGATTATAAAGCTGGTCCTCATAAAGAGACCTGGAAGAGGGGGCTTCGAACCTCTTATATAGACTATTATTTTTGTCTCTTCTGTCTCAATCTCTATGGTAAATAATGTATCAATCAATAACCATATCCAGAGTGATCATAATCCAATAAGTACTAGTATAAGATCCTTGAACAAAGATGTTGCATTGGGACTGGTGACCCTACATCGAGCACAGACTTCGGTTGGATGGCATCCGAAAATGTGTAGAGAACTTTCTTTCTTGGTTCAAAGATATGTAATTTGGGTGTCTCATATTGTAGATCTGTTTATCAATGCACATAGAAGAGAAGAATGGAATTTGCATATAATCAAAGCACATATCGAATATCTTGCCCATAAAGTGAAAATGTATAATTTAGCTGCTGATAGGGGATTCAATTCGGAAATAGCAAAAGCTAAGAGGGAAAAAAATTGACTTCTACGTGCATTGAATAAGAGACACTTGCATTATGCCAAATATCAAGAAGCCAAAAGTGTGATAAATAGCAATTATAGGCACTTATTAAAATCTATAAAATTGAACACGATATTTTTTGCGAATCAACAAATGATAATGTATCTCATTACACACAATACTAGAAACATCTGGGCAATTATGAATAACAAAAAAGGGGCCGTGGCGCACAATCTAAGATTCCCAATTGCAGCATCTACATGGATAGACTATTTCAAAAGCAAATATAGTGTTCCTTCTCAATTTCAAAACTACAACTCTCGTATTTTTGAATACAATTGTAAGGAATGTATATTTTTTTCTATGAATGAAATTGTTGTTGCAATCAATTTACTTAAGTATTCAAAGGCGGCTGGGCCCGATGGTCTGCCTGCTTGTATTCTAAAAGATTACCCCTATTTTTGGGGAGCCATTATTTATTCTAAATTTGCTTACATACTAACGACCAACTCAATTCCGAGGTCATGGCTAAATGCCATAATCATTCCATTATATAAGAAAGGAAACCCAAAATTACCATCTAACTTTAGGCCAATTGCTTTGATGGATGCATCAGAAAAAGTCTTCTCCATTATTTTATTACAGCGTCTCCAAAATTTTATAGCGACAAAGACCATATATTCCAAATTTCAAACAGGGTTTCGAAAACATATGGGTACATCGCCAAATGCCTTTATCATTTCACATATTTTTGCTCAAACAAAAACTCCTGAGACCGGGCCTGTCTATATGGCAGCCTTAGATATGAGCAGCGCATTTGACACAGTTTTAAGAGAAATATTATGGACAAAACTTTTAAAATTAGGTTTCCCAAAAAGGATAGTTCAATTGGTTGCAAAGTAACATAATCCTACTTCGTTTCAAATAAGGACTGACAAGGATGGCGCACTCACAATTCCTATCGAGACCAATACAGGAGTCAAGCAAGGCTGGTACATGGCCGCCACATTGTTTAATTTATATCTTTGTGACATAGATATGTTATGGAATGAGAGTGGTATGTATCCTGTGAAACTAGGGGATTTAAACATTTCGTGGTTATGTTTTGCAGATGACATTTTACTGTTTGATCGAACCCTTGTGGGCTACAATTAAAACTGGACCAATGTTCAAAATGTCCAGTATCTCACAATTTATTACCTAATTCTTCCAAATCACAAATTGTTGTTTTTCAAAATTATAAAAAAATCAAAACTTACAGCTGGCAATTGAATGGAAATGTTATTGAATGTGATAATTCAATTCGCTATCTTGGGTACCCTTTAAATGACCAATGTTCTCTAAAGATGAAGGTGCGTCCATTAGCATCAATAATGAAGGTTTTGATAAGAACTATTTGTGAGTTTTCCTTGTTACCATTGATCAACTTCTATTTGATGAAAGTAGAACCAATCCTTTTATATGGTTTGGATATGTGTCTTTTTGATGTGGGTGGAGTACTAAATCAAATACAGGGAAATCTATGGACAAGTATTCTGGGACTATCTGCTTCCATCCCAAATTCAATCATTAGACATGAACTTGGTCTATCATCTTTAGCAGCCAGATGGTCATGGAGAAAACTATCAAGATATGCAGATATTATGGCTCCTCACAAAAATTCCCTTTACCTTGATTTAAATGGGTCATTTGTTTCTCACAAACTAAAATCTATGAATAAATTCGATAGTGAAATGAAGAACATCTTAGATGATTGTGACTGCACTATTTTAGATCTTGTTATGCAGCTTCCAAAAGTCAAAAGGAACCTATATGATCGTGATTGGTCTGCAACTTTGGACTGCAATAATTCCTATATTTCATATTTGGAATATGCAAAAAGACCACGACAAAGAGAGATTAGATCACCTTATCTGTCTCAATGCCCTTCAGGTAAAATACGTCGAGCATATTTGAGGTTTGAATTGAACCAATACCATACACTTGAAAGAATCCATTATTGGAGAATCATTAATTGTGTACTTACAAACTTGCACTGTCGATTTTGTGACTGTGGAACTGATGACATTTTGAAACACCTTGTAGTTGATTGTTCCTTTTTCAAACACGATATAATTAACCATCTGGGTATTTTTGCTCTTAAAGACACATACATCTCAAAATGTTCTTTTTGGGAAAGATGCATGTATGGTGGGAGCATGGCACTCATCATATCGCTAGTACGTTGTTTGGGCAAAATCTAAACTGTTCTACTAACTGAAAATGACAAACTAACTACTGCTAGTAGACATTCTGTATAACATGTAGCCTAAGATTGTAAATACTACTGTTTGACAAATTTCTAGGTATGAATTGGTTAGGTTTAAAAGTATGATTTTGGAAAAATTAATCCATTATGTAAAACTGATGGTTGATGGAGTTACTTTTATGATTGGTTATTTGATGATTGTAATTTTAAATGGTCATGTTCTACAAAAATGTTTGTAAAAGTTTTCTTTTGTAAAACTAAATCCAAAATGTTTAAATAAAAAAAAAATGGCTTACTTCCTGGATTAAGGTGTCCCTCTCCTGACTCAGGGTGATCATCTTTTCAGCCAGGTTGTCCCTTTGTTTTTTTAATGCACTAGATTTCTGGCGCTCTTCAGCAAATTACTCCAGAGAGTGGAGGTCTTTATAATTAATTTATTGTTTTCCTCTTTTAATTTGTCTATCTGGTCTTGTAGGACAACCATCTGTTCTGCGCAAACTCTATTAAAATGAAATTGTTGCACCAGTTTCTTTTGACTGTAAAGAGTCAACCCTTTCCTGGCACTCCTCTTTCAGTGCCTGTAATTGGGTTTGTTGCTCTGCATTCTCTTGCTGTAGGAGAGCCAGATTTTCTTTTAGTTTTGTGACATACTGTCTAGTTTCTGTCTCTAATTCTTAGCCCTTTAGTAGCCTTTGCTCTGCACAGTCTAGACCAGTCTGGATTTTCTCTAGTGTTTCCACTTGATTCTTTGCCAGAACTATGTTTTTTTCTACATGCTTTTCCTGCATTACTCCTATGTGGAGATATAGATAGGCTGCTATTTTGGCAATTTTACTCTGCTCCTCTTTCGCTTTTGGGGCCATGTACAGTTCACTAAGAGCTTGGGGTAATGAGCCCTTATCCTGCCATGTATCCAGGTACATGACAGTGACCTGTTCTTTGATTTCCTGAAGCCAGACCTGTTCATTCTGTTCTGGCCACTCACCCCTGACAAACAATTTGTGCATGTGGTGTTCCCTAGCCTTATTGATTTCTACTGGGATCACCATTTTGGAACTATCAATTTCTTTATGAATTATTTTCGGGTAGTCTTACTTTTACTTTTACCAACAGGCATAGTTTTGGAGTATTTAATCTGAGAGGTGCTTGTACAGTGTAGCACAGTACACCCACCAAACAAGGGGGGTCATTACGACCCTGGAGGTAGCCATGCTGCTATTTGCGGCATGGCTACCCCCATTCTGTGTACCAGGTCCGGGTTCCTGGAATGGGGAAAAACCAGGCCATTCTAACCTTGGAGGGCCTGGTATTTCCCCATTCCAGGAACCCAGACCCTGTACATCCCCATTCCCATTCAAGCGCCCATAGGGCTCAATGGGAATGGGGAGGATGCAAACAATGGGCCCATTAATGACAGGCCCGTTGTTTGCATCCTGGTCTGCTTGCAGGACCCGCTAAGGATGCTGGGTAAAACCGGGCGTCCTTAGTAGGTTCCGTGGGGAGACCTCGTAATGAGGCGGTGAGGAGTTAATGGGGCCGGCAGCTCTACCGACCCCATTAACCCCCTACCGCTGGGTAGTAATGACCCCCAAGGTGTCTGTAACCTGCAGGTTAGTCTGCTGTGCTAGACTGTCATGATTGGTAACTCGCCTAGCATGCAATGCACAAAAGAAATACTTATTTATTGTTTATATAGGTTCAATATTCTGTAGTGGTATATTCAATATTCTGAGTAATATACCACTCATATCACACCCCTTCTCAAAATAACCCCAGGTCACAATGGACCAGGAATCAGGCTGGTTGGTAAAGGTAATATTTATTTATTTATTTAAAATTCAAATCAAAGATATGTTTAATATATGGGGTAGCAATCACCAATGTGGTGACAATACAATTCAGAAAGTAGGTAAGGCAGTTGAATTCACTTATATCAACACAGAAAATAAAACACGGGGAAAAGAACAGTTTTGGCTTGTTGAAAAGATAGCGCTGAAGTTAAGATTTCCCCCGCAAGTTTCTCAACTCACAAAGAAACAATCCTACACCGATGTAAATAAGCAGCAGGTATCCAGGACTATAGAACAGTGTACAGGGTTTGAATACAATCTTCCGACCTCAAACAAGAGAGAAAAACATTTTTGGAAATTTTACACTTTTAAAATGACATTTGAAAATGACTGTGTAAAACACTGAAAAGTGTGGAAAAATCCTTAAATTGATATACATTCCTAAGGGAGCAACACTAAAAAGATCCTAAAACACATAAGCTATAATATGAGCCCTATAGGGGCTCAATGGGAATGGGGAATGGTTGGTTGAATGGGGAGTTACCGGGTCCTCCAGGGTCAGAATGACCTGGTAGGTCCCCATTCAACCAGACCGGTACCGGACCCGGTTTGGGTGGCAGCCATGGTGCTAATAGCAAAATGGGCTATGGGGCTATGAACAGGACAGAGGATCTATGAGACTCTTCTTGACACTCCAGGTGAAAAGAGTGGTTGGCGAGTGTTGGACTTGGAAGGTGGAGGAAATGATTTTGACGCAGCGTTAGCCAAACTAGATAAACATTTTGAGTCAAAGATAAGCACAGTGCTTGAGAGATACCACTTTGGAATGAGGTTCCAGCATGAAGGGGAGACCGTGGAAGAGTACATTACGGCACTAAGACACCTGTCTTTGAATTGCAAATTTGGTGTGGGGTTGGATGAGCATATAAGGGACAAGTTTTTGTTACACTGCTCAAATGATAAAATACGCGAAGAGGTGTGGTTGAAGGATGACCCTGGTTTAGAAGAGGTGATAGGTATTGCTAAGAGAATAGAATATACCTTACAATGTGTGGCAAAACTGTCTAATAAAGATACAAAACCCTCCCAGGCAACTGAGGTGCTGAGAGTGGGAGACAAAAAGAAAGCGGGTCCAAGAGATAAAAGATGTAAAACGGAATGATGTTATTCAGGGAAAGAGTGGAGAAAATCCGATGGGTAGCAAAGTGTCCCAGAAAGATGGTGCGCAGAGAGGCCCAAGGAGCGATGACCAATTGTGTTTCAGGTGTGGAAGTGCACGCCATTTATCAACTTCTCCCATATGCCCCGGAAGGCGGGCCAATTGTAGTATATGTAAAAAGTGCAGGCATTTTGAAAACTGTTGCAAGAATTAATGCATTGGTGGGGGAAAAGGGACCATGTTTGTAGTGGAATGTGATGTAGGGTCATCAGATGAAGGAGGGGAGTCGTAGAATGAGATCATCACAGTGAACATGGTGGAGTGTTCTGAAGTGGATGAATGCGAACAACCGTCTGCTTGGGTAAAGGTGAATGGACGGCGAGTGAAAATGTTAGCAGACTTGGGTTAAAAAATTACATTAATGTCACAGTCTACTTATGAGAAAATTGTGTGTGGTCGAATGGAAGATTTGAGCCTGTCTGACAAGAACCCAGGAGGCTGTAATGTGGGCAGAATTAAAGTGTTGGGATGTTGTAATGCTCATTTTAGATTTAAAGGAAGGTCAACATGTGGTAAGATCTATGTTTCAAAGAAAGGCGAAACATTGCTTGGATGGAGGGAGCAAAGGGGTTTGGGTATCAGACTGGATCCCAATAGCAAAGAACAAGTGCTGAATATAGGTTAAGTATTAGGGTCTGGTGAAAACAGTCTGATTGATAGGTACCCGGAAGTATTTAACAAAGGTGTAGGGTGTCTCAAGGGGATGGTGCACAAAATTGTATTGAAAGATGGTAGCACGCCTATTTGTGCCAAACTCAGACCATTGGCAGTGACCATGCATGAGAGAGGAGCTGAGAAAACTAGAGAAGGCTGGCATTATCGAACCCGCTAAAGCTTTGGAGTGGATTTCCCCGGTGGTAGTGGTAAAAAAGTCGAGTGGTGACTTAAGAGTTTGTGTAGACTTAAGGGAACTTAATGGGTGTGTAATAGCTGATCAACATCCTCTTCCAAATATGAGTGAGCTATTGAGTCGGATTGGAAATGCAAAGTATTTTGCTAAGCTTGACATGGCAAGTGCATATCACCAAATTAATCTGGATGTTGAACCTCGTAAACTCACAGCTTTCATCATTTATGAAGGGATTTTCCAATTTTGCTGCATGCCTTTTGAGCTGATATCAGCCTCATCGGTGTTTCAAAAAGTAATGGATACGCTATTAAAGGGAGTAAGTGGTGTTTGGTGTTTTCAGGGTGATGTTCTAATATGTGGGAATAGTGAGAAAGAATTGGATAAAAAGGTGGAGACGGTGTTGAGGATCTTCAAGAATCGTGGCATAACATTGCGAAGAGAGAAGTGTGTCTTCTCTACCCGTGTGGTAGAGTACTTGGGTCATGAGATATCTGAGGATGGTCTGAGACCAAAAAGAGATTTGGTTGATGGTATTAGAACGATGCAACCACCGAGAAATATAGCTCAATTGAGGTTGTTTCTAGGGACGATAGAATTTTATCATCGCTTTGTGGAAAATTATAGCGATTGTGTAATTAGACTGAGAGCATTATTGAGGAAGGGAGTGGAATTTGAGTGGGATAGAGAATGTGAGAGAGAGTTTGATGAAATCAAGGTAAAAAATGACATGGCTAAGCCATTATCCCTGTATGACACCAGAAGGGGGACTGTCCTCTCAGTGGATGCGAGTGAAATGGGTATAGGTGTTGTGATGTCCCAGGTGGGAGCTGATGGCAGTGAGGTGGTGGTGATGCATATTTCCCACATGTTGAAGGGCGCTGAACTCAATTATTCAGTTTTGGAGAAAGAGGCCTTGGCGTGCCATTGGGGCATTGAGAAGCTCAACAATTTTGTACGGGGTCAAGAATTCACCCTGAGAACAGATCACAAGCCTTTTAAGGTGATATTCGAAAATAAAGGGCTTGATAAGGTCTCAAGGAGGGTTGCCTGCTGGGTAACTAGACTACAATGTCATAAATATAACATTGAGGGGGTACCGGGTAAGGACAATGTACAGGCAGACTATGCATCTAGACTCAGAGTGGATAATGCCGATCAAGAAGAAGAGGCAAAGTGTGTGGATGTAGATAATATGGTATTTTCTACTGCTGAAGGAGTGATACAGAAGAAGGAGTGGACTGATGTATTGGAATCAGACGAAAAATGGAAACGCATAGGTGGTTTTGTCAGTGAGGGAAGGCCTGAGAAGAGGTTGTTGTCCGGGAAGAGAGGTCACTGTGAGAGGTGAGACTTGAGTTGTCTGTGAAAGACCGTTTGATATACTGTTGGGACAAGTTGGTAGTGCCAGCACTTTTGAGGGAGAGGTTGATTAAAATTGCACATCAAGGTCATATTGGTGTTTTCAAGACCAAGGAAATTATAAAAGCTGATTATTGGTGGCCCGGTCTTGATCGCGAGGTGAAAAGAGTGGTTGGCGAGTGTTGTGACTGTATCAAATCTGGGAAGAATTTATCAACGGTGGGTCAGCCTGCAAGAAAAAAGGTGTCTGGCTAGATCTTGCCATTGATGTCCTCGGTCCGGTAGATATGGGTAGAGTGCGAGGAAGGTTTGTTATTGATTTGGTAGATATGTTTCCGAGGTGGACAGAGTCAAGGTGGTGAGAGATATGACATGCCAAAGTATTGTGGGATTTTTGTAGGATATTTTTGAGAGGGGAGGGCTGCATAGGAGTGTGCTGACAGACAATGGCCCACAATTTGCTGGGAAATTGTTTCAAGAGTATTTATACAAGTGCGGGGTAAAGCATAAGAGGACGGCACTGTATTATCCACAGGGGAATGGCATAATCGAGAGAGTTAATCGATGTATAATGGAGGGTATTAGAGGGCGAGTGCTTGTGGTGTTGATCGGAAGGTTTGAATTAGGGAGCGTTTGTTTGCTTTGCGAATGGCACCCAGTGTTGAAACTGGCATCAGTCCCTTTGAGTTGATGAGAGGACGGCGTGGCTGGGTAGAGCGAGAGAAACCGATAAAGTTGTGGATGAGGTGAGGACAAGGATGGAAGCGAGAAAAGAAAGATGGGCCAGGAAAACCAATGACAAATCTCCCAGGAAGGGAACCATGGTTGAAGTGGGTGATTGGATCAGAATAAGGAGAGGTGTTGTTCCCAAGAAGGGTGATTCTCTGTATTCTGACCCAGTTAGAGTTGCACAAGTATTTAAGGGGGCTGTAAGATTAGAAAGTGGTGAAATATGGAATTTGTCAAGAGTTGCTAAAATAATGAGGTGAAGGAGGATTCTGTGTTTATAACGTTCTAGTATTATTTGGTTTACGGCTGTGTGTTATTGTATTGCCATCATTAATATGCTGCTGTCTGAGCGTCGATTTCGTAGTTGTTTACATTATTTCAGATTAGTCCAGTTGTTTTTATTTTGTTGTAAAAAACAGTTAAATATGCTTGTGTGTGTTATATAAGGGAGTGAGGTGTGTTATGTATGGGTCCTGTATCTATTATACAGGTACTCAGCATTGTTCACTGACTTGTCACCTGGCAACAGAATGTTATGTCATGGGGTTCCAGACTGTGGATTCATTTAATAGAATGTTGTTTCTTGAGTTTCAGCAGTTGGTGGGATGCTGAGTGGATGGTTTGGGGTCTCATGCTGTTATCTTAAAAGTGGCAATAAACTACTGTGTAAGCATACCTCGGTGTGATCTTTGACACAACAGGTTCACTGTAGAAGAGGCCATCTTCCCAGTGCAACCTATGCTTCCCAGCCTCTTGCCCCTCAAGCTGAGAAGCTGCCTGTTTTCGGAGACCTTCAATAGTAGGACACTCACTTTGTCCTCTGCTGAAGTCTGCCCTTTTGGGATCACCTTCTGCCAGTAAAGACTGCAGCTCAGGATGGTCAATGGGATCCAGATCTCCAACTAGAGTAAGGTCCTCTTCCATATCTGACTCATCAGAACATGGATGAACCACACAGGGTTGTACCTCACACTCAGCCTCAGCTGGTGGAGGAGTCACAGGTGTGACTTTGGAGAATCTTGGGGATGTCCTTGTTGGTAGCACTGGGGTGTTTTTTGCTTCCTTCTTGGAGGTCTTAGGTTTCCCCTTAGCCTCTTTCCTCTTGGAAATAGCAGTTAGTACGTCCTGTGGACTGGAGGTGACAGTTTCCTCTATCAATTCCCCTGGAGAGGAGCCTCTCATGGTCCTCTCCCTTGCAGGCCTATTGAGCTCCTGTCTCCTTTTACTGGGAGGCCTGACGGTACTAGAAACAACGTCCAAGAGTTTTCAGGTCATTACCCACCAGGACTCTCCCAAGCACTTCACTCTGCACACTAACAGATATCTTGAGAGTCATATCATTGCACTGGATGAGAGCTGGTAGCTGGGGAGGCATTTGGACAGGGTCTCGAGCTAACTTGGTTAGGTGTTTGGGTGCCTTAGCAACATCATATACCTTTAAAAATGATTCATCAACCACAGTTATGCTGGCTCCAGTATCTCTGATGACAGGAGTCTCCTGGACATTCACAAGAACACTATCTGTATAATGCCCTTTAGTATTATCTGGGATGGAATTATAGACATCTAATTTCTGTTGTTCCCACAAACCCAGGGACACTAAAGAAACACTAGCTGAGACGCTCATGGGTTCATCAGCCAGTAGGTGAAGGTTTCCACTTGCCAAAGGTACTTATTCCTCTGGGGAGAAGGACCCCTGAAGGTTTACCCTTGCATCTGGGATCCCCTTTCACATGGTCAGTTGACCCACAAACATAACATTTCCTAAATGTTTTGATGAATTGGGGCTTGTTCTGACCTCCTTCGGGTTTGGGGCCAGAAGGTACACTAGCCTGATTCGGTTTCCGTTGTGGCTTACCCTTATTCTGTTTGGGGCCCTCTTTTGGATTGGAGGTATTATAATTCTCCTTGTTATCTTTCTTTGGCTGCTTTCCCGCCTCCTTTTCCTCCTCCTTCTTCTGAGTTGCCACAGAATCCTTGTGAGTAGCCCTGTTGACAACCCACAAGTCAGCAGCCTTAGCTAACTTCTTTAGATCTATCTCCTTCGAATCAGCCAAGTGCTGTCTGAGCTCAGGAGAGCAGGCATCATATATTCACTCCAACATAACAAGATTTCTCATACCTTCATAAGTTTTAACTATGTAACCCTTAACCCAACCAAGAGAATGTCCATATTTATCAGTTAATGAAATTGGCGAACAGGAATAGTTTTTCTGATCACAACTATTTAATTGGTCAAAAAAATTAAGTGACAGAGTGTAGAGAGACAATGAATGTGAGTGGATAGATCTCAGTTGAAGGAGGTGCAAGCAAGGAATATATGGGAATTATGAGGCTAACAGTGATGGGATAATCCAGGACATCAGTTTGCTGTAAGTGCTTTGAAGAGTGTCAATAGGAAGAGAAAACCCATTATGGGGTGCAGCAAAAGAGCAGCTGTTGCAGGATAATGGGAAGGAGCAATCAGAAAGGGCACATGCAATCAATTGAGTGCAGGGCCCTGATAGTCACATACAGGGTGTGTGGGAATAAAAGAGGCATGTTTGAGATTGTCAAAAGTACCACACTGGTGCAGGAGGATGAGGATGGAGGAACGTGTGATTGATGTTTTAGGGGAGGGCTTTATGTCGAACTCTCACTGTAGAGGGGTAACACAGATTAGGATTCTCCATGAATTCCACAAGCTCCAGAACTTTAGAGTACTGAGGGAAAAGCAAAACAGGTTAATAACAGTTTTCTAGGGCAGGACAAGAGCAAGAAACGAGGACTACATATGCATTTATTATTTGCTGGGGAATGTTAAAGGTGTGTTATGCACACAGGCATTTTATAGGTGCTGTTACATCCGCCCAGCGCCCCGCAACGCGGTGATGCAGGGCGTCTCAATAAAAGCTCTGCCTCTGCGAAAGGGAGGCAGTTCCAGGCCAAGACTCTAACAACGTGTGGCATGTTTCATTTTGCTCCGGCCGGAGCTGCGCCACTGCAGCCTACTTCAGAGGCCCTCACCGTTCTGCCTCCGCGCGGAGACAGAACGTAACACTGGCGACGAAGGTGGGATGATGATGCGATTTCCGCGGAGCAGCAGTCCTTGCTCTGTTACCGACAGGTCCTGGCGTACGGTGAACATCCCTGTGAGGAACGCCTTTCGAGAACTTACCAAGCTCAACGGAAAGTGGGAATGGGGGAAAGCGTGCCAGGAAGCATTTGAGAGCATCAAAGAATCACTATCTGTGGACACGAAAATGGCGTACTACGACACCGCGCTTCCGACTGAACTGTTTGTGGACGCCAGCCCTGGGGGCCATCCTCATGCAGGTTACAAAAGAGGGTGAGAAGAGACTCATCGCATATGTGTCACGAGCCCTCGCAATGACAAAGCAGAGATACTCTCGCATTGAGAAGAAGGCAATTGCCGTACTGTGGGGGTGTCGCCATTTTCACCTCTATCTGTATGGCCGAAGGTTCACCGTGATCACGGATCACAAACCTCTCCTGGCAATCTTCATGGGCAGCTCCTCGCACCCGCCGGCCAGAGTAGCCAAATGGCTGCTCCATTTCCAGCAATGCAATTTTGAGTTGGCATACCAGCCTGGGAGCGGCAACCCAGCAGACTTCCTCTCAAGACACCCTCGAGAGGTGACGCCACAGGAGGTTTGGGTGGCCGAAGAGACCGCGGAGCATATCTGCCAGGTGGTGCGGGCCATGAGGCCAGAGGCTGTCAGCATCGATGACATTGCAGAGGAAACGCGCAAGGACCCATGCTGCGACTTTGTAAAGGATGCTATCATCTCAGGTGACTGGAGGTCCTTCATGAAGAACACCCACAACAGGACTGTGGAAGCAAAGGCGTTCCTCATAGGGATGTTCCCTGTATGCCAGGACCTGTCAGTAACGGAGCAAGGACTGCTGCTCCGCGGAAATCGCATCATCATCCCGCCGGCCCTGCAGGACCGAATAGTGGCCCTCGCCCATGAGGACCACCAAGGGATGGCTCGAACGAAGGCTCGCATTCGACACCGAGTGTGGTTCCCACAGATAGATGTAAAGGTGGAAAGTCTAGTCAACACCTGTCTACCATGTCTGATAACCGGAGCCCCACCTGATCCAGAACCAATCCAGTCGGCGGAACGAGGCTCTGGCAGGTTGGAGGCAATAAGCATCGACTTCTGCAAACTACAAGAAAGCCTGTACCTCCTAGTAGCCATCGATGATCACTCATGATATCCGGAAGTCGAGGTGGTGGACTCCACGGCGGCGGAAGTGGTCATCCCGGCAATCGAGAAAATGTTTGCGACACACTGACTACCTACGATGATCAAGAGTGGCAATGGTGCACCCTTCCAAGGGGAGGAGTTTAAACACTACCTGCAAGAACTGAACATCCGGTATCACCACATCATGCCAAGGTGGCCCCAGGCGAATGGGGATGTGGAACGGTTCATGAGGACTATCAACAAAGTACTGAGGTTATCAAAAGCTAATGCCAGCCGGTGGAAAGTCGACCTCTATCGTTTCCTGCGAAACTACAGGGTCACCCCGCACAGCACGACCGGCGTTCCGCCAGCTGACCTCATGTTCGGCACCGTCATAAAGTCATCCATTACACATCACCCCAGCCGAAGACCGGACGAGGTCGACAATGGGCACGCCGAAAAAAGGAGAACAGATTCCAATGCCCACATGAGTGCCAAGAGGAGGTCGAAACCATCCAACCACCAGGTGGGCGACCAGGTGGTCATGTTGCGGAACCCGACAAAGTCCAAACTGGAATCCCGCTATGAGGCTCTCCCATGGACCGTCAGCGAGACACAAGGGACCATGATAACCGTGCAAAGAGGGCACCGGCAGGTGACGCGCAATGCGTCGTGGTTCAAGGCGGTGCCACGCAACCTATGGACCTATGGACTGATGAGGACTGTCCTCAAAAAGATGAAGACTCCCAGCTGATCGAAGACGAGCTCACCAACTTTCAGGGTGAAGAAGGTGCAGGTGACAGAGCGTGGGAGCAGTGGTCGAACCGGACATGGGTGAGCCAGAGACGGAAGGTGAGAGACCAGATGAGACTGTGGGGCCCAGCTCCCGGGGTGGGAGATATGGACTAAGAACTGCCACCAAACCGCCAGCTCGGCTCAAGGACTATGTGTGGTAGTTTTGCCTCCCGAGAACTGTTGAAGCGGAAAGTACCTTGGTTGTTGTGTTGTTAAGCTTTAGCATACCGGTTGTGTGCGTGTGTTTTGATTGTCAAGTTAATTTATAATAAAGGAGGAATGTTACATCCGCCCTGCGCCATGCAATGCTGTGACACAGGGCATCTCAATAAAAGCCCCGCCCCTGCGAAAGGGAGGCAGTTCCGGGCCAAGACTCTAACAACGTGTGGCGTGTTTCATTTCGCTCCGGCCGGAGCTGCGCCACTGCAGCCTACTTCAGAGGCCCTCACTGTTCTGCCTCCACGCGGAGACAGAACGTAACAGGTGCGGAAGAACACCATGCATTTTGTACTCAGTGTACCAGAACAAATGTTCGCAAAGCATTGTGTTTCCGGTACTCACTATGTTCTTTCAATTGAATGGCAGAGAGAAGGGGTGGAACACAATTTATGTTTTTGCTGTTCCCTTCCTGTCTGCCATAAAAATACTCCAGAATTTGCACTAGCATGGATTTTCATGCTGGCATAAATGCTGGGGAATCTTACGGGGATTCCTAAAGCAGGCAGACCCCATAGGAGTCCATTGTAAATGCTGCCTTACCTGCGTACACAGCATGAAGTGTTTATTCAATTAGCGCAGCAGAGTGCAAAAGAGGAGGGAGAAAGGCGGCATACACGCTTGTATGCCAACTTTCGCCCTCACCTTTTACACACCACTATGCAAATGACAAAGATTTGCCAGCGGGTACCCTTTGTATGTGAAGGTGCACACATAACGGGTCCCCATGACCCACCGTCGGATTGTGGGAGACTAATAAATATGCTCCTATATGTGCATTTTAGAGGCAGTAGTGAAGGCCAATGCAGTGAGAACCCCAGGTGCATTTTGTAGGCATAGGAGGATGCCAAGACAGTTTTATACACATATGCGTTTTGTAGGCAGGGGAGAAGGATAAATCAGCATTAGACACATGTTCATTTTTTCGACAGAGGAACATCAGACACTGTGCTTTTATGCAAATGAGAACGTCAAGACTGTAAGAAACGCACATGCATTAGGGAGTGTACAATCCCAAAGCATTATTAGGTAGAATTGTATTTCATAAGCAGTGGACCCCATATGCATTTTGGGTATTCTCCCATATGCATGGGAGAATACCAAAGCAGTGTTAGGCACACATGCAATTTGTAGCCCAAGGAGAATGCCAAGACACTGTTGGGCACATTATTTTGTAGGCAGTGGAAACATTCAAACAGTATTAGGCACACATGAATTTTTCACGGCAAAATAACTGACAACCCCTCATCTATTGTGTTGGCATGGGGGAAGAAGTGTTAGGCAGAAAGAGGCATTGTTGGACAGTGCTTATGGGCAGATTTGCAAAATGAATTAGCTACAGTTGACAAAATGGTAGAGGAAAGGGCAGGGCTGATGGGGAGTGTGACAAATTGGATCCTGCCTCGCAGGAGTACAATGATGAGTAGGGTTAAAATGGTCCACTCAGACCTCACACTTCTACAAACCAAAACACAATGCAATCATAAAGGTAAAACAGGGACAATCAAGAGATATACTTCCCTTGCCTTTTGTGGTAACGTGGGCCGAAAGAAGGCTATACTCTCAAGAGGGGTGTGAAGGTGAACCTGTGGCGACGCAAACAACGCAGTATCACAGTCTAAAATAAAGAGAATGTCCAATCAAGGTTCTATAAAAATATATATACTTTAATTAAACACACCATCTTCACATAGAACAAAAAAGAGATTACTACACAAAATCCCACCCCAAAGGAAGAACACAGAAGATGCGAAAGACTGGAGAAAGTAGTACTCTGAGAGTACTTGCAGAGGTAGTAGGTAAGGTACTACTATTAAAAGGATATTGGGCAGAAAACAAGAATGATCATGACCTAACCAGTCTCTTAGATCCAATTGGACCATTGGGGCAGTTCAATGTCACTGTAACTGGATTAAATTCTTTGTGGACTGACACAGTCAGACCTGGGTTTGAATGTTGATGTGACTTGATCAGGCTCACTTCTGGCATGTAAAATTGTGGAAGCCACGGTACAATCAAGCATTGAGTAGGGATGAATGTGGGGGTTCTTGTGGTGGAACAGTGGTTCTTCAATGATACAGATGGGGGCGGCCCCAGAAATGGTTTATGTCAGGTTTTAGCCATTGCGATGGGGCGATGAGTTGCGCACCAGTGGTTTGAGTTGGTGGGCCTGTCGCGTCGAAGTGGTGATCGAGAGTGTATCGACGTGTGAGCAATGAGGTGGAAGTATATGGGATAGCTGGGCCGTGCCTTGATTGCACCCCCCGAATAAAGTCGGAGAGTGACTCTCCAGTAAATCAGGTTCCAGTGTTGAGCTGTTGCTTTGGGCCTAACAGGTGACAAGCTTTGCTGGGACACGATACCATGTTCAGCTGGTTTAGATTTAAGCAAATAATTCATCTGGTTGGAGCCGTTTGGAGGAACACAAACACCAGTGACAGTGACAGTGCCTTCCCTATGGATCAAGATGCAAGGACAACCGAGTAACCAGTACAGTGCTGTAGAACAGGGGGCTTCAGTTGGTATGGCCCTCCATTTTGCTGTGAAGCCTCTACATGCATGTTTCTGTTCAGGGTCTGCTCTCCCAGCTTAGGAGAGCTGTTGCAGAGTGGCTGGTACTGGTCGACAGCTCTGGTCACTCCTGATGTGCCCTGGGAGGGCTCAGATCGTCTGTCTTGGACGGCTCCTTCTTCACCTCAGACTGTGGGCTTGGGACAGTAAATCCATTCCAAAGGAATTTCAGAGAGAATCTTCAAAATGACTCTTCATCCTTAAAAGATCATCAAGGAACTGAGTGAATCTGCTGAAGGTGTGAGAGGAGGTCTTGGGAGGACAGCTCAGGGGCAACACGCTTGCCTTGGAAGCAAGACAACGCAGATCAACACAGGTTCGATCCCCAGGTCCGAGCTTAGAAACCTCTGGGTATTAAACATGTTATAAATTACCAAATACACATATACAGACTCCTTTCTTTTAAGGGCACACGTCTCCAGTTAATTGGTCTAAAGTTAGCCTGATTAACGGGAAAAATTCCTGCTTCTGGCTGGAGTGGACCTTTACCAGTTGATGTCACATCCGAAGAGGTTTGCTCCAAAGGAAGTGGAGGGGACAGAAAAGGGAAAGAGTGACAGAGAAAAACAAAATGGTTCCCAGAGCCATCCTGCCTTTCCTTCTCCCATTCCTTCCCTCCTTACTGACAACAAAGTCATTTAGATATCCAGCACCCTGGTGTGAGGTTACTTCTCCTTAATGGGTGTGCTTCTTTAATAACTTGACACAAGACAACTTCCTGCTTTGCAGCTGTCTCTAGGCAAGGGTGTTGCCAGCCCAAAGAAAGGGGATCAAAGAGTTGCTGGTTTCTCTTGCTTTCTGTCCTGCTGTGTGACAGTATCAGCCCATCTGACCGGAATACACATTCCCTTCAACAGCAGAGCTGACTCACAGGAGCAGAACCATGTCTGATATCCATTTGGATGTAGCGGCCATGATCATAAGGCAGAGCTTATTTTTAGCGATTACCCTGTCACCAGCATGGGCTACTCATGATTATTGAAGTTTTTGTACAGGATGCATATCCTAAATGCTGCCCCTGTGCTGTGGTGACTTTGCTGTAATTGCAGTGGTCGGGTGGGCATCTTCTTACCTTTGAATCTACTCTGCACCATGAGCAGAGCAGATGGTGAGGATCAGTCTATTGATGCAGCCAGGCAGAGAAGAAATCATCTGCATCATTTTGTATATTAACAAAAGTCACAAATGCCAGTGCTTTGCAACCGTGCGTGCTGGAAGGCAATTTCTCACAGGAGGGATGTGTCTCTTTTGGCTGTTTTGTTATCGCAGTACCTGCATGCATTAGAGAAACAAAGGTGGTGAGTGAGTCTTGCACCAGCCTGGCAAGTTTGTTATTGTCCCACCTCGCAAAGCCTTCCATCCACCCCTATGGGAGTGTCCAAGAGCACCCCCAGGAGGGGCTGTGATAGGAATAGATGTAGGGAGGGAAATCATCCTGTCACTGTGCATCAGTAAATGGAGTAGGCAACAACTCCCAGCAGTGGCCAGCTATCCTCATTCATCTGCACAGGAGTTTACTTTCCTCACAATATATTTAATTGATGGTACACTGAACATACCTTCCTTTAACCCCTTGTGTTTGTATTAAAAACATTCAACAAATGTAACATATCAATACACAGTACATTTCAATAGATGTTCCACACATTAAGAATATGTCCAAATGCTTCTGACAAGATTCTCAGTAATGCATATTCAATGAATACCACTACACTCTCTTGTATATTGATAATCTTTTAATTAGGATAAACAAAATAATATAGAAACATTGCTACTATTATAATCACTATACATAACATACTTAATATGAAAAAAAGTTATTAATGAGTAAGCAGCTATCATTGTCACTGCCCCAAGCTCAATCAATAATTTCAGAAGCATAATGGCCACTTCAAATGTAACTGTATACCTCATCAGATTTCACTAGGCAACCTCATCGAATGATCTGCCCTTTCAATACTCAATACCTCTCCTCTTTCCCAATTGGAATTGACCAGGGCGTCATAAATAGTCCATTGTAAAAGGCGGTGGAGCTGTGTGCCCCAGACAGCATACAGCCTCATTAAAACATAGTAGTTCTTGTAAATAAATAGTTGGTCTGCTCAAAAAGCCAATAGTAAAGTATTTCTAAAACTCAAACACCCCTCTAATGCAATTTCAGCGACTGCAAAATCCAGCCAGAAAAAAAGGAGGAATATCCCCCATCCCCTCTGCATTGGTCTGCATGAAGGAAGCTTCCAGTCTGCTTCAGGGTGTCCTCGAGCCTCGGGTCTGCCGCCTGTCTTCTTCCAAACCCAATCAGAACAGCCCTTCCCTCTCCCAGAGCTAGCCTATTTTATAGATATAGTCCACTTTCAGTGTTAGAAAGTGGGATTCCACTTAGATATTTTTCTACCTAACAGTGTTAGGAGACGAACACAGCTTAGATCAAGAACCCTCTGGCAGTGTTTAGTAGGAGCACATCAATGTTTACATCATGACCCCATTATAAGCATGTTGCAAAAGCATGTTGCTCCTTAAGTCTAGGACAAGAGCAGATTGCTGAAGGCTTTCACCCAGTTATACCCAGCTTTATTATTCTACCATGGCCATGTATCTATTTATTTATTTAGTTATGAATTTGTTTACAGCAACCAGTTACAGTGACCATGCAGTTTAAGTAATTTTCACAGTATGGTGCAAGCTTCAACAGTTTGTGAAGAACATTGTAAGAGGGCAGGTATGATCTGAATGACTTATTCATACTTGGTTGAGGAGCCAGGTCGACAGGAACTTTTTGAATGTTGGAAGGGAGAGCTTGTTTCTGATTGGTGCACAGAGCGAGTTCCACATGGTAAGGGCGT
Source organism: Ambystoma mexicanum (assembly GCF_040938575.1). Lineage (NCBI taxonomy): Eukaryota > Metazoa > Chordata > Amphibia > Caudata > Ambystomatidae > Ambystoma > Ambystoma mexicanum. The sequence continues at coordinate 199,405,307 of NC_090923.1, forward strand.
TAACCACAAAACTGGTGCTGAAAGCAAATATTTTGTGGAATCTAGGGGTTTATAGAGTCAAGGAGGATGAAGATCGTAGGTGGTAGGTAGAGGTTTTCTTGTTTAGGTTGAGGTTGAGGTAAATAGGAGCTGTTGTGTGTATGCAGCAGTGGGCAATGGTGAGGATCTTGAAGTCAATGTGTGCTCTAATCGGTAGACAGTGTGCATCTCTCTTAGCATGAGTAATATGGTTAGTGCGTTTAAGACCACAAGCTGCTTTGAGGACATTGTTCTACTGCAGTTGGAGCTTTGTGAGATTGTTTCCTTATGTGGCAAAGTATAGGGCATTGCAAAAGTCTAACATGCTTCCATTTATTGCACGAGCAAGTATAAGGCATTTGCTTGGTGAGAGGAATTTTCTGCTAAGGTTAATCAATTTGGTTGTCTAGGAAGTTGAAGAAGGAAGGGCCTTGATGTCTTTTTGTATGTTGAGCTCCTCATCAAAATTGACCCATGGGTTTTTAGTTGCACTGCTACCCGGATGCGTTTGCTATCAATTGTGATAGTTGCATAGTCTGGGTCATTGTTTTTGCGACTGTGTGGAGAGCCAATGATAAGTAGCCCTGTCATATCATCCTTTAGGAAGAGGCATAGTTTAGTCATCCAGTTCTGTATAATAGTGTAGGCATGGTTGATGTTGGTGGTGTCTTGGGCAAAGTTACCAGTGCGGTTTAGTACGATGTGCGTGTCATCAGCAAAGTAAGTATAAATAATATCAATGCTGTCTAAGTGATCAAATAGGAGTTTGGTGTATAGGGTTGGAGAGACAGGAACCTTGGGGAACACTGAATGGGACATCAATGGGCTTGGCAGCTTTGTTGCCAATGGTTACTCTGGATGAGCAGACATTTAATAAGGATTTGACTCAGTTGGTGGCTTCTGATGTGAAATGGAATGTAGTTAATAGGTGTTCGCAGAGGATGTTGTTTTCCACTAGATCAAATGCAGCTGATTGGTCTAGGAGTAGTAGTAGGGCAGTGTTGCCAGAGTCACAGATATATTCAAGTTGGATTTTAGATCTAGTAGATTCAGTGCTTTGGTGGGGTCTCAACCCCAATTTTCAATTGTCAATGTTTTGTTCATTGTAGCATTGGATTTTTAAGTATGCTCTGCAGTCTTGCACTTTGAGTAGAAAAGTGATGATGGTGATTGGACGGTAATTGGTGGGGATGGCGGGGTCAAGTGAGTTTATTTTGGAAGAGGTGTGACCCAGGCTTCCTTGATGTTGGATAGAACTGTGCATACATTGAAGGAGGAGTTGATGATGTTGGCAATGGTTGGTGCCAGTGTTTCGGCACATCATTTGATATTGGATGCTGGTCAGGTGTCACCTTTGCAGCATAATTGCTTGAAGGCTTTGATTATGTTGTGGATGTCATCAATAGTAACTGGTGAGAAGAAGAATGGGCTGGTTGGTGTGAGATGTGGAAGCGTTTGGTTGGGGATTGGAGTCAGTGAGTATGTTTCTTTGGGTGATAGTTTTGTGACTGAGTTTATTGGTTTTGCCAGTGAGTGCTTATTGGATGGCAGTGCACCAAGATTTGCCTTTGGTGAAGTGGGACACAGATTGGGTTGGGGTTTCGGATTATTTGACTATTAAGAAGAGTTCTTAGGCATTGGAGCTTGCTTCTGAGATCGTAGTGTGGTATGATCTGGATTTAGTAGTGATGATTGTTGTCTTCTAGGCTTTGGCTGAGGTTGTGAAAGCTATCTTGTTTTTTGTAGTGGGCCATTTTATGTGGATGTGCTCCTGGGCACGTTCGTGTCTGCAATGTCTAGGCTACTTGGTGCTTGTTCTGAGTGGGGGTAACAAGTCAGTGGCTTGTGTTAGGGTGGTGCTGTAGGATTCCACATGAGCCTGGGGGTCTGAGGGGTTAGTAGGTGGGGCTAGTAGCTTGGTAATGGTTGGGGATAGTATTCCTTCTGTAGGTTTGTGACCGGTACAGACTGTGACGGGTGACATGGGTTTGTGTGATAGGAATATAAAATGTGACCAGGGAGTGGTCAGTCCACGGTAGTGGGTTGATGGTAGTTATGGATAGGTTTGTGTTTATTCCTTTGTATCGACTTTGCTGAAAATGTTGCTTTTATTTTACAATAGTCATTAAATTGCTGGAATGTTTAAAAACAAACCAAGGCACTTGGAGAGCTTTCCAGACTGTCTGGAGTGCATACAAGAAATATTTTTTACACACTGTGTGCAATGTGTTCCATAACAATGGTGCAGCCCAGACATTGTTCGTAATTCTCTGTTCGTATTTCTGAATTCTTTAACATTACCTGAACACATTTCAAATGCATGTCAAACAATGCGCACATTTAAGACGCATGACTAAACAGCTTAAAATATTACATAGACTTCATGCCCTATGCATGGCTAAACATGGCTAAAATTGAAATACATGTCAATCGATGTCTATAAATCAGTAGCTGTAAAAATAATCCTCTGCACTAAACAAAACAGGGCATCTATCTAAAGTAAATCTGGGGATTGGAGAGACATGTAAACATGCATGCACCACTGTCACAATTACATTGCGCCAGAGAAGATGATGTTGTGGAGAAGGAGAAGGAAGTTGAGCCCCCATCATCTGAGCACACGAGGGAGAAGAAATAACATCACATTGGAATCAGAGGGAAATTCAGTGATGGTGACAGGAGTTATTTCCTGCAAATACCACACTTCTGATTTCCTTCTTCGAGGATACGGCTGACTTTTGGTTGCACACAAAAACCCATGTTCTGCACTAGTGGATGTAGAGGATTTTCCCTGAAAAGTGCAACCAGAAGTGGCTTTGAGCTCCTAAAAAAAACATTTTGTGACTTGTAGGATGAAGGAGCTAATGTAGTTAGGCAATCTGCATGCATAGATAAAGCTGAAGAGAGAAGCGCTGGGGACACTGTCGACTATTGATATACAAATATAATCGAGCAACAGCCCCATTCACACCTTTCCGAATCATCCCAGCGTCCTATCCAATCCTCAACAGCCTGTCATTCGAAGCTGACTGTTGCTCTCCTCATGATACTGCTCATTAAACGCATCCCCATCAGAAAATTGGCCATGATATTTCCCTCTCACCAGCATAACCCTGTGCGTGGGTCACTGTCAATCCAGTGACTCTGATCTCTCTTTATAACCCCTTGCTGTCCTTGCTCCACTTGCTGCACATATCCCACTGTATGGTTCCAATGGTTTCAATGGTACAGGGGCCCAGTTGACCATCTACCAAGTGTGAGCCTTTTAAAGGATGAGCTGAAGGACAAGCATGTCATTGTAAGCACCTAGAGTGTGGAGTGGTGCTGTTGCTTCCTTTTATTGGCATATCGGTGATAAAGGACCCATAATTAGTCTGCTTGTCTTGAAAAAGGGTCTCACACAAGGGAAAAGGGCACATTATTTGTTATCAATATTTGCTCTTGGCTAGCAGCAATATCTCACTCTCGTGTTTGTTGATTTTCTAATTTTGTTCAACATTGTTATGTTGCCTTTAATGAGTTTTAATAAGCTATCCAAAATCTCATTATTTTCTGTGAATTATTTGTGCTTAAAATGTCACTTTACTGTACACAATGACTCATTTTGATTCACAAAGTCTCCAAATCCTGGACTGATAGTAATGAATTTGGAATAGGAAATATAAAGTCAGACCTACGCTCCATTCATTCAGCGTTCAATGTATTCTTAGAAAGTGGCAACGTTTGATAGGTGCCCAGAGAGATTTGATGATGGTTATATACCACCAATGTATATATCACCAAGCAACACAGATGCTCCCAGGAAGGACACACAGATGCAGTGAACAAGTGAGAACTGCCATCAGGGAACCCACATTACAGTTTGCCTATGTACACAGCAAGCTTAGAATAGCTAACTTTATAAATCTTCAGTCAAGACTTAAATCAAGGAAGTACAATGATCGCCACCATGGATTCCAGGAATAACCTGTTCAAACCCTCACAGTCCGCTCCGCCACCCATGATCCTTGTTAGAATGCTTAAAATGACTGCCAGCAACCATCAAATAGATTCACATTATCGTTTACCTTTGCCAATGCTGGAACAATTGCTATTGGCTAGAAATTGGCACGCGAGATGATCGGAAGCTTTAAAAAAAAAGAAAAAAGTAAAAGCCTGGATCCCAATGTTAGTAGTGTTTGCCAACTGCAAGGCTGTTGTTTCCAACGACCCCCTTCTCCTTCAATACTTGCTAGTTTATCATTTAGCCATAAAGACCAGGGCAATGCTGGGTAATTAATGTATAAAGAACAACTTAGACTCCTAGCAAAGATTGGGAATTGTGCATGATTTCTGTAGAATTCCAATACTGGTATAGACCACTACTACAACTTGAAGGATTCTGTATATTTTTATAGCTGATTTTAATGTTTACTGCCAATTCTTTTTATTGCCAACTTGTCACTGTCTTTCTACTTTAGTCCAGCCATAAATTGTGAGATCATCCCCCCCACCCCCGATGAAGTCCTCTGTTAGCGGCGAACCCAATTCCCATCCCAGATAAAAACAATATTCCCTTCACCAAACTTACTATCTGTCTATGTTTCAATGTAATCATTGATTCCCTTCTAAGGATATTGACAGCATAGTTAGTGTTCCATTTGAAATGATTGAAAGTTATCCATGCACTGACTGCAGCATCCTAGAAGCACACACAAGTTTCCCCCAATGAGAAATATGACATTAAGAAGAGCCCCAAGCAGAAAGAAAAGGAGCTCTTTTACAAATGAAGGAACCCTTTGCTAGTTCCGTTGCATCAGTAGCGGCTGTCCTGACCAGCGTAGGAGGACAGGATGTGCAGCAAGCCTGTCAGGCATGGGACAAATTCACATCAAAAGTCCCTTCTCTGGGCTTTGAAGGAGCTCTGGGGACCAGGCATGCCTAATAGTAATAGAAGTAATGAGAGGAGGGACAGTTAAATAGGAACAGTAATGGCTGTTCCTCCTACCCACACTTTTCTTACCTTGTCAGACGCTCTGGTTGATGGCTGTGCTGCATGCTCCACTGGTGAACACAGGCAAACACAGTCTGGAGCTGCAACTTTAGGAGCTGCCCTTCACCACATGGGCTGCAACGGGCAGTGTGGCTGCCCTGGGGGATGAACAATGAGGATGTTAGCAGCCAAAGGGGGTTGGGGAGGGCTCTGAGGAGGGAAGAAATATACACAGAAAAGCGGGCTGAGGAGAGGGAGAAAAATGAGCGCTGGGGCAAAAAAAAAAGAAGAAAAAAGGAAAATAGCCAGCAGAGGCTAGAAAAGGGGTGAGCAACCCACGAGAAAGAGGGTCTCTGCTCACCTACACTTCAGAATGGAAAATGAGTGCAGGTGGGTTTGCAGAAACCGAAAACACTTGCAGAGCGAGGTCGGCAGCTGGGCGAGGGCTATGGGGGGGGGTAAGAAAGAGACAGAAAATTGGACAGAGGAGGGGGGGAAACGAGTGCAGGGGTGCAGAAAAGAAGAAAGAAGGAAAGTAATCAGCGAAGGCTCTGGTCTCTGCAGCTTGTGTTGCCTTTAAATGCACACTCAAGAGCAGCAGAGTGATTTAGAACAAGAGTGTAAACAATGTGGTAAGGAGCACTCCAAAATTTAGAGTATTAGTGAAAAAATTAGATCGGTCTGGGGGTGGGGGAGAAAAGTGACCCAGGCACAAGGTTGCACATAAACACGACTTAAGTGTCCCACAGATCAGGACACTTGTGTCCCCTGCACTCCTTATATACTGTACGACAGTCAGTTATTAGATAGAGGTCCTGAATTTGAGCTATAATGATTTAAGGAACCTTTTTAAAATACAGTTAGTTTAAAAAATAGTTATTTAATGTAATACAGTCAAAATCATAAGGTAAACAGAAAATACATCTGTTTAACGTGTTTCAGGAATTTTCCCTTCTTCGGGCACAATCAACATACACTTCTTAAAATGTTACTCAACGTAGAAATCTACAGGCCAAATGGAAAACAATATTTTTTAGTTTTACATTAGTTCCAGCTATTTACAGAGTTAATTTATAATACAGCGCATTATCTCCCATACCGCCATGTTCAAAGAACTCAGTCCAACACAGGGCAAGAACTACATCAAGTGGTCAAAAAGCACATACATGAGCCTATTTGTGCACAGAAGCGGCACGTGGCAATCAAAAACACACAAAAATGAACAAAACACCCTCTTCACAGAAAGTGTTCCCATAAATTGCACTGGAAAAATGCACAGATCCCTTTCTCCAAGAATGAACAGGAGCAAAAGGAATATGAATGGAACATCGCAAAATCATATACAACTAAGAGTGCATGCAGAATACAGAGAACGTATGCAAATGTGCTGGTTTGACAAGTCTAAACAGTAGTGATGTCTTCCTGCCAAAAGAATATTGCAACTGCTGCAGGAACAATTAAATGCATATGTATGTTTTACTACATACTGTACTTCAACTCAGTGCATCACTGGTTTTCGTTCAGCCATGTGCTACTGTACATTCCTAGTGCTCTCACTGGAATGTCAGTTGGCGAAGGGGCATTGACAGAAGATGGGTGCATTGATAGACCCTTGCGCATGAACTACCGTTTTTAGGAGCCTCATCCAATGAAACAATGCCATCGCGTGATGGTGCTGTGATGACTGTCACGTGTTTCTCAAGCGTAGCAGCAATACAGTTACCAAGCACCATGGTTTCTGTTTGGTGCGTCATGTTTGACACCTACGAGGAGTACCCTTTTTCCCACGTCGGTAGGAAGTTAGGTAGGGGTGATCATGATGCTGGTTCTACTGAAACTAGGTAATGACCCAGAGTGATGTCCATACATGTTTTCGGAGTGGGAAGATGTGAGGAATTGCCATCTTGAAGGGCGTAGAAGCCTTATTTAGTTATTTGTATTAATAAATGCAATGATGGTGCGGGTAGTTTCATCCCTGAAAGAGAATTCTGTGGTCAGAAACCCCTTTCATGAACTCCATGCCAAAAGCATTCAGTGTGAACCTGTGTACTGCTGCAGCAGTATCCTTACCTGCAGCGCCTGCTCTACCAGTGGAACAGAGCAGGCTCAGAGGACAAAAATGCCCCTTTGACAGCTGCAGTAACACAGCCAAGTCTCTGCATTTCAGGGTTGCATGTAAGATATGCCCCCTGTTACAAAAGGTACATTATTTTGAGTGTAATGTCCTGGTGGCAGATCATCTCTAAATATAAGCAATTTCTGAGTTATGGTATGGTGGAAAGTATTACTCATAATTATTACAGCCAGAGCAATTTGATATCACACGTGTCAGACCTGTGTGGCCAGTTCAGTTGCGAAAGGATTATGTGCATTGTACCCAGGCAGGCTGGTATTGCCACTGCTGGATGGACTGTAGCCTTGGGGACAGCCTCTATTTGTTTATTTGTTAGGGCAGGTAACAATCTTCCCAGAGAGACAGCCACTGCGTACGAAGCCATCGTTGGAACAGGAATCAAAGGGTACCCCCATTCACAACAGGAGTAGCCTCACATCATTGTGCTGCATATCGAAAGGGTGTTGATTCTATTGAGAAGTGCAGGGGTGGAGTTAGTCTAGACAGAGGGAGTTCTTTACAGCTAGAGGAAGGTACCACCATCTTGTTCCTCTCTACCTCTATCTTGCATTTCTGGCCCCCGCCACTTTCTGTAGCGCAAAGTACTTTGAGTGTGTTGTCAGAAGGCAAGGTTCACTTATTTTAAGAGCAGAGTTTGGACCCTTAAAGCAGGCTTGCTTTTGAACAATCACCTGTGGATGTTTACCTTTAAAAGATGCCGTCTCACACCAAGTCTTTGAATCATTTCTTGACTTAAGCACTTATTTCGAGAAAGCAGTCCTTTCCAAAGTCCTCTTGTTGTGAGGAAAGCTTTGCTATCTAAATATCCACAGGGAACATTGAGGGTGATCTAATGAAGAAACAAAGCCTGTTTCTCTGCCAGCAACAACAGTAAACAGGAACTCATTGTGTTGAAGGATCCATGCAGTTGTGTGCCATCCTTTCTTGTGTTTGGAAGCCTGAGAACAAGGACCCATCTGGTCCCTAATTCCATGGAGTGTGATTCACAGCAATCTGAGACTGACCTGCTACTGGAACAAGACCTGCCTCCCTACCAGCCACATCATTACCCTGCATCACACCATGTTGGAGGATCCTTGCAGTTCCACAATGTTTGGGATCATTAGAAAAGGACTCATCTTGTCCCTGAAATCCTTTATTGGGACTCAAAGCACCCTGAGAGCCAAGACAGCTGGGATCCTAGAGTTTTCACTGCGGAATTGCTTGAGTCCATGTTTCAAGAACCATATGACACATTCAAACCAAAGTGACCCTGCAGTGCTGCCTATTGCACTCTCCTGATCATCAAATCACTCTAACAGCACCAAGAAGTCTGGTTTGTTGCTGCTGCACCACCAAGAATGAAGAAAGGTATTTTTGACAGCTAACTTAATTCCTTGGTCAGATTTGGGACCTAGAGACTGGCTATGTCACATACATCCTTTTTGCATCCAAGAACATATTCTTTTTAAAAACATTGTGATTATTAATTGCCTTACACCCCAGATTCATTACTTAGAGTGCTTCATCTCTATCTTTACTTATTCTGTATTCTTTTTTCAGGGGTTGGTTATTGGTAGTGTTTTTCTAGTTCTTTATTATTGTACATGGTGTCTTTAAGGTATATATTTTCATAGAATCTTGACTGGACAATCCTTTATTTTGGAATGTTATGCTTCACTGTGTGGGTTGCTACTGAACTGCATTCACACCCCTCTTGAGGTTACAGCCTTCCTATGGTCTACTTTACCACAAAAGGGGAATGAGGTATATCTCATAAATGTGTCTGCTTTACCTGTATGACCGTGTTTGCTCTTAATTTGTAGAAGTGTTAAGGCTGAATGAGTGTTTTATCCCCTTTCCCTCCTTGTAGCCCTGTAGGAAAGAAGTCAATTTGTCACAGAAGAGAGCAGTGTTTAATTATTTTTGAAAAAAAAAATGATAGAATCAGAAATTAAGCAAAGGAAAGAAGTCCAGAATTCTGCATACATCTGTGAAAGTGATCAGCCATCCTGCAATGTCTAGCTATATGTTCACACTAGAGCCTGGCATCAGTGAAGATATATCGACGTTCTCCATGGCACATAGAAATCAAACTTGTCCTGCAGAAAATATGGTCCATGCTCGTGCAGGTCCTTGCGGACTAAACAAGTGCCGGTAGCAAGTGCAGAGAGAACAAAAACTGGGTAATATGTTTCCAGTGTCCAGATCTTCAATTTTGGTAAATCTGCATATTCTATTTATTAGATGCTGATAAGCCCAAAGAGATCGAATTGAAGAATCCCAGATGGCTGTGAATAGAGGTGTTAATATAGTATACTCTAAGCGAGATAAGAGAAGAAGTTGAAACATCTATGCAGCATACCGAGTTGGTAACAGAAAGAAGTGACATGTGTCTAACCTGTTTTTTCAAGGGATAAACCTGAGTTAACCAGTAACTCAAAAGATATGCACCTGGGCAAAAGTAGGCCAATGGACAAAGTTTGCACATATTGGTTTTACAGATACTCGGCTGCTGGCAATTTGGCTTTGGATTGCCACACAAAATGCACCTCTGTTTATTTGCATTATATTTAAGTAGTTTCTGGTTTATCCACTGACCCATATTCTCCATTAACTTCCAAAACAGCAAAGATTGGCCTCTAGGATTGTCTTCCAATGGTAGGAAAATCTGGATGTCATAAATAAACACGTAGAAAGTGAGTCAAAGAAATCAATCCGGTTGGCTAGGGGCCTCAAATAAAGATTGAAAAGCAGCTGGACGACAGAGCAGCCCACGGGCGTCCCACAATTAATCGACAGAGGATTTGATTCAATGGGAGTACGGCCACAGTAGGACTTAAAGGATTGAATCCAAGCCACAGCTTTGTCCCTGATACATAATCTAACTAGTAATCCCAGAAGTGTATGATGGTCGACAATGTCAAAGACCACCAATAGTTCCAATAAAATGAGGGTCCTGGCACTGCCATTGCCTGCAGTAAATACTAGGTAATCCTGGAAGTCATCCATCAAGAAAAGGTTCACAGGAAAGTACTGATGCTGGGATGAAACAATAAATTAAACTATTTTTGATGAATAAAGGAGCTGGATGGAGGAGGAAGAAAATTATATGGATCTTTGGGAAGGTCATTTCTCAATAAAGGTGTGTGATGAATCCTATGGAGTCCTCACAAGTACCCTGCCTAAGGTCTCCTGCCAGGTGTCCAGGGAAAGGCAGACGCTCCTTTATCCTGACCCTGGCATGGTGTTAGACGGGAGTATCACCTGGGAGGAAAAGGGTCACGGAAACAGGAGGGTCCGATAGATGAGACGCTGTATTTTTATTCCTCAAGGAAGGAAATATCATTGATACTGGAATATGTGATAGTTTGTTGTCAGAGAGAGCTTTTATTTTCCCAAACTAACTATATGAATTTGGGGGGAAATAATCCTAACCAGTTATATATTGGGAGTAAAAAAAAAACTTTGAACTTCACAGATATTCATAAAGATGAAGGCTTGTATGACCCGCAGAGGAATGATAAAGGTGAGTCTTTGATTATTACCAATCTAGACCCTGAAGACCCTTACTACTCTGTAAAGCTTTATTCTTCCTGGAATTTCTTTAATATTTGTTTGGGAATAAAATATTACGACCCAGGCGGTAAGGGGTTAACCGCAGCGTTAACAGCGCCGACCCTTACCGCCTGATTACGAGGTCCCTTAGCGCCATGGAGGTTTTAACACCCGCTTTTAGCGGGTGTTAAAATCCATGGCGCTAAGGGACCATGGAGTTAATTACGCCACCGTAATTTACGGTGGCGTAATTAACGCCTTCCCCACTCCCATTATGCCCTATGGGGCAAAAATGGGAATGGGGAAGGGTAAATGGGGATTGGGGACTTACCGCCCCGCCAAGGTCGGAATGGGGCGGTAAGTCCGCCAACCACCATGGCGTAAACGTAGTTTACGCCATGGTGGTAAAGTCACGGCCCAGGCGGTAACTTACCGCCTGGGTCGTAATGACCCCCATAGTGTTATTACCATTCCGTATTAGCACCATGGTAAACCTTGCCTTCAAGCAAAAATGCTTATAATGTTTTGTTTTAGTTGGGCAGTTTTTGCCCAAGCTGCAAGCGCAATTTTGCCCAATATTAGCACTAGGAGTATAAACTAGTCTGGTAAAATAAAAAAAATATTTAACAACATTTGTAATAGCAAAATTGGACTTGCACCAGGGTAAAGTTTCTGTCATCTGGTTTCACATGTGGATTTCACTTGCGCATGTTTCCACTTAGCATGTGCATGGATTGGCATCCCACGCATTTGTTTCGGCAGTTCTTTCTGAATTAACACAGTGCCAAGAGTTCCCCATCGCGGCACACATCTTTCAACGCAATTCTTGCAGAGGCTCATTAGGCGTTTCAACGTTTCTAAATGTTGCTTGACATTACAGCCGATTACTTTACATATACCTATGACTGAACTGATTTTCCACCTTTCACTGAGGCGTCAGATTTATAAAATCTGCGTGCCCATGTTCATCTAAAGTTAGAGTTTTGTCTTTTCTCAAAGTTCTTTAAAATGCCGTTCATTTCTTTCAAAACCTTCAACTAGAGTACATAAAATGATCTCCAGATGTTCAGTAAACCCAAGACATAAAATTGACACCAAGGGTGTGATTGGAAAAATGCCCGCACCCGGCCTCCAGCGAGTATTGGTGTATAAAGCCCAAAGAAAACCAGTCTTATTGTTTGGAGCTGTCATGAACGCAGATATGTCACGTATGCCAGACCAGTTCCAAAGTAAGCCACGGCTCTCATTATTACAGGCAAGTAATCGTTTCGCAAGGACCCCTCCAGAAGATATTTTCTTTTTTAATAAAGTTTTTCTTTGCATCACTAGTCCTTTAACACACAGCATAGTGTGCTTGTCTTTCCTGACTCAATATAATGGGCGAAAAAAATATTTTCAATGGTAATGCTGTGTAGCGAACTGGCGGTCACACTACAACCATGAACTAGAGTTGTGCAGCCTTCTAGCTCCTATTTGACTAATTTCACTCACTGCACTATTTGGTAATTGGTGCAGTTATCTTACATTAAGAGCCCGTCTGCTATTGCTCCTTAAATATCTACTAAGGGACTGATTCATGTAAATGTGCGCAGAAATCCTGCAAGGGACGCGCAGCGAGAAGGACACTGCAAGAGCCTGCGCACAGAATCAAAAATGTGCCTCCCGCAAATATTAATGGAATTAACTGCGCAAAGTAACCGTATACGCAAGCCGCGGCCGAAGTACCCCTGACATGCCCACATGCAAAGCATAGACAGCCAGAACAGCTACCATTGCGCGCTCCCTCAGGCACAAATATATGCACCCTTCAAACAGTTTGTGTGTTCCCCTGTAAGCAGGCCTGCATCTCTGGGACCCTGCGCAGGGTCCCACGTAACTGTTGCCGGCACCCCGACAACATGCGTATGAAAAATCATAACTCAGTCTAAACTCGGAAAATCTGCATGCAAACCCCCGCAAACCGTTACTGCACCCCACTACACTGCTTACGTGCAAGTCTGAGTACGTTCGGAACCCCGGTTGCGTCCACACACCTCTTAATCTGACATGCAAACCCACCTCCGTGCCGCTAATCCTGTGCGCAAGTATACTTACGCCTGCCCTCAGGTGGTGGATAGTATGAAGGACTTGCGTGGCCAATTCCATGCGAGAGGTTGCGTGCTTGATTCCATGAAAATGTCTCGCTATGCGCAATTGTGGACGTGCGAGTGACTGCATGCGGGCCGTCCCTCTTAACGCCCACTTTTTTGCATGTTCTCCCGCCTTTTTTTGTATTCCGCCCCCTAATCCACCCTTGGCGCAAGCCTCGCCCACGGTCTGCGTGATGTCTCGCACAAGGTGCTCGGCAGCTCGCAGCGATGTGCTGAGCCTGCACGAACTCCACGCAAGTCCTGGAAAAGTACAGCACATTCAATTCCATGAATTGACTAACATGGTTTTGCGCGCCGTTTGGCACGCAAGTACTCTATTTTCCATGCAAATAATTCAATGAATCGAGCCCTAAGTATAGAAAGAGATGCTCACTTAAAAATTCCCTGCTCTTTTTTTTTGTTTCATTGAGCATTCGTGAGGCTGACCTTTGTAAGGTTAAAACAAAAGCATGTCACATTTTGTTATTTCAGCACTGGGTATTTATGCATGACATGAAAAGGATCTGATATAATAAATCACGTTTTTATACTGCACTTCATGCCATAGCATGTTTCGCGATGTAAACAACGGTTGCAATCATTGCTGTTATTATTAAATACATCATCAATAATTGGATATGAAGCTGTGATGCAGGCTGCACTCCGACGTCTGTGGATCCGACTGGCTGTTTAATGATCATATACAAACCAACAAATGGCGTACAGATGTCCCTTTCATCGGTCTACATCGTCGCTGTTTTCTTTGAAATGTTGGAATCACCTGTGTGTTTCGGCTGTCATGATGGGAGGGAGATTTTACTGTCAATCACCTGGTGGATGAAGACGAACTTCAGGCATGCATGGGGTATAGGGAAGTAGCAAACCTAACCATACAGAATTATAGGTAGGTGGCTACCAACTTAGGTATGATATGATAAGGTATTTATAACGCGCCTATACAGAAGTGTTTCAACTACTATAATATATTCCATCAAGCGTTTCTAAGCGACATCTGCGCAACATGAGGTGCCCTGGAGCTGTCAATAATGCCACTCAGAACCCCAAATGGAGATGGGACAAGGTCCTTTGTTGAGAACTATCCCTCCACCAGCTTATGTTGCAACCCTGTAAATACACTTCCCACCTCCTGCTCTGTCCCTATTGTGGGGGCGGGAAAAGGAAGTTATGAGGGAAGCACAACTAACGTAAATCGGAACCTTCCTCACCTCCAACTAATCCCTCCGAAAACTAGAGAAATACTCCTGCTTTTCTGAATTGCTTCCTTCAGGGAGGGAGAGGAACAGTTGTATTTTCCAGTTGTGACATCATAGCAGTGCATTTTGAATTGTGTGATCTCTACTATGACGTCATAGTAGGAGATCCAGAATGTAGACTTTCGTTTGGGTACAACAGTAAAAACTGTATGAATCTCTGCGATGGATATGAGTATTGTTAATACCCCTCAGAGATACAATTCTACCCATGTTTTCTCCTCTATAAACCTGAAACATGTATGGTTTTCTCTGGCAATAAACAAGTTTACGCTGGCGCATACCCGATTTACGGAGGGATACTGTTAAATGTCCTCCTTCACAGCCTGCTCTCTTGTTTCAGGTTGACATTAACAAGACATTATTGAACCAATTGAGAGCTCTGAATGGTTATCCCCAATTGTAATTGCGGAAAAATCGGATGGGTCGATCAGAATGTGTGTCTGTTAAATGGGAAATCATATTGTGCCTCCTTTCTAATATATATTGGCCTAAGCCCAGTCGCTCTGCAAAGAAAACCGCGTTTCAAAAGTTCCGATTTTTAGAATCGACTTCACCGCCATTTTAGGATCATCCGCCATTTTGATTTCTGTTCAAATGTAATTCTTTGTTCTACAATGGTGGACTGTGTTTCCAACTTGTAACCGAGCCTTCCCAACCTTTACACCTAGTTAATGGTTAGACTGTCCGCGGGCTGAATGTTTAGACTGGGTAAAGAGACCTTGTCCCATACATGACTTGTAGTTTTAGGATTGTCTTCACCAATAAGCCTCATCCACGAACATACATCAAAGACAAAATAAAGCAAATGTCAAACGTGGACACTGGCTGAACTGCATTGTGAATGGATATGTGCTAAGATTTACTGCTAAATCCTGGAATACACTTTGCCATTGTAACTTGCCTGTAATGTAAACCAAAGTAATCCATGTGCTTATTGTTGTATGAGCCATAAGTGAACTCGGCACAAACTCTAGACCACTGATTATTAACTTGCAGAGGGGCTGGACATTATTACTGAATTGTATAAATGTACGAATGTCCAGATGTCCAGTACCTGTCACTTCTCACACTGAAGGGCTGGTATTCTCTGTGATGTACTGAGGGCCAGATAGCCATCTCATTTTGATCTTTGTAAACTGCGCAGCATTAAAGATCTGTGAATCTTTATAAGCCTGTTTTTGGTGTATTTCCTTTTGTGGTATTCAGCCTTGATATTTCCTCTTGCTTTTATAGATGGCACCCGAATAGGGACCCTCAAGATTGATGCCATCTCGTTGAAGGTTGACACGGCTATTGGACCGGGATTGGATAGTGAAAAAGGGGGCCCCTTTCTTGGATGAGAAGCGATACCTCAACAGTACTGCACAACTCGATCCCTGGACGGTGAGCCCGTGGTCCGAGACTGCATCTTGATGAGGGTCCATATATAGAGGCTGTCGGTTTTGCCGAAATCACCAACCACGTTGGTCCTTTGTGTCCCTAGGTATCCAATCGGTCCTCCTTTGTCCTTTGATCAGGTGAGTCGTGACCCGATTCTTAAGTATCCTGATAATTTGTTATGGCGTATTGTACTCGCGAGCACAATTATTGACCAGGTAACACCAGGAATCTGATATGCCTGAGAAATTGTCTGCCTGCTTCAGGGCATTATTCCGAAAGGACAGACAATCTTTGAAATTTAGCCGACCGGCGCCACAGGAGGGGTCTCCGGCGTGTACTATGTACTGTAAGCACGGCATTGGTAGTATAGTGTTTAATGATATTTGGCACAGACAAACTAGACATTCTTCCGAACTTCAGTGGCCAACCAATGGTAGTTTTGAAATTCCTCATATAGAATATTTGGAATCTATATTATTAAAGAAAAAGGCTAGACCTGCAGCATTTTATGTATTACAGAATTGGAAGAAAGAAGCTATGCAGCAACTTAAAGGTAGTGAGAAACATGCATGCCGCCTATGTCCAATGCCGAAAAAGCGTTGTTGTATGATAAAAATATACAGTCTGAATCAGTTAGAAATATGGATAGGGCTTTTTCACTTGGTATTCAGAAAATGTATCCGTCTAAAGACTTTCATGTATCTGATGAGCTAATTGACAAACAATGAATGAAGGCCTGGTGCCACTGCACCACCTCCGCATGTACCTATTCCTGCTGCTCTACCTCTTCCTGCTGTTGTTCTTCCTCCCGTAGTAGTTCCTGCTCCTCCTATCACTCCTCCTATTGTTCCTCTTCCTCCAGCTGTTGTTCCTCCTCTTATTGTTACTCCTCCACCTGCACCTCCGCCTTTGCCTGCTGCTACGGGTCTAGTAGATTTGTCTTCTGCACCAGTGATAGCATCTTTGTTACCGAATGTACGAAATTTGTCTACTCTTCCTCTTCCGAGTGGTTCTGTCCCGTGTGGTTGACAAGGTAGCAAAATCAAAGATTGTAACTCATAATACTGTGTCTAAAGAGAGAAAGCACAATTTGACTGCATGGGCTAAACAATGCATGCCACACTCTCTAATTTAGACAGGTTTCCTGAGAAAAATGTTTTTATTGAAGGGTTGGGAAGTCATTTATGTGTAATGTGGCACAGACTGAATGATATAGATCTCCCACAAGGGTTGAGGGATCTGAATGTTTTAGCATATTCAAGAGATACTGCAGAGAAAGTATATGAGCACGTTGAGAGGGTTTTTGAGTATAGAAGGGAGTTAGACAGGTTACGGAATGAAGAAATTGATGGTGGTAGTTTAAATACTATTTTTGTACAGAAGCGGTTCCTTCCTTGTTGTAATTCAATAAATGAGGAAACACATATTTGCACAAGGACGCGATTAGATGGATTTCAGACATGTCGATATCTCCCGTAAAAATATATGACACGTATAGTCAGTATATGCCAGAAATGCATTGGAAAGTGATACAGGTAATGGTAGAATGCCTGCAGGATGAATGTATAAAAAGAAAGATTTGTTGTCCCGCAGAATCATTGAATATCTCCAAGAGAGCTTTTTCGTCTGACACTCCTTCAGCTGCTTTAGCGCTCGATTTAGCTCTGTTGCTCAGTAAGCGTTCAAAGTTTCCTACCTCTCAGTTGCCTATGAGAGAGGTTCCGCCGACATTTGTCCCAAAAGTCAAGATTCCAGCTAATGCCGCAGCAGGCACACCTGCCTGTGACATTCCTGCACATTATGTGTCGCAGTTTGTTCACATCCCGTTCTCAAGACAGGAAGTGAACACCATTAAAGAATCCATTCCCGATATTAGGATGAATCCGACAGGGTTCTATAAAGAGATAGAATCTGTCTTGCAGTCATCAGTATTTACTATGAGTGATATAGATTTATTATTTCCCTTGCTCCTACCTATTGTGGAAACAGATTAGGACTGGAGACGATGTACCCGGGTTAGGGGACGCATGGGTTAATATTGTTAGATTAGATAGAGAGAGACCACCACAGGTAATACTGACTTTGCCTGATAGAATAGTCAAGGGAAGTCTGAGGGTGCTACCAAATTCTTTAATTGGTTCGAACAAGTGTTTTCAGATTTCAGTGGATAGGATTTGAGCACAGAGTCTGGAAAACAACTTTTTTTAGACACATTTGTGCGTGGATTGTTGCCTGACATTCAATCGCAAATGATGTCTTCTGAGAGCGCTTGGCAAGCTAAGTCTCAGTCTGAAGTGTTGCATATGGCTCAGTACTATGAGAACCGAGTCAATAATGAGAAAGAGAGTATCGAAAAGAGAAAGGGAGACCTGAAACCTAAAGTTCTATTACAACAAATTGTTAGAGGCCCTAGAGGGGGTACTTCACAATTTAGGGGACAATATTCTCCACAGGGAAATGTGCCGTTGGGTCCTGTAAACGTGAATCAATGTCCTTATTGCAGACAAGAGGGTCATTGGCGAGCACAATGCCCGATCCTCCAGCAGAGGTCGAATAAGGCATTCGGTAACATGGGTAGACGATCCAGTGGCCGCCCTGGGGAAGACGGTCCTGGTAGAAGTCAGTTTTCTCACAATTCGCAACCTTTTTCACAGGATAATCAGTCACTGAGTGTGGATAATAGAAACATTTTTGATCATCCTTCTGCTGCATATCTCTCTGAAGACCTTCTTTTTGATGACATTCTGTTTTGCTAGGATGTCCCGAAGCAGACTTTGGAACCAACGCCTATTCCCATTAATCAGAAAGGTCCCTACGTTGAAATGATAGTGGGAAATAGGAAACATCTATACTTGATAGATACAGGAGCACAGAAGTGTTCCATTGACCATTCACGGGTTCCAAACATTCCACTGTCAGGGCAAACCAATGTTTCTGTAGGGTTTTCTGATACACCAGTAGTTTGTCAGGTTTCTTCGCGGGTACCGATCACCTTGGGTCCATTCACGTACCACTGTCCTTATCTTTTGGCTAAACACTGTGGAGAGAAATTGGTGGGGTTGAATCTGTTGAAAGAATTAAATGTGGTAATTCATTGTTCTTCGGATGTAGTGCGTTTGACGATTTCACCACAGCAACTTTCTGTCTCTCAGTTCTTGACTAGACCTTTGCTGCCGGAATTTAGTGATGTTCGGGAGTGTTTGTGGGCAATTGATGACAATAATGTCGGTGGTCTACAAATTGAACCTGTTAAAATCATTTTGAAATATGGAGTAAAATTGCCACGTGTTCCTCAGTATAAGATTTCGGTTGATGGTGAGCAAGCTTTGAAATGCATAGTCTCTGATTTTGTACATTGTGGGGTAATTGAGGAAATTGCAGGTAGTTTGTGCAATAGTCTGATTTTGCCTGTGTACAAGAAAGGCGATAATTCAATTCCTTTCCATATTATAATTGATTTATGTGCCATCAATAAGATTGTTGCTCCACAATTTCCTATTGTGCCTGATGTGACAACAATACTAACCATGATCCCGGCTTCTGCTACTCACTTTAGTGTTGTAGAGCTTAAGAATGCTTTCTTTAGCATTCCTATACACATGGATAGCAGATATCTGGTCGCGTTCACCTTAGGGGGACGCTCGTTTACATTCACCCATGCGTGCAAGGTTACACGGAAAGTCTGAGCATCTATAGTAGGGCTTTGAAAGAGCAGCTTGACACACTCGAGTTGCCTACTACTTGTACACTGCTTCAATTCGTAGATGATCTACTTTTAGCTGCTGACTCAGAGAGTGCCTGTAAGGAGGGCACCGTGTTGTTGCTTATTCACCTAGCAGAACATGGACACAAAGCTTCACTTAAAAAGTTTCAGTATTGTCGACAGGAGGTCGCCTATTTAGGCTATCTCCTGTCAAAGGAGGGAAGAAGTTTGACGTCTGAACGGATAAAAATCATTTCTAGCATGTCTGTACCAAATACACAGAAGGAAGTCAGAGCCTTGATAGGAATGGCTTCTTACTGTAGGGCATTTCTTTGCCATAGCCGTGGAACTTGGAACACCAGCAAGCGTTTGATCTGCTCAAGACTGCACTGTGGTCAGCACCGGTTTTGGACACACCAAATTATGAAAAGGCCTTTGTGTTGTATGCGCATGAACGTGATGGATGTGATTTGGCTGTATTAACGCAGGAACATGGAGGGAAGAATAGGCCGTGTGGCTACTTTTCTTCCGCCCTTGATCCTGTTGCATGTGCTTTGCCAGGGTGTTTGAGAGCTGCTGCTGCTGCGGCTGCGTCTGTAAAACAAAGCGAGGGTATGGTGCTAGGCCATGCTTTAACCCTGATGGTACTTAAGTCTGTAGATGTTCTATTAAACCAAACACAAACGTAACACCTCACCTCCGCACGATTAACGAGATACAAATTGATCTTGTTTGCACCGCACATTAAAATTCAGAGGTGTTGCGTCCTGAATCCGGCTGAACTTTTACCTTTCCTGTAAGGAAAGGTAATGTGCAGTAATGTGACGAAGCGTCACATGACTGCCTCTACACCACAGATTAAGAGACTAAAGGCAGAATCGACTTGAAAGATACTCCTTTTAATAACCCACAAGGGGAGCTGTGTTGTGATGGCTCCTGTTTCAAACTTCCAGATTGTACATCCATGGCTGCTTATGCAATCAACACATTGAGCAGGATTGTGGAAACCAAGAAAATCACGCATAACTTCGCGCAGGCCGCAGAGATTATAGCATTGACTCGAGCTTGTGAACTTTCCAAAGGGTTTAGATTAAATATATATACTGATAGCCAGTATGCTTTTGGGGTGGTTCACAACTTTGGTAGACTTTGGGCAGAACAAGGTTTCTTGACCTCACATGGAACTAGGGATCCAATATGGCTCCTTGATAGTACGGTTACTCTCAGCGATTGCACTCCCCACTCAGCAATTACGAAATGCGCAGCGCATCAGAAAATCATAGATGATGTAGGAAAAGGGAACGCCTTCGCTGACCAGATAGCCAAACAGACTGCCACTGATCTCTATTCAGAAATGTATACTTCAAGGGAAGCTACAAATATTTGTACTTTGGATGAGGGTATCAAAGCTGTAAAGAATATTCAAGCTGATGCCACATTAGAAGAATCTAAACAATGGGCTGAGGGTTTGGCAAGATTGGATGATGACGGGTGTTGGGTGGACAAGTTAGAAGGAAAATGGTTGTTGCCAGATGTGTACATTACAATGATGATTGCAATGGCTCATGGACCCACCCACATTTGTGCGAGGAAGGTTTCCAAAATGTTACAAAATGTCTGGATGAATGATACAATCTCCAAAACACCTGAACGTTTCGTTCAGAGTTGTATGATCTGTATACAGCATAATATGGGAAAGGGCACATCGACACCAAGGGGTAGTTTTGGTCCTCCTTCTGTCCCCTTTGAGGTCAAACATTTTGATTTCATTGAAATGGAGCATTGCAATAATTACAAGTATGTCTTGGTTGTTATCTGCGCCTTTAGTAATTGGGTTGAAGCCTTTCCTGTTAAAGATGCCACAGCAATGACAATGGCGAAAACCATGCTTAAGGAATATTTTCCTAGGTTTGTTTGCCAAGAGTCATCTGGTCGGACAATGGTCCACATTTTATCGCTGCTGTAATTCTGCCGATATGCATGGGATTACAGATCGATAAACGGTTCCATTCGGCTAGACATGCTCAAAGTGCTGGTTTGGTAGAGAGACACAACGGAATCATAAAAAACAAACTTGCTAAGACGTGTGCCGGCACCAAACTGAAATGGCCGGATGCCTTACTGATCGTGTTATTATCAATGAGAACAACTCCACAGACTAGGACTGGGCTCTCCCCTTTTGAGGTGGTTATGGGTAGGCCAGCTAACATTTGGAACCTACTTAAGCCGAAATCTTTGTGGGACATTGAACATGTACTTCTTTCCGATTACTGTGACTGGTTAACTAAATATCTGTATTTGATTTATCAACAGGTGCGAGAAGCCCTCCCAGTCAAGTATGAGGGCCCAGGTCACAGCATACAGCCTGGTAGCTGGGTGCTGATCAAGTCATTTGTCATGCCTACAACACGTTCATTCACCCAGCCATGTGCTCCTTCCCGACCATGTTCCAGACCGGGTACTAGTTCTCACGTTAGATCAATCTCCATTCCCCTCCTTGAGATTAGATCTTCCGCTGGTGAGAGGATTTGGGGAAGCCATCGGAGACAACGACAGGTAAGGGGTCATTGCCTTTATCTCAAGTGGCGGCTCCCCTGACGTATGTCCTCAATGCACAATCGGGCCACCTCTGGCAAACAACCACTAACCTGCACAATACCCGGACCTTCACTGGACCACGTGTTATGGCTCCCGCCGCTCTTACTCCCCAACAACAGACAGAGCCATTAGCTTATCATGCTACGGCATCGCGGGTTGCCGCGGTAACGGCCACGCCTCTTTGGAACACCACATTTTCATTGGATCCAGCAACGCTCAAGCCTCCACCGACCAACGCAATGGTCATGTGACGCGTAACACATCCTTAGTAATCACGTGACATGTCTCCATGTATTTAAGGAGCTCCAGAATGCTACACGACGCTTCTCAACTGTTTGTTTATGCCATTTTGGAGCCTCCTCTTCGTTCTTGTTGCCTGGAACTACTGTTTTTGACCACGGACTACGTATTACGGATTAATCGCCTATTCCCCTTTTTGGTACTTTGTTTGGTCTCTTTTGGACTCTTGGAATTACAGACCACGGACAGACCACGGACCGTCCCTTGGATCAGCTTTAGTCAACTCCTTTGGCAACATCATACCCGGACTGTTGATAACCTGGTGCTCCAGCTTTTATTCTCAAGGAGCATCCTACTCAGGTGGTTTCCAGTGTGGCATTCTGTTTTTCCTCCTCTGGCCTCCCTGATCTCAGCCCACTGAGGGAACAGGCATTACCCCATCGTTTAGGCTTTCCATCCAGTGGTTCTTGGTAGGTGTCATTCTCCTTTGTGTAATACTGTATAGTTCTGCCTTGTGTGTTCCTGATTTTACCTGTTCCTTTTTCCTTACAGCAGTCATCTGGACCACGCGGGGATCCTGTTTCTCTACCTGTGGCCCTAATCTTCGAACAGCAAGTGACTACTTTCTTGCTGTTGGTTACTTAGGGATGGAGGTATTCTTGTTCCTCGCGACCATTAAGTCTTGACATCATTCGAAAGAGCATCCTGTCTTGCACTGCATTGGAGGGGCCCTCATCAGGTCCCCTTGGCCACAAAGACAGCCGTACGAGTGACCGTACGAAAGCACTGGATTCACGCGTCGCATGTCAAGAGGATTCCCTTCCCTTTGCCACACGATACAAAAGATACAGAAATTCCTACCTGCACTGCTCCCAGCAATCACGCAGCGTTGAGCAGCATTGAGAGTGCTTCGGAGACTTTCCCTGAGCCTGTGGGGCCTGGGGAAACAGCCGCTTCATCTCCACACTCTCCTACAGATCCTTTTTCGCCATTGTTAAATCCTATTGAAAAACCACCACTTCCATCAGGAAGCAACGACACGTTGTTCGCAGATCACGCAGTACCAGGAGTCACAAGGTACGATAGGTGTCCACGGAGCTAGACTTACTGCACGGTTCAGCTGTGCCACTAGGAAAAATCATCGGAGGGCTTGCCTTTTGGCCCTGTTCTTTTGCACATAAGGAATTCTGTTGGCTAGGGATAGGGAAGGACTAAGAAAGCACCCGATCAGGAGATCACCAGCGAATAAACTCTGGAGTATTTCGCTTGAATAAAAAATGTCTGCAATCACTCTCACTCGTACGGACAAATAAGTGACTGTGTGCCCAATCGAGACAATGGACAATCGAATGTATGGTCTCTTAAAACATATTGTTGTCTTGTGATTATGTTAACCAGCTTCACAGTAGTAATTGCTTTAGGATTTTGGTATTTGGAAGAAGTACATTTGCTCGAAATTCTTTTGCCCACTGAAAATGTACATACTGTTTCTACACTTTTTGTGCATCTGCACACTCTATCTCCTAGAGACTCTCAGCGCAGACAGAGTTACCACAATAATACTTTACTACTCATAATGAATGCCACACATGCCATTTTTAACAAGTCTAATTGTTGGGTCTGTTCACATTTACCGCTACACAGAGACAAAGGGTTGGGCTGGTATATTCATCCTTTACCTTTGACTACTGCATGCTATGCTTCTTTAAGGGCACTATTCTTTGGCCGATGGAATAATAGCATCTCGGGGAACTTTGATGGAATGAATTTGAATGACTTTGAGAAACGAGTTCTAACGCCCATGGGATGCTCACTTTTTGCGAATAGGAGCAAGCTTAATGTTGCTTCTATTAGGCCTTCTGATAGACTGTCTCGTCCTTTTCAATCTCTGATCTCTTTCAAGATGGCTCCTATAGGCAATAGGGATGCCATACCACCTTCCTACACTGGTAACCACAGCCCTGATTCAGTTTCTTTCTGCATACAGAGAAATGGTACTCAGTCAATGGGTGATTTCAAGGGCTGCACCAATGTTGCGAACTTGACCAGTGAGGACAGACCTTTGTATGTAGGCGAACCTGTCTACTTTGTTTACGGTAATGAAGCTTTCCCATGGCTAACTAGGGATTGGCAGGGAACCTGTTATTTAGGAATTCTGTTATCCGGGGTATTCATAGCAAGCACCATAGAAATCTCTAAGGCTTGTCCAAGGCGGGACGAGAATGGCGATACTTCATCACAAGTTCTAGGTGACATAGCGAAATCCTTCGTACCTTTTTGGGGGCAAATATTAAACTCTGAAGATATCAGAAGACTAGCGAGAGTACTGGAGAGGACCATCAACTGGACCACTGACATACCCTATAACATGACTTTAGAACAGAAAGCGATAAGGTTAGTGGCACTTCAGAACCGGATGGCATTAGACATCATCCTGGCTGAGCGTGGGGGAGTATGTAAATTAGTGTAGTCCGCTTGTTGCGTTTTCCTACCAGATTCCTCCCCAACCATCTTTAAGGCTATACAAAATCTGCACATCCTTAGTTCAGAAGTGCATGTTCCAGAGGGAAACTGGGATCTTAGCGCTTAGTTCTGGGACTTCTTACGATCTTGGGGATGGAAGCTACTTTCAGTCTTGTTGATTATTTTGGGTATTCTGTTGTTTTTCTGTTGTTGTATACAATGTCTTCCTGGCATATGTTCGGTGTTAGGAGGATGTTGTGCAGAGACGATGGGAACAGTAGGACAAAAGGTATGCACCCCGGAAAGAATGACAAATGAATTTGTGTTAAAAGAAATTTCTGTTTCAGACCTTATGGCGATCGATATCTCTGATGATTGTGATTCAGGGTGTATGGACATTGAGACGTGGAGTTACTCGTAAAGTGACTGGAAGTAGTTTAGCGCTTGGCTTAGGCCAAAAGGAGGGTTTGTTAAATGGGAAATCATATTGTGCCTCCTTTCTAATATATATTGGCCTAAGCCCAGTCGCTACGCGAAGAAAACCACGTTTCAAAAGTTCAGATTTTTAGATCGACTTCGCTGCCATTTTAGGATCATCCGCCATTTTGATTTCTGTTCAAATGTAATTCTGTGTTCTAAAATGGTGGACTGTGTTTTCAGCTTGTAACCGAGCCTTCCCGACCTTTACACCTAGTTAATGGTTAGACTGTCCACGGACCGAATGTTTAGACTGGGTAAAGAGACCTTGTCCCATACATGACTTGTGTTTTTAGGATTGTCTGCACCAATAAGCCTCATCCACGAACATTCATCGAAGACCAAGTAAAGTAAATGTTCAACGTGGACACTGGCTGAACTGCATTGTGAAGGGATATGTGCTAAGGCTTACTGCTAAATCCTGGAACACACTTTGCCATTGTAACTTGCCTGTAATGTAAAACAAAATAATTTGTGTGCATATTGTTGTATAAGCCATGAGTGAACTCGGCACAAACACTAGACCACTGATTATTAACTTGCAGAGGGGCTGGACATTATTACTGAATTGTATAAATGTACGAATGTCCAGATGTCCAGTACCTGTCACTTCTCACACTGAAGGGCTGGTATTCGCTGTGATGTACTGAGGGCCAGATAGCTATCTGATTTTGTTCTTTGTAAACTGCGCAGTATTAAAGATCTGTGAATCTTTATAAGCCGTGTTTGGTGTATTTCCTTTTGTGGTACTCAGCCTCGATAATTCCTCTTGCTTTTACATGTTGATTTGAGAGACCTTAACAGTAACATCTGGGTGGATCGCCATCCCCTACCAATCATTGGGGAAATGCTTACCACAATGAAGCCGGCGACATTTTTCACAAAATTAGATCTATCTTCTGCATATCATTAGGTTGTACTAGATGAAGAATTACCTCATTCATAACACTGTTGGGAGCATTTAGGTACAAAAGAATGCCATTTGGGCTAGCGTCAGCAGCTGCTGTTTTTCAGAGATTAATGCACCACTTATCTAATGGCCTCCAGGGAGTACATTGTTTTCAGGATGATATATTAGTATCTGCCATGTCTGAAGATGAACAAGATGCAAAGTTGTTAGGTGTGTTATTAGTTATCCAACAGAATGGTTTAACACTCAACATTGAAAAATGTAAAATAAAGAAGAATGAAGTAACCTACCTGGGTCATTGTATGAATGCTGAAGGCATAAAACCTAAGGAAGCATTAGTGGACACCATTCTTAAAATTCCTGATCCAACCAACAAAGACCAGCTCCGGAGTTTTTTGGGTTTGACGGGGTATTATTCTAAATTTGGAGACCATTATTCAGATAAAACCAAGCAGACGAGGGACCTGATGTGCAAAGGTACAAAGTTTTATTGGTCTGAAGAATGTAAGAAGGAATTCAGTATGCTAAAAACGTTAATCAACAAAGCACCAGCTCTCAAGATGTTTGACGGTTGCGCTAAGACCATGATATCGATAGACGCCAGCAACATAGGCTTGGGGGGCGTCTTGGAGCAGATGGAAGGAGGACAGGTAGTTCCAATTGCTTTTGCCTCCAGAACTTTAAGAGGTGCTCAGAAGAACTATTCTACTATTGAGAAGGAGGCCTTAGGGGTCAAATGGGTTTTAGAACACTTCAAAGGGCTCATTTGGGGCATTCCTATTGACCTCAAAACAGATCACAAGCCACTTATACATGTATTGAATTCCATGAACCCACATTTGACATCTCCACGGATAAGAAGGTGGACTTTAATCATTATGCAGTATAATGTTAACATAAAATATACACCGGGAAGGACAAATGTAGTGGCTGATTGTTTTTCTCGACTACCATGTGACATTGATAGTAATGATCACAATATCAAGGAGAAATTAACAGAAGATCAAAACATGGACTGTATTATAGCACATATACATCCCAGTTTCTCGAAGGAGGAATGGATTGAAGCCAGGAAACAAGATACTGAACAAGAACTTTTGAGAGATGCGATTGTAAATAGATGGAGAGATGTAGATAAGAATATTAGATCCTGGGAGAAGATAAAAGATGAGTTGACATGTGACAGTGCGTGTATTTACAGGGGAGATCGTATAGTTACTCCAGTGTCAATGAGAGAGAGAATCATGAAAATAGCCCTTGAAGGTCTTGTGGGGAGAAATTTGACTAAGAAAAGAGTGAGGGAAGCCTACTGGTGGCCTAACATGTGGGGTGAACTAGAAACCTTGGTCAAAGAATGCACTGCATGTGCAGTGAGCGATATAGGAAAATTGACACAAATTTCACCATTACAACCAGTAGAAGTACCCAATTCAGTGTGGACAAAGTTAGCAATTGATATAGCTGGACCATATGAAGTACTTGGACAACAACGAGTTTACTTCATTGCATTGATGGATTATACATCCAAATGGGTGGAGTGTGGAATCATTGAAGAGTCTGTGTCAGCTATGAAAGTTGTAAAGTTTCTTGAGGAAATATTCAGTACAGAAGGTGAACCACAAGAATTGATATCTGATAATGGAGTCCAATTCATGTCACAGGAAGTTCAAAGTTTTTTGAAGGAGCAAGCTATTAAACACAACATGACAGCATTATAACATCCCATGGGTAATGATTTGGTAGAAAGAATTAACCGTTTTATAAAAGGAATCATTCAGTTGGCTGTAGTCAATAATTTACCATGGAAAGAGACACTTAAAGAAGCTCTCAATACATATAAAGTCACTCCACACTCAGTGACTGAAGAGGAACCATTCACCCTGATGAGTGGGAGAATTGCCACTAATTGATTACGACCTGAAGTAAAGAAATAAATTTGGAAGAAATTGTGAACAAAGTGAGGAAAAGACAAGATGAATATAAAAAGTATTATGATAAACAGAGCATGGTATGGAAAGCAGAATTGAGAAGGGTGACTGGATTAGGGTTAAAGAACCCAAGAGAGTAATGAAAGGAGAGTCTAGATATCGAGAACCCCAGAGAGTTATGGATTGTTTCAAGGAGTCAGTACTTTTAGAAGATGGCAAGAAGTGGTCTTGCAATGATATCATTTTAGCAAAGAAATATGTAGGAATGAAACAAGTGAGAATCCAAACAGAGTGTTGTTTAAAGACAATATACATCCTCAAAAGTTGCCAGTGGACACAGTACCCCTACAGGTAGTAGAGATGCACCGGGGAAGACAACAAGTCAAGAATTACTTGGATTGATGAGTGGGGAACATTATATATCTTCAAGATACAGGAGAAGTGTGCAGAACTACAAGCAAGACTATATATATTATTAAAGTTGGCGACTATAGGTCTATTAATGGTTGCTTTCAATCATATAATGTGTTGTCTTTCAAATGCATGTGACATTTCAAGACAATTTCGTACACTATAGTAGTTTTTAATTATTGTTGTTTAAATGAATATAGGGAAGGAGATGTTATGATGTAGAATTCTTTGTTGTATTTAGTTCCATTGTTGTCCCTAGTTTCTCCTTTGTATATGGTTCTGGAATCTATATTCCAGAACCATACATGAAATTGCCTGGCTGTGGAAGGTTGGCCTCTTGGGGACTTCCTTCCAATAAACTCACTAAGATAAATATATATATATATGCTGTGAGTCACTTTATTACAGTGCCCTCCTGGCTTGGGTCTTTATTTGACTACAGTAGGTTTCTTTTACCAGAGACCACTCACTTCTGTTTGGGCACTTTCATGTTTGCAAGCGTGGTGTGTTTCCATGGTATGCACAGTGTGGGTGTAACTGTTTTTCATTGTTAGGGATCTTTCACTTTTTTTCTTAAAAAGTGGACATGAATGTAGGCGGGTTCATTGCACGAGGTGGCAATGACAGGGGATGGGATTACCATGGTGGGGGTTGACTACACTGGAGGGGTTTGATTTCTATTTGTGGCTTTTCTTGCCTTTATGTTTGCAGGTCCCCTGCCTGGGCATTGTGCACCCTCATTTGAGAGGCATGATGCCATCATTATCATCATTGTTGTCAATAATTTCATTAACGCTTGTCTACATATTTTGAAATTCTATTATTTATCATTTTTCTCCATATGACAAGCACCCCCCCTTCATTCTGAAATCTCTTATCAATTTGGATCTTGGCACCAACCTGAAAGGGTATTGGCAAAGCCAACAGTTTTTGCTTTTATCTAAGCATGGGATTGGCATTTGCCAGGCAATGCCTTAATGTAGTACCTAGCCATTAATTGGCAACACCAGGAAAATGGCGCGATTACCTGGGCACATGATAGCAGTACCTGACAAAGCTTTTGGCTTTGTTCATGGCTGTTTGTAACAAGACTTTAGTGCAAGGAACACATATATATCAAGTAACTGAAGGAATACTTGGCTAAGCCATTTATTACACCAGTAGAACAATTACAGCTGAAATTAAGCCATTCATTCTCAGCAACCTGCACAAGTGTACTATTACTACGTAATAGAGCTAGTTGAACCATAGCACAGATGGAGGTTCTTTAGGTGGGGCGGGTAAGGTATTGGGTGAGAATGGCCAGAGGGCTTAGCATGGGCATGGTCAATGCATGGGAGGGTAAAATGACCAGAAAACCACCAACAATTGTTTGCCTTTTCACGTCATCTTCCTCTGAGATGTACTCCAATGCAATAGTTTTGTCTTATAGGAATAGCAAACACTAATAAAAATGTCCATCTTCTGTATTAACACACAACTGAAAAGAGGGCTTATCTTTCAATTGTTGTGTTTTAGGAAATTCTTGATTGAATGTGTAGAATTTGTAGAATTAGGGGCTGGTTTAATCATTATTTGCACAAATTACCAATGTGCCTCTCCTCATTTTGCTCAGTTGACCTTTATGTCCATAGCCTTTCGTATGGGAGATCTCACGATGCGTTCTGCAAACATATTGTCAGAGTGGTTGGCATCCTCTTGACAGTCAGCCTCCAGTCTCTTCAGTCTCCTTGCACTCCTGCCTAACACTGATTGAATGTGGGTTATGTCCCCTAGTGTCCCAGGAAGGGTTTCTGAAGAGGATTCTAGCAGACACTCTCACAGGGACCACCTAGATTACTTAGAGTGTGAGGCAATCAGCAGCTAGCCTGTTATCCAAGCCGGTGTCTAATTTCTTCCAATTTCGAATATAACTAATTTCTGACTTTCAAACACTTCTGGACCTTCAAGACATTGTCTGATGTAGGGGTGGATTGGGAAACAAGAAAACAAAAGAGGCCCTGGAAATATTTTTCAAAGTAGCCCCTTATTGCACATTTTCAGCAAATCCAACCCTTTTCATTTGGAAATAAAATAGTTTACCACAAAAAAGTGGCCCAGGGTGCAGAGGCCTACGAGGAAATCTCCAGAGTTCCCTATAGACCAGACCCTGGTCAGAGGACATTTAAGATGTGGCAGACATATTTGGGAATTGATAACCGATATTGAACTCATTTGCGGTTTGTTTACAATGTTGCTCCAGTGGGCCACTTGAAAAAATGCAGCAACACAGTATTTTTCTTCTTTATTCAAGAGCTTATGCAAGCTCCACTGATCTCTTCACAAACATGTTTCTTTCTGTTACTTAGTCTTTTCGAAGAAGCACATTCTAATAGAAGATGCACATCCATATCATTCTACAGTCTGTGTTCTACATCCCTAATTCTTATTATGTAGAATACTACACATCTCCTTTCTTTACAGATTTTTACAATGTTTAATGAAACAAAACAAGGAAAATGTGAAACACAAACAAAATGAGTTAAACAGAATGCAATTTAGGATTTCATATATAAATACTTTGACAGCATTGTAATTACATTGCATTTGGATTAGAATCCTAATACATGAATACTTTTAAACATTGCATATACATTTTATTCGGAACAACATATTAAATAATCAGTGCACATAATCCCTCAGATATGAAGGTCTGCAACACTCTCTTTTTGGGTGACCACAGTCACCTCAATTTCTTGGACTATTACTTGACCTCACCCTTCCTTTATTGTAGCACTTGGCTTCACTGTGACAGACTCTGTTGCTGTTTCAGACCTTGGCATCTGTGGTTTTTACAGCCCAAGTAATCATTTGACTACTTTAATTGGTTCAGACCAATTCAAGACTCCTTCCTTCCTCCTTTGAGGAAGTTTGATATGTACTATATCTTCTACCTCAAACATCCTCCTTTTTGTGGCTTTTGTGATATCACATCTCTCTTTATTCTGTATTTGTCTCTTACTAATGTTATCTCTAACAGTCTGAAAATCTATTCTTCTCACATCTGCCCTACCGAATCAGGTAGGGTATACTCTTGTATTGGGTTTCCTTTCCCTGAGCATCTCAAATGGTGAAATAACAGTTCTGGAATGAGGAGTAAATCTATATGCCACCTCCACCTGATCAGCAGCTTTCCCCTAGTTCTTGCTTTCAGCAACGGGTCCTTTAACGCTGTCTTTGATGACTCTGTTAAATCTTTCTACTATCCTGTTTGTATCGGGATGATAAACTAAACTGGTCATATGCTGTATACCATTTCCTTTTAGGAACCTTTCTATTTCCTCCAAAATCAATTGCACACCATTATCCCTAAAAACAATTGATAGATAACCCTCTCTCAAGAAAATCTAAAATAAATAATTTTATTATGTCTCTTGTAAATATGTTATTTACCCATGAAGTTTCAATCCAAATGGATAACATATCAACTAAACAATACACTATCTTAAATTTCTTTGTGTCTGTACTGGTCCTACAATGTCCTATCCTACATGTTTCCATGGAATCTCGGGAATGGACATAAGTGTCATGGGTTCTGCTCTCGGGACAAAACTCTTGCCAGATTCTTCACAAACATAGCACTCCATGACTCTCCACTTGCAAATCCATGCCTGTCCACCAGATATGTTGCCATAATAATTTTTTTAATTTTTGACCTAGCGTGGTGACCCTCATAAGCCCTAGCCAAAACATTGTCTCTTACTCTGTCAGGAGGAAATAACGTATCCTCTCATCAACATACATCCTTTACAATGTCATTCATCAAACACCAACTTTATAGTTTCAGAGATAGATCCTCCCCTTATTTGATGACCTTTTATCCCACACTCAGTGAGCTCTTTGGTGTCTCTCAACACTTCATCCTTCGAAAACATAATATACAAAGAACATCATTGAATAATTGGTACATAACTCACTGGAAAACTGCTGCAGCAGACACTAGACCGAAGGACATGCATTTACATTGAACCAACCGTTCAGGTGTAATACACTCTGTGATATTCCTATAGTATGGATGTAGAACTATTTGATGGTATGCAGATCTTAAATCTGAAGTACTCATCCTTTTTTCACCCTTTATTGTGCCCAACATTTCTGCAATATTTGGTAATGGATGCCTATCAGGTATCAAAAAATATATACAGGGAACGGATTACCCCTCCCTTACCCCTTTACACAATTTGTCATAGCACCCCTACCTGGCTCAATGCTTAATTATTTTTCAGCATTAATCAACAGAGCATCATATTAACCAAACTATCACTGTGTTCCTTTTTTGTGTTTTAAAGGTTTTTTGTTTGTTTCCACATATATATTTAGAAACAGACATATTCAATCCAACAGTCTCTCAACAAACAATGACACTCTAAAAATGTGTGCTTAGTGGTTAGTACAAGGTGACTTTTTCAGTTATAGTACACCGTTTTTTCTAGAACCGTTTGACATATTTCATCATAGTCAAAAACCACATGTGGTCTGTGCCTCGACTCAAGGAGATTGATAAACTAGATTTTCACCAAGTCCAACTATTTTCATAGGATTTTTTGTACAGGCATAGGTTTATTGTGGTGTGTCCTTCATGGGAAAAAATCACTAGTTAACCCTTGTTCTCCAGTCATATAGATGTTGACACATGTTTTGGCCACTCTACTGTGATACACCTTTTCCAAGCAGTCTCCCTCCACTTTTTATTGGCCCTTCATCAGCACATGAACATTTCTTAATGTAAGAATCAATTTGGTGTACCCCAAATTTTTCATAGACACTATAAACAAGAAAAACACAAAATATTCTTAAATCCTAAATTGATCTTGTTTTGTACTGTGCAATTTTTAAACTGTTCAATAAGTCTGTAATAGGTATGTAGTCTACTAACCTGAATCTTAACATGGGTTGTGCAGGGGAGACATTTAATTCATTATCTTCTGTCTTTCAAACAGGATTGAGATCTCTTCTGTTCTATTGAAAAAACATTGATCACTTATTACACTGCCATTTTATTTGGCTTGCTTGCTATTCCTCAAGTTATTATGTTACTGACCTGCACAAAAAACGATGGCTCCTCTGCCAATGGTTAAAACTCTGGCACACTTGTCATCCTTAAAGCTTTTTTTTCACACTAAAAGGAAAAAAAGGGTTTAAACTATAATAACATTCAGGCCTTTTGATGTCATGTGTTTTGCTTACCAAACAATCTTTATATTACTGACCTTCACATCAAAGATGGTTAGTGTACAACTAAGTCTGGCACTCTTAATTACTTCCTTATGTGTTGTGTCTATCTGAAAGCAAGGAGAATTGAATTATGATTACCTTCCTACGCTTCTGTCATATATATTGCGCATTCAATATTTTATAATGCACTTTGGTGACTTTTGTGTTATTGCAGAATACTTTATTATTAATATTATGGTTGCACATCGCTGTCAACAATGCTGTCAAAAGAATGCGTTTGGTAATATACCATTTGGCTGACCACAAAAGTGATGGGTTGAAGGTTTTGAATGAATCTAAACCCCTGGCAATTGCTCTGGGCCAACCTTCCAACCACCGTTTTTTAGCCCGTCTGCACCATTGCAAAAGGGGACCAACCATGTGCAAATCAGTCAGCAGCTGCCGCCACCGAAGGTAGCAGCCCAGCCCGAACTGCTAGGACAGGTCCCCTCTGCACAGAAAACCAAGCAACCCCAGACATGTTTCGGCCTTGTTGGACCTCCTCAGTGAGGTGCAGCCTGGTTCCCTGTGGCGCAGCGAGCAATATACCATTTGGCATCATAACTTCAATAGTTTCAAAAAACCTCCCTGCACCGCTAGGACTCCTCCATTATGTTTAAGCACAAGAAAAGTCAAACTCCTCATGCAGTAATTTCTAATTTAGCTGGTTTTGAAAAACACTTACCTTCTTTGTCTTCGCCTCCTGCGAGCGCCCGGTGTGCAATTTCTTCTGTTGTGATTTTCGAACATAACTTGGGTCGCTCACTAATTTGGAATCCTCGTTTCCATGCTAAGCCTGATGTCGTAATGGGGTGGAAATCTTAAGAGGGGCATGCCTACATACATCCATACTTATTTCAACTCATCTTTTTTTAGAAAAAGAGTGCTTTGTCTTTGTCATAGATTTAATTCAGATGTCTGATGTACTGTCAAACCTATATTTCTGGAAAAACTATTTTTTGCACACTCTTTTAACAGCGTTTCCCATAACAGTAATAAGTTGTGTGATTAATTACATCACCTCCTGATTATCTCTAGGTTGATAATGACTCTAAACACAGGATCAATGCAAAACAGAATTTGTATCTATGGGACCTACTCCTATTTGTGCTGCTAGTGGTTCGATGTATTATTCACACTTGTTGGAGGATAACAAAAGTCTTGTTTGTTTGGCTGGATTGTTAAGACAGTGGAAAAAAAGTTGGAAAACATATATATACAAGTATGGATCTTCTTTGCTCCTTCAGAATTTTAATTTTTGATTTTTACAGATTTTGATTTTTGTAAACCTTACTCCTGCCAATATTTAGGATCTTGTCATACACCTTCATGATGTTACCAAGATTTTTTTAACAAATATGGTTTGCCTGCCATGAACACATCAGCAATGTAACAGTGCCATCCACCAATCTGTGTGCTACAAGGGTTTATTTACTTTGTTGTAAATAATTCTTAACTCATGATGGTCCATATACAAGTTTGCTATATCGTGGGCAAAAGTTGACCCCATACTTGTACCATGTCTCTGGTTGTAGTGTTTCCCCTTAAATAGAAAGTAGTTCTCTGTGAGCACAATCTTAATACACTCAAGTAATAAATTCCTGTGTATCTGATTAGATCCGTCAACGTGTTGGTCTAAGTATTCCTTCATTCTCTACATCTAAAGACACTAACAAGTAATCTTGGTCGATATTCATTTTCCCTATGATGTTGATCATTTCTGTAGTGTCTATCACAAAGGATTACATCTTCCTTACCAAAGAACTTAGAAATAAATCAGAATAAATGGAAAGATGCTCTAAGATTGATCCAATTGCTGAAATAATTTGTCTGCCGGAGGCGTGACACTGTTTTTATGCATCTTGGTAAGAAGTAAAAAGCTGGAATTGTGGCATCATCTTGTAAATGCTTAGATGCCGATCTTTCTTCTTTTTTTATAAATGATCACAATGGTTGTTTTTTGAGATTCATAGTTTCTTCGTCTCTACCAGAATTTTGTTTTCAAAAGCCAGTATGGCTGAGTTTACCATAGCCGCTAAGGGCAAAAAAGTTGAAGGTGGTTTTAAACCTGTGACACATCCTTCTCTAGCAGATTCACTGCTATATGTGCAAATGAAATATTTAAGTAATCTGACAATTATTTTAACTCTACTTATGTTTGGAAATGATCAGAACGCGTTGTCGGCATGAAAATTAGTCCTTTACTTAGGACACCTGTTTCATGGCAAGAAAACATGTGATTCATTAAACTGAAAAGGGGTATCACCATTTTGATTGTTGTCTGGAATTCCATTGGTGGGTCTGTATTCTCTATTCTCCCTGCTGTCTGTTCCTGCCTCGTCTGCCTTGTCTGAGAAAATACTGTGGTTGTTGTTCTGGAGGAGCTGCAGAAGAGGTGGAAGCCCCTACATTGCTTGCCTTGTAATCACTCTAATTGGAACAGTTGGAAGTGTCTGAGAAAGTCACAAATATCCTCCCCATATTGGCCATATTATTAATCCTGTTCACATTTTATGAGGTTTTATTCTGTACTTCATAGTAATTTTCAGCAAGATATGGATCTGTTTTTTCTTCTTTGTAAATATCAAATATCTTTTTTTAGTTTCCAATTTTTTTATCTAATGTGAGCTGTTTAAATTTCCCAGTTTCATCATTGATTTTCTCTAATTTTGTTTTGATTTCCTTTATCCCACTTTCTTGTTGAATTTTACTTTCCAGAGTGCCAAGTTCCTCCTTCTGTTTCTTTGTCTTCTCTTGCACGCTCTTGATAATCAATATCACCCAATCTCTGAAGCATTTGTTTTGACTCCATTAAAATTAAGCTTGAATTTCAGATGGTCAATGAAGACTCTTGGTACATCACGTACTTGGAGTCCTTCTGTTATTACACCCACTTTTAAATATTGCAGCATCAGTGTCATGATCTCTGCTTCCAAAAGATCAGGACTTGCCCGACTGCCTTGGAAGCAGACCCATAACCCCGGTTCCGAGTGCCAGCCAGTCCCAATTGGGACCTTTTGGACCCTGTCCTGGCGCCAGTGGCACCAGGCTCATAAAGATGCCCAGTCCCAGCGCTGGAAGCGCCGGGCTCATAATGCTTGGGTGGACTTACCTGCAGCAGACCATGCTGCTTACTTACCTGCCAGTTGAGCCCCTGATCCTCTTCTGTTTGGGACTACTTTTCCTGTTGGGTGGGGCAGGAGCCACTCCCTAGGTTCAGAACACTGGAACTCTTCTGGAAAGCAGGAACTCTTTTCTTACCTAGGCGAGGCTGAGGAAGGAGACACCTAAGCACTACAGGAGGCTATTTAAACCACACCCGATGGATGAATCTTGCTTTGCGTTATTCTGCATTCTCTGCAGCAGAACGCTCATCGTGTCTTCTGCTTCTGATCCTGGGCCTAAGGGAACAAAGGCTTACCATCCTGGAATCCAGTCTTCAGCAGCACCTGTAAAGACAAAGAAAGAACAGGTTAGCACTACGGTCTTCAGTGGCAGCGCATCTCTTACCTGGTCCATCGGCTGTCACCAACGCCTCGCGCTGCATTCCGGCATCTGAAAGACAAAGGCTTACCTACTCTTCGCATGCTCCGGAGGTCTTCGCACTGCATTCCGGCATCTGAAAGACAAAAGCTTACCAGCTCTTCGCACGCTCCAGAGGCCTTCGGCGCTGCATCCCGCATCTGAAAGACAAAAGAAGGTGCGTTTAAAGACATTGGGCAACTTTATTACTCACGTGCCATTACTCCTTCCCACGCCGAATCCAGTGGGTATTCCAGCACCCTTCAGCTTCTCTAAAGCTCCGAACTTGTACCTGCAAGATAAAAGGGACAGTTAGTGCGCATCGTGAAGCAGGCTACAAGCGCTTACTTACGTGCTTCCAGGCGCTTCTATTCCTCACGCGGGTTCGATCCTCAACTCTCATCAGCCCGCCATCCGCCATCGCCGGAACCCAGCAAAACAAGAGATATCATTACAAAAGACTTTTAAGACATTTGAAGTGCCCAGAACTTACCGTTCGTGCAGTTAACGACGGACAGCAGTCCTCTGAGGTCAAGAGGCCTGCACCCTTATCCAGTGAAGAAACTGGTTACCGCGCCCTGCCCCGAGGCAGATGGAGAGCTCGGCGTTCACTTACCTAAGGTGAGGACGTTAACCTTTGGGGTTCTACAGGAGAAGAGAAAGGGAAGAGGAAAGAGGCACCCAATAACCCCAGTTCATTAATCCCATATTTTCTATCTGCAGACATCTTACTCTTCGAGTCAGACATACAGTGCACAGAGGTCCAGCCCAAAGAGCCAACCGTGTGTTACACATCACCTTTGAAGATACGGCATTCACCCAGTCAAGACCGGCGCCTCTGCGGGAATCAGGTGAGCGTTACAGAACGCAGAGCCTACCGCAAAACTCCCACCCAGGCGCTATGGAAACCTCAGATACCGACCAGCTAGCCCAGTTACTTGGGGAACTAAGAGCAAAAGTGCATGCAGCCCGTCAGGAAACGAATGCTCTAAGAAGGGAACTGATTATTTCCAAGGAGCGAACAGACGATCTCGCTAGACAATTGCTACAGTCACAAGCCGGACAAACTCCGTTACCCGCATCAGGGGCAAATCTTCCTTCAACATTCTCTACGAACCCAGTGCCGATCAACCTACCTGGGAATGTACCTCTGGCTCCGCCCGAACGATTTTCTGGTGACCCAAAGAGGTTTGCAGTATTTATTAATCAGTGCCGG
The DNA here is from genome assembly GCF_040938575.1 of Ambystoma mexicanum. Lineage (NCBI taxonomy): Eukaryota > Metazoa > Chordata > Amphibia > Caudata > Ambystomatidae > Ambystoma > Ambystoma mexicanum. The sequence continues at coordinate 199,443,472 of NC_090923.1, forward strand.
TTGCACTTCTTATGCCGGCCAGCAGCCTTTCCAACCGATCAAGCTAAGGTAGCTTTCGTGCTTTCGTACCTTAGTGGCAATGCGGCAGACTGGTCGATCCCTCTAGTTAATCAAGATGATCCGGTTCTCCATGATTTTCAAGCTTTTCAGCTCAGTATGGAAAAACTGTTTGCAAGACATTCACAGGGGCAGGCCTTGGACAATGAGCTCCTTTCATTGCGACAGGGTAATCAAGACCTTTTGGCTTATATTGCGTCTTTCAACAGACTGATAGTGGAAACTCGATGGCCTGAGGACAAAAGGATTACGCTGTTTTATAGAGGTCTACGTGGAGAGCTCAAAGATGTGTTAGCCCAAGTAGTGAATCCCCCGCAAGACTGTTCGGACTATATTGACTTAGTCGTTCAAATTGACCACAGACTGCAGAACAGGAAGGCCGATCGTTCCAAGTTTGATGCTCGAGTATTTTCCAAACCACCAACTCCTACCAAAGGAGTAGACTCCGGGGAACCCATGCAAATAGGGGGCCTGAAAGGACCACTAACACAAAAGGAGCGGGAAAGGAGAAAACAGCTGCAATTATGCCTCTATTGCGGAAACTCGGGGCACTTTCTTCGAGACTGTCCGGTGAAACCAGCCAAGAAGGCAGTAGGAGCTGCAGTTACCAGGGTCACAAACTCTGAGCAGGGAAACGACCTTGCCCGACAAGAATAGAGGTCCTCTTGCCGAGCGTTAAAACCAGTTCCGTGACCTCGCATTTCGTGATACCTATGGTCCTCATTAGCCCTGAACATCCGGATCGATTACATGCGATTGAAGCTTACGTCGACAGCGGTGCCATCGGCAATTATGTGGATTATGAAATGGTTTTGAGGATGAATCTGACTCTTTGTCCAAAGGCTGTAAAGGACGTCATTACTACGGTGGATGGTACGGAGATAGCCTCCGGACCAATAACGCATGCCACCCAAGAAGTGACGCTAGTAAGTCAAGATGGACACCATGAGAAGATCGTGTTCGATGTGATCAAGGCCCCTCAGTTCCAGATTATTCTAGGAATTCCTTGGTTAGAGAAGCACAATCCTCAGATCGATTGGCGAGCAAGAACGGTCCAGTTTCCAGAATGTGTCTCTACTTGTCACCCTCGACCTGGTGTTGCACTGGCAGCAATCTCCTCGGAGGCTCCCCAGTTACCTCCTGAATACCTAGAATTCCAAGATGTTTTCCGGAAGGATCAGGCTAACTCTCTACCTCCTCATAGGTCTTATGACTGCCAGATAGACCTAATACCTGGATCTACTCCTCCTTGTAGTAGAATTTATGCCCTCACCGAGCCTGAGAATCTTCACCTCCGACAATACCTGGATCAATACCTAGCGAATGGGTTTATTCGTCCTTCCAAGTCCCCTGCTTCCTCAGCTTTGTTCTTCGTTCCAAAAAAAGAAGGGGACCTTAGAACTTGTATAGATTATCGTGCTCTGAACCAGATCACCGTTAAGAATAGATATCCGTTACCTTTGATCCCTGAACTCCTGGACCAAGTCAGAAAAGCATGCATATATACAAAGCTGGATCTTAGAGGAGCCTACCACCTGGTACGAGTAAAAGAGGGCGATGAATGGAAGACGGCCTTCCGCACCAAGTATGGGCTATTTGAATATCAGGTCATGCCCTTCGGACTTTGCAATGCCCCGGCCGCCTTTCAATATTTTATGAACAATGTCCTCAGAGAGCTCATAGATGTGTGCGTTGTTGTTTACATTGACAACATCCTCGTTTATTCTCCATCGGAAACTGAACATCGGAAACACGTGAAAATGGTCCTCGAGAGATTGCGTCAACACAAACTTTTCGCTAAATTGGAAAAATGTGTTTTCAACGTGACTGAAGTTGAATTCTTGGGATTCATATTATCACCTAGCGGAGTGCGTATGGATTCAAAGAAGGTCGATGCAATTCTCAAATGGCCATCGCCATCCTCCGTAAAAGGTGTTCAAAGCATGTTAGGCTTCGCTAACTTTTACCGCAGGTTTATCCCCGAATTCTCTCGAATAGTCCAGCCCATCACCGCCTTGTTAAAGAAAAACAAACGTTTTGAATGGTCTACCGAGGCGGAACAAGCTTTCCAGAATTTGAAGACTAGATTTATCTCTGTACCGATCTTAAAACATCCTCGCCCAGAACTCCCCTACATCGTTGAAACTGATGCTTCGAGCCTTGCCATGGGGGCAGTTCTATCACAAATGGACCCAGTAACCAATCAGTTGCATCCCAAGGCATTTTGGTCCCGCAAATTCTCGCCTCCTGAAATCAATTACACTATTACTGATAAGGAACTCCTAGCTATCAAGTCCGCCTTTAAGGCTTGGCGGCATTATCTTCTGGGGGCCCGACACACCATTACTGCGATAACAGATCACCGAAACCTGCAATATTTGAAAACCGCAAAAGCTCAATCCTCTAGGCAACTCCGTTGGGCACTATTCTTTGCCGAGTTTGACTTCATAATTACCTATCGACCTGGTACAAAAAACGGTAAAGCTGATGCCCTTTCTCGGATGGGAGTGGAAGAACATTTGATCAATCCTAAACCTGTACCTATCATTCCCGAACAAAGAATTCTAGGTGTAATCGCCACACAATCCATAGAGGAAGTTAAGGATAAAGCCAGGCTACTGGTAACTCCAGCAGACATACATAATTGGCATCTGCAGGGAAAGGACTTTACGGTGAAGGACAACCTATTATATTTCCAAGAACGGTTATACCTGCCCAGCACAGACTTACAGAAAAAGGTAATCTCTTGTTATCACGATTCTTTAATGGAAGGACATCCCGGTATGACCAAGACCTCGGAAAAGATCAAGCGCTACTTCTGGTGGCCGTCTTGGAAAAAAGATATCAGAGACTTTATAATGTCCTGTGGAGTATGCGCCCAAAACAAGAGTCAAAAGGAAAAACCAGCCGGCCTCTTACGCCCTATTGACATCCCACCTCGCCCTTGGCATACGCTTTCTATGGACTTCATCACCGATCTACCTCCATGCTCCGGATACAATACGATCCTAGTAATCGTGGACCTATTCTCCAAGATGGCGCATTTCATTCCACTCAAAGGCTTACCAACAGCAGCAACTCTGGCCCGAGAATTTCTCGAAAACATCGTCCGACTGCACGGTTTTCCTTCAATTCTCATTTCGGATCGAGGTAGTCAATTTATTTCTCATTTTTGGCGAAGTTGCTGTCGGTCGGCTCAAATTGATGTGAGACTTTCGACCGGCCACCACCCTCAAACCGACGGACAAACCGAGAGGACTAATCAAACTCTGGAACAGTATTTGCGCTGCATGCTGCAACAAACTGAAAAAACTTGGAAAGATATCCTTTGGATAGCCGAATATGCCTACAATAACTCTGTCCACTCGGGAACTGGGAAGACCCCGTTTTTTCTTTTATACGGTAGTCACCCTCGAACCTCGGAGTTGGATCCACTCCAAGATCTTGGAACGCCAGCAGTAGACCACCTGCATTCTACAATCACCCAAGCCTTTAAGGAAGCCGTTTCTCACCTTCAAAGGGCTAAAGAACAATACAAGAAAGGAGCAGACCAACATCGGAAGGAAGCCCCCCAATATCAAGTAGGAGATCAAGTCTGGTTATCCACCAAATATCTACCTCTAAAAGGACCACGCATATTCAACCCCAGATAACTTGGTCCCTATTCCATCACTACCATAGTAAATCCAGTAGCGGTCAAGTTGGACTTGCCCCCTCACATGAAGATTCATCCGGTCTTCCACGTCTCTCTATTAAAACCCGTGCAACCTCAAACCCGACTAACTGAATCTCCAAAACCTATTCTAGTTGATGGAGAACTCGAGTTTGAAGTCAAAAGCATCCTGGATTCCAAGATCTCCAAATCTAAACTATTTTACCTGATTGACTGGAAAGGCTACGGTCCCCAAGAAAGATCCTGGGAACCTGCAGAATATGTCCACGCCCCTCGTCTAATCAAAAGATTTCATCGAACATTTCCTAACAAGCCCAAACCCCCGGAGAAGCCCGGTTTGGGAGGGGCCTTGAGGGGGGGTGCTGTCATGATCTCTGCTTCCAAAAGATCAGGACTTGCCCGACTCCCTTGGAAGCAGACCCATAACCCCGGTTCCGAGTGCCAGCCAGTCCCAATTGGGACCTTTTGGACCCTGTCCTGGCGCCAGTGGCACCACGCTCATAAAGATGCCCAGACCCAGCGCTGGAAGCGCCGGGCTCATAATGCTTGGGTGGATTTACCTGCAGCAGACCATGCTGCTTACTTACCAGCCAGTTGAGCCCCTGATCCTCTTCTGTTTGGGACTACTTTTCCTGTTGGGTGGGGCAGGAGCCACTCCCTAGGTTCAGAACACTGGAACTCTTCTGGAAAGCAGGAACTCTTTTCTTACCTAGGCGAGGCTGAGGAAGGAGACACCTAAGCACTACAGGAGGCTATTTAAACCACACCCGATGGATGAATCTTGCTTTGCGTTATTCTGCATTCTCTGCAGCAGAACGCTCATCGTGTCTTCTGCTTCTGATCCTGGGCCTAAGGGAACAAAGGCTTACCATCCTGGAATCCAGTCTTCAGCAGCACCTGTAAAGACAAAGAAAGAACAGGTTAGCACTACGGTCTTCAGTGGCAGCGCATCTCTTACCTGGTCCATCGGCTGTCACCAACGCCTCGCGCTGCATTCCGGCATCTGAAAGACAAAGGCTTACCTACTCTTCGCATGCTCCGGTGGTCTTCGCACTGCATTCCGGCATCTGAAAGACAAAAGCTTACCAGCTCTTCGCACGCTCCAGAGGCCTTCGGCGCTGCATCCCGCATCTGAAAGACAAAAGAAGGTGCGTTTAAAGACATTGGGCAACTTTATTACTCACGTGCCATTACTCCTTCCCACGCCGAATCCAGTGGGTATTCCAGCACCCTTCAGCTTCTCTAAAGCTCCGAACTTGTACCTGCAAGATAAAAGGGACAGTTAGTGCGCATCGTGAAGCAGGCTACAAGCGCTTACTTACGTGCTTCCAGGCGCTTCTATTCCTCACGCGGGTTCGATCCTCAACTCTCATCAGCCCGCCATCCGCCATCGCCGGAACCCAGCAAAACAAGAGATATCATTACAAAAGACTTTTAAGACATTTGAAGTGCCCAGAATTTACCGTTCGTGCAGTTAACGACGGACAGCAGTCCTCTGAGGTCAAGAGGCCTGCACCCTTATCCAGTGAAGAAACTGGTTACGGCGCCCTGCCCCGAGGCAGATGGAGAGCTTGGCGTTCACTTACCTAAGGTGAGGACGTTAACCTTTGGGGTTCTACAGGAGAAGAGAAAGGGAAGAGGAGAGAGGCACCCAATAACCCCAGTTCATTAATCCCATATTTTCTATCTGCAGACATCTTACTCTTCGAGTCAGACATACAGTGCACAGAGGTCCAGCCCAAAGAGCCAACCGTGTGTTACACATCACCTTTGAAGATACGGCATTCACCCAGTCAAGACCGGCGCCTCTGCGGGAATCAGGTGAGCGTTACAATCAGCTGCCCATGGGACTCTGCTCTGATCCATTTTTTTCTTTTTTTTGTGATTAATTCAAGGTCATTGGTCTGGGGATTAGTCATCGCACCACTTGGACGAGTGGCAAGGAGAGATCAAACCCAAACAATTTCTGAAAGTGTCCTTCAGAGAAAGCTTCTGTATTTACATTCTCCATGACTTAGATTCAAAGTTAGAACCCACCAACCAAAGGGTTGTCCACACACATATATGTAAGATGTGGGTACTTGTCACATTTGTTTTGTTGTTGGGGGATCAGTTTAAATATAGGAAGATGTAAATAGCACAAAATATATAGAGGAAAATGATTACCCCCCCTCCCTTACACATTCACACAATTTGTGATAGCACCACTACCCCATCGACAGAGCATCTTATTATCCAAAATATCACTTTATTCATTTTTTGTGTTTTAAATTGTTTTGGTAAGTACCAATATCTTACATATATACCTATCAGGAATGACAGAGCAGTTCACTGACCATAAATCAATAAAAAGCTTTAGTTTCTGTTGGCTTTGTGTACAATGGCAAGTGGAGACACCCATTTAGAGAAATATGATTTTCAATCACTCATTCCTCTCCATCTCTTCAAGTTCTTTCTTTACAGCAAGTCTTAGAATTATGAGAACAGAACTCGCTTTCTGTACTACAGGAATACAATCTGATTTCATCCTTATATTGTGCAAGTAAACTCTAAAACAACCTAGTTTTTCTCTAAATACTTCATGAGTCTCAACAACAGACATTACATTTCCATTCATACCATCGACTGCATATGCTGTTTCTTCTGTATTGGAGTCTAGTTTTATTTTGAATCTGTTTTGATGAGACCAGCTCAATAGAGGGAGGGTCCCTTTATGTGAAACATAGACTCTCCCTTTGGTAATCCTATCTGTAAACTGCTTAGTAGTCCAAAACTAACCCGGTAAATCAATGTGTTTCCCACTATATGCCTCTGGTCTGATGTCCACCTGATAAAGTTCATATTTCTTATGTAACTTTGCATTGAACATTTTCTTTAGCATTAAAATGTACCTTGCACCAGAATTTATGAACATTTCAAGTCTATGCCCTATATTTTAATATTTAGCATCGGCTTCTCTACATCAGCATCCTCATCAGCAATGCTGTTAATAAATTCTTCCTCTACAACACACGTACTTTCTTCGAGATCATCACACAACTCATCCACACACTGCACATTATATTAACTTGTCCTGCAGCAGTTCATGAAATAACCTCTCTTATTGCATTTTTTACTAATAGCTTTGACTCCGGGACATTTGTTACTATTGTCAAAGTGATTCAGGCTATCACAATGGAAGGAACTCTTCCTGTCCTCATCATCCCTCTTCTCTTTGAACCTGGAACCTTTCCTTTTGACAAGTGGTTCTTTTTCACAAACTGTGTTACTTGTATGACTAATACTTCCATAACTTGTACTTCATCTACTTTCTTTAGATCAGGCTCTGTCCTTATTTTCTAATTCTCTGACATGCTTGTGAGTTTGTTCAACTTCTTTCACAACTCTGAGTACTTGTTCAAGGGGAGAATTGCTTTAAGACCATAAGGCCTCCTGAACTTTACTATGAACACAATCCAACATAAGCTTATCATGAAGTCTCTCACTCAGAGTAGCACCACACTCACAATTAGTAGCTAACCCCCTCAAGGCTGTTATGTACTGCTCCGCTATCTCATTAAGTTGTTTTTTTTTTTTTTTTTTTTTTTTTTTTTTTTTATTTTTTTTATTTTGCTTCTATCAATTCAATGATTTTGCAAAAACAGAATAAGCAGGCAGTCAAAATTTCTTTTCTAGTCTTTTCTAGTCTTTCTTTGTCAGTTTATTTCAATTTGAAGCAAGAGTTTTGGGCTTTGCAGTTTCCCTTTTAGACTTGAGGTCTGATTGGATTCCGCACTCATCTTGTACTTTTTTTTTTTTTTTCATTAAGTTGTTGATTCCTTCTTCCAAAACAATGAGCCTCATTACAAGTGCAGCGGTAAGGGGTTAACGGCGCCGGTAAGGATGCCGGTGCAATTAACCCCTTATCACTGCATTAGGAGGTTCTTTAGCGGGAGCCGCTAAAGGACCAGGGAGCTAACAACGGCCCGTTATTAGCTCCCTCCCCATTCCCATTGAGCCCTATGGGGGCTCGAATGGGGATGGGTATTTTGAATGAGGAATTACCAGGTCCTCCAAGGTTGGAATGGCCCGGTAATTCCTTATTCAAGGAACCCGGACCCGAGTTTGGAGGTAGCCATGGAACTAATAGCACCATGGCTACCTCCAAACTCGTAATGAGGCCCAATATCTCTCTAAAATTATGCTGATTGTCTTCTCATAATGTTTGACTAACATCACTATACACTTGTCATATTCAGATAAACCACTAGACTCTAGGGCAGACAATTGTGGTAAATTTTCAAACTGTTCTTGCCCATAATTCCTTAAACAACCCATGAGTAAACAGGTCTTTCTACACTGGCAAAATGCAAACCATGTACTGCTAGAACATAATGTTCAAATTGCTTCATTCACCTTTTCCATGGAATGTTAGGTTCTCATTAGAACTCCAAAAAATAATTAGAAGGTGGAACACCGTGCATTTTGTATGTTTGTACTGATTGCTTATGGTGCGATAGGTATTGCAGAGATATATATACACCAAATGCTGTGAAAGCAGTAAGACTGTCAGCGACAAAGTGGCATCTACTGTTGCACCCTATAATTCAACACACTAGTATAAATAACAAGAACATAAGGTTGTTCTACATCACAAACTTTCAAAAGATATTAACAATACCCAAATTAGAATACTACTAGGTGAGCAGATTAGTCACACTAATTAGTTAATTCATGCAATATCAATTTAAGGTGACTGATAACACAGCGTTGAGATCACACTGCAGGTGAATGTTCCTGATCGTGCAGGAAGAGGACGATCCCAGTTACCTTCACGGGCAACAATAGGGGTTTGTTGAAATGTTAATGACAAATAGGTGGCTGACTCTTACTAATATACTAAAATGAAGTGGTTCCTCTAATTGCAGAGACAATAACTTTGCCAGTAGAATCCTGATGAGCAATGCCTTCTTTAACACACATTGGCCCTCATTACGACCCTGGCGGAAAGGGACTGACCTGACCGCCATAGCGTAAATAGCGTTTCCGCCATTGCACGACAGAGCAAAGTGCGGCTAATTCCGACCCATCGGGCACGAGCACTACGCCATGGCGGAAGTGCAAAGTCCGCGATGGCGGAAATGTCCCCAAAACGGCCCTCACCGCCGCCGTACGTCGCCCTAGGTGCAATTCCGCCACCCATCTTAGCGGTCACCGTAATGAGCGGCAGTCGGAAAGTACGGTGACCGTAAATATACGGAAACGGAAGTAAAAACATGGTCCCGGAACGGGAAACAGCACGCCGTACACCTATAAAAACACAATTTCCACACAACCATTAAAAATACTACCCTGAGACTCATCCCAACCCGTCATCCACCCTAGTGAAACCAATAAAAATGGGAAAAGTAGCAAAAAAAGCGTGCGACCGCAAGCGGCAGGTCCACTTCTCCCGTGAGGAACTCACCGTGCTCACAGAGACCCTCCAGGAGAATGCTGCCGTCGTCTTCTCGACGCAAATGACCAGGACGGCACTTGCGAACAAGAAGGCCATATGGGCCCTGGTGGCACAGCGGGTAAGTGCGGTGGGGACCGCACCCCGCAACCCACAGCAATGCAGAAAGCGATGGGACGACTTGCGGATACGCGTACGGAGCATACTATCCGCCAACCGTAACATTGCCACAGCTACCGGGGGAGGATCGGAATCACCCATCAAGTTGACCCCCTGGGAAGAAATCTGTGCCTCCACCATTGGAATGGAGAGTATAGAGGGAGTCGGAGGGATGGAGAAAGGAGTGCAGACATCCGAAGAATCAGGTAGGTGGGCCAAATAAAACAATGCTAAATCCACAATGTCCAATCATGTGAAGTACCATGTGTCCACATAGTGCAACAGAAACACATGTCCAGGAGAACGTCCACATACATAGGCCTGATAGCACACTTTAAAAGTCACATTAAATACATAAATAATTAAAAATCCTAAAAACACCCTCTACACGTGCAGCAGGCACACCCTAACTGCAGGCTGCAAAACAACTGCATCCTCAATCCACACAAAAATGAAACCACCTCCAAGGCCCCAACCCAAATCACCCTCAGGTACCACCCCAATGCATGTGATACATTGCCATTCCAATTTCCACAGAACCATCAATAACGCTCGCACTCCTTTACTCCACCACAGGGTCCGAATCAAACGACGAGCTCCAGGACACCCCTACCAGCACACCTGCAAAGAGGGCCAAGACCAACGGCCAAAGACCCTCCACCTCAGCTGCACGCATCAAGACACGGCAGCAGCACAAATCAAGTGGCAGCACACAGGAGGGAACTTCAACAGGCACCCTAGCAGCCAGCATGCCCACAACAGCACCACCACAGGTCCCCCCAATGGATGCCACAGAAGGCACTGCTTCTGGTGGCAGCAGCACCATAGGTGACACTGCATTAATGGCAGCATGCTCCGACACAGAAAACGGGGATGTCGAAGTAAGATCCATCCATGACCTGTCTCAATCCCCCTGTCTGTTCCATCCCGTACACCATGAGGATACCACGCAGGGGCACCCACAAGACGACGACTGGCCATCCCCCACAAGCCCTGTGGCAAGGCAACATGAGGTGACCAGCCCCTCTGTGACACCACCGCAAATGGCCATGGCACAGCAGAGGCAACAGTCCCTCGACCAGGTGATCGTGCAACAGCAGCAACTGGCCACGCTCCTCAAGGACCATGCTGATGAATGTGGGGGTACTAAGGCAGCCATAGAAACATCAACTGAGACACTTAGGGCAGAAATGGAGAGAAGTACAGAGACACTAAGGGCACAAATGGAGAGAAGCACCGAGAGCCTGAGGGGGGAACTGCATGCGATGTCCAAAGACGTATGTGCTGAACTTGCCGCTGTGCGCCGTGTGCTCACTGAGCTCTCACAAACCCTTAGGGACATGCATGGACGTGAGCAGGCAGAGACATCATCCGTTGCAAGTTCCGTCCAGGGCAGCCCCCAACGTAGATCTGGGAGGAACCTGCGCTCCACAGGCAGGGGTGCCCCTGATACCCGGAGAGGGGGCTTGCAATAGCGACTGCCCACTGACAATGAGCATCTTTGGACACTGGTGTTCGGGGGGGAGGTAGGAGGGTGGAGGGGGTGTGTTGGGCTCACTTGGGTGGCGGGTCGATGGGGTGTGTAACATAATTTCACATATGCCATAAACAATGCACGATCATCCAATGAGATGTGTGGACATTGATCTTTGTGTACGAGGCCATTATAGGCGTACAGTCCATATTGTGCATGTTCCAGACACACACAGTGCCACAAGTCCCGTGTCCATGTATCAGCCACCAGGCGTGAGTGCTAGAAGCATGCATCTATGATATGCTGACGAATGTCACGGCCCTCCTGTGCCTCGCAGACTCCTTGAGGTGCTGCCACATCCCCACACTCATCATGACCATCTTCAGGTGCTTGCAGTTCTGCGTCAGGAGGCATGGGCACATTTCTACGTACGCACATGTTGTGTAGCATGACACATGCCATGACCATCTTTGCAACCTTCTCATGGCGGTACAGGAGTGCCCCGCCAGACCTGCTGAGGCAGCGGAAACGAGTCTTCAGTAGGCCGAATGCCTGTTCTATGACTACACGGGTACGTGAGTGGGCATGGTTGTAGTCCTCCTCATGCTGGTCCTGTGGGTTCCGGAGTGGTGTAAGGAGCCATCTCTTCATTGGATACCCGGCATCACCTGTATGTGGACAATAAAGGATGTTTGTGGAATGACATTGCTACGTACGCACCCCCCCCTTCCTGCCAGGTCATTGCCGCATCACATACCCCACATTATCATGCTTGAAATGAGACTCACCGAGTAGCCAGGATCTGTTCCCTGCGTGTCGCTCCATGTAGCGTGGTATTGTAGAGTTCCCCAAGACCATAGAATCATGGGTTGATCCAGGAAATCGGGCACAACAATGTGTATTGATCCTGTTGGAGTCACACACCATTTGTACATTAAGAGAATGAAATTGTTTTCGGTTGCGGTACTGGGCCTCCATGGCATGTGGGACGACCAATTCCACATGGGTGCAGTCGATGGCACCAATGCAACCCGGTATGCCGCCAAGTGCATGGAATCCCACTTTTGTGTTCGTAATTTCCTGCTCCGAGAGTGGTAGAGAGATGTAGTCGTCTGCGTGCTTCAGGAGGGCATCGAGCACTTGCAATAGTGTCCGTGAGAACAGTGGCTGTGAAATGCCATGCAACTGTCTGACTGTGTGCTGGTAGGTGCCTGTGGCCAGGAAGTGGAGTACAGACACCACCTTCAGTAGGGGTGGGATGGCGGTTGGGCTATCTATCATGCTGACAAGGTCAGCCTGTGTCATGTCCACAATAGCGGTTATGGTGTCCCGGTCCAAACGGTAGAGGGTGTGGATCTGCTCATCAGTGAGGTTGAACGGATGTGCTCGGAGGCGTGGGATTGCGGGCTGCCTGCGTGGTGGTAGTGGCTGTGCTGGCGGCCCTTGCTGGCCCTGCCTTGCCCTCCTCCTCCTCCTGCGTCTCCTCTGTGCGGCCGGTTGTTGTAGTAGTTGGTGTCCGTCTTCTTCTTGAAGTTGGAGTACTTGCAGTGCTATCAGGTCCCCCAGGGCCAACATCGCTAGTCCTGCCGGTAGCATTTTGGAGTGGGTGTGGTTGTGGGAGGGGGTTGGGTGTGCAATTTATGTGTCTTCAGGCTGTATAGCCTCCACCTGTGGTGATTCATTCCACCTGTGCAAGCTGCAATCCCCTTTGGGCGAGCACGTCCCGCACACAACGCTGCAATTCGACGAATGGCATCTTGCTATTACAATCATGTATTTGTTCCCGATGGCAGTGTAATATTGGTGTATATGTTCATTCTGCTATGGTCCCATTGTTTCACATACTATCTTTGCAGTCGCGAACAGACTTGTGAAGGGTCAGTGGAATGTAGTACTCGATTAACGGTGGACCCTCATGCAGCACTGTAACGAGGTTCACCGACGGGCGGGGCGTCCCATTTTTGAGTGAAGCCAGTTGCCATTTTCACACACTGCCGCACTAGATGGATGAATTTGTGATTTCAAGCGGTCACAGATGCCTTTTCGACGTGATGTTGCAAATGAGGAATTCGAAGGACGGCGCTTTCAGTTTTCAGCTAGCGGCGAGGAGATGCCCACAGGTCTGACTGCAAATATAACGTTCTATTGTTCAATGTCCTTGGGACAGGGGCCATGCCGAGAATGCAATGATTGATATGAATAGTATGGGATGCGCAATAGCGTAGTGGACGATGAGGCCGGACGTTCCCAAATACATGTTACTTCACAACACTGGAATTACGGGCTGGAGCACAGTGGATTTTGCAGACTGCATAACGCACAGACTCAATGGAAATTTCACATGTTATGTGAGTATAAAATCAGGCGTTTTCATTACGGGATGAGGGAATGATGTATGGATGCATGGACAGATGATTTAATAGAGAGTTTGCCATGTACAGGGCTTTTTGGAATCTATCCACCTCCCCTGCGCTATGTGATGCAGAGCTGCCATAGTGGGACCATCGTCTATCTGCCCTTGTTGAACCCTCCCTGTCTCGACGCGCCTTCAAACACTTGTGTCTATGCACGTTACTAATCCCATCTAATGGATTCTGTTTTAACAGACGCATGCACAAAAACACTCGTTTGTAATAGTGTTTTCACCTCGATATATATAGTTATGATTCGCAAGTGGTTTTTGGGTGGAAATAATCCTTTGGAGTGGGCTAGCATGCATATGGCTGTGGATTTAGTGTGATCATTGAAGTGAGTAATTCAAATGAAGTTCGGATGCCCATACTATTCTTTTTCATTTCATTTGGGTGACAGGTATCTCCTCCCCTTTTGCCACTGCCATCTGTATGCCACTCCTGCAGATGGATTTTACTCCCGACACCTGCTGCTTCGTGTTAATCAGTGGAGCACCATTACGATCTTATGGGACGATCGCCAATGGGCCACATGCCCTTACGCAGTACTAGTGGCTAGGAGCAACATTTCGGCCTTTCAGCTGGACTAGTGCCTACCTAATGGGACGGCCCTGCAGTTCTAGGCGCTTCCATGTTGCCTTTTTGAACGTGAATGTAGCCCCTGTGTACCATGAAGGAACAGGGCGTCACACAAGAAGAAGCTGGTCATTTATTGCGGATGCAGCCCACAATGATGAAATATATTTTGGAGTTCATGACCTAATGGCTGTATGGGCTTGGTGATTTTGTTGTGCATTAAATTTCTATTCTGATATTAACCGTGTAGCGTTCTTCTTTGCAAGTGATGTAGCATATTCCTATTTGTGGAGCGATGTATTGTGAGGAGATCTGCATTGGGTTCCAGCTTCGGAGTATAGTTGCGTGGTACTGTACTGGGCGCGTTTGCCTACGAAGCCCAGTGAGGTCAGGGATAGGGGCTGCCATTATGACTGTTTTAATGATGTCATGCTCAGGGGCGGGGGATTAACTTTTGTGTAACAGATGCCGGTCAGCCAGGTGGATTGGTGGAATGATGTGATTATCAGAATATGGCTGGTCACAGGTGCCTGTGTTTGCGTACGTTTGTTGGAGGGAGACTGAGGTCATGTCCATTTTAATGGCTTCTGTATTCGTGCCATCTGTGCCCTGCAGCTCCCATTGGCCCCTCTTGAGATGAGCCTGGCTGCTCAGTCACTCTGCCAACTTGTGTGGTACATGCTTATGCTGATGGTTGGTTTGTTTACTGGCAGGAGTACAGGGCTGGTGCAGTCTCACTCAGGATACTGCTTTGAATGTTGCCTTACACTGGTGTCAGTCGATGGGGGGGCCTGTTTTTGTTTGTCTCATTTTTCTGTTCATGTTGCTGGACTTGACCCTTCACATGGCTGTGCTGCATCAGTGCGGCAATGGTGCCATGGCAAATATGGATGGCCACTCACAAGGCACTTGGAGCCCCTAGATTCATTTGTTCGTTGGCAGGCATGGATGACTTGTACATTTCACTGGTTGCATTGTGTGACTTCATTGCACCTACGAGGAGTTGTGCAATGTGGCCAGGGAGTGGTGTACAGGCACTCAGTAGGGCCGTTTACGGTTGGTTCGCGATGCCGTACTTCTCACCATGGCGGAATGGTACTTTCCGCCATGCTTGATGGCGTTAGGTGCATGTCCGCTAGGGTCAGGATTCGCGTACCGTTGCGCCATGGTGGTAATTACGGTTTGGCATGGCGCGCGTGCGCGTACTTGGTGCAGTTAGCGTTGGCGTACACTACGGTGTCGCTAATGGCATCGTACTTTACGGTGACGGGTCATGATCGCACCGAGCGCTATTCGATGGCGGTATTGCATTTCCGCCATCGTTTTTCGATTTCCGCCAGGGTCGTAATGAGGGCCATTGTAGGTACATGTAATCAAAATGGCTGCCACGCAAATGGACGGCGAAAGGTGCTTTCCTTTAAAAACTCAGATCCAGTGTTTATGTGGTCGCTATGGGCAACCAAAATGGCAACCACGTATATCAACCAAAATGGCAGCACACGTTCAGCCGGTCAGGAATAACTTGGCAACAGGCAGCCAGCCCTCCGTGACAGCCAGAGCACTTGAAAGTCACGCAGGGAAACCAATGTTTAACAGCTCCTCTGCCTCACCAAACTTGACAGTAAACAAATATGGAGATGCAACAAAGTTCCCATAAAATTGTAATAGACGAAGGTAGGCAATCAAAGGCACACAAATCCGCTCAGCTCTGAAGAAAAGAGGCTCTGCTGCTTTCTTGAAGAGCTGTGAAAAGACTGCTCTTGTGAACACGCAGCATGGAAAATCCTCATATGGAAATTGCTAATTCGCTCCTTTTCGAGGTCCACAGCGATGTTAGCCTGACAGAGACTAACGGAATACGATGACCCAGGAGTGAAGATCCATAACATGAAGCTTCACCCCTGTCAGAAAACAGTTTTCTCCTATTAAACGATCAGCACCAATTTAAAACGATGGTCCACAAAGCCAGTACTCAGTGGGGCCCAAGCATTGTCCAGCTCGTTGCCATTGAAAAGATGTAGCATACACAGTAAGTACTTTTCTTCTTCTTTATTTAAGAGTTTATGTACGCCCCATTGGTCTCTACATGAACAGGTTTCTTTCTGTTACTTAGTTTTTCCAAAGATCGACATTCCAATAGAAGATGCACATCCATATCATTCTACATTCTTTGTTCTACATTCCTATGCGTATTATGCAGAATACTACACCACCCCTATTTGCACTCCAGTGAGAGTCACCTCTGCTTACTACTGCTTATAAAAGTGGGCGCCATTAAGGTGCTGCTTTTCTACTGATGTAATATAACCAGGGAGTAATTAAATCACTAGCAAAACTATTACTGAGGAGCAGGAAAAACACTAGACCATGTTTAACTAAAAGGGATAGTGTCATAGTGTCCTGCCTCCAGTCGTAAACTATTACAACGGAAAATGCATAATTGTAAAATAATTAATCACTGTATTAAACATTTGAAATTGAGCACGCATGGCGGCACTCATCATTTACGGAAGACAATAATGTCATCTTTTGGGCGAGATACATAGACAACATCATACTAATTTGGAATGGCAATCAAATAAAATGTGATCAATATCTGCACTACATCAACACCAATACTTACAATCTCACCTTGACGATGCAAAGCAGCAAAACAACCATCAACTTTCTGGACATCAATCTATGTATACAAAACAACAGGATTCAGACCACACTCTACGTCAAACCAACAGCAGTTAACAGCACTTTGTACGCTACCAGTAACCACCCAGCACATGTCATCAACAATATTCCATTTGGAGAAATGCTAAGAATAAAAAGAAACTGCTCCACACAAACAGATTTTGAATATCATGTACAAACAACCAAAAACAATTTTATTGCAAGAAGGTACAGCAAGAAATTGGTCAACAAAAGCTATCAAAAAACATCTACTCGGAAAAGATCACAACTGTTACAGGATAAACAACTCACAACAACATCCTTCCACTATCCCAAGACCAGATTCATCACTACATATAGTTCTGACAACCAACAAATCAAACGTATTCTGTCCAAAAACTGGAACATCTTACAAATTGATCAAGACTTACAAGACACCTTGGACGTACATCCAACAATAACATTCAGAAAAGCACCAAGTCTAAAGGATAAACTCAGCCCGTCACACTTTCAAGCACCAATAACTCAATCAGCAACAACAACGACAACTTGGTTACAGGCACCTCTTAAAGGCAACTTTAAATGTGGCAATTGTCAAATATGCAATTATTCAGACAATGGAAAGAAAACAGTACAAATACCCACAGGAAAAACAAAAGAAATTGAACAACTAATAAAGTGTAACAGTACTCATGTAATGTATGCAATCAAATGCGCATGCAGAAAAATCTATGTTGGAAGCAGGATTATACAACTAGAAATCAGGATTGGAGAACACCTCAGATCCATTAAAAACAAAGACATTCGGTCCCCCCTGCCAATTCACTTCATGAGTCACCACGAAGACGAAGATCTGAGCAAACTCAAATTTTACAGTCTTGAAAAAGTTAAACCACCACCAAGAAGAAGAAATTATGAACAAATTCTACGCAAACGAGAGGCCAAATGGATTTGCAATATGGACGCCTGCCATTCAGGGTTAAATTCAGACCAAGTACTACACCATTTTCTATAATAACAAAGACTATAACCACCTTCAACTGACCATTTAATTAGCTCAGCGAAGACCAGCTGTACCAAACAGAAGAACAGATTGATAACAAGTAACTCTTGCCTACCAGAACTACCCTCAAGGGAAGGTCGTAATACATCCAACAAACAAATGCCCCGCTTCCCGTTAGTGACCTAAACTGGTCCTTCTAAATGTAACAACAGTCCTGTTGAACCACAGTTACCCAAAAGGGTAATATACTAAAGCAGGAAATAACATCAACACACTGGAGCTCTCTCACAATTCTCGTGAACCCAATCACACAGTTCTAATTAAGCAAATGCAAACAAGCGCAAAATAATTAAACAAATTTCGCAAATATTGAATTTCTAACAATCTGATTCATACTTAAAACAAGGTTTTCACTCTAATCAAACACGAACCCAAACCAATATTGCGGCCGTACCAGCACAACATTCACACATCACGACGCGAATTACGCGATGACGTAATCGGTAGGAACAACTATACGCAAACTAGTAAAGCGCCGTGTTGAACACAGCAACATCGGGTATCTCACCATGGATGAGCGACAAGGCGGATCAAACCAACGGTAAGCAATTACAACAATTTGGACAAAAAGGAAACCAGCACTAAGTCTAGACATTATATTCTATTACCGATATAAGCATAGATGAAACAGATTTATTCACAAATTCTATCAATATTCTTCTTTAGAAAGTTCCACACCACCAAACGACCCTGAAAAATGAAAGCACAAGCAGGCACTTATATCTTTCTCTTATTTAATAATGCACAGGTGTAACACTTTGTTCCCTACAAAATATTGAAAGATAACTACTTTCAGAGAGTTACTCATGTATGACACCTAGACAACAATCGAGCTCCAGGCCCACTAACCTCTATGAGCCTTTTGATAACCAACTGTACAGTAGAATGTTCCTGCTTGGAATCTTGTGTTTATGACAGCTCATTCCCATTTAGGACATAACATTGTTACAATTTCTGCAAAAACAAACCGAATTGAAGACAAACCACCACATTGTATTCAAGGAATACCAGTAAGTACTGTCATCAGTGATGCACATAGCAAGTTGTTATAAACAAACTAAAATGTACTACTTATAAAGTATGTGCTTAAACATACCTTTCAAATTTATTTAAAGTCATTAAATACAGCAAATTGGGAAACCACAATCCCCTCCCCTGAAGAACCGCCACCAAAGGGGCGGAGAAACCTGTGTCGGGAGACAGAACCAACCAGCAAGGATTACACTTTGTCCCAGTAAAGTAACTGGAACCATCAAATATCAGACCAATACAATAACCAGATTTCGTTTCTAACAGTATTCTAGTGAAGTAACTGGAATCATTGAACATCAGCTCAATATAAAGCAAGACTCTACATTAATAAGAGGAATTGTGACAAACAGCAGTAACCGACAAAGACATTGTTCCAAACAATAACCACTGAAGTCTCAGTGATGTAACTGAGACCAACAAAGAACAACTATCAAGGTCAAGGAAATTAACTGCCATTATTCTTTGCATATGTATGTGTCGGGGGGGAATTCTGCCAGGGTCGGCCGGGCCGTCCGCAGACCTCCGGGCAGGGAGGCCCCAACTCCTCCCGTATATCCCAGATGAGACAGAGTATGAGACACACGCAAGAAGCAAGGTGACTCTGCTGTTTATTAAACAAAAACGGCAGGGATGGGTCAAGGAGCGTACGCGTCCGTCCTGACACACACACCATCGTGGGGCTCGCAGGCCCTTTTTACTGTATTATGACGCGTTACTTGCGTCACTCTAGAAAGTTAACAAAAAACCTATCGCCACTCTTAATTGGTTGCTCGAGTGGTAGGGTTAGTATAGCACACATATAGAGAACAATGTTAGTGGTCAAGAGCTAGTCAGGTGATATATCTGGGTTGTCCCTACAATTAGATACATGAGAATTGTTACATGAAGACTCCTCAGGATTGGTTAATATTACTGGCGTCAGTGATAAGAGCCCCATGTTCTGATTGGTGCGCCCGTGAGCTTCCCAGCCTGGGACCACCGCTGTTCCCAGCTCTCAGTGCACCTGCACGTTGCAACAATGTTTCACTATGGGTACGTGCAGACAATGTGAGGATTTATTCATAGCTGGAGGCTGACCGCTCCCACTGTCGAAAATGTCCATTGTACCTTTCAAGTGTATCTGCCTGTGTCCCGTCGCGAGGGATCCAGACGCCTCTTTTCTTCTGGGCTTGGCATCTCGTCAGGTTCGGCTTGGTCACGTGAGGTGGGACCGTGTTCGAGGCAGAATTCTGCACAATTAATATTGTTTTTTCACTGTGTGTCTGGTTTAATTGGCAGGTGTGACTTTAACGTTGGTGCGCGGAGTGCGAGGTTGCAACATCGTGCCCTTGATGATTTGTTCTTGGAATGTGGGTTTGCAACATTGCGACCTTGGCTGGTTGCTTCGCCGGGCTCATTCTGCAGGATCAGCAACCTGACTTTTGTTTTGTTAATGTTCACGGGAGCTCTTGCTTGAGGCCTACTTAGGCCTGGTGTATAAGTGGGTCCGTTTGGTGCACAGATGCTTTAGGTTACAGTACCATATAGAAGCGTGAGCAAGCTTTGTAAATAAGTTCATGACACGTCTTGCGTTTCTGCGTTTCTGCATTCTGAGAGCCTATGTAAAAAATAATAAAGATGCACGTCCATGAGTATGCCTGTCGCCTACGTCATAGCACTGAGTATATTCTTCGTGTAGATTGGTGCGGGACTGTCCAGTGTGTATATTTGCACAGGTGTGCTTACCGTTGTCTAGGTCGTCGTGGCATCTCTAACGACGTGTAGATTTTAGTCTAGTTGGTCCGTGGCGCAGGTGTCGGCATGGGCAGTGCGGGCTGCTGAGCAGGCAGATGGACACATCCGTATGTTCCTGTACCAGGGTATCTGGTCGTCTGGTAAATGGACAAACTCTTCTCGTGGCGGGTGTCTGGGTCGTGACCCTTTAGGCCAAGCACGAGAGGTGAAGGACGGGAGCCTGGTCTTCCATTCTCCCACTTCAGATGAATGAAGAAACAATCAAATTAAATTAGTTGGATTTAACAAAACACAAACAAGTCTGTTATTTTATTATTGCACACACGCATACCAGGGCTTACAATCTTTCATAGCCAGGCGAAAAATACTAGACCATGTTTAACTAAAAGGGATAGTGTCATAGTGTCCTCCCCCCAGTCGTAAACTATTAGAAAGGAAAATGTATATTTGTAAAATAATTAATCCCTGTATTAAACATAAAGGGACTGATTTACAAAACGTTTTCCAATGAGATTGATCCATTGTAAATCAGGCCCAAAGTGAATTACATAGTCATGGTGATGTATTACAGGTAGTTTGTTCTCTGTTGTCAATTTTAATCGATGAGTATATGCTGGTATTTGCATTGCCCTTTTCCTGGACCCAGGTGTTTTATTTTTATGGTCTTTCAAAATTTGATTGGTACTTTTGTTCTTTGTGCAGTATTGAAATAAAATCTTACTGCCCATGTTTAGCTCAAAGATATAGTTTGCTGTGCCCTGTCATGAACCTTTAAAATGGACAATATGTAAAATATATCATCGGACCTGGGGTGTTGCTATGTCTGGAAAGGATACAGGTCTGCACTAATGTTGGGACTGTCAGGCGAGCTAGCCTTTTTGTTGTAGCACCTGAGCTACTATCCGGGGCTGCAACCAAAAGTCACAGGATATAGCCCCTCTGCCCGCCCCCCCTAGCAATTCCTTTGCATCAGACTATTAGACTACTAGTTCCAAGCTGGATTGTGTGCCCACTAAAAGCCCATAAACGCATGTGCTGCTTCAGCAGCTCCCAGAAAATAGCAAATAGAAAAAAGCTTTACAGCGAAAAAGAACATTCAAAATATCTTAATGAGAGCATTAAGGGAGTGCCTTTAAACACCCCAGCTCTGGAGTGAGGAACAGTAAACTGTCTGTAACATGGAATATAATGTGAGGTGATGGGGGGTTGTATATATCTCCCTGTAAACACTATAACTTGTAGGTTCTTTATCTCAATGAACAATTTTTAGTGCCCTATTTTGATGTAATGTTAACTTACATGTGAGCTCTTTCGTGTAAGTGTAAGTGCTAACATATCCTTAATGAGCTATTACTTTTATTAACATCCGGGCGGGCTTGCCAACCAATTAGGTTGCTCTGATCTCAGGCCGAATCCCACGATCCAAACCCACGTTCCAAGCAACCTGATGACTGCTTCACACACCTTGCCATCTTTCCCCATCCTCCCCACCCTTCCCCTCGGGTCTCCGGTCCCCTTCTACCCCCACTTAGCTGATTTATTTTGGTGGTGGCTGCGCAAATGCCACTGCTGCTGAGCCGTCCTCCTGGGCTGTTTCAATGAACGGGACACTTCGAGGCATCGAGTTCATTGAAAGAAAATACATTGCTCTTAACATCCCGGGTTTCCAGATTTAAAACATGAGGTGCTAATAGCAATAACATCCGATCCAGCCTGCCAGATCAGGTGGTGATGGCACTGGGGTCCATCAGTGTGCCTTGGACCCTGAGCCCTTACCACCCAAACCTGCTTCCTGAATCAACTGTTATCACTTGAATAGCTCCCTGAAAGAACAGCCATCAATGACGCGCCTACTTCAGGTGACACATATAGTGACAACAGCTGTATTGGCTTTTCAATGTATTGCCATGTTCCTAAATGTTTTGATGTGCTTTTTAGCGTGCTGCTTGCCACAGTGTTGCCACACTTCAGAGCTAAGTGTGCTGCAGACGGGCAGGAATGAGCATTTGAAAAATGGGAACACCATGTGCAAGTATATCGTGTATTTCAGTTTTGCAGGATCCGTAAATTGAGTGTAACTGGAAAGTGTTCTTCTGAACTTCAGGGGACAAAGTTGAAAGTAGATCTTATGTGGAAAGGACTTCCCAATGTGTATATGTAAGATAGCAGACAAAATCATGTATAATTTTGCTGGCAGATAGCCAGCAGGTTTTGGAACGGTTGACCTTTGGCCGGCCAGTTTCAAGAATTACTGGAGTACTATGAAGTAAATAGTTGTGTCATCACTAGCCAACGCTTAGTTTTCTAAGCCAGTCAAATGTGGTTTTACCTCTTTAAAGAAAAAATGTTGTGGCAAGTAAACTTTATGTAATTCAGTTCTGTTTATCAAAAAAACCGAGAGCTGACATAGACACCATGTGTATGATTACACATAACTAGCTGCAACTATTGCTGCATGACATCTACATGGAAATCCATTTTATGGTTTGGATTTGTTATTCCAGCAAAAGGTATCATTACACTCAGGTATGATATTATAGGTTATTTATAACGCGCTTAATACCGAGAGGTTTCTAAGCGCGGACCGGGGATCGAACCTGTGTTGCTCTGGGGGTCATTAGTGTTGCAGAGCCCCAGGAAGTGGCAACTTGTGTCTGCGTGTGTCTGTGGGGGTTGTGGGCCTGCCACGTGGTCGTGGCCTTGTGTGCGGTATGGCCCGAGTGTCCTCGGTGCCGTGACCTCGGGATGGCTGGGGGTGACCCCCCCGCACTGCGGATCTTGCACCCGGTGACACCGGGTGCTGTAGGGCACCTGCCTACCATCGATATGCCGGCTGACCCCCGGCGTGTCAACATCGTCGGGTGATCCCGACGATCTCTGTGGGCTGCCCCGGGGACCGGAGACAGCCCACAACACTGGCGACGAGGAAATCGCCCCGCCTGCTGACATTCGCAGCAGGGCGGGCGGACAAGGATCTGCGCACGCGGCCGCAGTCGGCGGGCGGCCGTGCGGGAAGAGGAGGAGTGTGCCTCGTCGGGGCCCGGGCCCCGGACAAAGGAAGGGGCGGGGCCTAGGATTCGGCCTGCAGCGGTGCTCTCCATCGGGGCGGCGGGTGCATCTGCTGTGCCCCGGCCTGTCGTCGGTGGGTTCCTATATTCTTTTGAAAAAAAAAAAGGAAAGAGGGAAGGAAAAACAACGCCTGGCCGGCCGGGAGAACACACCGGTGGTTGCCCCAGAAATGGGGCGTGGCCTAGCGGCGGCCATTAACAAGTAAGGGGCGTGGCCTGAGCAGCGCTAGCCTAGCCCCGTGGACAGAAAAAAGGGGCGGTACCTGGAACTCCAGCCCGCGGCTCCCCTGCTCGTTTTGGAGCGGAGAACACGCCCGTGGAACCCGGGCTGCCAATGGGTGAAAATCTTTGGTGGTGTGAAAACAGATTTAAAACTAAACTCTAGGTTGGAGGTGGGGCAGTGGGTCCATCAATATCTGGGCCTGAAATACATATAGATATGAAGACTGCCTGAAAGTGGGGTGTCATATTAACCCCGCAAGCTGCGACTGCTCAGGCCCTAGAGGTTGCAGCTCCACCTGGAGTGCTTGTACGCCCCTGGGCAGGAAGAACGCTGGCCGCCCTTCAGTAGATACCTGAAGCCCAGCAATGGCAGGCACCCATCAACACCGGTGACCTGCACATGTCATCCTCACCTGCCAGCAGCATGTCGGACGAAGAGGGAGTATGTCGCGGTCAGTTAGCACCAATACCCCATTTTGATGTCCTGGGTGCGCCGGCAGCCCACAGAGATCACCCGACGATGTTGACACGCCGGGGGTCAGCCGGCGTATCGATGGTAGGGAGGTGCCCTACGGCACCCGGTGTCACCGGGTGCAGGATCCGCAGTGCGGGGGGGGGTCACCCCCAGCCGTCTCGCGGTCGCGGCACAAGGCCACAAACACGTGGCAGGCCCACAACCCCCACAGACACACGCAGACACAAGTTGCCACTTCCTGGGGCTCTGCTGCTCTGCCCTCGCAGTGCCAGCAGAGTCCCTTTTATTAAACCAGCACGTGAGCGTCATGACGCAGTCACGACGCTCATGTTGCCAAATAAACTAGACCCCCGCACAACATCCCTCCTTTATTATAAACAAACAAAACCAAATAAAACCCCACCGCAAACCTTTGGTGCATTCCAGTCCGCGCACCACCTAATGGCTACTAACACTCAAACATGTTTGACACTACACAACAAAACAGGTGTGTTACAGTCCTCACACCACGGGTCCTATGACGGGGTCCTCCACCTCAGAAGATCCCGGGATCAAACTGGCCCCCGGCGCCGCTGCAGGACAGGAAGAATATATTCTCTTCGTACTCCTCCTCCCCTACATCATATAGAGCTTCTCGGGGACTGTCCGCCACCTGGACCGCTGCTACCTTGGGGGTCTTTCTCCCCTTTGCCTAATTTCCCTTAGATGCCCCCACTATGCTGGCTGGGGATGGAGCGAGACACACTTGTGCAAAGTGATCTCCTTTCCCATATACAAATTATATCGATTTGATATCAAATGTACATTTTATATAAAGTGGGTATGAAATGGATGTTAAAATGTCTTGATACTTTATTAGATCATTTGATATAAAGTGATTATACATTTACAGGGTAATCCATAGAATTTCGCACGAAAGTGGCACACGCTAAAATCGATTTCCGCGCACAGCATATTCATGGATTTTAGCCTCCAAAACCAGCCGTGGTGCAGAGTGGCGCAGCGACCCTGCAGCAGCGCTAGTAAGGCCCCAAGAACACCCCTAGCGCAAGGAAAAGCCATCAAAATCCCCAATCCAGCACAAAGGGCTGCGCTAACCCTGGACCAGTTTACAGGGCGGCCAAACAGCAAACGCCAAGTGGGGAACGTGTATTACTGGGGTTCTTGTGAAGTTTCACACGCGAAAGGGCCTGTGCGAGTGGGGTACGTGTATAACTGGGGTTCGCGTGAAGTTTCACACACGATTGGAGCAGGGTACGTGTATTACGAGGTTCGCTGGAAGTTTCACATGCGAAACAGCCTGTGCGAGGGGGGTACGTGTATAACTGGGGTTTGCGGGAAGTTTCACCTGCAATTTCAGCAGGGTACATGTATTACGGGGTTTCGCGGGAAGTCTCACACGCAATTGGATCCAAATACGTGTATTTCGGGGGTGCACGGGAAGTCTCACACGCAAAAGGGCCTGTGCAAGTGGGGTAAGTGTATAACTGGGGTTTGCAGGAAGTTTCACACGCGATTTCAGCAGGGTACACATATTACGGGGGTTCGCGGGAAGTCTCACACGCGATTGGATCCGGGTACGTGTATCTCGGGGGTGCGCGGGATGTTTCACACGCGAAAGGGCCTGTGCGAGTGGGGTACGTGTATTCCTGGGGTTCGCGTGAAGTTTTACAAGCGAAAGGGCAACGCCCGTGCGCGATACGTCACAGATGCTCTTACGCGCTAAGGGCCTTTGGTCCAATGAAATCGCGTACGTGTGCTGACCCGCTTACGCGCTAAGGGCCTTTCCTCGAATTACATGCTGACGTGCACATTTTTCACGTGCCAAATCACTCCGTATTAAGCTGGCCACACATACACACACGGAATACCAGGCTCCTGCCCTGAAGGCCATTTTCCTGCCCCCAGAGTCCCGAGCATGCTCCCACCTGCCATCTGCTGCTGCCTGACTGTCTGCTGCCCACGTGCCCTGCTATTTGGTGCCTGCACATCAGCCATCTGCATGGGTCCAGTTGCTGTGTCCACCCATGCTGGAACAGAAGACTCCCGACTGGGATACCATCGCTCCACAGCGCAGCCCCAGAACCCAGTTGCCCTCCCACTCCTGCCTCTGGGGTTGCCATGTCGGGCACATCTCCATCTGGCACCACTGGCAACCCCCAGCCCGAGAGGCAGAGGGCCACCAGTTTCACTGCCACCGAAGTTGGTGTCCTGGTGGAGCATGTCCTGGGGCATTATGATGCCCTCTTCGGAACATCACGCACCAACAAGGAAGGACGGGAGAGGATCTGGGATGACGTAGTGGTTGCCATAAACGCAGAGTGGGTGGCAACCCGCGACATCAAACACGCCAAGAAGCACTGGGAGGACTTCAGGTCCAGGACCCTCCACAAGGCCTGGCGCCTCGCGAAGGGGGGCCGGGCACGCATGAGTAACATCCAGATGTGGGTCCTGGAACGTGTAGGCCCAGCGCTCCACGCCCAGATCCTTCGGAGGCAGACCCGTCTGGAGTTGAGCAGTAAGTGGCCAAGCATTGCTGTGTGAGACAGGGCATGTTGCAGTGTGCTGGTAGTCTGATGCTTGCCTGTATGTGTGACATAGGCCATGTATGGATGTGTGTGTGCAGGGACATCATGGTCATGCATGTGAGACCAGTTATGTGTGAACCACATGGTTGGTGCATGTGTTTTAATGCAACATGGGGAGCTCTATGCGTAATGCACACATGAAAGCATGGCTGTCTCTATTCCTGGACATGAAGGGGGGTGAGGAATGAGTGCTGATGTCATGTACATGTATGGTGCACATGTGTGTGTGTGTGCCTGGAAAGTGTGTGTGTGACTTTGAAACGCCATGGATGCATGTGACTTTGAAGGCAACATCTTGGTTTACAGGAGCCCTTCTACATGGATGTTGATGTTGATTGCAGGTGCCAGGACTGTTTCTGCATGTGTGTTGTGTGCATTAACCCATGTGTTGTGGAATGACAGGATGGAAGTGACATTTGACGGTGCCACTCATGTGTTATTGCTTCCTGTCTAGGGTATTTTGTACTGTACCCTGATGCTTGTGTTCTATGTCGTCAAGTGAAGAAGAGGGCAGAGACGGCGCTGTGGAACCAAACGGCGGGGATGCCTCCATTGGGCGGCGACGCAAGGCCCAGCCACCCTCCCAAGAATTACCATCATCCGGGACCGAGGGGGCTGGTGCTGCGTCTGCCACAACGGCTGTGGTGGAAGGACAGGTGAGCCCCCACAGGGGCTTCCAATGGCGGAAGACGGTGTGGAGACATCCAGGTTGGTGGTCTCCACAGAGGAGGAGGAGCCTGCTACTGAGCCGCACATGCGGCCTGGTGGGGGTAGTACCACTGGTGCAAGTGGTGCAGTCTAGGGCAGAGGTCTGGATGCAGCACAGGTCACCGCGGAGGGGCCTGTGAATGTCGCTGTCCCTGACCCTGTGATTGCACCACCATGCACCAGCAGGCAGGCCCTGTCCCAGGCCCGTCCGCAGGTAGAGGAGAGTGCCATGTCATCTGCCTCTCCACTACCTGCAGACGAGGGGTCCCACGAACGTATGGGCTCCGTCCTGGTTGGTGGTTCCTACATGTGTCACGCACTCTGGCGGACCTCTCCTCCTCTGTGGAGACTATGCGCCAGTCGTTCTCCACACCGTCTTCCAGCCCAGATTCCACCAGGGCCCCCTGTGGACCTGGCCCGACCAACACAGCCAGCTTGGTGGAGCTCATATCCCTGCCACAGTCGGGAGTCGGCGGCCCAGCAGGGGTGGACACCACAACTGGAGACCAGCTGATGGAAGATGTGCAGGCACCATCCGACACGGCACATGGACAGCAGCAGTAGGCTCTAGGTGGGAGCAATGATTGCTCGGGGCCATCAGCATCGGAGGGGCAGGCATCGGCCAGAGGGCAGGAGGACCCAGGACTGGAAGTGTCTTCCGTGTGGCAGCGGTTAGGCCATGCTATAGATGCGGAGCGGCAGCGGGCAGAAGAGGCACGACTCACGATGGTCAGGGCGGAGAACTCCATGCGGAGGGCCCTGAGGCGGGCCGAGTGCCTCGAGGCAATTCGCAGGGAGTTGGAGGGAGAACATGTCGTCGTTCCTGCGAACCCTCTGGGCCATGGAAGAGGACCGCCTCCAGGACATTGAGCAGGAGTTCGATGATGCCCTGGCCCGGGACATCCAAAAGTGAGCCGTCGGACTAGCCCGCTGCCCTTGTAAATAGTTTTTAGAGTTAGGTTTCCTTTTCGTTTTCCTTTTATTTGTGGTCAATGGACAATGCCGCATAAATTTGTATATAGTTATATTTTTAGGTAGTGTGCTAGGTAGGTTTCATTTGTTTGGTCATGGATCCTTTACATCCTTGGACAATGGATTGTATATACTTTCATCATGTATTCATTTTTTTTTTTTTGCATTATGGACATGGAGCAATGGACTTAATTTTTCCGGACAATGGATTGTAAATAGTTGGACTATGGATTGATTTCTCTTATTTTTTTTTTTATGAACATGAAGCAATGGAGATTTATTTATTAAATTTCCGTTGGATTTGTGTTGTTGGTGGGTGGCTTTGGACTGTTTTTCTTTCAAATTATTTTGGATTGGTAATCATTTTCATTCAATCATCTTTTTCAGATGCTTTTCATTTCATGTTTCATATTTTGGTATGCTTACATTTCATTTTTGACTTCATGTACATAATACATTTTCATTTTTTAGTTCCATGTGTGGGATTCGCTCATTGCGTTGATGCATGTGAAAATGTGGGTTTACACAAGCAATGCCAACCAGTGTATGTGTGTGACGGACATGTGTTGATGTATATAGTTGACTTATGGTTTGTGTCTTGAGATCGGCATTTCACTGCTGGGGGGTTGGGGTGCAGGGGGACATGAGTGGGGCATGAGTGGGGGCCTGCTGGCAGGTGCCCTGCACTGCTGGGAGGTGGGGGTGCAAGGGGACATGAGTGGGGGCCTGCTGACAAGTGCCCTGTACTGCTGGGCGGTGGGGGTGCAGGGGGACATGAGTGGGGGCCTGCTGGCAGGTGCCCTGCACTGCTGGGGGGTGAGGGTGCAGGATGACATGAGTGGGACATGTGTGGGGGCCTGCTGGCAGGTGCCCTGCACTGCTGGGGGGTGGGGGTGCAGGGGGACATGAGTGGGTGCCTGCTGGCAGGTGCCCTGTACTGCTGGGGAGTGGGGGTGCAGGGGGACATGAGTGGGACATGAGTGGGGGCCTGCTGGCAGGTGCCCTGCATTGCTGGGGGGTGGGGGTTCAGGGGGACATGAGTGGGGGCCTGCTGGCAGGTGCCCTGCACTGCTGGGGGGTGGGGAGCAGGGGGACATGATTGGGACTTGAGTGGGGGCCTGCTGGCAGGTGCCCTGCACTGCTGGGGGGTGCGGTTGAAAGGGGACATGAGTGGGACATGAGTGGGGGCCTGCTGGCAGGTGCCCTGCACTTCTGGGGGGTGGGGGTGCAAGGGTACATGAGTGGGGGCCTAGTCAATGTAAGGCACACTGGCAGACCATCACTGACCGCATTGGATTTGTGAGGCGCACAGCTGATGATTGCTACGAGCGGTGGAATGACCTGAAACACAGAGCAAAGAACAAGCTGGCCTCATATCTTGCTGCTACTCTGGTGACTGGCGGTGGGTCTCCACAAGAGGACAACAAACTCACTGAACATGAGTCTGTTGCTGGGGCCTTCGTCAAAGAGGAACAGATCCAAGGTGTGGGAGGACTACCTGATTATGATGCATTGTCCGGTGAGTGCCCATGCATGTGTGTGTAATGCATGTGTATGTTGTTTGTGTGACAGGTTCTGATTGAGTGCCAGGTGAGGGTGTGTGTGCCTGAGTGGTATGGGTCACCCATGTGCTTCATCCAAAACATTCAGCGGCCTTGGATTTGGGTGTGAAAGTATCCCTTCTGGCCACAGTAGTAATTTAGCGCAACATTACGGCAGTTGCCCTTGAAGTGTCATCTTGCAACAACATTGTTTGTATTTTTCAGTGTTCGTTCAGGCTGATTGTTTCAATTCTCCCACTTTTGCTACGCATTCCTCAGCCCTATTGTCACATTTGTGACATGCTTCTGTCATTGATGAACCCCACATTGGCTCATATGTGTTACCTTGTTAGGTGAATGATTTGACCATTCAGGCTGATTGAGTATTGGCCTGATCACATACATTTTTGGGGCCCGTTTGAATGTGGAACATGATAGTTGTTTCCTGTCATGTTGAAGTGCACAACCATTGATGTGTACATCGGCCTGCAATCACTGTATTTTTGTACACTGAATGTGTTGCAGTGTGTGGCACATGCCTATTTTGTCACACTATGTAGCATTTTTCATCTCATCATGTCCATTTCACATGGATGGCTGACAGCATTCATTCACTGGCATATGGATGTACTTGTGGAATGTACCATGGCTATGGTACATGCCATCTGTATGATGGCATGTGTCATGTATGTGTATTGGACATGCCACTCACAGGCCAATGTGTGATGGCAGTGCTACCCAGGATGCAACAAATGTGTTGCTCTTCCATCTTGGTGTCATCAGTGTCTGCCTTTTGCCTCCCCTTCCGACTCAGTGATAGTGCATGCATGGGAGGGTTATATTCATGTGGGACATCTGTAAATCATGTACTGGTTCTGTAGCTTGTCAGGCCTATTTGTGTGCTATGGTGCTAATGCCTGTTTCCATTTTTTGTCTTTCATGTTTTTGCAGGGGATGACACACTTGATGCTGTTGAGGTTGAGGAGATGGTGCAGACCCAGGAGGGATCTCAGGCACGACTGGACACCAGTGGGGGACGTGGTGTGGTGGTGGATGAGAACCCAATATTGCTGCAGAACATTCTGTCCAGGGGTGCCTCTGGGTGTACGTCCCCAGACCTCTATTCAGGTGCTGATTTGGATGATGAGCCCTATGTGCCGTCACAGATAAGTGTTTCTGGCAGGGATTCTGTTCTGTCCAACCTACCTGCACCAGGGGTAGAACCCTCTATGGGGATGTCAGTGTTGTAAGACCGCCTTTGGCAGTTACGGATGCATGGTCACACTCCACAACATCTGATCCTGTTCCTGGGCCAGCAGATCAGAGGGGGAATGCAGTGATGCAGCCTCAGGCAGTGCCGGCACAGCAAGGCGCATATCGCCTTGCCCCAAACAGGTGTGGTGTCCGCCGACGCGGTGGCCGTATGCCATCAGGCAATACCGCATGGGAACAATCCATATACGGTATGGCAACCCAACAGGCAGCATCAGTTGAGATGATGGCTCAAGCAATGGAGAGGGTGGCCACTTCCATTGTCCCCCCTGAAAGGCAGATGGAGCAACTACAGCAGGCAACAGACTCTATTTGCCAATCACACAGGGAGGACATGTTGGCGTCCAACAGGGACAGACGGGCGGCACTGGAGCCTCTACGCCAATCGATATCAATAGACTCCCAGGGCCACAGGGAAGCCCTGAGGGTAGAACTCCATCACCTCAGGGAGACTTTTGTTGCCCTTGAGGCTTCCACTAACTTGAGGACAGAACAGCAGCTGGAGCAGCTCACACGTTCGCTCTCAGCTGAGATGCAGGAAACTCGAGTGGAGATCCGGGCATCACGTCAGGTGCTGCATGGGGATCTCCGCACTATAATTCTCCAGAACGAGACCTTCCACACCCGCATGCTTGCTGCCATGGAGGACCATACCAGGACTTTGCGTGGGCTGCCTCCCATCGCACCACCACCTCCTGTGGCAGCAGCAGAGGGTGATGAGAGCGACTGCAGCAGTTCTCCCACATAGCGGTGCAGGCCATGAGCCAATGGAGGTGTTTTTTTTCCCCAACATCCACACAGGTGGCTGTTGGTGCGCACCCTGTCCTCGGACCTCCTGGGTGCCCCCCCATCGCCCCCCCCCGGCTCCCACATGGCCATTTTTCATTTTTAATTTTTGCTTTTTGATTTTTGATTTATTTTTACAGTGTGTTGCTTTGTGTGGCTCCCATTGGCATCCACTGTATTCCGGCTGGGCACATGCAGGCTTGTCCTGAGTTTGGGTTAGATGCTTGGGTTCGTGAGACACACACCCCTCATGCTTCCCGTTTCCATGGGCTTGCAAAGGGTGTGCCCAAGTGACAGTGACTTACACAGTGACGTTGGACTCCCATGAGCTGTGTGGGCAGTCTGTAGTCAATACTGTGTATACATTCCTGGAGGATATTGTTGTTGTATTGTACAATGCATGGTGTATTGATATGTGCTTGTGCATCCATGTCTTCCTCCTAATTTTCAGGTTCATTCCTTATGTCTTCACAAGGCCGTCTACTTTGGAGATGGAGTTCATGTTGTAAGCAGTGCACTTACACATTTGCGTGGCAGCAGCACTGTGCAGTTGGAAGTGGTTGATGTGCTGGCATAATCAGGTTGTAAGACTACCACTACTTTAGCTTAGTACTGCCATGTTTATGCTATGTTTGAGGTTGTGTAGCTGCATTGAATTCTTGGTAAGTATTTGGTCATGTGTGTTGTTAGTTCTACATTACTGGGAGCATTTTGTGTGTGGGCAGTTTCCATTAGGGACACTGTACTTTGACATTTGTGTCATGTTTTGGGGATTGCTTTGTTTGCTCTCACATAGCATGACATGCCATGGTGTGTTGGGTGGCGGTGCTGGGGAGGGGTTGGGTGACATGGCACTGTTGTCCTGTTGTATTTTGCAAGGGGGTAATGAATTTAGCAGCATAGAAGTGTGTCTTTTGATGACACAGCATTGGTGGTGTTTGTGTAGGTAGGGATGCACACAATGTAACACTTCCAGGTGACCAATCTCAGGCTGGTATGATTGTGACAGTTGACTGTCCCTTATGTCATCATCATTGATTGTCAGATGGTATGAGCCAGGTCTGTGTGCACTCCACAGGGGTGTGATTTTAGGTGAAGTAATTAGCCACCAGCTGCGTACTGGCTGCCTCACCCCATGACCTTTCCCCTCCCATGCGCAGCGGGTGTGCATGTGGTTGTGGATGTGGGGCACCACCATGTCCACGGGCAGGCCCCGGTGTGTTGCAACGTTGTGCAGGACACATGCTGCCACTATGATCCTGCACACTACTGGGGGAGCGTATAACAGGTGCCCGCCAGAACGGTCAAGGGAGCGAAAGCGTGACTTGAGCACTCCTAATGTGTGCTCCACTATGGCAATGTGGGCTGTGTTGTATCGTACCTCGGGTGGCGTGGTGGGGTTCCGAATTGGCGTCATCATGTGGGTGCTCAGAGGGTAGGCACTGTCCCCTGGGGAGGTGCTGATGGGTATCATTAGTGGGGTTGTGACATTGCTCTGTATCTGACATGCATGCATGTGCTGTGGCATTTATACTCACCGAGCAGCCATGTATCACCATGCCGACCACCTTCTAGGTCCCAGTTTAGGGTTGACATTCTGTAAATGAA
Source organism: Ambystoma mexicanum (assembly GCF_040938575.1). Taxonomy (NCBI): domain Eukaryota; kingdom Metazoa; phylum Chordata; class Amphibia; order Caudata; family Ambystomatidae; genus Ambystoma; species Ambystoma mexicanum. The sequence continues at coordinate 199,476,986 of NC_090923.1, forward strand.
ACTGTCGTGGGTGGACCCTGGATAGAGCCACCCCGTAAAAATCCTGGACGGCAGCCTGCCTTTCTGCAGGTGTCCTGGGCAGGTATATGTGCCTGCGGACTGATGGGCGTGCAGTTATGATGGCCAAGACCTGGTGTAGGCAGCGTGACTGCATTTCCTATGACACCCCCCCACTATAGCAGTTGTCCGCTGAAATGATCCAGTGGCCAAGAAGTGCAGTACATTGAGGACCTTATGCAGGGGGCTGAGTGCTTGGCAGCACAGGGCGGGTGATGTGAGGTCATCCACCCACTCACTGACCAGGTCGAGTATTATGTGAGGTGGAAACCTGTACCTCCCATACACCTGGTCATCAGGCATCCCAAAAAGGATGGTTCTGGGTGTAAAAATTCTGGGCCTGACTATCCTTTTCCTCCTCCTGCGGTATCCCACGACCACTGCTGCTAGGAACGGTATATTCATCCTTGCGTCTGAGCTTGTTTGTTGTTTGCGCGCACTTTTATGCTTGCTTTCCGCTGGCGTACGTGTTTCCGGATTAGCGTGTCTTTTTTGGCGCACGCGTTAGCCCCGTTTGATTCCATGAATACGTGTTTTGAACGTGCGTGTGGGCATTCCGCACATTTTCCTCCTGTACTTCCCCCGTGACGCCCACATTTTCACGAATTGTTCCCCATTCCGCGTGTCACACCCCCTGTTCCTCCTACTTTTGTTGTGTGCGCCGCGCTATGTGTGATTTCACTGTGCGCGTAGCACACGCTGTTTGGTGACGTGTGCGCCAGTGTACGCCACGCAGAATTTTGGCACACATCCTGGGATTTCCAGCGCACAGACTTCCATGAATCGGCGTGCGCCGGTTTCGCTGCGATTTTCGCACTGGCACTGCGATTCGCACGCTTTTGCATGCTTGCGCCGAAAATTTCAGCGCACATTAATTCCATGAATCGGCCTCTTTATATTGAAATGATGTAATCATTGGAGCAGCCGGTGGTGGTGCTGCCAGGATGACTATTGAGGGGAAAAGTGAGCTCTGACGACAGAAACTGTGAACCTAGGATTTTGCAGAGTGACGCAGTGATGATGCTGGAGCTGGGTTCCTCACCAAAGTTATAGGAAATAGATATACATTCTACAGATGGTACAGATGACGTCATGATTTTATAATCACAATGACACAGACTAGAGAGTTATCTTCAATGGCTAGTAGTATTAAACTTTTAGATTTTATATACAATGATAGAACTATAAATAAAGGCTGATATGGCTGTCGAAAATAACTATGTGAATTTGCTTCATAGGCAATGTGTGCATAAAACTATTGGCTTTGGGTTTGGACGATGCGTGTTTCTTTTTATATCGAATTATGAAACTTTTACATGAAACAATTGGCTTTGTACAATGTGTGTTTGTTTAAAATAATGACAATATTTCACTCTTTAAGCAGAGCCTATGCAAAAGCCAAAACTAGTGCCTTTGACAATGCGTGTTTCTTTGAAACAATGAAAACAGTTTATTGTATAAGCAAACATGTCCTTCCCAGAGGCTATGCAAAAGTCTAACCTATAGCCTGTGACAATGTGTAATATTGAAGGAAGGGTTTCTGCATAGGCACCAACCTGTTTGCTGATACTTTATTGAGTCTACAACACCCCTCTCCTAGCTTGCAGATGCCCCACACTATTTGTTGGGTTACAGAGCAGCAGAGGGGCCAGAGGGTACTTCAGCAGAGAGCAATGACAGTGCTGCTGATGGCACACAGATATGGAAGCATGGGCTGCATATTTAGAGGGGCCTGAGGCTCCAAAATTATTTGAAGGGAAAGTCTTCTTGAAGAGAAACCTCTTGATGTTAGTAATCCTGGGCCCCAACCTGTTCAGGTCGCAGCTTTACTCCTTCCTAGAAAAATCATCTAATGACAGGAAACATGACAATTTCTACTGTGCAAGGGGTTACCCATTGTCTCCCTTTATCAATGAGGTAATGGTACCCAAACAGCAGAAATCAAATGGGTCCTACAAACACTTCCTCTAATGCCCTGAATAATGGATGAACGTTTGAACCCATGACATTTTAATGCAGTTGGGGGCATCTAACAGGAGGCCTGCCAGGATGCCTCTCACCCCTACGTAAGGTAGGCATCTGCAACAGATCTTTCAATTGACTTCAGGAAAAGGCCATCAGTGTCAAAGGTTATCCTCATCCTGTTTTCATGAAGGATGTATTGTGGAAAGGCAAACAGAAGATACTGTAAAGAGTGTTGTCCCAATATTACTCAGTTCAGACACAATGGATTGTGTGTATTCTATTCTCTTTTTTGTAAAGAAACCTTTAAAGACTTCTGCCCTGTGTTGCATCTCAACATAACTCATGGGTGAAGAACCAAACATCCTGAATAGTGATCCAACAATAGGTCACTTTGCAATCCACCCAGGGGACTGGATGACAGCATTTGATCTAGAGGACATCTTTTAACATTTTCAATCAGACCAACCTATCAGAAATGTCTGAGATTTGCAGTGATTGACAACATCTACCAATTAATGTCTAACTATTTTTGTCTTGTCTCAGCACCAAATATGTTTACAGTAGAAAGATCCTGACATCCACAGATATGCGTTGTTTGACTGAGGTGAATAAATTTGCAGCAGACTTGAACGTGAGTCGGACCTGACACAGCATGGTCCCTTTTTCTTTCTTTTTTTTAAGAGTCCCCTGCTTACAGTGCCCTGGGAAACCCGGGTCACCCCTGCACCCCCTGTTCCTATTATAGCGAGCAAGGGGAGAGGGGGACACCCCTGCAACCACTGTTGCCCTTATTCGCTATAATGAAACCTTATGGCTTAGTTATATGAATCTTTAGCTGTACAATCATTTCGTACAGCCTACATTAGGTCAAATAGGTTATGAGGTCAAATAAGTTCAGTCAAATTGGATGATTCTGACATCCACTTCACTATCCTGTCTATATATGACAGACGACGATTTTCACAATTATATCCAAATGTGGCACTGGCCCACCTTCAAAATCCTGTATAGATACAAAGCAAGCTAGCATTCACAATTCTATTTAAATCTGGCATTGGTAATATTCTCAATGCAGTCTAGATGTGGCAATGGCTAATGTTCACTATTCTCTCTAGATGTGGCATTGGCCGACATTCACAATCCTGTCTAGATGTGACGCAGGTTAATGTTCACAATTCTATCCAAGTGTGGCACATACTAACATTCGCAGTTCTATCTAAGTGTGACATTGGAAATATTCCCAATGCAGTCTAGATATGGCAATGGCTAATATTCGCTATTCTATCTAGATGTGGCACTGGCCGACGTTCACAATCCAGTCTAGATGTGACGCAGGTTAATGTTCACAATTCTATCTAAGTGTGGCACTTGCTAACATTTGCAATTCTATCTAGGTGTGACACTTGCTAATTTTCACAATTCTATTTAAATGTGGTACTTGCACTCAGTCACAATTCTGTCTGGGTCTGGCACAGGCTAATGTTGACAAATCGATATACATCTATATAAATGTGTACTTGCTAACAATCACAATGCTATCTAGATGCAACGCAGGCTAATGTTCACAAATCTATATAAATGTGGTAGAGTGATTGCTCTACTCCCCACCCAGCGCACACCTACCTTGATGGTTGCTGCTGGTTGACAGCTAGGCACTGGCCTCACCTGCTGACACCTGCAGACACAATCTGGGGCCGCCTATGTGGGAGCCGCCCTTTGCCTTGGGGCCCTTAGCTGCATGGGTTGCATGGGCAGTGGGCTGCCCTGGGAAGGTCAGTTATGACCAGGTGGACATACCAATCAGGGGAGGTGGGCGGGCTGGGAGGCAGGGGGGGAGGGTGGCACTGGGAAAAGGCTAGACACAAAAAAAAAACACTACACCCCAGGGACTGCACACTCTATATGCAGGCCAGCACAGAAAAACCGGGCCAGAAGCCACAAACACATTAGACAAACCCACCAGGTTAGCACACAGTGCTCACCAAAAACAATTGAAAATACACTCACACCACTCCAATAGTGTACATGAAACAGGGCAAAATCAGATTACAATCAATGTGCAACTACTCACTGAGAGTCAGCCAGCCCCTAAAGCTGCTTCCAAAGCGGTTTCCCTACCAGATCCTTCCACATTGCAGTCCACAAAGCAAGTGGAAAATGGCTTCTGGAAGCAAGGCACAGGCACACCTAACTATTCCAACCAATTGCAAGAGAGGAGGGTGGGACTCGGAAAAGGCCAGATGCAAACAAAGGACTACACCTCAGGGACTGCACACTCTAGATGCAGACCAGCACTGAAAAACAGGGCCAGAAGCCTCAAAAACACTAGACAAGCCCACCAGATTAGCACACAGTGCTCACCAAAAACGATTGAAAATACACTCACACCACTCCAATAAAGTACATGAAACAGGCCAAAAACAGACTACAATCAATGTGAGGCCAAAGACGGATTACAGTCAATGTGCAACTACTCACCGAGCATCAACCAGCCCCTAAGGCTGCTTCCAAACTGGTTTCCCTACCAGATCCATCCACATTGCAGTCCACAAAGTTCATCTTCAAACCGCTGGAGTACGCAACTTCCTCCGGGTTCATGGGTTCAGAATAAATCACAACAAATCATCTCTGAATCCAACACAAAGCCTAAGGCCCATTCACATGCATCTATGTACAGCACCAGACTTTTCATGCCTTCTCATCAGGAAGAGTCCAGATTCTGCAACTTCTTCTGCACAAGATCCTTAGGATAACCTGCACAGCAATGGTTATCTTTAGGTGAAATCTAGGACACATTTCACCAGAAAAACCTAACACATCCTCTACTAAGTCACTGGTATCCTTGCTTCAGAGAATACAAACAGAATATCCTAGTGCCCCTGATAATTTGATGACAGCTGCAATGGTAATGCAAGGCTCATAATCTACAGAAAGGGTGCAGACTAGTGCCTGAAGATCCTCTCATCCAGAATACAGATACCAGCTCAAAAGGATAGGATGCCACACTGAAGGGATTCTCACTATACATCATCAAGCTGGCATGATCCTACCACCATTTTTAGAGCCATATTTAATTTCATCCCCTTCTACGGGGCATGAGTGTACTGCTGCCCACAGATCCAAAATGGGGATAATTAAAATACATCCAACTGTCAATTAAGAAGGAAACACAACAAATGGTTATACATGGTGGGGAAGTAAGATAAGAAGCACTACACAACCTCCAGCAACATTACAACCTTACTTTAAGTCTGGGCTGGGGTACTAGATGGGAGAGGGAAAGGAACAGACATAGTCGCATTAGAGGGTGCAATGACGACCCATGATGCAACAAAGGGGGACAGCTAAGGCAAACCACAGAGGTGCTGGACATCTCACTGCAACACTTTAACAATGATCTATAGGAGCTCCTCAGGGAAGAATTGGCTACGTTTAAGTGACTTTAACAAAGTCATAATAGAAAGCAAAGCAGTACCCACAGCCCTGAGAGAGAAAGTAAATGCAGGTGAGAATGATGTGTCCCTCCTTAGAAACATAAATGAGTCACTAGCAATGCAAGAAGCTGTTCTGGTCAAACTGATCAATGCAGGGACCTAGAAAAAAGGTCTCACAGAGAAAAAATATTCATCAAATTTGTATCTGAGGGTGTAGAAGATGATTAAATTGCAGATTGTCTTCGTTGAGGTCATGAAGGATACGCAGAAACAACATAATGAATGGACAGAGTCCATAGAGAGGGCGCAGAATCTACAACAACCATTCTGCAGAATTCAACAGATTTAACACCCTATTGATAATAGTTGGTGGTACCCGAAAGATGAAACACCATATACAACTAAGCTGAGCAGATGGATCCTTTGGGCCATCATGACTTTCTTTTATAATCTGGTTGTGCTCCTACCATCCCTTATCCAAGTACACTGCATGTGGTGAAAGGCAACATACTGGGCTGAAGCACATGGAATATCTGCCAGCGACTTTTATACACCTGCCACTTGGGCCGGGTCCTATACCTTAATTCAAAATCAGTGGGAAGCACACTACTTGCTGCTTTTGGATTGCACCTCCTATATGTGTAATTATAATGGGTTTTAAGGGGTAAAATCCAGGGGTTGGGGGGAGCCCCCATTTAAAAAAAGGAAAAAAAGACATTCAATGCTTTTTTTTTCATTGCTTTTTCTTAGATGCTTTGGCATTCGATGCGTTGGCATTCAATGCCATCACTATAAACCGCTGATAGGGTTAAAAACACAGGAAGTAGACAGTGTGGGTTATTATACTTCCCTTATGGATTATCAAGACATAAAATGCGCACATCAATCCCAGGTGAGGTCAGTCCATCAAATATTTTGTAGCAGCAGTAAAGGCGAAGACAGATAAGAAGAACATACAGGTGTCCTTGCAATCCCAGACAGTGTTCCAGTGCCCCCTTAATCAAATCCCTTTTATGTACTTTTAATTCCATTGGTTTCAATGCAGCACATATGATCTCTTGAAGGATGGTTTATTACCTTCCCAATTAATACAGGCTCTGTGGTGCATGGCCATTGCAGACATCCAAGGTGAATGCCGAGCCTCCATGAGATAGCTTTCACAACTGCATTCAATGAATACAATTATAAATTAAGATTATCTGGGGTGTAGCCAAGATGATGACGTAGTCACATGAATCCCTGAAAGCTTGGCACAAAACTCCTGCATGGTGAGTAACAACTGGGTCCCCTGTAAGGAATAACAATGCAGGTGCAGGGGGAAGCTTGAGAGCACATTAAAATACAGCACAACCATTCAAGAGTGCCATAATGGTGGGTGCGGGTAGTTGATAAAAGGAAGGCAGCAGTGGTGGATTAGGCATGATGGCGATAGAGAGGTAAAAAACTCTGTGCACCAGTGAGGAATGGGGTGAGGCGGTCATAAGGCAGTCTTTGAAAATATGAAAGGTGAGATAAGCTATTCGGGCTCCCCAAGCAATTCCCCACAGTGCATATAAAGATCAGCTTGACTGGCCTGCAATATTTGTCAGGTGAATAGAATGCTCCTGAGCTCTAGCATTTGCCTACATGCAGGCAGGCATGCCACAGTAGGAGGTGTGTTACCTTCAATCCTTGCGGCGGACAAACATTGACAGGTGATCCTTGGTGGATTCCATATGATAACCAAATATGGCTAATTTCTTTGGGTAGAAAAAGATCCACAGGCTCTCCAAGCAGCATACCTACTAGGAATTTTGAATATACATTTCTTCTACCAAACACGATGGTGTGGCGTGAGTACACACTGTTTGGACAATGGCTACAGAGCCTCCTGTTCACATTCCTCCCAAGTTGCCATGCTGTTGATGGTCATCAGGAAGATCCAGAACGTGATGTGTGGTAATGGCCCAAGATGACAGGTTCCCCATCTAAAGAAAATGCAATCAGATCCTCCATGGTACCTACCAATGAGACGTCCACTTCTCCATGCATCACTTCCAATGGCCACATTTAGCCATTTGAAAATAACAAAAGTCTAAATTGAACCTCCTTCAAAGGATGACCACATGGTCATAGTGATCTATTTAGTGACCACATCTCTCAACTAACTGACTCCTTTCTCTTCAACCCTCTATCCAATGACTTTAGCTCTCTTCTCCATAACCACTCCCTCTCTTCTGTCCACTCAAGGCCTACCCATTCGGGCATGGCACAGAATCCACCTTATTAGACCTAAAAAATCAAATCTCACAGATCATGGACAAAGGCAAACGTGCCTTGCTCCTCCTCCTCAATCTATCAGCTGCTTTTGACCTGGTAGATCACCAAACACTCACCACCCACCTCACGCATGCAGCCCATTTCTCTAATCAAGCAGCATCCTGGATCACTTCCTTCCTTGAAGGAAGAGCCATAAAGGTCTACTCCGACACAGCTAACGCAGATCCTACCACTATAAACTGCGGTGTCCCCCAAGGATCTTGTACAGCCCCCACCCTCTATAACCTCTTCACAAAACCCCTCTTTGACCTACTTGACTCCATGGGTGTTGCATATACAAACTATGCAGACAACACTCAAGTACTTTTACTCCTATCTGGACTCTATCACCAAGACGCCACGGCCCTTGACAACATCTATGCCACTATCCAAGCTTGGATTGCAATCAATGACCTCTGTCTTAATGGGGAGAAATTCTCATCCTGGGCCAGACAAACACATTATCGAAACTAAGCCCCCAATACAACAACTTCAACATAGACAACTCAACCATCTCCATATCATCCTCTGTCAAGACTCTAGGTGTTCACATTGATGCAAATCTATCGATGAACAAACAAGTCAGTGCCATAGCCTCTGCATCAGCGTTCAGCACCAAACTCATCAATGCCATGAAACCCTACTTATCAACCCCCAAGCTCTTGGCCATAGCTAGAGCAACTATAGGTGCCAAACTTGATTATTGCAACGCCCTTCTAGCTGGCACCTGCGCCAAAAACATTCACAAACTGCAAACCACACAAAATAATGCCCTCAGAGCTGCCATGAGCATCCCTAGAAGAGATCATATATCCCACGCCAGACGTGAAACGCGGTGGCTCCAGGACAAAGACTGTATTACTCTGAAAATCCTCACCATCACTCACAGGTGCATCAACAAAACCGCTCCAGCATACCTATCTGAAGCAATATCAAGGACCACATCCACTCACCCCACCAGAGCTCAGTACACCAACCAGGTACACATACAATGCATAAAGAGAATCACAGAGGGCGGTCTAGGCTTCTCCTATATTGCACCGAAACTCTGGAACTCACTCCCTGCCACCCTTAGAGCTGAAACTTCCATCTCTGTCTTCCGCAACAACCTCCAGGCCACTCTCCTCAACTAGCAAGTGGAGGACTGCCTCCTCTACTTCTGCCATGTATATTGTAATATAACACAAATGTAATATAACTGTATTGTAACCTGTATATATACTGCTAATGACTATGTAACTATATTGCAACCTGTATATATATTGCTAATGACCATGTAACTAAGTAACTAAGCTTTGTACTGTAACAAGTACCACAATGTCCTGGGGCTGTTGTGCGCTATATAAATACGAATAAAACAAAAAAAACAAACCCATTCAAATGGTAACTTCCCTTGACCTTTTTCTCATCTTCTCTCTGCCGCTCCTCTCTCTGTTCATTCCAACATCTTTGCCTCAATCTACACTCCTTCTTCCACCACACTCTCTCCATCTGCTTCTTCTGTTACCAAGATGTTTCTCCAATCCAAATTCCCTATCTTTTTCATTTTTTTATTTTTTTATTTTATTTGCATTAAAATTGAATCAACAATTTTTTTTAGCAAAACAGAATAAAATGTTATCAATAAAGCAAATGAACCATTAATAATAAAGACATTTAAAATGTGTTACAGATTCCACTCTCTGGGAGAACCTCCATCAAAAATGTCACCACTGCAAGTAGATGAGAGGTTTTTTGGCAGACATCAAAGAAGGCCACCATGTGTTTGCATCCACTAGTGCAAAATCTGAAAATAGTGGGCTAAAATGGTTAGAACTCTGCTCTTTCAGGGCTGGACCATCAGATGAAAAATGACTCTACTTTTGCAGGGTCCTGGCAACGGCAATGGCGACACAATTATTCCTCAGACAGGCCTCTGATTGCTCTGATCTCATTGGTGGGGTGTAGGTTCTAGCGTGTCTGCAGGAAGAAGTCCCTGGCCCCTTTGTCAGGGAACTGTTTCAAATAGTCACACGGAGAATCGCGAATGCGGACTTCTGACGGAATATCTGTGACTGATTTGTAACCTCTCACTTGGTCCTGAGTTTGGATCCAGTCGTACACCTGGATTTTCCTCTTTACTCGGTCAGGGTCAAACAGTAATTGATCCAGAGAGCTGCCAATGTCTTCTAAGAGAGACATGGTAGATGCACGCCATCTCGCCAACATCGGTTTTAAGCCATCCAGCATTTCTTTGTGAACCATTTCCAAAATTGCTGGCCGAGGGAGATCATGGCACTTATTGAACAGTGCAAGCATGTTATAATTGACTGTGGTTTCCAGAGAGTTGAGGCCCAGCTCTCTCCGAATGATGGCTATCGGCATGGAGAGGGGAAGGCACAGTACTTTTTTCCAGAACCCCCCTTCAAGTCGGTTGCATAAAGAGTCTGGTAGATTGAAGAAGGCTTCCGCCCGTAGGTTAAGACTGGAACCACATTGGCTTTATAATACTTCAATACCGGGAGGATCGAGAAGCGCCCAAACTTCCTGTTGAGGGCAAAGCTTCACTGGTAAGCAATTTCATCTTTGTATAAAGATGAAAAGACATTGGTGCATCTATTAGAGAGTTGCTCAGCCAGACCCCTAAGTATTTAAAGGAATGCACCTGGTCAATTTTTTCTCCTTCAATCTACCAAGAGTGTTGGTTTAGACCCTTCTTACCAGGGCCAATGATCAGGATTTTAGTTTTCCCCTTGTTGATCTCCAGGTCTTAATTACTGATGTAACAGTCAAGTTGCTTTGCAGACCGACAGGGGTTTTGTTGATCAGCACGATGTCATCCACATGGAGCAGGCGTGGTAGCTGGACTCCACAGACCTTTGGGGAAAATGACCCTGTCTCCACAAAGGCTTCTGGAAGATCCTCCAGGAAGAAGTTAAAAAGCACCGGGGCCAAGGGGCATCCCTGCTTTACTCCTCGAAAAGTTCTTATTTCATTCTAGAGCGTGACGATTTTGTTAAGCCTTTCTCGTAGCATGGTGTCAGAATGCATTGCTATGATGGGATGGATTATAGAAAGCGTGCAGTTCTTTGTTGCCAATTTTGACCATAACTTCTGACAGTTAATCTGGTCAGAAGCTTGTACTAGCTCCATAAACATCATGTAGATCTTTAGTTTGGAGGGGGCTAGGTTTCCCTTCAAAAGTTGGAGTAGAAAGATATTTATTGAAGTGCCCAGTCCCCTAAGAAAACCAGTTTGAAGGTTATCAAAAGAGCCAGACTTTCTACACCACCTATTGAACTGCCCAATAGAATGGAGCTGTGGAGCTTGCCGATAACGTCAAGGAGAGAGATGGGGCAAAAGTTCTTCGGTTTGCTCCAATGCCCCTTCTTGTAGATGGAAACGACTATCGCTCTCAACCAAGAGGTTGGCAAGTGATGAGACATGGCAATTTGCCCAAATAGGATTGAGATGATTGCAGCCCAATCGTCTGGAAAATCCTTCAGCATGCAATTTGACATGCCGTCGGGCCCCAGAGCTATTGAATTTTTCAACTTCTTAATTCTTTGTGAGATGTCGTTAGTGCAGGTCGAAGACACCCAGGAATCAGGACCTTCAGTGATCTTGAACGGCTCTGCACTTCCACCAACTGGTGCATACAATCTGCAGAAGTGTGTAATCCAGGTTTCTTCACCTATGGGGTTTATTTGGTCTGCTATCAACTCCACGTCACCTGCCTTCATTAAAGACCAGAATCTGTTTGGGTATTTACCTCCCAGAGCTGATAACATTGTCTCTGCATCCTGTTGATATACTAGGTGTCTTGAAGTGCAGCTCCAATTTTTATAGTTAGACTTTGCAGATTGAGCTGTTAAATGGTCTTCTAATAAGACCATCTTTTTTGCTCTCTGTGCAGTTTTCCTAGCCACTTTTCAACAAGCCTCCAGTTCAGGGTCAAAAGCATGTTTATCATTTCGAACACTACTGCCTTTCCTAGGGCATAGATGAAATGGCTCTAACAGAGGAGAGTAATCAACCGTTGCACATCCCGATTCTGTTTAGCTGACAGAGATTGGATCTTTGTGGATGAAAGTTTCAGATGCAGACCTCTGTTGCCTGTGTCGAGGGCTGTTGGAAAATGCTTGCGGGTCTGGAAGTTTGTTGGGGAGCATTCCAATTGGAGCAAATGATGGTCACTGTGCTTAGTTTTAATGATTTGGAAATGCTCGACCAGGGATAGAAAGCTTTTTGATACATACATATAGTCGATGGTTGATGCTGTATCGCAGGCCTCCCATGTAGGCTGAGGTGGCGATCACCTACACAGTTACCATTCAGTACATGCATTTAAAAGGAGTCCATGAGATTACTCAGTGAAGACCTGCTCTCCAACCTCAAAACTAACACCCTGTGCATCCTCATCTTGCTTGATCTCTCTTCTGCCTCTGACACTGTTAACCATGCCATCCTGCTCAACCGCCTCCGTGATAACCTGGGTATCACTGGTCAGGCTCTGGCGTGGCTGACTTCCTTCCTCTCCGACCGACCCTCCCAGGTCCAACTTGGGTCCTTCCTCTCCGATATCTTTTACTCTACCTGTGGTGTACCCCAGGGATCTAACCTCTCTCCCTGACTGTTCAACCAATACCTGGCACTCCTTGCCCCACCAGTTGCTCACCTGCACTGCCTCCCTGGCAAACCCTGCACCTGGAGATTGTTTCTGTATCCATACAGTCCCCCTACATGCACTTATGACTGCACTTACCTTGCATTTGCCACCAGCTGGCCGTTTTATTTATTCTTATTTTTCCTACAATCCCATGTACTGCACTTTCCCCTCTCCCTTCCCCCTCGCATTTTTCCCTTTACCCCTTCCCATGCACTTGCGTGATCTGAATGACATCTGGCCTAGTAGGATCGTCATCTGTCCTCTCCTGTTCCCCCTCCCTTACCTCGTCAGGCCTTGAAACACTTGTGTATAGGCGCGTTATAAAGTTCCAATCTTGATCTTACACAGTTTTTGCTAAATCCGAGATGTTGAGGTCTCAGAGATGTTGAGTTCCCAACATAAGATGACGTGGGCTGGCCCTGGGTGAGTAGAGATATCATCCAAGATCTCAACAATCTGGTCTATAAACTCTACATCTCGCATCAAGGTGAGATTCCAGTATACAGTAATTAGTATAACGTGCGTCAGAATTCTGTCACCCTGCCATGTCACCTCAGTCTCCCATCCAATTATTGCCACTTGGGTGAGCAAGTACTTATATGAGAAATTTAGGAGATTAAAGGGGCTGCCCAATCTAACCGCAGTCAGGAGACCTGAGTATGGGCGACCCATGATCTCTTTCTTGGCTGGGTTGATGATGACTTCAAACCCATTCATGCCCGGGGACTTCCTCAGCCAGGTCTCCTGTAGGCAAATCAAATCATAGTCTCCCAGATTTACATCTATGTGGATTGTCTGGTGGGGAATGCCCCGAGTGTTCCATGAGATCAATTTCAGCATGACCTTCGGGGTGGATGGTAACATAGTCGAGAGGCCACTAAGGTGACCCCTGGTGATGTCATGGGATTGCTACAAGGCTTTCTGGGCCCATAAGGTGGTGGAGAGCCACGACCAGTCACCGCCAGGCAAGGTGTTTTTTTTTTTTTAAGTTTGTTTCCAAGCCAACACATTTGACGAGTCCAGCTGAAGATGACGTTTCAAAAGACACAGATATTTTTGCAGGCAGGCTAGACTCTAACTCTCTCTGACCTACACCACACTCTCTCCTCTAATGCAGAATTCCCCATTCCATCCACTGACAAAGCCATTACTAACTTCTCCTCTCACTTCCCTCTTACTACATTCAATCCTAAATCCTCCCCTCCACAGCCTTCGATTAGACCTACCATCTGCTCCCTGAAAACAGCAATGATGAAACACATTTGCACTCCTGGTATCCCCAACTCTACCTGACTGCTCTTCAAAACTACTCCTTGGGCCTCATCACGAGTTTGGCGGTAATGCAGCGGTTTTCCCATCGAACGTAAATAGTGTTAACACCAAGCCCCCCGGCGGATAATCCCCAGATCACGAGTTTTCGTGCACGCGCACCTGTACATGGCGTTAGCGCAAATAGCGTGCAACGGGTAGAACCCGTAAATCCGGCGCACCGTGCTCTACCGCCATATTGCGCTAATAGCGCATGCCATGAGTGCGTGCTATTAGTGCGCGAGAAACGTGTCACTGCCGGAACGGGAAACAAAGTGGCGGCCATTTTGGAAATCACAATCCGTCGGATATCACAGCCCCTGGAAGCCATCCACCCCATTGAACACCAAATCATGTTACAGAAGCGCACTAGGGCCAAGACTGCCCTGGACAGGGTGAGAAAGCCCAAATTTAGCTCCCAGGAGCTGGCTGTACTGGTGGAGGAGGCCGAGATCCATCACGAAGAGCTGCAGCAGCGCGAAACCAGTGGCCAGCGCAGAGCACAGATTTGGCGCAACATCAGCCAAAGGGTCACTGCAGAGGGGCGCGTGCCCCGGGATGCGGAGGATTGCCGCAAGCGCCTCAACGACCTGCGTGTGAGAGTCCGCGGCATCCTCTCACAGCACAGGAGTGCAAGCAGGGGCACTGGAGGAGGGCCACCACCACCCCCACCCAAACTCACACCTTGGGAGGAGAAGATGAGTGCCCTGATTGACATCGGCACCATTGAGGGAATTGGTGGGGCGGAGGCAGGCACTGGCATCGATCCAACTGCAGGTGAGTCCCACCCCAAATGCATGCAACTGAAAGTACCATACATGCAGACCCTGAGTGAATGAATGTGAACAAATGCGTGTGAGGCACTGCAGACACCCATAAGTGACCCCTTCATCCATTGAACCGTAGTGCTGCCTAGACGACCCTGCACGTGCAGTGCATTAATGGAAGGGCAGGGGATAGACATCCATAGCCATGGGACAGCTACGTAGAGTGTGAGTGTGCAAGAATACACCCCCAGGACCCTGAGCGCAGTGCACCCCAACCCAGCATGTAATCTTGTCACACAAACATTCCCATGCAGTGTACCTCCACACTCACACCAAGCACCACATGGCGACTGAACAATATGCAAGTTGAATGCATGATTGATACTGTCTTCAATCCCACTTGATGGCATGAACTGCATGATAATAATGTAGGTTGCCTGGAACTCAAACCACACCCTATGTACCCCACAGGCACACGGCAAACCCAACGGGATGAAGATGATGGGGAGGAGGCCACACCATCACGCTGCCCAAGGCAGCGAGCCTCCACCAGCACCACCACCCCACAAAGGGGCTGCAAGGAAGGGAACCAACGCAGGCCACCTCCCACTTCACCACAACACAGCCCTAAAAGACCGCTGCAGCACCGACATACCTGCAGGGAGTCCACGGCCAGCTCGCCCCAAGCCACCAGGCATAGCCCCGATGCAGAGGGACTGACCGGTGGATCGGAGCCCGACGTGGGAGTGACACCTCCACGTGCGCATCATGCAGGAGGTCTGCATTCACCTGGAAGCAGTGACGCTGAAGGGATGGTCACACCACAGGGGACCCCAAGGCCAGGCACACAGCAAGCACAAACCCCACGTGTGCATGTGCGTTGTGTCCGCACACCACAGCCAGACGAGGACACGCCATCATATGGCAGGCCTGAAGACCGGCACTCAGAGCCCGGCAGCCCAATCCCAGCCAGCAACATATCCCCATGCAGCCCCCCCCCAACAGCGCACAAATGGCAGGCCGGCACCTGCCAAACCAGGGGTACCCTTCATCACGGGGGCAGAATTGATGGGCCGACTGGACGTGATTGAGGCCAAACAGGCCAAAGTTGAATCAATGGCCAAGGTTCACAGCTGGCACATCAAGGCTATCAGTGCATCCATACGCCATGGATGCAAGTACATAGCGCGTGACAATGCGCGTGCACGCAGAGTTGTAGAGCAATGTACCACTGCCCTGACACGGTTTGGACAAAGGGTGAGGGAGTTGTGCGAGGCAGTGTCCGCATTTGCTGAGCAGACAAGGGAGGGTCAGTCCCTTCAACCTCAACCACACCCATGGAGGGATCCCTTGAGCCGTCTCCTAGGCGCCATTCAATGCACCACCTGAGGTCACACACACCAGAGGGGCCCGGACAAGGAAAGCGCCCACGACCATCCTAGTTGGACATGGCATCGTTGTGGGTGCCCTGATAACAAACATGCACCTACCTGCACTGTTGTGGGGAGTTCACTTCCTCAGGTGGCTGCACATGAGCATCAGGGGGCAGTGGCACATTCCTGCGACAGCAGATGTTGTGCAGCATGGCACATGTCAGTACAATTTTACTGACTTTTTCTGGTGCATACATCAATGCCCCTCCCGTACGGTCGAGGCACCGGAAGCGTGCCTTCAGCAGTCCGAATGACCTCTCCACGCAGATCCGTGTACGAGCATGGGCAAAGTTGTATGCCCGCTCCGCTGCTGTGTGTGAATGACGCACAGGGGTCATGAGCCACGTGTACTGGGGATATCCAGAATCACCTGCAGGGGAGAGAAAGCCGGTTTGGGGACAAGGTAAGTTCAGTGGGCGTACAGAGCTCAGTCATCAGATCATTTTGGCATACTTGTCATTTGGTCAATAACATTGTGGAGTGTGCTGTGCTACGAGAAGCATTGAATCAATGAGGTACTCACAACTTGGTACGCCTCTGTTTCAGATGTAACAGTACTCATTCACTTGCCACTGGGTAAGGGGGCCCTTCCATCTGCTTGTGCATGCGAGAAGTGGCTGCCTCATGTGTCATTGCCATTCCCTTTGACTGCGGTTGCATTTGCTGGTTGTCACTATTCATTACTGTTCTCCATGCATATCCTTGGCCATTCAGGGGCTAGGGTTTGTGGGATGTACATTGCCATTAATCAGACTACTTATGTGTGGTGCATTTGTGGATGTGGCGACTTTTGTGTTACATTTGCATGACTGTCGGGTGGGCAGGGTGGGATTTCTGTACTGTGTCAGTGTTGAGAGCCATAGTGCTACTCACACAGGAGGCTTTGTGGTGGTAGGCCTTCCATATGTCACTGTGCTGCCACACGTCTTTCACATCCGGAATGGGTGTGTTCTGCTGTGTTGGACATGTCCAAGGTTTCTCGTGCAAGGTGCTTGATTGGAAATGCTGCACTGATGGTGCTGCCTATTGAGATTCAGGGATTTCATTGTGTGTGACCAGCCCCATCAGTTGTGGATTAACATGCATTATGGTATACATTTGTACTCACCCAGCAGCCATGTGCTTTGGCCTCGGTGCCTTTCCATGTACGCCGGCGGGGGTACTGTTGTGCAGGACCATGGAGTCATGGGTGGATCCTGGGTAGCGGGCACAGCAGTGGCTGAAGGTGAGGTCAGGGCCACATATCATCTGCACATTCAGGGAATGGTAATTTTTCCGGTTTCTGTAGGCTGCCTCATGTGTCCGGGGTGGTACGAGTGCTATATGTGTGCAGTCCAGGGCTGCTATTACATTTGGGACTTGGGCAATGGCATGGAATTGACCCTTCAGTTGGTTCACCTGTGCCTGTGTGGCTGGCAATGTGATGTGCTCATTCACATAATTCAACAGTGCATCCAGCACCTGTCCCAGCATGGCACTGAATGTGGACTGGGCCATGCCATGCATCATGGCAACGGTGTGTTGGTAGCTGCCAGTCCCAAGGAATTGTAGCACAGACACAAGCTTCACTAGCGGTGGTACTGCTGTGCTGATGGCTATGCGGCTGCCAATGTCAGCCTGGATTGTGTCCAGCAACTGGGTGATGGTTGCCCTGTCCAGCCGATATTCAGTCACCAACTGGCCATCAGTCAGGGCCCAGGGTGTTGGCCTGACCCTGGGGATGGCTGGCCGCCTTGCTGGTGCTGCTCTCCTCCTCCTTCTCCTCATTCCCACCACCCCCTCGACTTCCAGTGCCCTGGCCTGGTTGGCTGGCCTCTGTAGCTCCAGGCGCAGCAGGTAGATGTCCACATCAAGGCTCCCGACTCCAAATGGCAGCATGGTGTTGGGGAGGGTGTGCTGTGAATGGGTGGCTCCTTTGTAGGACTCTGATTTCCATTGGTTACACCTGGGCCGTTATTGCTGTCTCCTCCCTGCTCCTGCTGGTGTAACGGTGTTAGGGAGGGTGTGTTGTGCATGGGTGGCTCCTTTGTAGGCCTCTGATTTCCATTGGTTCCACCTGAGCCCTTATCGCTGTCTCCTCCCTGCTCCTGCTGGTGGAATGGTGTTGGGGAGGGTGTGTTGTGCATGGGTGGGTCCTTTGTAGGCCTCTGATTTGCATTGGTTTCACCTGGGCCCTTATTGCTGTGGCCTGTGTTCTTTTACCTCCAGCTTTTTGCTGGGGGTATTTTCGGCAGATTATCCGCTGCTTTTCTGGCGCTAATTGCGCCTACGCCGGACTCGTGATTACAAATGTTTTAGCGTGAATGGTTACTGGCGCTTTTACAGCCGACGCTTGTACAGCTAGATGTACTTGCGCCGGCTGTAATGGCGCCGGCGGTGTTAGGCAGAAACGTGTAGTTCCCTTAGGGACCACTACAAGAGATTTAAGACTACAGTTGTTGGCAGTAAACCCACTTGGTAGCAGTCTGCAGCACCCAGATTTACCTGGTAGCTGTGGCTGAGCAGTCAGACTTCCCTCAAGAAGAGTTAGGCAGTATGCAAAGTATACACAATAGGCACTCAGATACAATAATACAAGCAAACACTGACCAGAGCTTTGGTATCAAAGTATATAATTATTTATTCAAAGACACACAGTTGAAACACTCCAGCACTCTTATTGTAAAATATTCTAAACACAGTTACTATTGTAATATATACACCCCTTTTTCCTTATCAGATAAGTCACAGTAAAACACCACTTATTTTCATACAGAGGTGAGCGCTTAACTAGATTGCACTCCGATAAGTTTGTGAAAAAGGGAGGGAAAAAGACAGAATATGAAAAGGTACACCACTCTAAGATTCAGGAACACTGTTAGCAAGGCAGAAGAGCAAAAAGTCACTGGTGAGCCAAAGTCCAAAGGCTGGGCCCACTCTTAGAGAGAGCAGAGCACAAATGTGCCCAAGATCACACAGTTACACTAGGCTTAGAAAGTCTTGCAGAGGGTTCAAAAAGAGTTTAGAGAGGCTTTAGGAAAGTTTAGCCAGGGTGTCCCAGACAAATCCAGGTTCGAAAGCCGGGGGCTAAACCTACCCCGTACAGTCGGTAGCAAGGGAAACCAGGTGGGACACGGTACCTTAAGTGGGAAGGATCCTCCAGCGGTGGCAGTTGTTCCTGGTAGTGGGTGCAAGTTGCGTCATCGTCCAGGGGAAGAGAAGATCTCGACTTGGAGGAAAGATGAAGGTCGTTGCACTACCAGGGAAGAAACCAGCCGCAGAGTTTTCCGGTTAAAGATGGTACCTTTGTTTCGCGGTCGTGGTAAAACGTGGTATCCCGGTTGCCGGGGTGCTTGGCACGGGCAAGGCAGCCACGAGGTACGTCGGGAAAGCGAAAAGACGGTGAAACTGGTTATCCCCACCAGTCAAAGGAAGAAGACTCTCCGGCAGGAGATCTCCTCTGTCGTTGGGAAAAGTGGTGAGGCAGTCCAGCAGGGCTCCACCAGTGGTGGTGTCGTGGCAGGTCGGCTCAGCTTCTCCCTCATCGGATTCTTAGGTCCTGTGGCGACTTCTGAAGTTCCAGTCCCCAAAGCCCTGCTTTTATGCAGCAAACCCCCATTCACTCAGCCTAGCTGTCACTCAAACAGGCTAAGTGCTGAGCCGGCAGGCTCACCACTTGCGCCAATCAGGATGGAGTGCGACTTGAGTTGCCTAGGCAACTCAGTCCAGGGTGCCTAAATTCCCCTCCACCCCTCCTAAGTACCCCAGACAGAGTGGCACCACTTTGGAGGGCTTCTGTGGAGAAGCCCGCCAAAAAAGTGGAACAAAGGGCTCGACTTGGGTTGGAGTTACAGAAGAGAACACAAACGCCATTTTAGAATCAAGTTTTGGCAAAAAATACCAACTGGAGAATTAATATTAATTAAATAAACCGGCGGTATGTTCGAGGCTACCATAAATAATTAAATAAGGATAGTAGCCTAAAACAATGGGAAATCCCATAGGAAAATATTTGCGGTTGAATATAAAAAGTAGTATCCACTGCCACCAGCTAAAACTCGATCAGGGGGGAAGGAGACGTGCCCCCTCAACTAACAGACCCCGGGGCAATTGAATTGCCCCAGCCAGTACGTCCACAATATGATGGTTTGTACTGGTTCTGTTCAGAATTTAAGACTAGTAAAGTCAATGGTGACTTTACATGCCCTGGGAGACAGTAGTCAGTCCCAGGGTATGGAGTCTATACTGGGGGGTCACTATGACACCCCTGTGTCACTGCACTGAGGGTGCTGTGTAACACACATCACAAAAACACATGAAGCCCTATGGAGTAAAAGACCCCATAGCCCATTAAACACATCTAGAATCAAAGAAACACACTCAAATCATGCCCAAGAGTGAGGGTAAAAGAGTCTCACTCTTGGCAGGAGAAAAAAAATAAACCCCAAAAATCCAGCAAAGCTGCTGTGGGACTCACTAGGTTAGGAAATTCAGCCTAAACAGAGAATTCTCCCTAACACTCACCCCCCCAGACTAAGGGACAGGAGGATTTCATCCACTCCTGGATGAACCTCATACCTCTAGTCGATGACATACATCCTAGAGAGTCCATCAGCATTTTGATGGTGACAGCCTGACCTGTGCTCAATGGTGAAATCAAACCCTTGCAGGCAGATTGACCATCTCAATAGTTTTGGATTTTCCCCTTCATTTGCATTAACCATCTCAAGGGTTGGTGGTCAGTCTGAATGACAAAAGTAGAAACATACAAGTATGGCCTAAACTTTTTTCAGTGCCCACACAATAGCAAAGCATTCTCTTTCTATTGTTGCCCACCTTGTCTCAGGATCCTTCAGCTTACGGCTGATGAAGCAAATGGGGTGCTCCCTACCCTTCTCATCCAGTTGGCTTAGAACTGCACCTATACCTACATTGGAGCATCAGTTTGTACAATGAAACTTTGGTGGTAGTCAGGAGCTCTCAATACTGGAGCTTGGCAAAGAGTTTTCTTCAGTTTTTCAAAGGCCTGATTGCACTCCTCATTCCATTTGACCCATTTGACCCTTTTAGGGAATTTTGGAGAGGAGATTACATTCAGTGGAGAAGCTATGGACCCATAGTTCTCAATGAAATTCCTGTAGTACCCAGTGAGGCCAAGGAAGGCTCTCACTTGGGTTTGAGTAGTAGGTGTTGTCCAATTTTGCACAGCTTTAATCTTGCTAAGCAAAGGCCTTATTTCTCCACCTCCTACCTCATGCCCAAGGTAGACCACCTTACTTTGACCTATCTGGCATTTACTTGCCTTGATAGTCAAATTGGCCTGTCCAAGAGCCTGCAAAACATGTCCTAGGTGGTTCACATGATCCTCCCAGGAGTGGCTGAAGACTGCAATGTCATCCAAGTATGCCATGTAGAAGTCCTCCATCCCAGCTAGAACTTGGTTCACCATCCTTTGGAATGTAGCAGGTGCATTTTTTAATCCAAAAGGCATGACCTTAAACTGGTACAAGCCAACTGGGGTGGAAAATGCAGTTTTCTCCTTGGCATGGTCTGTCAAGGCTAGTTGCCAATAGCCAGACGTAAGGTCAAATGTGCTGAGGTACTTGGCTGCACCAAGTTTATCCACCAACTCATCTGTCCTTGGTAAAGGGTGGGCATCAGTCTTGGTGACTGCATTAAGAGCTCTATAGTCCACACGGAATCTCAAGTCTTTGGACCCTGCCTTTGGTACTAACACAACTGGGCTAGACCATGGACTAGTAGAGGGTTCTATTACCCCAAGATCAAGCATCTTCTTGACCTCCCCCTTGATATGGGTTCCCACATTTTCTGACATTCGGTATCCTCTGCTTTTGACTGGCAGATAGTCACCAGTGAGTATCTCGTGCTGTCCCCAAGGGGTCAAGCCTGGTGAGAGTGAGAACAGGGAGGCAAACTGATTTAACATAGATTTGCACTCCTCTTGTTGCTCAGGTGTCAGATCTGAAGAGAGATTGACTCCTTCAATTTTTTCATCTAAAGGTACACCTCTGAGGAGATCAGGGAGAGACTCACTCTCTTCTTCCTCTGCTGCTGAAGCTAGAAGCAAGGCTCCTACTTCAGGTCTGGAGATGTACGCTTTCAGTCGGTTGGTGTGGAAGACTCTAGGAGCTTCCCTGGGTCTGCCCAGATCCACCAGATAGTTGACCTCTCCAAGTTTTCCCACAACTTTGAAGGGTCCCATCCATTTGTCTTGCAAGGCCCTCTGCCTTGTTGGGAGCATAACGAGAACTAGCTGGTCTTGAGTGAACTCAACCATGTTAGCCTTTTGATCATGCCAATGCTTGACCAAAGCTTGTCCAGCTTTCAGGTTATCACTAGCTTCTGCCATCATGTGTGACATTCTCCTTCGGAGACCTATCACATAGTCAGTCACTCTGACTGGCTTGAGGGGAGGAGCGCCTTCCAACCCCTCCTTAATCAGGGCCAACGGACCTCTGACCGGATGGCCATAGAGAAGTTCAAAGGGAGAATAACCTACTCCCTCTTGAGGGACTTCTCTATAAGCAAAGAGAAGGCATGGCAGTAGAATTTCCCACTTTCTTTTCAGAGGTTCCTCTAAAGCACCTATCATGCTCTTCATGGTTCTGTTAAATCTTTCTACCAGTCCATTGGTTTGGGGGTGGTAGGCGGTTGAGAACTTGTAAGTAACTCCACATGTTTTCCACATGGCTTTCATGTAGTGGGACATAAAGTTTGACCCCCTGTCGGATATTACTTCCTTAGGAAACCCAACGCTGGTAAAAATACCAAGGAGGGCCTTAGCCACAGCCGGAGCTGTAACAGTTCTCATAGGTATTGCCTCAGGGTATCTAGTAGCATGGTCTACTACAACAAGGATAAACCTGTTGCCTGAGGAGGTAGGGGGATCAAGGGGACCAACAATGACAATCCCTACCCTCTCAAATGGGACTCCCACAACTGGGAGAGGCACTAAGGGTGCCACATTCTTGGCGCCAACCTTACCAGAAGTTTAGCAGGTATGGCAGCTCTTGCAAAACTTATCTACTTCGGCCCCCATTTTTGGCCAATAGAAGTAGAGGGAGAGCCTTTCCTTGGTCTTCTTGAAGCTCAAGTGACCAGCTAAAGGAATCTTGTGGGCTAAGAGCAAGAACTGTTGTCTGTTTTCTTGAGGCACTACAAGGCGTTTGTAGTCTCCAGGTTCAGACTCGGTTGGTTCACTGTAGAAGAGGCCATCTTCCCAGTGCAACCTATACTTCCCAAGCTCTTGCCCATCAGCCTGAGCAGCTGCCTGTTGGCGGAGACCCTCCAGAGTTGGACATTCTCTTTGTCCCTTACGGAAAGCTGCCCTGCTGGGTCCACCTTCTGCCAGTAAAGACTGCAGCTCGGGATGGTCCTCAGGGTCTAGATCTCCAATAAGTTCTTGGCCTCCCACTAGCTCTTCTTCAGAGTCTAGTTCAACCATACAGGGTTGTACCTCCCTCTCAGCCTCAGCTGGAGGTGGAGTTACAGGTGTAACTGTTGGAAGCACTGGAGTGCTTGCTGCTGACTTTTTCCTAGGAGTCTTGGGTTGCCCCTTTGCTCCTGATCTGGTAGTTACTGCAATGAGTTGCTCCAGTGGTAAAGGAGTGATCTCTGTCATCATCTCCTGAGATAACCCTCGCAGGGTTTTCTCTCTTGCAGGTTTTGTGAGCTCCTGTAACCTTTTACTAGGTGGTCTGGGGGTATGGGACACAACTCCAAGAGCTTTCAGGTCATTACCCAACAGAACCCTACCTGGCACTTCACATTGTACACTGACAGGTATTTTTACAGCCATGTCATTACACTGGATGAGAACTGGTAACTGGGGACACATCTGCACAGGCCCTCCAGCTAACTTGGTGAGGCATTTGGGTGCCTTAGCAACATCATCTGCCTTGAAAAATGATTCATCCACCACAGTTATGCTGGCCCCAGTGTCTCTAATGGCAGGAGTCGCCTGACCATTTACCTGGACACTGTCTTTATAATACTCTTTAGTATTATCTGGGATAGAATTATACACATCTAAATTCTGTTGTTCCCACAACCCCAGAGAGACTAAAGAAACACTGGCTGAGACTCCAATGGGTTCATCAGCCAGCAGTAGAAAGTTTCCACTTGCCATTGGGACTTCCTCTTCTGGAGCGAAGGCTAAGGAGGCAAGTTGGATCCCTGAAGGTTTACCCTTGCATCTGGGATCTCCTTTCACATGGTCAGAAGAGCCACAAACATAGGATTTACCAAATGCCTTCTGGAATGGAGGCTTGTTCTGGCTTCCCTCTGGTTTGGCACCAGAGGAGACACTATTCTGCTGTGGTTTCCCTGGTGGCTTACCCTTCTGGTTTTGTTTGGGGCCCTCTTTGGAATTTGCAGTATTAGAATTCTCTTTGGAGTCCTTTTTAGGCTGTTTCCCCTCATCCCTTTTCTGAGTTACCCCAGAATCCTTGTGAGTGGCCCTGTTGGCAACCCACAAGTCAGCAGCCTTAGCTAGCTTTCGGGAATCTAATTCCTTTGAATCAGCCAAGTGCTGTCTGAGCTCAGGAGAGCAGGCATCATAAATTGACTCCAACATAAAAAGATTCTTCATACCTTCATAAGTGTTCACATTGTAACCCTTAATCCATCCCTCTAAGTTTTTCAACCCTTTACTCACCCAGGTAGCCCAAGGGATACCATCATGCTTTATGAGGGTTCGAGACCTCTTAAGATACTGGGAAGGGGTCTTCCCAAACCTAGCTATCAGAGCTAGTTTTACACATCCATACTCTTTCCTATCCTCCTCCCCCAACTCCATTACCACATCAGTTGCAACAGGGGGAAGCCTAGAGAACAACCAGGTGAGTACGTCATTTCCTGTGATGTTCTGGAGCCCATGATTATATTCAAACAGAGACAACCAATCCAACACATCCAACTTATGCTCATACATACCAACCAATTCTTTAGGCATCTGGGGTCTTTTAGGACTGGAACTTCTAGAGGTGCCAGAGAGAGAAGCATTTTCGACAGATAATGTCTTCATTTCTAGCTCATGCTTGAGCTCCATTTCCCTTAGCCTTAATTCTTGATTCATTTCCTGATGTCTCTGTTCAGCCAGAGTATTCAGTCTCTTGAACTCTAGTTCAAGTTTCATTTTCTCTAATTCGAGATATTGAGGACTTAGTGTGGGACTTGGCAAAGGCCCAGTAGGTACAGCAGGTAGAGCAGACAGAGGCCTAGGGTGGACAGTCACAGCAGCCTCACCCTCCTCTTCTGACTCTTCCTCAAGATTATCAACATTTTGATCAATATCAATTTCTATACTGTTATCTACATTTTCTGGCATGGTAGGTTCCTCAGACCCATCATCCAGACTTTGGTTAGCTAACAATCTTTCTATCAATTCCATTTTCTTGCCTTTAGTCAGGAGGTTCTTATGCTTACATAATATTCTTTAACAATCAGCAGTTTTTGTAGCAAGGGACTCTTGACTATAAGTTTCCATAGTTGACATGTTAGAAAGATTACTTTTCAGTGCTAAGCTTTGTGGTTAGTTGTACTAAGGTATCCTTAAGCACTCTAAAGTGTATACTCAATACAAATCCCACCGCTGTACACCAGTGTTAGGCAGAAACCTGTGCAGTTCCCTTAGGGACCACTGCAAGAGATTTAAGACTACAGGTGTTGGCAGTAAACCCACTTGGTAGCAGTCTGCACCACCCAGATTTACCTGGTAGCTGTGGCTGAGCAGTCAGACTTCCCTCGAGAAGAGTTAGGCAGTATGCAAAGTATACACAATAGGCACTCAGATACAATAATACAAGCAAACACTGACCAGAGCTTTGGTATCAAAGTATATAATTATTTATTTAAAGACACACAGTTGAAACACTCCAGCACTCTTATTGTAAAATATTCTAAACACAGTTACTATTGTAATATATACACCCCTTTTTCCTTATCAGATAAGTCACAGTAAAACACCACTTATTTTCATACAGAGGTGAGCGCTTAACTAGAT
This sequence comes from Ambystoma mexicanum, assembly GCF_040938575.1. NCBI lineage: Eukaryota > Metazoa > Chordata > Amphibia > Caudata > Ambystomatidae > Ambystoma > Ambystoma mexicanum. The sequence goes on from NC_090923.1 coordinate 199,502,899, forward strand.
TGCACTGCGATAAGTTTGTGAAAAAGGGAGGGAAAAAGACAGAATATGAAAAGGTACACCACTCTAAGATTCAGTAACACTGTTAGCAAGGCAGAAGAGCAAAAAGTCACTGGTGAGCCAAAGTCCAAAGGCTGGGCCCACTCTTAGAGAGAGCAGAGCACAAATGTGCCCAAGATCACACAGTTACACTAGGCTTAGAAAGTCTTGCAGAGGGTTCAAAAAGAGTTTAGAGAGGCTTTAAGAAAGTTTAGCCAGGGTGTCCCAGACTAACCCAAGTTCGAAAGCCGGGGGCTAAACCTACCCCGTACAGTCGGTAGCAAGGGAAACCAGGCGGGACACGGTACCTTAAGTGGGAAGGATCCTCCAGCGGTGGCAGTTGTTCCTGGTAGTGGGTGCAAGTTGCGTCTTCGTCCATGGGAAGAGAAGATCTCGACTTGGAGGAAAGATGAAGGTCGTTGCACTACCAGGGAAGAAACCAGCCGCGGAGTTTTCCGGTTAAAGGTGGTACCTTTGTTTCGCGGTCGTGGTAAAATGTAGTATCCCGGTTGCCGGGGTGCTTGGCACGGGCAAGGCGGCCACGAGGTACGTCGGGAAAGCGAAAAGACGGTGAAACTGGTTATCCCCACCAGTCAAAGGAAGAAGACTCTCCGGCGGGAGATCTTCTCTGTCGTTGGGAAAAGTGGTGAGGCAGTCCAGCAGGGCTCCACCGGTGGTGGTGTCGTGGCAGGTCGGCTCAGCTACTCCCTCGTCGGATTCTTAGGTCCTGTGGCGACTTCTGAAGTTCCAGTCCCCAAAGTCCTGCTTTTATGCAGCAAATCCCCATTCACTCAGCCTAGCTGTCACTCAAACATGCTAAGTGGTGAGCCGGCCGGCTCACCACTTGCGCCAATCAGGATGGAGTACGACTTGAGTTGCCTAGGCAACTCAGTCCAGGGTGCCTAAATTCCCCTCCACCCCTCCTAAGTACTCCAGACAGAGTGGCACCACTTTGGAGGGCTTCTGTGGAGAAGCCCGCCAAAAAAGTGGAACAAAGGGCTCGACTTGGGTTGGAGTTACAGAAGAGAAAACAAACGCCATTTTAGAATCAAGTTTTGGCAAAAAATACCAACCGGAGAATTAATATTAATGAAATAAACCGGCGGTATGTTCGAGGCTACCATAAATAATTAAATAAAGATAGTAGCCTAAAACAATGGGAAATCCCATAGGAAATATTCGCGGTTGAATATAAAAAGTAGTATCCACTGCCATCAGCCAAAACTCGATCAGGGGGGATGGAAACTCGATCAGGGGGGACGGAGACGTGCCCCCTCGACTAACAGACCCCGGGGCAATTGAATTGCCCCAGCCAGTACGTCCACAATATGATGGTTTGTACTGGTTCTGTTCAGGATTTAAGACTAGTAAAGTCAATGGTGACTTTACATGCCCTGGGAGACAGTAGTCAGTCCCAGGGTATGGAGTCTATACAAGGGGGTCACTATGACACCCCTGTGTCACTGCACTGAGGGTGCTGTGTAACACACATCACAAAAACACATGAAGCCCTATGGAGTAAAAGACCCCATAGCCCATTAAACACATGTAGATTCAAAGAAACACACTCAAATCATGCCCAAGAGTGAGGGTAAAAGAGTCTCACTCTTGGCAGGAGAAAAAAAATAAACCCCAAAAATCCAGCAAAGCTGCCGGGGGACTCACTAGGTTAGGAAATTCAGCCTAAACAGAGAATTCTCCCTAACAGGCGGTTTTTGGACTCATAAGCAATGATAGCATTACCGCCGATTTTAAGCATTACCGCCAAACCCGTGATGAGGCCCCTTGTGTTGGTTAAGATTGTGCGCTCTACAGAGATGACCTTACTGAACAAATATACATACTTGGGGTCATACTTGGGGTCATGGTAATGGTAATGAGAAAATTTCCAAAGGATCGAACTATAAACATCTAACAATAGAGATGAGCACAGCAGCAGTAAGTAAAGGTAGTAGAATAATAATCCCTAAAGGCCTATAGCCCTACTACATAAAAATATCAGATGAGGTCCTTCTATATATATTGTGCAAACGTAGAGCAACAAACTACAAACAGTAGTGTTACAGTAGCACTAAATGAAAGGAGCATTAGGGATGATGTTCCTATGCACATTCTTCAGAATTGTCGGAATATCTGACCTAGAAGGGCTAACCTGCTCATGTGCATGAATATCTGGCTACTCACGAGAGATAGATAAATTGACATGACATACATCAAGGAAAATGAATAACCCATTTTATAGGAAGCGCAACTGATGACACTTTATATGCAGACATGACGGACCCACAGGGGAAATAGAAATACTGATTAGGAAAATCTCTACAGAGATATTACCTTAGGTGGTTGTTGAATAATGGATTGGAATGACATGAAACTAAATATTGACAAACCATTTAACAACATTGGGACGATAAAACCATGACGTTTCTTTATTTACACGGGTGACATCACCCACGCTAATATGTGATGATGTCACCTTCACAGGATGACAACGCTACATATAACGGCCACCTTGTGTAACCTGGTGTCCCTACGCTTAACGCTGACGGACCCAAAGAGAGGACATTTTCGGTAAACATAGATTTTAATATTTATCATCTAGACTCACAATTTAACACTAAAAAGATGGTACCCAATACACAAAAGTGTTTTCTTTTCACCCAGACAGGGTATCCTGAGAAGTTCTTTACTCACATAGCAGGGTGGCAAGACAACAAGGAAAGATAATTGTTTTTGATGTTTAAAGGCTTAATATTTGTTCTTGACTGCAAATCAATATTTTTCTTGACTGCAAATGATGTTGTCGTTTTTATTTATTTTTATTCTGGAATTGTAATGGATTTGTTATGTGATATGTTGACAATTGGAGTGCAGGTGATTTTATCTACTAAAACCTCAAATGGCAGGACGCAAATAGTACAAATAGTTAATCACCTATCACAAGTATATTTATGGGTGAGATATGGTCACAGATGTCAAGTGATCAAACTGAGCATTGAAAACCATTAAGAGCTATGAGATTGAAATTAAACTCACCATAGATAGTTAAACTATGTAATGGCAATTATTAACATACTGTAGAATGCAAAGATGTTACACCTAACAAGGCCTAAAACCCCATTGAAAAAAGAATTATGTCCTCTTTTTGTTCCAGTAGAAGTAATAATGATACGTTGATGTAGATTTGACAGAATTGAAATGATTCAACTAAGACTGTGTTATTTGATTCTTTGTAGACATGTTTAACATAAAAAGCCCATGAAGACGAGAATATAAATCTCAAAACACGTTGGGCGAAAGGAATAAAAAGCCTCAAATGAAGAAATGCACCTTTTGGTTGTCATTACTTTGTGTTTTCTGAATATAAATATGAAAGTGACATTTTGTACCAAATAACTTTACCTAAGTGAATAAGTACACAAGCTACTCATAAGAAGGATAAGCGTTGTTTCACACAGTTTGGCTTATACTGAGCCATAGAAAGTGTGCAGGGGACGCAAGTTCCCTACATTTGGGAATGTCTTTGTTAAGTGTCTCTTAGGTACAACCCATAGGCCAGGGTTGTGGTTTTCTCCTCTGCACCTGAAATTCAATTTAAAATGCATTCTCTTGAATTTATTGGAAAATTGAAAAACTACAAGTCCAATGACCAAAGATCTATTACGAGTGCTGGGTATACCAGACATAAACATATTCCGCCCTCCCAGTATGCACTGTGTATGTTTTTAGTTTTGGCTGGTCTGGCAAGACATTGGTACAGTTGGGTTTTTGTGGATTTGTGTAGGGACGCAGCCCATTATCTAAGGAAAAATATTGTCTGAGTTGAGAATCCATGCATGACTCGCACTATGTACATACACAAGAGAGATGGATAAAGAGCATGCGTGCCATGCCGCTCTACCTCAGACATCAGCATGAGAAGGGCATGTGTATGAAGCAGGCAGAGCCCATAGGGTTCTCCAGCACTTGCGGTGGCATGAACATCCATGCTGGTGCAGATCCTGGAGCATTTGTATGGCAGAGGGGAAGCAGGTGACGGAAAGGCAAGTTGCATTCACCCCGCCTCCATACAAATGCTTGAAAATGAGCCGTGGTGTGATTGGATGGCGTTAAAGCCTTACTCAATACCTTTATGTCTTTCAATTAAGTTACAGCTCTGATAAACGCAAGCCCCTAGGTGTCTGGGAGGATAGCTCAAGCGTGTGTCAAGGGTTGATACCCCGAATAGACCAACTCTACCGTTCACTCCTGCTACCCCCTTGTGATTAACCAAGTACCACATGGTGGGTGTATAAATGATGGTAATAAGTAGCATCCCTTACACGCACCCTGAAACTAAATTCCTGTTGATATTGGCAGTGAATTAAAACATTTTACTTTAGGAGTGATTAAAGTACATACAAAGTAGTACATTAAATGTGGTTACATTTGTAATATTTTAATAACATGGTTGTCTTTATAAGTTAAGCAATTTAATTGCAACTCGGTTGAACTGGAACAATTTCAACATGAGCATGCATTAGGTGTCATGTGAAAGTAAATGTTTTCTCTTTAACAAAAAGAAAACATTTCCCAATGTTTTAACTTTCTCTTTAGTGTGTTATTGAATATTATGTTGCAGGAAAAAAAAGATACTGCTAGATAGGAAGTGTTTTGTTGAAAACAAAACGTCTTGATTGGAAATTGTATTGTTGTTTCCCTTTCTGCCTCTGAAGACAGAGGGCCTCTTTTACAAAAACATTTTAGAATTGCACAATGACATTGAAACACGTTTTGTAAATCAGGTCCAGAATGTTCAGGATGAAGTCACTACTACTAACCATTGACTGCAGTCTAAGCAATCTAATTGGCTAAGAGGAGGTCAATAACTATCTCAATGTGCTAATAGAGTTTATTGGTAAGTTAGGAAACAAACAAAGGACAGTGGAGTGACATACCCAAGCAGGAAAAGGGAAATGGAAGAGGGAGGATGGGGAGTGAAGGCCACCTATAACTGCTTGAGGGATTGAGAGGGGATCACAAAACCAGCCCAGCGGGTGAGAGGTGGTTTGTGGGTGTAGCAATCCCCATATCATGAAACAGAGGGCCTCATCACGAGTCTGGCGGTAACCCTTAAATGTGGCGGTAGCGCTATAACTGCCGCATTTAAGGGTCTGCCAGATCATGACTTTGGCGGATTTCCCCCCAGCTCTGAGGGAATCCGTGGCAAAATTGCCAATTTTCCCCACGATTACCGTGGTGGTAATAGCGCGAATCTTCCCCATTGGGCCCAATGGGGAATGAGGAATTTCCGAATGGGCCTAATGGGGAATGGGCAATACCCCTTCCGCCAAACCCTTGATCCGGCGCTAATAGCGCCGAGGGTTTGGCGGTAGGGCTATTAGCGCCGGCGCTAATAGCACCGGCGTTACCGCCCAACTCGTGATGAGGCCCAGAGCCTTGTTCTGCCCACACAGAACAAGGAAAGGGTGAGACAAAGGCATAGCTGTGTCAATTAGAAGGGCACTAGTAGTAGTGTTACTCTTAAGTAAAGCCTTTCTTTTGCAGCATTATTTCTATGCAACTAAGGGAACAAATATAACTTAGATCTGATATCTTCATCATATTTTACATAATGTCATGATAAATACACTCATTACACCTTTACTAAAATGCACCAACTGAGAAGGAACAATGTTACACATGTGTCAAGTCACAGGAAAACAGCCACCAATGTGCCCTCAAATCACTGTTTGTGCTTATTGAATATGCCATTCAAATCTCAATGAGACTGAATCTCACGATGGATTCTCCATGGGCAGCTAAACGTCTGTCATTTGATGGATGGGAAAATATGTTTGGGGTACCTTTCTGGATATCAGCTTCGGCCCTTTCAATTCAATGCAACGTATGGCTGCTTGCAAGACATAGGGCCTCATTACACGGATGGCGGTAAGGGTTTACCGCTACCGGTAAGGGTACCAGTGCTGATAAACCCTTACCGCCCTACTACGAGGACCCTTTGTGGGACCCTACCTTAACGGCTGGTTTCAGGTGCAATATATTGATTGTATAGACAATTGACTTTGAACTGAGGCAAATGGTAGTTGTGGAATCAGGAAGAATAGGTACACATACAAAGGTGGGAGAGTCCTAAGAGAGATGTTGTCAACAGCAGTTTTGACCTCTGGTGTCTCACTGGAAAGGGGGTCTGAAAATGAAAGCTCATGATTTCAGAAATATTTTTTACATGGGAAAGTCTCATTGAAAACTATATGTACATCAGGCACTAATTAACACTGGAGATTAAGAAGGAGATGGACTCTGCACCTCATTACAGATGCCTTACATGTGCTGCTGCAAATCAGACAGCAGACGTTGCAAAGAGTCATCAAACCCAGCAATTATCCTAACATAGATGATATGCTCTTCAACACACACACCTGCTGCTGCAAGAAATCAGTCACTCTAGTGGAGGGTCTCCAACAGACATGCTCCCCCTGTCTTCATGTGTGTAGCATGTTCTCTGTCTATCAAAGGACAGAAGTAGTAGAGGGGGGCCACCCTGTTGACAGGTGGACACACCCCTTTCCCCACCCCGTGAGACCCTATATATTGGATTGAACCCCAGCATAGTTTAGATACACATTTCTAACCCGCAAAATCGTGTATATAGATGTGATATAAGTCTGATTGAACCCCAAAATGTTGATATGAATTTGATATTTTAATTTATTTTACATTTGATATGACCTCGGGGTCATCTTCGACTCCACACTCTCCTTCTCTCCTCATATTTCTGACGTCTCTAAGAAGTCACACTACCAGCTGCACCTCCTCAGAGGTATTCTTCCCTTCCTCTCCTTCCCCCAGAAGCTCACTGTCTCCCGAGCCCTGGTTCTCTCAAGGCTGGACTACTGTAACAGCCTCTATCTTAATCTGCCTGCCTCCACTCTCCGCCCTCTGCAACTTATCCAGAACAGAACTGCGAGACTTGTCCTTGGCCTCAAGCCCAGGGACCGTATCTCTCCAGGACTGAAATCTCTTCACTGGCTCCCAGTGGCTGCGAGGATTAAGTTCAAAACCCTCTGCATTGTCCACAAGGCCTTCTGGGGCCTGGGGCCACAATACCTTCAACTCTCTCTTCCTAAATATCTGCCTTCACGAGCCCTTCGCTCATCCGTCTCCAACTCCCTCATGGTCAGCCGCTTCTCGAAGCAACGAGCTGGGGGTAGATCTCTCTCCGCAGCAGGGGCCTCCCTCTGGAACAGCCTTCCTGCCTCCCTGAAACTTGAGGAGAACCATCTCCGGTTCCGGAAGCACCTCAAAACCTTCCTCTTCGCTTCTGCCTTCTCTCTCCCTCTCCCCTGCTAAACCTGCTAAACTCCCCACTGAAGTTTGCACTAAACCTGCATCTGGGCCACTCTGTGACCTCGGTCCAGGGCCCAGCCACTCTCCACTTGCACTGCCTCCCTGGCTCCCCCTGCACTGTGGGACTGTCACTGCATCCCTACAGCCCCCTTCCCAGCACTTGCTCTGCACTTACCTCGCACTTGCCACCAGCTGGCCCTTTTATTATTATTTATTATTTTATTACGCTACTTACCTTGTACTGCACTTTCCCCCCCACCTCCTCCCCCTGCACTTTCTCCTTTTCCCCTTACCTCTGCACTTGCGCGATCTGAATGACACCTGGCCTAGTAGGATCGTTTGTCTGTCTTCCCCTTGTTTCCCCCCCTCCCTGCCTCGTCGCGCCTTGAAACACTTGTGTATAGGCGCGTTACAAATACCATATCATATCATATCATATCATATAAAATAGACTTTACATTAAATGGATAGACATTTTGATATACATTTGATATACAGTTTAAAATAAATTGGATGCCCCAACATTTTTGTTATACATTTGATGACCCCCTCGATATAAAAGGAATATGAATCCAGAAAATGTTTAATAAAATGTTCATATAATTTTGATCTAAAGCGGCTGTTGTAAGGCTACAACGCTGTTGAGAAAGGGACTTAAAACCCAGATATTTTATTTGTATTTAAAAAAAAAAATGTTATGTGTTATAATTCTCATGGAGCTTTTCACATACACACATCACATAGAAGAAACTATTACAAAATTAAAATTGAAATGAAGACATGCTTTATCACTTTAACAATATCACATAGACCTATTACATGCATTTCTAAAAACTCGCTTCCAAGTTTTACCGGTACAACAACAAGAAATCTTAACAAGACCTTCCAATTTATATTCCTAATGCATACATGTTAAAAGAAAAATACAACACACATATATTACATGGCAACGTTAGTGGCCATGAAGTTATGGTTAAGTTGCTGTTTCCATAGGAAAAGCACTTTTTGGGCGGCTTATAACTCCGCTCCCCCTGGACGAATCTTCACCAAACTTTGCAAATAAAGTATATGGCCAAGTCTGAATTTTTTTGGTGAGAATTCGTCCAGGGGCAGCAGAGTAATAGGGGGGGTCCCAAAACGTCTTTTTATCCCATAGAATGAAAGGGGGAAAAACGGCTACAGGTGAAACTGCTGGATGGATTTTGACGAAATCTGCGGCAGGTACAGGGGCTTAGTCCAGAAAGCGTGCTTTTGTAAATTTTGTCAGCATACATGTAGTACGTTTATTTATAATTATGAAAAAGTAGGTCGGAAACAATTACTGATATCTATGTTCGCTCCGCGATCACACTTCCCTGTTCGGTCGACGAACAAGAAACCGATTGGCTATAGGGCTGCCGTCATGACCGCGTACACACAACATCTCTGCCCATTGGCTGCTGCGAGACGTGTTCTGCGTCAGATGGTTTGGATACGCCTGACATCTTGGATCCGCGGAAAGCAGAGCAACAATTAGTGTACACATATTTTTTTCGTTCCCCTATTTTGCTGTGTCACACAGCATTGGGAAAGGTTGACACCACAGAAAGAATTGGGTGTCCTATGCAGTTGTTTTTTGGTCGTCATGATGTAATTTCTATGGACACCTTGAACGTACTGTAAATGTGGGGGGTAATCCAGTGTACTGTGCATTGCACTCGGTTTCTGTGTTGTCTAATCTATGGGTCTGGGGAAAAAAACCTTCATTTCTTATGCAACTAAGGGGGTAATTCATAGAATTCAGCGCACAAGTAGCGCACACGGCTGCCGCACAGTGTGCGTGTGCGGCAGTCTGCGCGAGCCGCATGCGCCAAAATCCATTTCCGCGCACAGCATATTCATGGATTTTAACATCCATAACCAGCAGTGCAGTAGCGCCAGTTATGCCCCCAACCCCTCCCCGTGCGCCATGAACAGTGCAAAAATCCTGTACATGGCGCACAGGCCGGTAGACCAGCATACAGCCCCCCAACCACGAAAACGTCTGTAAAAATCCCTGCGCACCCTTCCGAACACATGTACCCCACTGTGTGGGAAGTGTAATGCGCGATTGGGCCTGTGCGACTGGGGTATGTGTATTTCGGGGGTGCGCGTTGAGTTTCACACGCGATAGGCCTTGGCCGAGCGGGGTATGTGTATTTCGGGGGTGTGCGGCAAGTTTCACACTCGATAGGCCTTGGGCGAGCAGGGTATGTGTATTTCGGGGGTGTGCGGGGAGTTTTACATGCGATTGGCCCTGTGTGAACGGGGTACGTGTATTTCGGGGGTGCGCGGGAAGTTTCACACGCGATAGGCCTTGGTCGAGCGGGGTACGTGTATTTCAGGGTTGTGTGGGAAGTTTCACACGTGATAGGCCTTGGGCAAGTGGGGTACGTGTAATTCGGGGGGTGCCCAGGAAGTTTCACACGCGATAGGCCTTGGCCGAGCGGGTTATGTGTATTTCGGGGGTGCGCAGGAAGTTTCACACACGATAGGCCTTGGCCAAGCGGGGTATGTGTATTTCGGGGGTGCGCGGGAAGTTTCACACACGATAGGCCTTGGGCAAGCGGGGTACATGTATTTCGGGGGTGCGCGGGATGTTTCACACGTGATTGGCCTTGGCCGAGCGGGGTACGTGGATTTCGGGGGTGTGCAGGGAGTTTTACACACGATTGGCCCTGTACGAGCGGGGTATGTGTATTTCGGGGCTGCGCGGGAAGTTTCACACACGATAGGCCTTGGCCGAGCAGGGTACGTGTATTTCGGGGGTGCGCGGGAAGCTTCACGTGCGATAGGCCTTGGCCGAGCGGGGTACGTGTATTTCGGGGATGCGCGGGGAGTTTTACATGTGATTGGCCCTGTGCAAGGGGTACGTGTATCTCGGGGGTGCCCCAACGAATTGACAGTGTGTGTCCTCCCAGGTGTGCTCTCTCCCCCTCCCCAGGGCCTGCAGTCAGACCTCAACACAGGGGTACACACTGCACCCTAGCCATGCCCCACAGGCAGCCCATCCACCCTGGCGAAGCCCCCCAGCCAGCCCACATGTCACCATGCACAAGTGAGCACTGACTTATGTCCCCCAGCACCCCCATCCACCCAGCATTGAGGGGCACCTGCCAGCAGGCCTAGACTCATGTCCCCCAGCACCCCCATCCACCCAGCATTGAGGGGCACCTGCCAGCAGGCCCCGACTCATGTCCCCCAGCACCCCCATCCACCCAGCATTGAGGGGCACCTGCCAGCAGGCCCAGACTCATGTCCCCCAGCACCCCCATTCACCCAACATTGAGGGGCACCTGCCAGCAGGCCCCGTCTCATGTCCCCCAGGACCCCCATCCACCCAGCATTGAGGGGCACCTGCCAGCAGGCCCCGACTCATGTCCTCCAGCACCCCCATCCACCCAGCATTGAGGGGCACCTGCCAGCAGGCCCCAACTCATGTCCCCCTGCAACACGAAAGGAAGCTGCACAATCATGGGCATCATGTGCACACAAATACCACAGCACGCCACCCCAGTCTTGACATGCAATGATTTAACCAATCCACCCCACACTGACATGCCTATGTCAGGACACACATCAAAAGTCAACCATGTACATCAACACATGTCCGTCACACACACACATTGTTTGCCATAGATTGTGTAAAACCACAATTTGACATGCATGAACCCAATGAGCGAATCCCACACATGGAATTAAAATATCAAAATGTATTATTAACAAAATCAATGTAATGAAATGGAAGGGAAAAAATAATACAAAAATGAAATGAAATGCATGTCCAAAAATATGAAAAATGAAATGTAGATGCAATCCAAATAAATCCACAAGAAAAATGGTCCAAAATCATTGTCCACCAAAAAAAATCCAAAGGAAACGTAAAAATCAAAATCCATTGCCCCTTGGTGAAATCCAAAGAAAATACACACATAAATCCAAAGTCCAACTATGTGCAATCAATTTTAAAAGGGTCCATGAGCCCAACAAAAGAAATGAAACCTATCTAAAAAATCAACCTAGGAAAAGAACTATATACAAAAGTGTGGGGCATAGTCCAATCACCCCAAAAGAAATGAAACCAAAAATGAAACCTAACACTAAAAACTATTTACAATGGCGGCAGGCTAGTCCAACAGCTCACTTTCCGATGTACTGGGCCAGGGCATCATCAAACTCCTGCTCAATGTCCTGGAGGCGGTCCTCTTCCATGGCACTGAGGGTTTGCAGGGACGATGCCATGTTGGACTCCAACTCCCTGCGAATAGCCTCAAGGCACTCGGCCCGCCTCAGTGCCCTCCGCATGGAGTTCTCTGCCCTGACCATTGTGAGCCGTGCCTCTTCTGCCCGCTGCCACTCCGCATCTATACGGTGGCCCAACCAAAGCCACACGGAAGACACACCCATTCCAGGGTCCTCCTGTCCTCTGGCCGATGCCTGCCCCTCTGATGTCGATGGCCCCGAGCCATCGTTGCTCCCACCTAGAGCCTGCTGTTGCTGTCCATTTGCCCTGTCCGATGATGCCTGCACATCCTCCATCTGCTGGTCTCCAGTTGTTGTGGTGTCCACCCCTGCTGGACCGCCAACTCCTGACTGTGGCAGGGATGGGATCTCCACCAAGCTGGCTGTGTTGGTCAGGCCAGGTCCACAGGCGGCCCAGGTGGAATCTGGGCCGGAAGACGGCAGGGAGAACGACTGGCGCATAGTCTCCACAGAGGAGGAGAGGTCCGCCAGTGTGCGCGACACATGTAGGAACCCACCAACCAGGGCACCTCTCAACAGTGCCACGTTGCAACGCTGCTGTTCGTGATGGCACGAGTGCCCCCCCCAGGAAGCATGCACGTCATCACGAATGTCACGCGTGGCAATGCAACACCAATCAGGATGGAGCCCATACGGTCATGGGACCCCTCGCCCGCAGGTAGTGGAGAGGCAGATGACGTGGGCCTCCCCCCTACCTGCGGGCGGGACTGGGAGGGGGCATCCCTGCTGGTGCATGGTGGTGCAGTCACAGGGTCAAGGACAGCGACATGCACAGGCCCCTCCGCGGTGACCTGTGCTGCCTCCTGACCCTGGACCTGGACTGCACCAATTGCAGCAGGGTACTACCCCCACCAGGCCCCATGTGCGGCTCAGTAGCGGGCTACTCCTCCTCTTTGGAGACCACCAACCTGGATGTCTCTGCACCGTCTTCCGCCATTGCAAGCCCCTGTGGGGGCTCACCCTGCCCTTCCGCTACAGCCGTAGTGGCAGATGCGGCACCAGTCTCCTCGCTCCCGGATGATGGCAATTCCTGGGAGGGTGGCTGGGCCTTGCGTGGAGGCATCCCCGCCGCTTGGCTCCACAGCGCCGTCTCCACCTTCTTCTTCACTTGACGCTGCGTAGAGGGAGACAGGAATCAATAACACATGAGTGGCACTGTCAAATGTCACTTGCATCCTGTCCCTCCACAACACATGGGTGAATGCACGCAACCCACATGCAGAAACAGGTACAGCGCCTGCAATCAACATCAGCATCCATGTACAAGGGCCTTTTTAACCTAAATGTTGCCTTGAAACTCACGTGCATCATGGCTCACACTGATCCCATGCACACACATCACCGGAGGGTCATGCATCATGGCTTGTACACCACAGACACAGTGGATACAACAGTGACAGCACTGCATGAGTGAATCTACACATCATCACGGACATGTGCCATGCATCCATGGCGTTTCAAAGTCACACACACACTTCTCAGACACACACACATGTGCACCATACATGGACATGAGAGCAGCACCCATTCCTCACCCCCCCTCCATGTCCAAGAACAGAGACTGGCATGCATTCATGTGTGCATTCCGCATACAGTTCCCCATGTTGCATTGGAACACATGCACCATCCATGTGGTTCACGCATTACTGGTCTCACATGCATGACCATGATGTCCCTGCACACACACATCCATACATGGCCTATGTCACACATACAGGCAAGTATCAGACTACCAGCACACTGCAACATGCCCTGTCTCACACAGCAATCCTTGGCCACTTACCGCTCAACTCCAGATGGGTCTGCCTCCGAAGGATCTGGGCGTGGAGCGCTGGACCTACGCGTTCCAGGACCCTCATCTGGATGTTGCTCATGCTGACCCAGCACCCCTCTGCATCCTCTACCTTCGCGAGGCGTCGGGCCTTGTAGAGGGTCCTGGACCTGAAGTCCTCCCAGCGCTTCCGGACATGCTTGATGTCGAGGGTTGCCACTCCCTCTGCATTGATGGCAACCACTGCGTCCTCCCAGATCCTCTCCTGTCCTTCCTTGTTGGTGCGTGATGTTCTGAAGAGGGCATCATAATGCCCCAAGACATGCTCCACCAGGACACCAACTTCCTTCTCACTGAAGCTGGTGGCCCTCTGCCTCTCTGGCTGGGCGTCACCAGTGGTCTCAGGTGGTGTTTGCCCTGACATGGCGACCCCCTAGGCAGGCGTGGGTGGGCAACTGGGTCCTTGGGCTGGGCTGTGGAGCGATGGTATCCCAGTTGGGAGTCTTCTGTTCCAGCAGGGGTGGACACAGCAACAGGACCCCTGCAGCTGGCTGACGTGCAGGCACCAAATAGCAGGGCATGTAGGCAGCAGGCAGGCAGCAGCAGATGGCTGGTGGGAGTGTGCTCAGGACTCTTGGGGGCAGGAAAATGGCCTTTTGGGCAGGAGTGTGGTCTTCCGTGTGTTTTCACGTGGCCAGCTTGATACGGAGTGATTTGGCACGTGAAAAAAGTGCACGTCAGCGTGAAATCCGAGGAAAGGCCCTTAGTGCATAAGCGCGTAAGTGACGTTACACGCGGGCGTTCCCCACAACATGGGTGCATAGTGAATTAGCACGTGAGAAAACTGCACGTCACCGTGCTATTGGAGGAAGGGCCTTAGTGCGTAAGCAGGTAAGTGACGTTGCACGTGTGGGCTTGCTAAAAAGGTACGAGTATCACGCAATTTTCTTGTACGTGCTTTTTGTGGAGAGCGAGCGGGTGATTCTTGTACTTCTTGTTGGTTCACACGCGATTACTTCACAACGTTTCCAGTTCGTACATCCTGTTTCCTCAGACTGCGTTCTTTTCTTCTTTTGGCGGGGGTGTTGTCAACACGCACACGCGCCTCTTTTTCACGTTCTTTTTCAAGGCAGATGGTGAGTCACGCATGTATTTTCCAACTGTGGTTGCCCCCGTGTGTCGCGTACCCTTCAGAGGTCATTTTAGACTGTGTGTAACACGCGTACGCTTATTTTTGTGTTTCTGGGTGCGGGTTCATTTTTCCATGCACGTGGTTTACCAGGGGTTGCGTGCACATGTACTTTTGTTTTTGGGGTGCCTGTGCGTTGTGTGACCCGTTATCTTCCCCCAGGGGTCACAGACAGCCTTGCTAGAGCACTAGGGTACGAATTCCATCTAGTACCCAACCCCTTTCACCCCAATTGCCCAGGACAATTGTTTACTGCAACTCCCATACGCATAACAACCTCAGTGCCATGGTTGGGAGGCGAACAAGCAGTAAGGGAGGCAAAGGTGGCCGATCTCAAAGAGGTGGGGGTGGTGTGCGCGGTAGGGGACGTGGCCAGGATTTGCAGGGTGCCCTTAGAGCTCCGTGTGTGGAGAACAAATCGGGCCCACCTATGCCCCCCCACCCCACAATGTTTGTGGGAAACATAGCTGACACCATCGCAGCTCAGCCCTTGTTGGACCGGCCCATTTTGTCAACTGAACAGGCACAGGATGACTCCCATGCAGACTTCCAGGTCACCAAGTCTAAGCCACATGTGGCGGTGAAAGTAGCTGTCACCAGGCCACGTGGATCTGGGGCAGCAATGTCATCTGCTGCCCCAAGTAGCCAGGGTGGGGAGGCTGCAGAGGCAGCTGCAGCTCAATCCACCCCAGCTCCCAGTCTCCCTGCCAGGACAGTGTTGGTCCAGGTCAATCACACTGACGTTGGCCCTGCCAACATCACCCTGCAGCCAATGCCTGCACCAAGACCTTTGGTCATTGTGCCTTTACAGGCTTCAAGTACCCAGTCCACCTCTGCTTCTGCCCCTACTGTCCAGAGCGGTGTAAGCCACTCAGGATCCGTACCACCTTCCATGGAGAAGAAGAAGGGTGCTCTAGCACTACAGGCTGAGACCCCAGACACAGCTACACACTCTGGCACGTCAAGGAAGCCTAGCTTTAATGATGCCGAACTTGATGCACTTGTGGGCTACGTGTTGGCACATAGCCATGAAATGGTGGTGACTACAGGGTGCAAGACTACGCCTGGTCAACGTAGGGCCCACTGGCAGACCATCGCGGACCACATTTGTGCCCTTGGATTTGTGAGGCGCACAGCTGATGATTGCTACAAGCGGTGGAATGACCTGAAACGCAGAGCAAAGAACAAACTGGCTTCAAATCATGCCTCTATTCTGGTGACTGGCGGTGGGTCTCCTCCAGAGGACGACCTACTCACTCAACATGAGTCTGTGGCTGGAACCTTCGTCACAGAGGAACAGATGCAAGGCGTGGGAGACCTACCAGATTACGAAGCATTGTCCAGTGAGTGCCCATGCATGTGTGTGTAATCCATGTGTATGTTGCTTGGGTGTTGTGCTCTGATTGACTGCCAGGTGAGGGTGTGTAGTCCTGAGTGGTATGGGTCACCCATGTGCTTCCTCCAAAACATTCACCGGCCTTAGATTATGACAGTTTCCCATCTGACCACAGTGGCCAATTAGTGGCACATTACTGCAGTTGCCCTTGAACTGTCATCTTGCAACAACATTGTTCTGAATTTTCAGTGTTCATTCAGCCTGATTGTTTCAATCCTCCCATTTGTCCAACGCATTTTTCTGCCCTAATGCCACACATGTGACATGCTTCTGTCATATATTACACCCCACATTGGCCCACTTTTATTACCTTGTTATGGGAATGATTTGACAATTCAGGCTGATTGAGTAAGGGCCTGCTCACATTAATTTATGGGGCCTGTTTGAATGTGGAACATGATAGTTATGTTGAAGTTACCAACCATTGATGTATCCATCTGCCTGCAATCACTGTATTATTGTGCACTGGATGTTTTCCAGTGTGTGGCGCAACCGTATTTTGTCACTCTATTTTGAATTGTTCATCTCGTCATGTCCATCTCACATGGATGGGTGACAGTACTCATTCACTAACATATGTCTGTACTTGTCAAATGTGTGCTGGCATGTGTCATGTATGTGGATTGGCCATGCCACTCACAGGCTGATGTGTGATGCCAGTGCTATCCAGCATGCAGCACATGTGTTGCTTTTCCATCTTGGAGTCCTCAGTATCTGCTTTTTGCCTCCCCTTCCAACTCATTGACAGTGCATGCATGCCAGGGTTATAGTCATGTGGGACATGTGTAATTCATGTACTGGATCTCTGGCTTGTCAGGCCTATGTGTGTGCTATGGTGCTCATGCCTGTTTCCATTTGTTGTCTTTCATGTTTTTGCAGGTGATGACGCACTTGATGCTGTTGAGGTGGAGGAGATGGTGCAGACCCAGGAGGAATTTTAGCCACAACTGGGCACCAGTGGAGGACGTGGGGTGGTGGTGGGTGAAAAACCAGTCCTACTGCAGACCATACTGTCCACGGGTGTCTCTGGGTGCACCTCTCCAGACCTCTATGATTCAGGTGCTGAATCGGAGAGTGAGACCTATGCAGCGTCGCAGGTGAGTGTTACTGGGAGGGATGCTGTTCTGACCAACCCTGGGAGGGATGCTGTTCTGACCAACCCACCTGCACCAGTGGGAGACCCCTCTATGGGGATGTCAGAGTTGGTAACTCCGCCTTTGGCGGTTACGGATGCAGGGTCACGCTCAACAACATCTGATCCTGTTCCTGGGCCAGCAGATCAGAGGGGGAATGCAGTCCTGCAGCCTCAGGCAGTGCCAGCCCAACAAGGTGCAGATCGCCTTGCCCCAAACAGGTGTGGTGCCCGCCGACGCGGTGGCCATACACCACCAGGCAATACTGTATGGGTAAACTACATCTACAGTATAGCAGCACAACAGGGAGCATCGTTTGAAATGATGGCTCAGGCAATGGAGAGGGTGGCCACTTCCATTCTTCCCCCTGAAAGGCAGATGGAGCAACAACAGCAGGCAACAGTTGGGGATGTGGGGGAACCACCATGTCCACCGGCAGGCCCCGGCGTGTTGCAACATTGTGCAGGACACATGCTGCCACTATGATCCTGCTTTATTGCTGAGTTTCATTTGTAGTTTGGTACTTACTTTTGTTAGTGCTTTCATCCTTTTTAACACTAATATGAACAACTTCCTTTTGAGAAGGATTGCACTGTCCACGAGTGCTTGCAGAATTAACTTTCTACGGTACATTTTAAGGGGTGAGGATGACTTTGGTCCTCTTCTTAGTAGATTCTGAAGGACTCTGTGATGAAACATTTTTGCTAAAATACTTTTTTTACTATGGGTTTTTCTTACACTATCAGGATTATTAGGAACATTGTTAGCTGTACTGGTAGCCG
Organism: Ambystoma mexicanum; assembly: GCF_040938575.1. Classification (NCBI taxonomy): domain Eukaryota; kingdom Metazoa; phylum Chordata; class Amphibia; order Caudata; family Ambystomatidae; genus Ambystoma; species Ambystoma mexicanum. Next base: position 199,520,837 of record NC_090923.1, read on the forward strand.
TTTCTTTGACATCATTTCTGTGTTTTGTGATACTTTTTGATGGAGGACGTACACTTTTCGGTATTTGAGACTTCTTTTATTAGGTGGTTTGTACCAAGATTCTCCCCTAACTCTACAACAGGTGGATGCTTACATTGGGTACCTTTATTTTTATTTGCTCTAATTCTGCGTTCCTTTCTAGTGAACTGCTTTTTGTTAGGCATTCTTTGGTGTCTGTTGAGAAAAAAATATATATTCTTTGGTCTGTTTTCCAAGGTATGTGTGCTGTGTGCATGTGTGCCTAAATGTGATGGGGAAACTCTTTGGCACGGTGTGTCAACGCACCCTGACCTCTAACTATCATTTGGTAAGGCTACTTTACTGTTTGCATAGTACTACAATGTGCTTTAGATGAAAGTATACAGTGCCCTACTTGTGCCGAGAACCATTATTAATAACCAAAATGGCAAAAACTTTCTACTGCCACTTCTTTTGACAATCTAACCTTCTACGGATTTCCTATGTCATTTCAGTACCAAGCACACAGCCATTTGTCAGCCATTCCACCTGTTAATCTTTGTCCTCCAATTGGATATTTGTAGGCAGAATGGTTTACAAATGAATGCTTCCTTTGCTACCCAAAGTAAACAAATAACCCAAACAGCCTCTTTAAGGAGAAGTTACAATATGAAGGTTGTACTGTACTTACTTTTTTGTGGAAGATGCCAAGGTTTCTTCGGATATGTCATCTGCAGTGTAGATGTTGTTGATTCTCAGGAGAGTAGTCTTCACTGTGAATTAAAAAAACAATATCAATTACTTTGTGTGTTTGCAGCCGTCATGATACTGCAGCCTTTACTTGTACTTCTTTCGTCATACAATTCAACTTTCATGTTTCAACCCAATCCACGTGCACATTTCACTTCTCCCTGCGCACTCTTTGTATACTACTTTCAATATGGTACTTCAAAGTCCTTCAAAATATCTATTTTTAATAGGGGTTTGGAAATGCCTTGTTCTTTACAAAGTGTACTATGCATAGGAGAGAGGTTTGTAAGCGATAGGGCAACGTAGTAGATGGGAAAACGTTTTATACTTCTTAATGCAAAGGACGATGTCCAAAAATCGGGAGACCCTCCGAAGGACATGTCAGCACCACAATCGGGAGCGATTACTATTGTCATACGATCACATTGCAAGTAGCATTACTGTTGGCAGTAAAGAGGACAGAACTTCCCCATTTTCACATACAAAATTAAGGTCTGCCCTAAATTATACTTCTCAACTCACACGCTTTTGGCAGGTGTCACCCGCCTTGTAAAGGGCAGACTCGCCCGCCAAGCCTCCTGCACAGCCATTCGTTCCAATGGGCGTGTCACCTGCCAAAAACAAAATCAGCTCATTTCACCTGCACTTCACAAAAAAATGGTTGAGAGCTATACCTAAATAGGCATGCTTGCAACGTATGTACAGGTTATGCAGAAGAAAGTAAGCAGTCGTGCAAATTGTTAATGGCAAATCTTTACACTTTACAAGGGGGAGCGTTATGTGCTTCCTATCGAAATTTACCATCATTATTTTGTCTATCTTAAATTATAAGGCTTCCACATGTACTCTGATTAGAATGAACATACCTACACTCTATACTGATGCATGTGGTCATGCATGGAGCTGTACGTAGAAATTTGCAATCCTTGCACAGTAGGTTGTGAAGTAGCTGCTTTGCAATGTTATGCGATTTCCATTAAGAATCATCAACAGTAATTTTGAAGCGCGCAATGATGATGACGGAGTTAAAATCAGCGAGGTTCTATGTGATTGGTGGTTGATTGTGCGCCCGCTTAGTTGTGTCCAATGATGGCCTCGCTTTGGTGCTGCTGTAGAAAGGGTGGAGGGACTGGGTAAGATTTACGTGCCGCACGTAGGCAACGCTTGTCCGCTGGCAGGGCGTGTCACATACTGGTTTCTACAGCTAATCCTGCATGGAAAGACGTAGTAGCCATCAGCCAGTCAGATGTTCACATTACTCTTTTGTGTCGAAAGACGGTGCACACACTGAAAATGGCAGAGGTGCAGAGCGTCCGTGGTTTGCCGCTCAGAGACATTTTTGTGCAAGGTTTACAACACTAGGCCGAGAGAAGGCATGTGGCACACCATTTCGATGTGCCGAGTGGAGGTGGTCTGGGGCGCTGACACTGATGCCAATGCTGCAGCAATTCTGCAAGTTTGCAGAGACATGCGTAGAATGACCACTCCTCATGTGGTAATTTTGCACTACGGTGCTTGCCACTTGGGATACCTGACTTCACGTACTTTGTTGGCATATTTGGCACAGTTGGTTGAAGCAATCATGACCATCTCCCCAACATCCAAAGTTATATTTTTGCTTTACTCCCCAGACTACAATGGACCAACACTTCTGTTTTCTGTCCAGATCAAAGCATCGGGAGGTGCATCATCAATCGCGGCATGCGTGCATTCATGCTGCGAGTTGGTATGTTTTTTTGCAGCCACAATAACATTGCTCCCAGCAATGCGCATTACTTTGAAGGAGATGGCATTGCACTATCCTCTGTGGGAAATGTGATGTTCTTTTGGAACATAAGGCTTGCTTTAGAGAAGGTTCTGTAATGTTTGCAAGAGTAAAGCAAGGACAAAAACTACAAAAAAATGCATAAAATACCACATGTATGTACGATAGGTGGCCAACATTTTTTTAAAAATGGCTCTTCTCAGAGCCTACCTTTAACGGGAAAAAGGGGATTATTACTTTAATGTACCGTCGTCACGCTCTGCTCCTCTACATGTCCGCGAACATGGCGGTAGTTAACTGCCAGCACATATCTCCACCGGGGACTGAAGGGTGGAGCCGCATGTAAATGAGAATGAGCGGCGCTAGGGATTGGTCCATAAAGTTCAGTAGGTGTGTTCTGACCAACGTACGTTAGTAAGACCGTCTTCTCCCTCACAGGACACCACACAGTCATGGCTTTGTATGCAGGAAAACAGATTGTCTAGATTATGGGAGACTCATGGATACATTGGTTGAAGGTGCATGCCGAAAGCTGCAGTGTATCTACAAATCTTGGATTTCCACATGCGGAGGTGCACTGGCATGGCGTGCACTGTATGAGATGGCTGGACTTGGTGCCTCTTCCAAAAGGCTCTTTTCAGAGCCGTCACTTACTCTCAAAGTACACTTTATTGCGTATGCTCCGCTTGCACCCTCTCTTTTTGCCCTCTATGACTGTCCGCAAACATTTGCTGAACTCCGCAGGTCACTACGGCCTTCACTTCATAGTTCTAATGTTACACTGAGTAAGGCGGCTCTGAAAAGAGCCTTTTCTGTCATTTTGTCAACAGCACTCCACACACTAGGAGAAGTGCCGAGAGGAGGGTAAGGAAGGGACACCAGCCACAGGGATAAGAAAAGGCAACTGAACAGATACATATTAAGGGTTATCTTTATTTAGGTAAGGAGCAAATATTCTGGTGCTCGCTGACTACAGCCTCAAAAGCACTTCGAAGACTCTCCCCCCTGCAGAGTACTGCGTCACAATACATGCACTCTACTGTCACCTTCGAAAGGTAAGGGTCCACAGCATTGCGAATGGCTTGTGAAGCAGCTGGAGGGAGGTGCTCCCCCACAAGAGTGTCTCTTGTGGTGGGAGGATCGGATTCCGACGATGCTGTGGAGGAACTCAAACGACTAAGCTCTTCACATGGCACCACCTTGCGAATGTCCGCAGTGTGGAACGAAGTGAGGTGGCGCTTCATGGTTGTCGTACCAAAACTGTACGCTCCAAATCTCCTGCGACTCAACACCACAGGGCACTTGTTAAACTTCACCAGGTTCGCACGTGCTTTTGGTACGTTCCCATACACAGAAAACAACCGCCACACCCACGACTCCTGATGAGTGCTCCTAGTGCGGAGTTCCTCCACTTCATTCTCTCCCTCCTCTTCTTCCTCAATCTCTACATCCTCACCCAAATATCTCTCTGCAGGCCCTTGGCGAGGTGGTGATGGTGGTGGGTTTGGGGGAGATGAAGAGGCTAATAACCCAACAGCAGACATGGAAGCCATAGTAATTTGTTTCCTTTTCCTCACTACAGAACTAAAGGCAACGCACCTCTAACTGCTGTAAGCTAGAAGGACAATGAATATGCGCTCCGGGGGTGTGGCCTTTTGAAGGGGTGCAGGGGTTGCCTCGTGACCATCTTCATCCTTACAAAGCGGTGCACTCAATTTTACACAGCAACTCCTGAGGTGGCCTATTGTTTGGGATGTGTTAAATTACATTTTTCCACTCCACAATACTTTGCCTTTTGTCTACAAGTTAATTTTTAGTGATGCAGCAGCAACAAACCGCGGAAACTAGTCTCCACGCTCAGCGTAGGTGCGGTCACAAGATGGTGCCCTGAACACATCCACCCCCTTCATGAAAGTCCCATGGACAACAAATTCAAAGAATCACACATGCGCATGTGCACAAGTGTCCTACAGACAGTGTTCGGGTTCTCAAAGTACTTCAAAGTGTGACACAAGTGTGGCGGACAGTTAGGAACTGGCGCAATGTTGCCAATCCTTTTGTTTGTACTGCGCATGTGCTCGCATGCTATGTTCACTGTACGGACAGTTCCAGTGTCCTTAGGTCAACTCCATTTTGTTTCCCTACGACCTTGCCGCCCACCGGGCCTGTTCTAAGACGGCACCATTTTGACTGTGCCCAATATGAACTGCTATACTGTCCTTTACACACTCCCTTTCTACTCATTTACACCCACTCCGGACATCTTGTGTGTTCTACCACAGTGTATTATCTCGTTCCCAAGCGGTACGCCGAGTTAGTATATCCTTTGGACACCCCTTTCCGTTTATGTACGCACATTGTGAAAAGATGGTGCTGTCACACATCACATCCATCTTACTTGACATTAGACAGCACCCACATTCCATTGCTTGCGGATAGGTCGAACAGGCGCGCTGTTCGCGAACATTTTACGTCTTTTAAAAAAAGAATTAAACACATACTTTATCTCTAAAACTACTGTACAAAACCATTTACTATATACACAAAAACACACATCAATCTAAAGAAACAGCACGGGAAGCGGACACTGAAACAAATATGGGGGGATTTGGATTTAACACGGGCTGGTTATGAGGGGAAGATTTGTGAGGGGAAGAAGGGATGGATACTTCGTCGAAACGTCTATTTTCCTGTTGCAGGTTTGGGGATGGGTCACTAGAGAATGCAGAACAGGGCAGGTGCAGGTGGGGCAATGGTACCGAACTTTCCCTCTCACAACGTCCTCCACAAACTCCCGTAAACTTTGAAAATTGTCGTTCAAAACATCCATTTTCAACTCTATCCTTTTAATTCTGTCTTCTTCTATCTCGTCTGTTGCCCTTTCCTCTTTAATTCCTGGTCTGTTGATAAAAAAATACCACACGTTAAATGCCTATAAAATACTGGTCACTATTCTCCATATGCAGACCAATGTGTACCATTGTTGTCACGGTCTTCAGACATTTCCTCCTTCGGGAAATACTCCTCCAGACACTCCAAAGTACTAGCCATTTCTGAGTCAAAACAACAGAAAGAACAAATTATTTCTGCACCACATACCAAAAAAAATCACACCCACTTCAAAAACATAACCTGCACTCACTCTTTTGCTGTAATCTCCCTTCTTCCAAAAGTGTCCGTCCACTATCGTTCCAGACTGCCGAGTTTCTGTGAAGTTACTACAGTGGTGGCATCCTTTCTTTTTTTTTGGCACCATCCACTTCATTCTAAAGGATTATTGTGGGGGTAATTCATAGAATTTCGTGCACAAGTGGTGCTCGCGGCTGTCGCACAGTGTGCATGTGCGAATGTCTGCGCCAGCCGCGTGCGCTAAAATCAATTTCCGCGCACAGCGTATTCATGGATTTTAGCCTCCAAAACCAGCCGTGGCGCAGAGTGGCGCAGCGACCCTGCAGCAGTGCCATTTACGCCCCCAAGAACACCCTCGCACAAGGAAAAGCCATCAAAATCCCCAATCCAGCGCAAAGGGCTGCGCTAACCCTGGACCAGTTTACAGGGCTGCCAAACAGCAAACGCCAAGCGGGGAACGTGTATTACTGGGGTTCGCGAGAAGTTTCACATACGAAAGGGCCTGTGCGAGTGGGGTACGTGTATAACTGGGGTTTGTGTGAAGTTTCACACGCGATTGGAGCAGGGTACGTTATTACAGGGTTCACGGGAAGTTTCACACGCGAAAGGGCCTGTGCGAGTGGGGTACGTGTATAACTGGGGTTCGCAGGAAGTTTCACACGCGATTGGAGCAGGATATGTGTATTACGGGGGTTCGCGGGAAGTCTCACACGCGATTGGAGCAGGGTACATGTATTACAGGGGTTTGCGGGAAGTCTCACACGCGATTGGATCCGGGTACGTGTATTTCAAGGGTTCGGGCGAAGTTTCACACGCGAAAGGCCCTGTGCAAGTGGGGTACGTGTATTACTGGGGTCCGCGGGAAGTTTCACACGCGAATGGAACAGGGTATGTGTATTACAGAGATCACAGGAAGTTTCACACGCGAAAGGGCCTGTGCGAGTTGGCTACGTGTATAACTGGGGTTCGCGGGAAGTTTCACACGCGATTGGAGCAGGGTACGTGTATTACGAGGGTTCGCAGGAAGTCTCACATGCGATTGGATCCGGGTACGTGTATTTCAGGGGTACGCGGGAAGTTTCACATGCGAAAGGGCCTGTGCGAGTGGGGTACGTGTATTCCTGGGGCTCGCGGGATGTTTCACACGCAATTTTGCTGTCAGAGTGGTGTACTGAATTTCGGGGTGCGCGGGGAGCCCTACACGTGAATTGGCAGTGTGCGTCCTCCCAGGTGTTCCCTCTACACCCCCCACGGCCCCTGCAGGCAGCCCACACCACAGGGTCATGTCCCGCAGGCAGCCCATCTACCATGGGCATGCCCCCCAGCCAAGCCACATGTTAGCTTGCACTACGGATCACCCACTCATGTCCCTTTGCACCCCCACCCCCCAGCAGTGCAGGGCACCTTCCAGCAGGCCCCCACTCATGTCCCACTCATGTCCCCCTGCACCACCGCCCCAAGCTGTGCAGGGCACCTGCCAGCAGGCCCCCACTCATGTCCCCTGCACCCTCACCCCTCAGCAGTGCAGGGCACCTGCCAGCAGGCCCCCACTCATGTCCTACTCATGTCCCGCTGCACCCCCGCCCCCAGCAGTGCAGGGCACCTGCCAGCAGGCCCCCACTCATGTCCCCCTGCACCCTCACCCCTCAGCAGTGCAGGGCACCTGCCAGCAGGCCCCCACTCATGTCCCACTCATGTCCCCCTGCACCCCCACCCCCAGCAGGGCAGGGCACCTGCCAGCAGGCCCACACTCATGTCCCCCTGAACCCCCACGCCCCACGCCCCAGCAGTGCAGGGCAACGGCCAGCAGGCCTCCACTCATGTCCCCCCTACATGAAATAAAGATGCACAGTCATGGCCCACTTCTACACCAAAAAATATCACGTCACGCCACCCCATTCTTGAGACGCAATGATTTCCCAATCTACCCCACACTGACATGCCTATCTCAAGACACAAACCAAAACTCAACCATGTACATCAACACATGTTCATCACACACATACACTGGTTGGCATTGCCTGAGTAAACCCACAATTTCACATGCATCAACCCAATGAGCAAATCCCACACATGGAACTAAAATATGAAAATGTATTATGTACATATATCAATAAATAAAATGAAAGCATACCAAAATATCAAACATGAAATGAAAAGAATGTGAAAAAGATGAAAGAATGAAAATGATAAGCAATGGAAAAAAATTTGAAAGAAAAACAGTCCAAACTCTCCCCCCACCAACGCAAATCCAAAAAAAGGTAGAAAAAAGATATCCATTGTTTCATGTTCATAATGATAAATAAAAATGTGAAAGCAATCCATAGTCCAACTATTTACAATACATTGTCCTGAAAAAAAGCCATTACTCCATGTCCATAATGGAAAAAAAAATCCAAATGAATCCATGATGTAACTATATACAATCCATTGTCCAAAGTAAAAATCCATTAATCCATGTGCAAAAATCCCCAAAAAAAACAATCCATTGTCCAACGATGTAAAGGATCCATGAGCCCAACTAAACAAATGAAATCTACCTAAGAAACTACCTAAAAATATAACTATATGTGTGGGATTGTCCATTGACCACAAATAAAAGGAAAACGAAAAGGAAACCTAACTCTAAAAACTATTTACAATGGCAGCGGGCTAGTCAACGGCTCACTTTTGGATGTCCCGGGCCAGGGCATCATCGAACTCCTGCTCAATGTCCTGGAGGCGGGCCTCTGTCCTGGCCCGAGGTCTCGCAGGGAGGCACTTATGGACTGTTCCAACTCCCTGCGAGTTGCCTCGAGGCACTCTGCCCGCCTCAGGGCCCTCCACATGGAGTTCTCTGCCCTGACCATCGTGAGCCGTGCCTCTTCTGCCCGCTGCCGCTCTGCATCTATAGCATTTCCTAACTGTTGCCACACTGCAGACACTTCCAGTCCTGGGTCCTCCCGATGCCTGCCCCTCCGATGACGAAGGCCCCGAGCCATCATGGCTCCCACCTTGGTGCTGCTGCTGCTGTGCCTCTACCTGTGCCCTGGCTCTTGCTGCCTGCACATCCTCCTCCAGCTGGGGTGCAGTTGTTGATGTGGCCACCCCTGCTGGACGTCCGACTCCCAACTGTGGCAGGGATGTGTCCTTCACCAGCCTGGCCGCAGGGTCAGAGGCAGCTCCACAGGGTACCCAGTTGATACATGGGTAGGAAGATGGCATGGAGTACGACTGGTGCATAGGGGGTTCAGTTGAGGAGGGGGTCGGAACAAGGTCCAGAAAACGGAGGAATCCGGCCCTGGTGAGCTGTCCCAGTAGGTCAACGCGGTCAATGAGCCATTCGAGAAGACATGCAGTCTCCTCATGAAAAGACTGCAGGTCACCTCGCATGGCCCGTTGACGCATTGCCATCCCACCCAGGACAGGCTCAACCGGTCCCGGATAGCCACGTCCGCAGGGAGAGGAAGGCCAGTTGTTGTAAGCGGATCCCCTCCCTGAAAACAGGTCTGGACGTAGGCATTCCTGCTGGTGCGGGATGATGCAGTCACAGGATCGGGGACAGGATTACACACAGGCACCCATGCGGTGGCCTGTGTTGCCTCCTGTCACTGTCCCTGCACTGCACCACTAGCACCAGTGAAATCCCCACCTCCAGACCCTATGTCTGTCCCTTGCACGGCCTCCTCCTCCACCAAACTCCCCACCAACCTGGATGACTCCGTGCTATCTTCCTCCGTCGCACCCTGTGGGGTCTCAGTTGCCCCTTCTGCTGCTGAGGAGTCCAACTCCGACCTCCACCTCTTGGACCTTCCCTCTGTTGCTGCGGCCTGGGACGCGGCACCAGACTCCTCACTCCCCGACAAGTTGACTACCTGGGAGGGGAGCCGGGTCTTGCGTCTCCGGCTGGTGGGATGATCCCTGCCGCTGTGCTCCACAGCACCCTCTCCGGCCTCTTATTCAGTTGACGCTGCAGACAGGGAGAGATAAGACACAGGCATCAGGGCACTGTACAATGGACTGATACACACATGACAGTTGCACATGAGTGGCATTATTTAACTACAGACACGGCATCACACTCCATGACACACATGTCATTTTAACTCACACACATGAACATTTCAACAGCAATATTGCACCAGACAGCAACTTCCATACACATACAACAGCATGAACAGCCAAAGGTGAGCCTGACATCACATGAAACACAAGGAGTGCACTAGACATGCACACACGCCACCACACCTACATGTATGTCTACATCTCCTCCAACTGTTGCAGTGATGAGATTGCCATAAATGTCACATCTTCGATTCATCCTTCTACATATCAGTGAAACGTGCATCCATGTTGCATCACAGTTGCACACTTGTCAGTTACACACTAGTCAGATACACATACATGCACACAGTGCAGATACATGCATTATGAACCACCATCCATGGCACAACCATGCCAATGTACATACACAGAAATTCAAACATGTGTGCTCCCACACCTGCATTTGCCCATCATGCTTACCAACACATACACCATCAATGTGTTCCAGAACTGAGAGGACTCACATGTGGCAGCCTCACGCCCATGTTCATACACATCCCTACATGGCCCTACATAAACACATGTGCAACCTGCACACTACTGGCACACCACGACATGCACAGCGTACTATCAACATGCATGTACACTTACCGCTCGACTCCAGACGGGTCTGCCTCTCAAGGATTTGGACGGCCAAAGGTGAGCCTGACATCACATGAAACACAAGGAGTGCACTAGACATGCACACACGCCACCACACTTACATGCATGTCTACATCTCCTCCAACTGTTGCAGTGATGAGATTGCCATAAATGTCACATCTTCGATTCATCCTTCTACATATCAGTGAAACGTGCATCCATGTTGCATCACAGTTGCACACTTGTCAGATACACACTAGTCAGATACACATACATGCACACAGTGCAGATACATGCATTATGAACCACCATCCATGGCACAACCATGCCAATGTACATACACAGAAATTCAAACATGTGTGCTCCCACACCTGCATTTGCCCATCATGCTTACCAACACATACACCATCAATGTGTCTCAGAACTGAGAGGACTCACATGTGGCAGCCTCACGCCCATGTTCATACACATCCCTACATGGCCCTACATAAACACATGTGCAACCTGCACACTACTGGCACACCACGACATGCACAGCGTACTATCAACATGCATGTACACTTACTGCTCGACTCCAGACGGGTCTGCCTCTCAAGGATCTGGACGTAGAGCGCTGGGCATATGCGTTCAAGGACCCTCATTTGATGGTTCGACAGCTGGCCCCGGCGCCCCTTGGCATCCACTGCCTTAGCGAGGTGCCGGGCCTTGTTGAGGGTCCTGGACCTGAAGTCCTCCCAGCGCTTCTTGACATGATGTAAGTCGCAGACTGCCACCCCCTCCGTGTTGATGGCAGTCACGATGTCCATCCAGATCTGGTCCATCCTTCATTGTCGGCGTGCAAATAGGGCATCATACTGCCCCAGGACTTGCTCCACCAGGACACCAACTTCGGTGGCAGTGAAGCTGGTGGCCCTCAGCCTCTCTGGCTGGGGGTTGCCAGTGCTGCCAGATGGTGTTGTGCTGGACATGGCAACCCCAGAGGCAGGAGTGGGTGGGCAACTGGGTCCTGGGGCTGGGCGGTGGAGTGATGGAATCCCAGTCGGGAGTCTTTGGTTCCATGAGGGGTGGTCACAGCAACTACACCCCTGGCTGATGTGCACGCAGCAAATGGCAGGGCACGTGGGCAGCAGGCAGTTAGGCAGCAGCAGATGGCAGGTGGGAGCATGCTTGGGGCTCTGGGGGGCAGTAATTCGGCATTCTGGGCAGGAGCGTGGTCTTCCGTGTGTTTTCGTGTGGCCAGCTCGATACAGAGTGATTTGGCATGTGAAAAAATTGCACGTCAGCGTGTAATTCGAGGAAAGGGCCTTAGCGCGTAAGCGCGTCAGCACACGCATGCGATATCATTGGACTAAAGGCCCTTAGCGCGTAAGCGCGTAAGTTACATTGCGCGTGCGGGCGTTTCTCTCATAGCACGTGATGACAGAGCACATGTGGAAAAACTGCACGTCTGAGTGTCATCGCGTGTAATTGGAGGAAAGCACCCACGTACACGCGTATCTGACGTGTACGTGTGGGCCGGTTTAAAAGCTACGTGTAGGACGCCATTTCCGTGTACGCGCTTTTCGTGGAGAGCGAGTGGGTGAAATCTGTACTTCTTGTCGGTTCACACGCGATTACTTCACAGCGTTTCTAGTTCGTACTCCCTGTTACCTCTGACAGCTCTTTTCTGAATTTTTGTTGGGCCTGTTTCCTCAAACAGAGTTCACTTCTCCTTTTGTCCTGTCTCCTCAGACAGCATACAATTCTTCTTTTGGTGGGGGTGTTGCCAACGCGCACACGCGCGTATTTTTCACATTCTTTTTCCAGGCAGACGGTGAGTTCCGCACGTACTTAGCAACTGTTCTTGCCCCGTGTGTTGCGTTCCCCTTCAGAGGTCATTGTAGGCTGCGTGTATTACGCGTACGCTTAGTTTTGTGTTTCTGGATGCCACAGCGTAGTGCGGGTTAATTTTTTCACGCACGTGGTTTACAAGGGGTTGCATGCATGTTAATTTTTGATTTTGGGCTGCCTGTGCGTTGCGTGAACCGTCATCTTCCCCCAGGGGTCACAGACAGCCTTGTTAGAGCACTAGGGTACAAATTCCATCTAGTATCCTACCCCTTTGACCCCCAATTGCCCAGGATAATAGTTTACTGCAACTCCCATACGCACAACAACATCAGTGCCATGGTTGGGAGGCGACCAAGCGGTAAGGGAGGCAAAGGTGGCCGACCTTCAAAAGATGGGCGTGGTGGGGGCGGTAGAGGACATGGCCGAGATTTGCAGGGTGCCCCTATACCCCCATGTGTGGAGGAACAATCAGGGACACCCATGCCCCCCCCATGGTTGAGGGAAACGTGGCTGACACCATCCCAGCTCAGCCCCTGTTGGACCAGCCCATTGTGGCACCTGACCTGGCACAGGATGACTCCCTGGCTGACTTCCGGGTCAGCAAGTCTAGGCCACGTGTGGCGGTGCAAGTTGTTGTCACCAAGCCACATGGATCTGGGGCAGCTATGTCATCTGCTGCCTCAAGTATGCAGGGTGGGGAGGCTGCAGGGGCAGCTGCAGCTCCATCCGCCCCAGCTCTGACTCTCTCAGCCAGGACAGTGTCAGTCCAGGTCCATCAAACTGACGTTCCCCCTGCCAACTTTACCCTGCAACCAATGCTTGCATCAAGACCTATGGTCATTGTGCATTCCCACACTCCTACTACCCAGTCCACTGGTGATTCTGCCCCTACTGTCCAGGGCGGCGTAAGCCACTCTGGCTCTGCTCCACCTTTAAAGAAGAGGAAGAAGGGTGCTCTGGCATGGCAGGCTGAGACCCCAGACACGGCTACACACTCCGGTACCTCAAGGAAGCCTAGCATTAATGATCCAGAACTTGATGCACTTGTGGCCTATGTGTCAGCACATAGCCGCGAAATGGTGGTGACTGCAGGTTGCAAGACCACACCTGGTCAATGTAGGCCACACTGACAGACCATCGCGGACCGCATAACTGCCCTTGGATTTGTGAGGCGCACAGCTGATGATTGCTACAAGCGGTGGAATGACCTGAAACACAGAGCAAAGAACAAGCTGGCCTCAAATCATGCCGCTACTCTGGTGACTGGCGGTGGGTCTCCACAAGAGGACAACAAACTCACTGAACATGAGTCTGTTGCTGGGGCCTTCGTCACAGAGGAACAGATCCAAGGTATGGGAGAACTACCTGATTATGATGCATTGTCCGGTGAGTGCCCATGCATGTGTGTAATGCATGTGTATGTTGTTTGGGTGATGGGTTCTGATTGAGTGCCAGGTGAGGGTGTGTGTACCTGAGTAGTATGGGTCACCCATGTGCTTCATCCAAAACATTCAGCGGCCTTGGATTTGGGTGTGACAGTATCCCTTCTGCCCACAGTAGTAATTTAGCGCAACATTACGGCAGTTGCCCTTGAAGTGGAATCTTGCAACCACATTGTTTGTATTTTTCAGTGTTCGTTCAGGCTGATTGTTTCAATTCTCCCACTTTTGCTACACATTCCTCAGCCCTATTGTCACATTTGTCACATGCTTCTGTCATTGATGAACCCCACATTGGCCCACATGTGTTACCTTGTTAGGTGAATGATTTCACCATTCAGGCTGATTGAGTATTGGCCTGATCACACACATTTTTGGGGCCTGTTTGAATGTGGAACATGATAGTTGTTTCCTGTCATGTTGAAGTGCACAACCATTGATGTGTACATCGGCCTGCAATCACTGTATTTTTGTACACTGGATGTGTTGCAGTGTGTGGCACATGCCTATTTTGTCACAATATGTAGCATTTTTCATCTCATCATGTCCATCTCACATGGATGGCTGACAGTATTCATTCACTGACATATGGATGTACTTGTGGAATGTACCATGGCTATGGTACATGCCGTCTGTGTGATGGCATGTGTCATGTATGTGTATTGGACATGCCACTCACAAGCCAATGTGTGATGGCAGTGCTACCAAGCATGCAGCAAATGTGTTGCTCTTCCATCTTGGTGTCATTGGTGTCTGCCTTTTGCCTCCCCTTCCAACTCAGTGACAGTGCATGCATGGGAGGGTTATAGTCCTGTGGGACATGTGTAAATCATGTACTGGTTCTTTAGCTTGTCAGGCCTATTTGTGTGCTATGGTGCTAATGCCTGTTTCCATTTTTTGTCTTTCATGTTTTTGCAGGGGATGACGCACTTGATGCTGTTAAGGAGAGGGTGCAGACCCAGGAGGGATCTCAGGCACGACCGGGCACCAGTGGGGGACGTGGTGTGGTGGTGGGTGAGAACCCAATCTTGCTGCAGGCCATTCTGTCCAGGGGTGTCTTTGGGTGCACCTCCCCAGATGTCTATTCCGGTGCTGATTCGGATGATGAGACCTATGTGCCGTTGCAGGTAAGTGTTTCTGGCAGGGAATCTGTTCTGTCCAAACCACCTGCACCAGGGGTCGAACCCTCTATGGGGATGTCAGTGTTGGTAAGTCCGCCTTTGGCGGTTATAGATGCAGGGTCACACTCCACAACATCTGATCCTGTTCCTGAGCCAGCAGATCAGAGGGGGAATGCAGTCCTGCAGCCTCAGTCAGTGCCGGCACAGCAAGGCGCAGATTGCCTTGTCCCAAACAGGTGTGGTGCCCGCCTACGCGGTGGCCGTACGCCACCAGGCAATACCGCATGGGAACAATCCATGTACGGTATGGCAACCCAACAGACAGCATCAGTTGAGATGATGGCTCAAGCAATGGAGAGGGTGGCCACTTCCATTGTCCCCCCTGAAAGGCAGATGGAGCAACTACAGCAGGCAACAGACCCCATTTGCCAATCACACAGGGAGGACATGTTGGCATCCAACAGGGACAGACGAGTGGCACTGGAGACTCTACGCCAATCAATATCAATAGAGTCCCAGGGCCACAGGGAAGCCCAGAGGGTAGAACTCCATCACCTCAGGGAGACACTTGTTGACCTTGAGGCTTCCACTAACTTGATGACAGAAAAGCAGCTGGAGCGGCTCACACGTTCGCTCTCAGTTGAGATGCAGGCAACTCGGGAGGAGATCCGGGCATCACGTCAGGTGGTGCATGGGGATCTCTGCACTATAATTCTCCAGAACGAGACCTTCCACACCTGCATGCTTGCTGCCATGAAGGACATACCAGGGCTTTGCGTGGGCTGCATCCCATAGCACCACCACCTCCTGTGGCAGCAGCAGAGGGTGATGAGAGCGGCAGCAGCAGTTCTCCCACATTGCATAGCCGTGCAGGCCATGAGCCCATGGAGGTGTTTTTTTTTTCCCAACATCCACACAGGTGGCTGTTGGTGCGCACCCTGTCCTCGGACCTCCTGGGATGACACAGCATTGGTGGTGTTTGTGTAGGTAGGGATGCACACAATGTAACACTTCCAGGTGACCAATCTCAGGCTGGTGTGGTTGTGACAGTTGACTGTCCCTTATGTCATCATCATTGATTGTCAGATGGTATGTGCCAGGGATGTGTGCACTCCACAGGGGTGTGATTTTAGGTGAAGTAATTATCCACCAGCTGCGTACGGGCTGCCTCACGCCATGCCTTTTCCCATCCCATGCGCAGTGGCCGTGCATGTGGTTGGGGATGTGGGGGCACCACCGTGTCCACGGGCAGGCCCTGGCGTGTTGCAACGTTGTGCAGGACACATGCTGCCACTATGATCCTGCACACTACTGGGGGAGCATATAACAGCTGCCCACCAGAATGGTCACGAGAGCGAAAGCGTGACTTGAGCACTCCGAATGTGCGCTCCACTATGCCCTGGGTTGCAATGTGGGCTGTGTTGTATATTACCTCGGGTGGCGTGGTGGGGTTCTGAATTGGCATCATCATGTGGGTGCTCAGAGGGTAGGCACTATTCCCTGGGGGGGTGGTGATGGGTATCATTAGTGGGGTTGTGACATTACTCAGTATCTGACATGCATGCATGTGCTGTGGCATTTATACTCACTGAGCAGTCATGTATCGCCATTCCGCCCAGCTTCTAGGTCCCGGTTTAGGGTTGACATTCTGTAAATAAAACTGTCGTGGGTGGACCCTGGATAGTTGGCATATACTGAGGTGATGATTCCCTTGGCATCACATACTACCTGGACGTTGATGGAATGCCAGTGCTTGCGGTTTCTATAGATGTGCTCTGATGCCCTGGGGGGACGTAGAGCCACATGGGTGCAATCAATGGCACCTAGGACTTTGGGGAATTGTGCCACCCCGTAGAAATCCTGGACGGCAGCCTGCCTTTCTGCAGGTGTTCTGGGCAGGTATATGTGCCTGCGGACTGATGGGCATGCAGTCATGATGGCCAAGACCTGGTGTAGGCAGCGTGACTGCGTGGCCTGTGACACCACCCCCCCCACTATAGCACTTGTCCGCTGAAATGATCCAGTGGCCAAGAAGTGCAGTACATTGAGGACCTTCTCCAGGGGGCTGAGTGCTTGGGAGCACAGGGTGGGTGATGTGAGGTCATCCTCCCACTCACTCACCAGGTCGAGAATTATGTGAGGTGGAAACCTGTACCTCCCATACACCTGGTCATCAGGCATCCCAAAAAGGCTGGTTCGGGGTGTGAAAATTCTGGGCCTGACTATCCTCCTCCTCCTCCTGCGTTATCCACGACCACTGCTGCTAGGAACGGTATATTCATCCTGGCGTCTGAGCTTGTTTGTTGTTTGCGCGCACTTTTATCCTGCTTCCTGCTGGCGTATCTGTTTCCGGATTAGCGCGTCTTTTTTGGCACATGCGTTAGCCCCGTTTGAATCCATGAATACGTGTTTTGAACATGCGTGTGGCCGTTCCGCGCATTTGCTTCCTGTACTTCCCCCGTGATGCCCACATTTTCACGAGTTGCTCCCCATTCCGCGTGTCACACCTCTGTTCTGTTTTGTTGTGTGCGCCGCGTTAGGTGCGATTTCGCTGTGCGCGTAGCGCACGCTGTTTGAAGACGTGTGCGCCAGCGTGCTCCACGCAGAATTTTGGCGCACATCCTGGGATTTACATGCGCAAGGACTTCCATGAATCGCTGTGCGCAGGTTTCACTGCGATTTTCGCACTGGCACTACGATTCACACGCTTTCGCACGCTTGTGCTGAACATTTCAGTGCACATTAATTCCATGAATCGGCCTGTAAATGTGCCGTTTCCATTTCCTACCTTCAAGTTTCCATATTTACTTATTACTACTTACAATATCTTTATGCCCTTCTTCACCGTTTCACACTTTTTGTGTCAGAAAAAAGTACATTTTCAGATACCCCCCGCCTCTTTGGATAATGTTGATCCTGTCCGCTCCCGTCCGCAAACAGGCGCTTAGTCCGTCCCTTTCTATAGTCGATAAGGAGGGGGTTCTGAATGTTCTATGTTAAATGTATGGCAAGTACACAAAACACACTTTCATAAGGGTACGTTAGGGTTCAGTTGCACTCCCATAAAACAGTGCAATTCACTACAAAAAAAACTTTGTTGAGGGGACGTTATGGTTAAGGTTCCCCTACAAAAACCTGTACACTTCACTAAAACAAACTCCTCCCCTCCCCTTTATGCTTCAAATTAAAACCGAAAAACCCCTGAAATTCGACAGTTACATTAAATTAAGCCCCCAACCCTGCCACCACCCCTGTGCACTGCTAACACTAACCCCAGACCATGAAAGATGTCATCTCAAATGTCAATGATGACATCAATGACAACATCACTTGTTTAGCCCCTTTCTTTACCTTCCCTGCCATACATATATATTTACGTTCAGTAAAGAAATTTCACTAAAGGTATGTTACACTTCACAGTGCAACCAAACACCACTGCATATTCCCTAATTATAATAAGCTAAGCAACCATAACTCACACCATCACCGTGCATTGCTAAGACTAACAGCCAGGACATCAAAGATGACATCACAAATAACATTAATGACATCACTCATGACATCACATCTTTGCCTCACTTATTTTGGTACATTGAAAAATGTAGGCTAGGTGGTTTTCTTCACTGACCAGCACAATATGACAATTGCAAAGGTGCTGTGTAGCAAAATGTTACCCTTGTCGTGCATTCCTAAAGTACTTTAGTTAGGGTCTGGTGTCAGCTCATGATGCACATGCATGGGGCAATACCTGCCCTCAAACACGCAATTAATTTGTGTAGAGGACGATAAACTGTCGGATGCTCTCAGTTCTTTCTAACTTACTTCACTTTGACTGTATGTGCCGCTCATTTATATGCCTTGGGTCTTCACATGGATTGTTTGTTGTAGCACATGTGTGCATTCAGTCTACATTTGGAAGCTACGTATTACATGTGTACTATTACACATTCACCTGTGACATCTTGCTACCAACATAGTAGAAAGAAGCCCTTGTGGGTAGGGACTTTTTAGGATTTTTTTCATCACATGTGATGTTATGAGTGATGTCATTAATGTTATTTGTGATGTCATCTTGAATGTCCTGGGTGTTAGTCTTAGCAATGCACGTAGATGGTGCGAGTTATGGTTGCTTAGCTTACTATAATGGGGGAATGTGCAGTGGTGTTTGGTTGCACTGTGAAGTGTAACATGCCTTTAGTGAATTTTTTTTACTGAACGTACATATATATGTATGGCAGGGAAGGTAAAGAAAGGGGCTAAACAAGTGATGTTGTCATTGATGTCCTCATTGACATTTGAGATGACATATTAGTCTGGGTGTTAGTGTTAGCAGTGCACAGGGGTGGTGGCAGGGTTGGGGGCTTAATTTACCATAACTGTCGAATTTCAGGGGTTTTCGGTTTTAATTTGAAGCATAAAAGAAAGGGGGAATGTTTTTTTTAGTGAAGTGTACAGGTTTTTGTTGGGGCAACTTAACCATAACGTCCCCTCAACAAAGTTTTTTTTGTAGTGTATACATATATATATATATATATATATACATATATATATATGTATATATATATATATATTACATGGCCACAGTAGTGGCCATGTAGTTATGGTTAAGTTGCTGTTTCCATAGGAAGAGCACTTTTTGGGCGGCTTATAACTCCGCTCCCCCTGGGCAAATCCCCACCAACCTTTGCAAAAAAGTATATGGGGCATTCTGAAATTGTTTGTAAAGTTTGGTGAGAAATCGTCCGGGGGGAGGGGAGTTATAGGGGGGTCCCAAAACATCTTTTTTCCCATAGACTGAATGGGGGAAAAACTTTGCGCATGGCTACAGGTGAAACCGCTGGATGGATTTTGACAAAATCTGTGGCAGGTACAGCGGCTTGGTCCAGAAAGTGTGCTTTTGTAAATTTTGTCACCATAATTGCAATACGTTCATTTATAATTATGAAAAAGTAGGTCAGAAAAAATTAGTGATATCTATGTTCGCTCTGCGGTCACACTTCCCTGTTTGGTTGACGAACAAGAAACCGATTGGCTAAGGGGCTGCCGTCATGACCGCATAAACGCGATGTCTCTGTCCATTGGCTGCTGCGAGACGTCTTCTGCGTCAGATGGTTTGGATGCGCCCGACATCTTGGATCCGCGGAAAGCGGAGTAACAAACAGCGTACACATGATCTTTTCATTACCCTATTTTGCTGTGGCACAGAGCATTGGGCAAGGTTCACACAGTAAGAAATGGGTGATCTATGCATTTGTTCCTCGGCCGTCATGATGTAATTTCTATGGACACCTTGTACGTACAGTAGATGTGGGGGATAATAACGATAGCACTTCTGTCCATATAGTGGGCAGGAAATTTGTAACACTTGACTGCATGTAGTGGATAGGAAATTTGTAACTCTTGAAAGCACACGGGTATAGGTAGGCAACATTGAAATTGACAACATGCCGTGACCGTATTATTTTTCGTAATGCCTATTATTACAATCATTAGTACGCCGCCATGGGTGGCACATGCTACGGTGGTAGTGGCCAGGGGCTACAGTCTTCACATATGGGTGATTAATGCACTTGTTCTGGGGGTCGGTCATCATGATCTAATGTGTATGGACATCTTGTACCTACTTACTGACGTGTGTTCTACGGCCTCTTTGTACGCACAGAAAAAGAAGGGGTCCAATAAGGGCAGTATTTGAGGCTGTGTATTGCACAGGTGAGTTGTTACATTTGTACAGACATATCTGGTGTTAGGGAACATTGAAATTGCCTACATGCTGTGAATACATTACTGTTTCCAATGCCTATTATTATATTCATTAGTACGCTGCCATGGTTGGCACATGCTACAGTGGTTGTGGCCAGGGCCTAGAGTGTTGGATGCATGGCCGCCGGCCGAAGGCCGAAGGCCTTACTTCCAAGACTCTAGGCCCTGCCACAACCACCGTAGCATGTGCCAACCATGCATACACCCCTTGTGTTGCATTTTCATTGCCACGTTGTGGAGAGTGCGTGCAGTGTTGGGTGCATGGTCGATGGCCATGCACCCAAAAACAAAGAGGTGGTTGTGGGGACATCCTGCACTTTTGGGTGCAAGGCGAAGGCCATGCACCCAATAATACACTTATACATACTTACTGTTTCCAATACCTATTATTATATTCATTAGTACGCTGCCATGGTTGGCACATGCTACGGTGGTTGTGGCCAGGGCCAAGAGTCTTGGATGCATGGCTGTCGGCCGAAGGCCAAAGGCCTTTCTTCCAAGACTCTAGGCCCTGGCCACAACCACCGTAGCATGTGCCAACCATGCATACACCCCTTGTATTGCATTTTCATTGCAAGTTGTGGAGAGTGCGTGCAGTGTTGGGTGCATGGCCAAAGGCCATGTACCCAAAAACAAAGAGGTGGTTGTGGGGACCTCCTGCTCTCTTGGGTGCAAGGCCGAAGGCCATGCACCCAATAATACACTTATACATACTTTATGACGTATGTTCTGTGGCCTCCTTGTACGCACAGAAAAATGAGGGGTCCAATAGGGTCAGTATTACAGTCTTCACATATGGGTGATTAATGCACTTGTTCTGGGGGTCGGTCGTCATGATCTAATGTGTATGGACCTCTTGTACGCACTGTACACTTATACCTACTTACTGACGTATGTTCTACTGCCTCATTGTACGCACAGAAAAGGAGGGATCCAATAAGAGCAGTATTTGAGGCTGTGTATTGCACGGGGGAGTTGTTACATTTGTACGGACATGTCTGGTGTTAGGGAACATTTAAATTGCCTACATGATGTGAATACATTACGGTTTAAAATGCCTATTGTTATATTCATTAGTACGCTGCCATGGTTGGCACATGCTACGGTGGTTGTGGCCAGGGCCTAGAGTGTTGGATGCATGGCCATTGGCCGAATACACATTTGTTAGGTTAGCTGGCAACCTCTGCTTTAGAGTAATGGTGCTATCATTACATTCAAACCATCCACAATTCTTTTTAATGTATGCAGTGTAGTGACCTGCATTTGTTGTAGCTCCTGCATGGTAGATTATTCCTACTGTTGTAATGGTTTTCTTTCCAAGTGACACTTGACCGTGTGTAAATCCAGTTAGTTTTCAGTTGTTTTTGGTGCCATCTGCATTGTAACGTAGAAGCATAAGCATTATGTAGGCACTATTTGATTGTATTAGTAAGGTAGAGCGATTGTCTGAATTGCAAATACTACATAATCTGCCATGGTTTGCATTTTGTACAAGTTGCTGAAAAGGAATGCTCTCACAATTTGGTATGGAAATATACACAAATCGCTCATTTGGGATTTCTTCCTGTATCACTTTGTTACAGAGATTGCATGTATGTTTCCACATGTACGAAATTTGGAAGATTTCATTTACAGGTATAGTTTTGTTTTCCAATACTAATAGTATGTACATTAGAAATACTTGTGGATCTTCTTGTGAGTTCATAGTGAATCTCACCATTTCAGCACAGTCGTCCAATTGTTGCCTTAATCCATAAACACTGTACATGTTGTCAGGATTGCTTGTTGCATTTCTATGCAGTACTAACATTTGCAAACACAATTGGTCTGTGCTGTGCAGGTAAATATTGTTAACAATTGGTGGTAATTGAAATAGAATATTCATTGCAACATTTGCATAGCAATATACCTGGTTCACATTTCCTAATAGGTTCTTCTATGTTTGCGGCATTTGATGAAACATTAGCTTTCTTTCTTTTTTTTGCAGAATTTCCTGTTGCATTCTGTTGCATTTCTGTTTCATTTACTTTTCTTTTACCACGTTTCACTTTATCTGGAACAGGGTATTTTTTCAGATGAGGGGAGTACAGTGAACGCAATCTATTGTATTCTAGAATGCAAGGAATATCAGCTTTGACTTTACTTGAATCAAAGTTAATTAACAAAAGACCGTCAAGTGTACGTAAGCACATGCTGGATAATGCTACGTAGGTCATGCCTTCCTTAAACACTGTCTTTCCTATATCTATCAATGCTTTATCTAGGGTAAGACCTTGGGATTTGTGAATGGCAACTGCATATGCAAGAGTTAGAGAAAATTGCTCTCTACGTACATACATGTCTTTGAAGAGAAGGAATCGAGCCATTGAGCGCCCCATCCTTTTTACTTCGGAAACTTTATCAAAGTGAATATTTACAAACTAAATGCTGTTATCATGTGGGTATGACTGAAAGCCAACAACTGTGCCCAGTGCTCAATTAACTAGCCCTTGCTCTACGTCAAGGTTACGTTTAAGCAATACTCTACAATTTAATGATCATTTCAATACTTTTTCCAACCCAGCTGTGTTGGAGATTGAATGTTCTAAACTATTTAGTCTTGTTGTGGCTTGCTCACACATGGGTACTGTCAAACCATGTATGTCTAGTTTGTCTGTGGTGCTAATTTCTATTATTGCTTGCATTTCTTTCTTTAGCATTGTTTCATTGAATTTGAAACAGCTTTCAAGAGTTGGCATTAAGGCCATACAATTGGATTATCGCCATGAAGTGCATGTATATGCCGCTTTTTCAATACAGCTTGTGCTTCTTGCGATAATACACCAACTCTTTTAAAGATGTTGACATAAGTGAGGTCTGCAGATTGCCACATGTTCTCAGTTAATTCTCTGCATTGGAAATATTGCCAAAGGTTAACATTACCTATGCTACCAACAGTTTTCTGGCACAGTTTGTGGCCTAAGGTTTTAAAAATCAGTTCACCTTTTACTGGTGTCAATTGTAGAAGATCTCCGAAAACGATAATGTGTTTCCCAGCAAAGTGTTCTTCCTTATTACTTTTAAGTACTTCTTGCAATCTGAGATGAATTAAAGCCAACATTAGATTGGAGACCATGCACACTTCATCTATTAGTAGCATTTTTATTTGCTTCAATACATTGAGTAATTCCATTGTAGTCTAACTTATTTTGATGCTCTACTGGAAGCAGTAGTAATCGATGTAAAGTCACACCGCCTATGTTGTAGGCCGCTAAACCTGTGGGGGCTGTTACAACAGCTGACAGTTTGTTGTTTGTCAATTGCTGCAGGAACTTGCAAATAATTTTGATTAAGAATGTTTTCCCTGATCCAGTTTCCCCACTGACGTACAGCAGTATAGGTTTGTAATTTTGGGATGTACATTCTTTATTTTCGTGCTGTACGCCATGCACAATTTGTTTTGTTACCTCTTCAAAAATGGTGCGCTGATCGTTGTTAAGTTTTGCTTGTTGCACAGTTAAGTCCTCTGTATCTTCTTGATACTGATACATGGTGTTCTCTACTTCTGCCATAGCAACTTCAGCCTCATTTGCTATCAGTGGTTGTCCTAATGGATCTTGACTTCCTGTTACAGAAGGTTGACTACTGTCGGAAGAGTCTTTATCTAGTTGGACCTCAATTTCTTCTTCTTGTTGCTGCTCATTGTGTAACATTTTTTTGTACTGCGTAAAGTTAATATCGGTGATAGTGCTTTCATTTGCTTAGAAAGCATCTTCATAGCACTCATAATTATCTAGTATGTCTTCCTCTTTTCTCCATGGTTTGAAAAGTTGTAAAAGAGACATGTAATATAGTTCTTTCTGTTGAGGAGTTTTTAATGACAACTTCACATGATTAATTAAGCTTTGTTTGTTAAGTTTCACTAAGCTCCCTTCACAATCGGTTATATCTACGTTTACTTTCATCAGGTTTTACATTATTTTTGTATGCAAAGTTTTGAGCTATGTGGTACAGACATATGCTTTCCAGAGTGGTACCCCTGTTCGGATAGTATGTGTCCAGTAAATTGTTTTTCAGAATGTCTTGGCTGTTGGGATCATTTCTGGAAATAGTTTCTATGTCCTCATATGATTTTAGCACTCTAGATTTTGCAGAAAAAGACCGAGCCATACTATGTTGTCTGATTTTCTGTACAAAGCAGTGCCGGTTAAAAGATCTGCTGCTTCATAGGCCCCACATTCTCTATGAGAGAGCATTTTTATGCGTAGGCTGTACAATGTCTGTGATAATGTTTTGTCTGATGCTAGGCCATCCCAGAGGTCTTGAAGCTCTGTTTTTTTTTTGCTTTTGTTAAGTAGGCTGTAACATATTGTGCAACAGCAGTTGAATTGTCTGCAATGTACTGCACATCTATGTTTGCATTCCATAATAGGGCAATGATTGCATTATAATCATTGCTATATTTTGATTCTTCACTTCTTTTTATGTAATACGTGTTTTTAGGTGATTTACCTTTAACACTATGTCGAACTGAAGACATGAAGTTGTGTACTTCACCTGTTTCTGTAACTGGTCTGGGGAAACCAAAGCTGCTTTTGGTGTAGTATTTATCTTTGTTTTTGTATTTCCGGTGACAATATTTGCCACATTTGGGTCTTTGAAATTGTAAAATCTGCCCATGCAGCTCACTATGACTCTGTTGTGAAGGGATTTCACATGTGACATATTTTTGGATAAACTGCAAAACAGTGCTATCACTGTCATGGCCAAATTTCGGTGCACCTTTGATCCATAACAGCATATGAATATGTGGTGATCCTCTCGCTTGATATTCTTTTCTCCACCTGAAGTGTTGCACTTCCCCAAGGGGAGGAACACTTTTATTGCAAATAAAATGTAGCATTGCAATGAAACAATGATGGAAATATCTTGAGACATTAACAGGATCTAGAGAGCAAAGTTCTCCAGGTATTAATATATCTATGTTGTTTTTGTTGTTTGCTATGCGTAGGAACTCATGCAAATCTTCCCATGCGTATTCTGCACAACTTAGTGTAACAAACCAAGTTGGTGGTCCAAGGTTTCTGATCATGCAACACACGTGTCCGTGCCATCTAAACCAGTATTTCTTTGTACCGCGCATGTTTGCAAACAAATGTGTTATACTTTATTGTAAAACCTCATCTTTTTCTTGTACTTTTTGTATTAACTACGTAGCTGACATATTTTGAAAGTGCGTTCCAGATTTAAGAATGTGTGCAACTCCATAACATAGTGTTGCTAATTCACTTTCGTACAGTAGGTGGAATATGTATTCCACATTTTGTCTAAATCTGAGATCTTGGGAATACATTCGTAATGAGTGGTATTCTGATGCCCCAATCTGAGTGGGTCTATCATCATACCTCCCACCTTTGCCAGTAGGAAATAGCAGTGGAAAAGCACGTGCTTCTATCCTTTTTTCCCATATACTCATTGATGACCCTTTAGTTTGTCGCATTTGGTAAGTTTCTAGTGCATCATCTATACTTTCATTGGAATGAAATGTATGAATTGTGTAATGGTCTAACAGAGTGGATACTGTAGCTGGATCCAGAAGTTCGAAGTGTCAAGTTTCTGAGGGCTCTTGAATTATTTCAGTTGTTCGCCTTAAGCTTTCATCAATATGTATTTCCTTGAAGTACTCATTGTGGTCGTTTAGATATTGCAATGCTTGTGTAACTTTGTGTAAGTCTACTAATTGTTGCCACATTTTTTTGTCCTTTGTTGGCACTCCATTTACCAAGACTATTAAAGAATGCTCTATTGAACGTTCCACTCCTAGAGTGTGTACATTTTCCATTAGATCTAATGGCAAGTACACTACTTTGCCACAAATGCCTTTCACCAATTCAGAGGGAGGTAAATTTGCTGTTTTTGGATGAAGGCGTAAAATTGCTTGAAATGGGTGAACTGCTTGAATTATTATGCTCTCATACAAATTGAGCTGTTACAGGATTTTTGGTAATGGAAACAATTCCAAATTATTTGTAATTGCACGTGAAGGAGTGTGGTTGTTGTCTAATTTTGCAGTACAGTCACTGCAACATATTAGACTGTCAGTTACTTCATATTTGCTTTCAGCTAAACGGTACAAAGCTAAATCAAACCATTTAGAGTCTTCATTGTTTTATATTTTGTATACTACGTCCACATTTTTTGTGTTCCTTTTGTAAAACGTTCTGCGGCAACATACACACACATGGTTTGTTACTTCAGCCGATGACCTTTTAAATTTTAGTATTTCTTTTCTGTATGTGTGTAATAGAAGGTTGCTATGTGCAGAATTTTCGCTACTATGCTCAAAAACTGTTGCATTTTCTACGTGGCTCTCACTTCCAAAATACTTTTTCTGAATACGGTCCATTTCTTCTTGTAAATATTTGGGTGTACCATGCAGAAGAGTGGTATTTAAATTGCCTAATTCTGAAGCTGGACTTTTTGCACAATATATTTTATACACTAAATTTCTTACTTTAGAATGACGCTGATATTCTTTTGATATCATGGAAGGTACTTTTGCAAATAGGCCCAGAAATGCAGGCTAGTGAATGTCCTTTAAGTCCTGTGTGTTTTCGCACTACACAAATATCCATATTTTGCAGCACTTTGATTTTACTTTTTCTTTACCTTTTCTATATTGATTGAGGAATACACGTTAAGATTTGAAAGCTTTATTTGGAATGGCACACGTTGATGTGCACGGCCATTTGTGTACTGGACGGTGTGGTTCTGCTGAATCGAGAGGTAATTCTGAGTTTTCAGAAGACAGTTTTGTAAGCAGTGTTTCTTGTTCCATGATGGTAGTATTGATTTTCTCATACCCACGTCCACTACTATGGATGGCAATTGTGTTTGTTTGATTTTGTTTGTATGCTTCTTCATTGAAATACGGCTCTGGGGTTGTTGTGTGACTCCATTCACCACCACAAACATGCAAAAAATTATTTTTGTTCACATTCTGTTTATTGCTGAGTTTCATTTGTAGTTTGGTACTTACTTTTGTTAGTGCTTTCATCCTTTTTTAACACTAATATGAACAACTTTCTTTTGAGAAGGATTGCACTGTCCACATGTGCTTGCAGAATTAACTTTCTACGGTACATTTTAAGGGGTGAGGATGACTTTGTTCCTCTTCTTAGTAGATTCTGAAGGACTCTTCTTACACTATCAGGATTATTAGGAACATTGTTAGCTGTACTGGCAGCCGTTTCTTTGACATCATTTCTGTGTTTTGTGATACTTTTTGATGGAGGACGTACAGTTTTGGTAGTTGAGACTTTTTTTATTATGTTACCCAATTGCATTAGGTGGTTTGTACCAAGATTCTCTCCTAACTCTGCAACAGGTGGATGCGTACATTGGGTACCTTTATTTTTATTTGCTCTAATTCTGCATTCCTTTCTACAGAGCTGCTTTTTGTTAGGCATTCTTTGGTATCTGTTTATAAAAAAAAATATTCTTTGGTCTGTTGACCAATGTATGTGTGCTGTGTGCATGTGTGCCTAAGTGTGATGGGGAAACTCTTTGGCACGGTGTGTCAACGCACAGTGACCTCTAACTATCATTTGGTAAGGCTACTTTACTCTTTGCATAGTACTACAATGTGCTTTAGATGAAAGTACACAGTGCCCTACTTGTGCCGAGAACCATTATTAATAACCAAAATGGCAAAAACTTGCTACCGCCACTTATTTTGACAATCTACCCTTCTACAGATTTCCTATGTCATTTCAGTACCAAGCACACAACCATTTGTCAGCCATTCCACCTGTTAATCTTTGTCCTATAATTGGATATTTGTAGGCAGAATGGTTTACAAATGAATGTTTCCTTTGGTAAACAAATAACCCACGCATCCTCTTTAAGGAGAAGTTACAATATGAAGGTTGTACTGTACTTACTTTTTTGTGGAAGATGCGAAGGTTTCTTCGGATATGTCGTCTGTAGTGTAGATGTTGTTGATTCTCAGGAGAGAAGTCTTCACTGTGAATTAAAAAAACAATATCAATTACTTTGTGTGTTTGCAGCCGTCATGATACTGCATCCTTTATTTGTACTTCTTTTGTCATACGATTCAACTTTCATGTTTCAACCCAATCCACGTGCACATTTCACTTCTCTCTGTGCACTCTTTGTATAGTACTTTCAATATGGTTCTTCAAAGTCCTTCAAAATATCCATCTTTTTTTAGGGGTTTGGCAATGCCTTGTTCTTTACAAAGTGTACTATGCATAGGAGAGAGGTTTGTAAACAATAGGGCAACGTAGTAGATGGGCAAACATTTTGTACTTCTTAATGCAAAGGACAATGTCCAAAAATCAGGAGACCCTCCGAAGGACATGTCAGCACCACAATTGGGAGCGATTACTATTGTCATACAATCACATTGCAAGTAGCATTACTGTTGGCAGTAGAGAGGACAGAACTGCCCCATTTTCATATACAAAATTAAGGTTTGCCCTAAATTATACTTCTCAACTCACCCGCTTTTGGCTGGTGTTATCTGACTTGTAAAGGGCAGACTCACCCGCCAAGCCTCCTGCACGGCCATTCATTCCAATGGGCGGGTCACCCACCAAAAACAAAATCAGCTAATGCCACCCGCACTTCACACAAAAATGGTTGAGAGCTATGCCTAAATAGACATGCTTGCAACGTATGTACAGGTTATGCAGAAGAAAGTAAGCAGTTGTGCAAATGGTTAATGGCAAATCGGCATTCTTGCACTTTACAAGGGGGAGCGTTGTTATGTGCTTCCTATGGAAATTTACCAGCATTAGTTTGTCTATTTTAAATTATAAGGCTTCCACATGTACTCTGAATAGAATGAACATACCTGCACTCTATACTGATGCATGTGGTCATGCATGGAGCTGTATGTAGAAATTTGCAATCCTTGCACAGTAGGCTGTGAAGTAGGTGCTTTGCAATGGTATGCGATTTCCACGAAGAATCATTGACAGTAATTTTGAAGTGCGCAATGATGATGACGGAGTAAAATTATGGAGGTTCTATGTGATTGGTGGCTGATTGTGCACCCGCTTAGTTGTGTCCAATGATGGACTCGCTTTTGTACCGCTGTAGAAAGGGTGGAAGGACTGGGTAGGAGTTACATGCCGCACATAGGCAACGCTTGTCCGCTGGTAGGCCGTGTCACATATGGGTTTCTACAGCTAATCCTGCATGGAAAGACTGTAGCCATCAGCCAATCAGCTGCTCACATTACTCTTTTGTGTCGAAAGACGGTGCACACACTGAAAATGGCAGAGGTGCAGAGGGTCCGTGTTTTGCTGCTCGGAGACATTTTTGTACAAGGCTTACACCACTATGCCGAGAGAAGGCATGTGGCACACCATTTCGATGTGCGAGGAGTGGAGGTGGTCTGGAGCACTGACACTGATGCCAATGCTGCAGCAATTCTGCAAGTTTGCAGAGACATGCGTAGAATGACTACTCCTCATGTGGCAATTTTGCACTATGGTGCTTGCCACTTGGGATACCTGACTTCACGAACTTTGTTGGCAGATTTGGCACAGTTGGTTGAAGCAATCATGACCATCTTCCCAACATCCAAAGTTATTTTTTCTGCTTTACTCCCCAGACTACATTGGACCAACACTTCTGTTTTCTGTCCAGATCAAAGCATCGGGAGGTGCATCATCAATCGCGGCATGCGTGCATTCATGCTGCGAGTTGGTATGTTTTTTGTAGCCACGATAACATTGCTCCCAGCAATGCGCATTACTTTGAAGGAGATGGCATTGCACTATCCTCTTTGGAAAATGCAATGTTCTTTTGGAACATAAGGCTTGCTTTAGAGAAGGTTCTGTAATGTTTGCAAGAGTAAAGCAAGGACAAAAACTACAAAAAAATGCATAAAATACCACATGTCTGTACGAAATGTTGCCAAAAATAAAAAAAACGGCTCTTCTCAGAGCCTACCTTTAAGGGGAAAAAAGGGGATTATTACTTTAATGTACCGTCGTCACGCTCTGCTCCTCTACATGTCCGTGAACATGGCGTTAGTTAACTGCCAGCACATATCACCACTGGGGACTGAAGGGTGGAGCCGCATGTAAATGAGAATGAGCGGCGCTAGAGATTGGTCCATAAAGTTCATTAGGTGTGTTCTGACCAACGTACTTTAGTAAGACCGTCTTCTCCCTCACAGGACACCACACAGCCTTGGCTTTCCATGCTGGAAAACAGATTGTCTGGATTGTGGGAGACTCATGGATACATTGGTTGAAGGTGCATGCCGAAAGCTGCAGTTTATCTACAAATCTCAGATTTCCACATACGGAAGTGCACTGGCATGGCGTGCGTGGCATGAGATGGCTGGACTTGGTGCCTCTTTGTGTTACTTTACAGATAAAGCGTCCTCCAGTTATACTCAACATTCATTGTGGCGTAAACAGTTTAGGCCATGTATCTGGAATTTCTTTACAATTTGTCATGAAGGAAGGACTCGCAAAGCTCATGGACATGTTTCCAAATTGTCAAATACTTTTTTCCCGTATTGCCCAAAGACAAATATGGTTGCGTTCTTCTGCATTTGGTCCACAAATGGAAAAAGCGAGACGCAATGTAAATAAGGCTGTGTGTGCCTTTTTAAGAGATGTTGGTATGACGTCTTTCCACATTGAAAACATTTTGTTTAATTGCAATTTCATGTTCCGCAGAGATGGAGTCCACCTCAAATATGCAGGCAATCAGATGTTTCTTCACAATATACAAAATGCATTGCGCCCTCTTTTGCAATCACACTAACCTATCTGACAAGCCGTTTCACCCAATCCACTCCTTTTCAACCCACACAACAAACCACCAAAAGGCTCTTTTCAGAGCCACCACTTACTCCCAACGTACATTTATTGCATTTGCTCTGCTTGCACCCTCCCTTTTTGCCCTCTACGACTGTTCGCAAACTTTTGCTGAACTCTGCAGGGCTCTACGGCCTTCACTTCATAGTTCTATTGTTACACTGAGAAAGGCGGCTCTGAAAAGAGCCTTTTCTGTCATTTGTGTTGTTTTTACGTTCATTGATAAACTGCACTCCACACACTAGGAGAAGAGGCGAGAGGAGGGTAAGGAGGGGACACCAGCCACGGGGATAAGAAACGGCAACTGAACAGATACATATTAAGGGTGATCTTCATTTAGGTAAGGAGCAAATCTTCTGGTGCTCGCTACCTGCAGCCTCAAAAGCACTTCGAAGACTCTCCCCCCTGCAGAGTACTGCATCACAATACGCGCACATTACTTTCACCTTCGAAAGGTAAATGTCCACAGCATTGCGAATGGCTTGTGAAGCAGCATGAGGGAGGCGCTCCCCCACAGGAGTGTCTCTTGTGGTGGGAGGATCGGATTCCGACGATGCTTTGGAGGAACTCAAACGACTACGCTCTTCACATGGCACCACCTTGCGAATGTCCGCAGTGTGGAACAAAGTGAGGTGGCGCTTCATGGTTGTCGTACCAAAACTGTATGCTTCAAATCTCCCGCAACTCAACACCACAGCGCAATGGTTACACTTCACCAGGTTCGCACGTGCTTTTGGTACGTTCCCATACACGGAAAACAACCACCACACACACGACTCCCGGCGAGTGCTCCTAGTGTGGAATTCCTACACTTCATTCTCTTCCTCCTCTTCTTCCTCAATCTCTACATCCTCACCCAAATATCTCTCTGCAGGCCCTTGGTGAGGTGGTGATGGTGGCGGGTTTGGGGGAGGTGCAGAGGCTAAAAACCCAACAGCAGCCATGAAAGCCATAGTAATTTGTTTCCTTTTCGTCACTACAGTAGTAAAGGCAACGCACCTCTATCTGCTATAGCTAGAAGGACAATGAAGATGCGCTCCGGGGGTGTGGCCTTTTGAAGGGGTGCAGGGATTGCCTCGTGACCATCTTCATCCTTACAAAGCGGTAGACTCAATTTTACACAGCAACTCCTGAGGTGGCCTATTGTTTGGGATGTGTGAAATTACATTTCATTTTCCCACTCCACAATACTTTGCCTTGTCTACAAGTTCATTGTTAGTGTTGCGGAAGCACACAAACCGCAGAAAATAGTCCCCATGCTCAGCATAGGTGTGGTCACAAGATGACGTCCTGAACACATCCGCCCCCTTCATGAATGTCCCCTGGACAGCAAATGCAAGGAATCACACATGCACATGCGCACAAGTGTCCTACGGACAGTGTTTGGGTTCTCAAAGTACTTCAAAGTGCGACACAAGTGAGGCGGGCAGTTAGGAACTGGTGCAATGTTGCCAATCCTTTTGTTTGTACTGCGCATGTGCTCGCATGCTATGTTCACTATACGGACAGTTCCAGTGTCCTTAGGACAACTCCATTTTGTTTCCCTACGACCTTGCCGCCCACCGTGCCTGTTCTACGGACGGCACCATTTTGACTGTGCCCAATACGAACCACTATACTGTCCTTCACACACTCCCTTTCTACTCATTTATACCCATTCCGCAAATCTTGTGTGTTCTACCACCATGCATTATCTCGTTCCCAAGCGGTACGCCAAGTTAGTATATCCTTTGGACACCCCTTTCTGTTTATGTATGCACATTGTGAAAAGATGGTGCTGTCACACATCACATCCATCTTACTTGGCATTAGAGAGCATCCACATTCCATTGCTTGCGGATAGGTTGAACAGGCGCGCTGTTCGCAAACATTTTACGTCTTTTTAAGAAAAACATTTTAAACACATACTCGATCTCTACAACTACTGTACAAAACCATTTACTATATACACAAAAACACACATCAATCTAAGGAAACAGCAGGGGAAGCGGACACTGAAACAAATATGGGGGAATTTGGATTTAACACGGGCTGGTTATGAGGGGAAGATTTGTTAGGGGAAGAAGGGATGGATACTTCGTCGCAACGTCTATTTTCCTGTTGCAGGTTTGGGGATGCGTCACTAGGGAATGGAGAAGCAGGGTAGGTGCAGGTGGGGCAATGGTACCGAACTTTCCCTCTCACAACGTCCTCCACAAACTCCTGTAAACTTTGAAAATTGTCATTCAAAACATCCATTTTCTACTCTATCATTTTAATTCTGTCTTCTTCTATCTCGTCTGTTGCCCTTTCCTCTTTAATTCCTGGTCTGTTGAAAAAAAAAATACCACACGTTAAATGGCTATAAAATACTGGTCACTATTCTCCATATGCAGACCAATGTGTACCATTGTTGTCACTGCCTTCAGACATTTCCTCCTTCGGGAAATACTCCTTCAGCCACTCCAAAGTACTAGCCATTTCTGAGTCAAAACAACAGAAAGAAATTATTATTTCTGCACCACATACCAAAAAAAACCACACCCACTTGAAAAACATGACCTGCACTCACTCTTTTTTTCTGTAATCTCTCTTATTCCAAATGCGTCCGTCCACTATCGTTCCAGGCTGCCGAGTTTCTGTGAAGGGATTACAGTGGTGGCTTCCTTTCTTTTTTTTGTTGGTACCATCCACTTCATTCTACATGATTATTAAATTTGTCGTTTCCATATCCTACCTTCAAGTTTCCATATTTACTTATTACTAATTACAATATCTTTATGCCCTTCTTCACCGTTTCACACTTTTTGTGTCAGACAATAGTACATTTTCAGATACCCCCCGCCTCTTTGGGTAATATTGATCCTGTCCGCCCCCGTCCCCGTCCCAGGCGCTCAGTCCGTCCCTTTCTAAAGTCAATTGGGGGGGGGTTCGGAATGTTCTATGTTAAATGTATGGTAAGTACATAGATTATGCTACATATCTCTCAAAATCACATGATTACAGTGCATATTCTGCTCACCAACTTCATTGCCACAATTTCATGCTTAAGCTCCACCTTCCAAAAACCTGTACATTTCCCCACAAAACACACTTACATAAGGAGACGTTAGGGTTCAGTTGGCCTCCCAAAAACCAGTGCAATTCACTACAAAAAAATCTTTGTTGAGGGGACGTTATGGTTAAGTTGCCCCAACAAAAACCTGTACACTTCACTAAAAAAAACTTTCCCCCTCCCCTTTATGCTTCAAATTAAAACCGAAAACCCCTGAAATTCGACAGGTATGGTAAATTAAGCCCCCAACCCTGCCACCACCCCTGTGCACTGCTAACACTAACACCCAGACCATGAAAGATGTCATCTCAAATGTCAATGATGACATCAATGACAACATCACTTGTTTAGCCCCTTTCTTTACCTTCCCTGCCATACATATATATGTACTTTCAGTAAAAAAAAATCACTAAAGGCATGTTATACTTCACAGTGCAACCAAACACCATTGCACATTCCACCATTATAGTAAGCTAAGCAACCAGTGTTACACCCTCGGGAACACTGTGTTGTTTTTTTCATATAGAGCTCTAGCCATCAATAACTTCATTGTGTGATGTTGCTTGGTAGAAGTTTGGAAACTCTTAAACTATTGCTAACCCTGTGAGTATTTAGGTTTTCAATGGGGTCCCGAGGCTTGCACTGACCACCTGGGCTATCTTTTTATCCAAAACGACTTTAGTAATCACAAAGCATGTGAGTATTCTATTAACAATAAATTCAAAGAACTCTGAAAACAATGAAGAGTCCTTTGAAGGCGATTCTCTGGGGTATTGGAGGCCAGTGGTGCTGGTCGCAAGCTGAGGTGATTTGTTCAGGTTAGTGGAGGATGAGTCTGGATGCTGTGTTTTGCTTTCAGAGGGGAAATTGGGCTTTTGGGTGAGTATAGTGATGAGAGCTTTGCAGCAGTCCAGCTTGGAAAAAAACTGCACTTGCACTGCAGCACGGAAGTTGTAAGGAGGAAGGATTTGTCTGATCTTTCATAGGTGTAATTTCAGGTTGAATGTTTTGGTAACAGGAGCTATGTGGTGTCTGAAGGAAAGGTGGGGTTGATGGTGAAGCCACAGGATTTGGAGAGGGATGTGTGTGGGTTGTCTGTGATGAGTTCTTTGATCCAGGGGTGAGCTCTGGTTTGTGTCTAGGGGGACAGATGAGGAGGTATTCTGTTTTGAAGAGTTGAGCATGAGAAGGCTGGTGGGCATCCAGGTGGTGATGGTGGAGAGATTGCTTTGGAGGGTATGGAGTTGTGAGAAGGATGAGATTTAGAAGTATATTTGCATGTAATCTGCTAAATGGTAGACACATATGTTGTGCTTGTTAAGGGTCTGTCCGAGGTGTATAGACAGGAAAAGTGGAAATATAGAGGATCCTTGCAGGAAGCTGTACTTGACCGGGGTGTGGTTGGATCGAAAATGGGACATAGAGGCAAAGTTTGTCCTGTCAGTAAGGAAGGAGGTGAACCAGTTAAAGATAGTGCCTGAGAGTTTTATCCTGTGGGCTAGGATGTTGAGTAGAATTGTGTGGTCAAGGGTGTTGAAAGGCTGCAGAAAGGTCAAGGAGTACGAGCAGTGCTTTGTCAGTGATGTTTTTCATGATTAATATTAGGGTATTTATTGTGTGTGGACCTAGCTTCAAGAAGCAAAAGAGTGTTTTACAATCATAAAGGGAAAACATTGTGAGGGCAGCAGAGAAATAAAGTAGTGAGGAGGTAACAACAGGGGAATGAGAATATGGGCAATTTGTCAGCAGCAGATCTAAAAGCAACCAAGGGCCGAAAAAGTAGGGATCACATCGCTGATTGACAGGTAATGTGGGTAGTCAAGGGTGTGCGGACCAATATGTTAGGGTGGGGATATTCCTTGAAGCAGAGGGTATTGAGCTACTTCTTGAACTCTAGGAGTGAGAGGGCATATCTGATGTTGATGGGGAGGACGTTTCAGAGTCTAGCAGCCTAGAGAGAGATGGACTGTCTTCTGGTTCTTTCCTTCCTGCACTAGTGGAGTTCAAGTCTGCACATATCTGTACTTCTGATGGAGTGTAGGTCTCTAGAGATGCTGAGTTTCTCAGTGAGGTAGCCTGGGAAAAACCCTGCAAATGATGCAACAGGATTTGAAAATGATATAGGCTTGCATCAGGAGACAATGCAGTTTGATGAGGGTCTGGGTGATTTGGTTGAATTTGCGAAGTCCTTTTATGAGTCATGCTGCAGCATGCAGAACACATATCAGGGGAGCCAGAGTAGTCACTGGAAGGGCTTCCACATGGCTACTGCCACAATCCGGGTGGGGGATACCAAGGCTTGGACAGCAGATCTAAAGTTGTATTAAGGGATGAAGGGCTTGAGTTTCCACTGGAGAAAGAGTTGGTACAGTGCTTTTTTTCTTTCCTGCTATGTGCTGTTTGAAGGAGAGGTGTATGTCATTGCGAAACTGGGATGTGAAGCACTAGAGGCGCATAGTAGAGAGCCATGTCTGAATGTCAGGGTGTTTGGTGTTGTTAGTCAGAAGTAGACATTCAGTTTTGGAGGGGCTGAGCTTCAGGTGAGCACTGGTAATTCACAATTCAATCAATGAGAAGGAGGCATTGAGCCTGTGGATGTCTACGTCAAAAGTCAGATTGGAATGGAAAAAATCAGTTAATAAATTGAATATGTTTTTTTTTTAAGTGTTTGGATTACAAGGTTGTCTTCATAAGTTAAGTATTTTAATTGCAAAATTAAAAGTTAAACTAGAGTCGATTTAACATGAACATGCATTTGGCTTCATGTAAAAGTGAACGGTTTATCTACAAGAAAATAAAATCATGTTCCTATATTTAGCTTTCTAACTTGTGGGTTAAATGAGATATTGCTGCAACAAAAAGCCTGCTTCCCAGAAAATGAAGTCCTGCCTGCTTTTAAAGTGAGAATGTTCAGAAATCAGTCAATACCAGTCATTTTTGACTGTGCTCTGAACATTCTTATTGGTTGAGTGGAGGTCAATAATGATCTTGTTGTGCTAATCAGATTTCATATCATCTGTTCATCATCGACCACCACAATTTGTTGTTGAAATGATTGGTATCTATGCTTGAAGATGTTCAATGTTATTTTTAATCATCTAAGTGGGGTGGGGGGGTCGTCATTTAGAATGCCTTTCAAATGGCCAGTTATTTTTACATATTTCAGTGTGATAAGTTGACTCTCCACTATGGTTGCATTCTTTCTTAGTTATGTTTCAAAGAGAGGTAGCAGTACTGCCTGAGAAATGCATATGACTCTAGCAGACAAAGCAATTTTTTTTTAGTTTTTTTTTTAATTGTATTTGGTTTGCAACCTACATAAATAGATACAAAAACCTTTACAATTTGATATTCTCCTTTCTAATATAACATTTTACAAATCGTTTTCTTTTGTCGTGTTACAGTACAATAATAAAATACGATAAAAAAGAAAGAAAACGAAAAAAAAAGATGTAAAAAGGATTAGAAGACAGAAAAGGAAAATGGGGAGAGGAGAAAACAAAATGGTGGAAATGAATCTCTTCTGGAGTCCAAACCTTACTCCTTTCTCCTTCACGGTTCATTAGGGGCATATGTTTGTTGTAAGTCTTACGAAGATTTCCATACTGACACAACTATTTCACTCAATTCTATTTAAATGTCCCTCTCCCCATCAAGATAAAGAATGTCCCAAATACTAGTTCATTTGTTATTGAAACTACCAATCTAATACAATTTCTGATTGTCTCTCTGCTATTAAATAACGTATGACATCAGGCTCTCTTATGTTGAACTCCAAAACAGAAGGGCTTTTCTTTCCTGTCAAATCCTCTCTCTCTTCTCCTCCCCTGTCTATCCAGTTTCCACCTGACACTCTTGTCTACTCCTCTTCTACTACAAACCTTGTTGTCCTCTACGACCTTTCACACGCATGCACTACCTTCATCTGTAAAACTGGAACAACAGCTCACCTAAACCTTGTAAACATAAGGAGAATCAGGTACCACCGTCCGTTCAAAACCACCAAACATCGCCTAATCATTCTTGTTTTCTCTAAACTGGTTTACTGTGCCAATATCCATTTTGGTTCGGTCCATTCAGGACAAGAATATTAAATGTAATTGACTATCAGGATTTTCTTTGAACTGTCTTGTTTCACCCCTACCATCTCCTATCACCAGCAGACTGGCTGACTAACTATGCAAAGCAGGACAAATTAAAATTTCTCCTACTAGTGGATAAATCCATACAAGGTAAGGCACCACCTTAACTATCCTCTTCTATCAACCCTTACAAGCCCTTTCACAGCCGTCGCTCTGCCTCCTCCACCCCACTTGTGGCACCTCACCTACCCTGTGCTTCCCCTCACTGCCACCCATTCACTCTTCTTGCTTTGCTTACGTCTGCCCATCTGAAATTCGAAACATGGCCCACATCAATGTATTCAAAAGCAAATTGAAAGCCCAACTGCTCACTTCTGAGGTATCCTCTCGACTCACCTCTGAAGCCTTACTACTTACACCTTCCCTCAACTGTAACTGCTCTCTTTCCTCAATTTTCCCCGCCACACTACACTTAATAGATTGAGGTCTCCACTCATGCTTAGCTGGTTGGACTGTCTACACGCTGGAATTTACGTGTCCTAAGTTTGTCCACTGTATATTTCCTGGTTGCTGTAGAATATACTCCTTCTCAAACCCCACCATCATCCCACTCAAACTCTTCCCATTATGAGAAGCTCACTGCCTCCCGTTTACCTGCTATATTAACATTGTACGCTTCTTTGTGACCAAAAGAGCTTGTTTCCCTGTATGTATGCAAGTGGGCAAAACGTTTTGTGTCACAAGCGAAGAAGATTCTATTGCAAATCCAAAAATCTAAAAAGCTTTTGAAATGGCGGCCGTTTAGAAAGGCAAAGAGGATGTCATAGGCATGGGGAAATGGCCAGATTAAAATAAGCTAGGCATGCCTTTAAATAAAATTCAGAAAACTCCTAAAGGGTAGGGCAGGGTCCTTCTTAGTAAGAACAAATTAACTTACAATAATGCCTATAACACTATCATTTTCTGTTATAAGCATACTCCTGAACTACAGCAGGCATAACAAAATATCCATATGGACATTCCAGTAAATCAGACACAGCTTTGGGGTTCCTCGGAAGGGGAAATAGCTGCCTAGAAACCCACGTGGTCACAACTTTCGGAAAAACAAGCATCTTAATCTTAATATGTCTGTCGCAGGCAGCCTGTGGGGCTGCTTCTTTTTTTATTCTGTAAAAAAAAGTGAGTGGAGAGTGGGGGCTGTGCCAACAAGATACTGTATATCTACCTAATGCCTCATCCAAAAAGTGATGATTACTTCTACTGTAGACTCTAGAAGCAAACACAAGATATCCAAAGTTTCCCTGCCAATCTGAAGGAACGTTTGTCTGACGCCCAATGACATTTACACATTCCTGTGTGCCAGAAATGGCAGACAGGCCCGAACTGTTTCTTTTTATTAGAGTTGCACATGCAAGTTTGTGGTTTCTCTATTTCTAAGGTAGCATAAAAAACACACCTACAAGAAACTGAGGACAGAGCTTCAAAAAGAAAATAGAGTTGGTCCTCTCCCCCACTCTCTTTCAATAGGGTGTTTAAATGATTTTAAATTATAATGTCACTATTGAGGGTCATTATCATTCCATATGGCCCTAATTGGTAACTGTTAATGTGTAGATGTTTGCATGATGCATATGCAGGCATCACCTGTTTCCTGCCAAGGAACATGTAGGTGTGACAATCTCCTGAGTGGCATCCATGTGTTTCTGCCTCCAATATCAGAAAACAATCCAAATGCAAAGAACTGGAGTGCTGTCTTTCTGATGCTAGCACTGCAAAGTGAATTTCCATTACTGAACATTAGCTGTTCTTGATGTAGGTGAAATGTAAAGCGCAAACCTAGCTGGGAAGCAATACAGCACTGTGTATAGGGAAGACACCTAGGGGATTAAAAGTAGGGTGTGGGTATAGCAGTGGAGCTGGGATAAGTAGAGAAGGGCTCAAAAAAGGGCACCTCGCTTGACCCTGATTTACCCAGGTAGGTACAGAATTATGTAATAACACAATAATCAGGGTGACTGAAACCCACATACATTCATAATAATATCCCTAAGTGAAGGACGACATGATTCTCAAATGCTGTCTGGGTCAAAAAAGAGTATTTGACCCCAAGCTTTTAATGCACACTAGTTTATAAAAACAAAACAGGACACTCTTTACTTTTAAAACTTTGTACAAAATACAAAACAATGCAGTCCAATCATCTTGACTGGAATTGGATAATGGTGAAAATGTTCCTTCCCTTACAACATCTAGGGAGTTCTATTTACAGATAACATGTGAGGACAATACATAACAGTGCACAATTGACAGTCTTAGTGATGGAAACTGGGACAAAAATTGGATAGTCGACACTACTGTGTTTTGGCCAAAATGATCAGCCGTTTAATGGAACTGGTGTGTAGTTAGTCTTCATCAGGACAGAAGAACAGGTTGAGAGAGGAGGTGTCCTGTTGATCTCTGTCAAAGCAATGACAAGAGATTTGTGGTTCAGAAGGTATGTGGTTTCAAGATTAATTATCATTATTTACACAAGCTTATTTAATGCAGTAATTTCTAAAAGACAGTGATAATGTCAATAGAACACATCACTTGGCTTACCGTATGTTGGATATCTCTACGGTAGAAGCTGAGCTGGTCCCCTGGTCAGAGTACAGGAGAAATTTGCCACAGAATATTGTGGTGTTTCTGGTATGCCCAAGTGCCTTTGGCAAGACAAGAGGGATACCCAGAGAACTATTAGTCGAGTGGTGTGTCTATTAATTTACATACCCATACCACAACGTGGCAATGTAAGTGGCATAGTAACCCTTGCCGAAATGGTGTATTACTGTGCTCGCGATCTCTGGATCTTGTGCCGGAGGATCCTATTATTCATCTGGGTGTGATTCCAAAAGCACTGTGGACTGAATAGAAGGGAATATATTAGAGTCCCATCTGGGTTGTGTCACTAAATAGTGAGTGCCTGTGCCACGGATTGCATGCGGGCCCTTCTGTGGGTGGGCCATGTGCAGAGACTTATTAGTAGCGCAGGCCCATTTGTTGAAATGTGATTGGGTGACATATCGGCATTAATTGCAAGAGATACATATGTAAAAATGATCTCTGGATCTTATGCATGTGCTGGTGGATCCTATTATTCATCTGGGTGTGATTTCCAAAACCACTGTGGACTGCATAGAAGGGAAATAATTAGAGTCCCCTC
Organism: Ambystoma mexicanum; assembly: GCF_040938575.1. Classification (NCBI taxonomy): domain Eukaryota; kingdom Metazoa; phylum Chordata; class Amphibia; order Caudata; family Ambystomatidae; genus Ambystoma; species Ambystoma mexicanum. The sequence goes on from NC_090923.1 coordinate 199,562,458, forward strand.
TGGGTTGCGTCACTAAATAGTGAGTACCTGTGCCACGGATCGCATGCGGGCCATTCTGTGGGTGGGATATGTGCAGAGACTTATTAGTAGCGCACGTCCGTTTGTGAAAAAGTGATTCGGTGGCATATCATCGTTAAATGCAAGGCATACACAAGTAAAATGTATACAGTCTTATGACCAGGGTATGGTCTAAAATGTCGCTCCCACGTGCAGAAACAGTGTGCCAATCTAAAAGCTTTTGACACGAAGGCACATTTCGTTCTCAACCAGTGCAAGTAAAATGACAGACCGAACGCTGGTGGCTGGGTGAAATCGCCAGCGCCCGTGTCTTAAAAACAAAAACACGCTTACCGATCGGAGTAAGACAGCTTCAAAACACCCTGCATCTGAGAGTCTCTGCTTCTCAGTCACCCGCATCTGTCAGTTTAGCCGTGCCGCACAGTGTTGCCTAGGCAACCTTGCCTTATAAAAACGTCGGTGGCCATTTTGGAAATGTCTTCCTGGATAACGCTTGGTGCTGTCATGGCAAAACCCAAGCCAAGCCTCTTAATAAAATACGGCAATTGCAATTATTTTGAAAACATTTTGCAAGAAATCATACAAACCTTTTCTTATCTGATCACGGCTTATATGGGCCATGTGAAGTGTAACTAAAGCCAACCACCATGTATTGCGTGGAGTTGTAGTGTATCGTGATGCGAGGACACATCATGTATCAAATAATCAATGTTCGGCCTACCTGCAAAAACACAGCCAATTGTGTATCTGATGGAGACAAATATGGTAACATATTTATCCATCAGGATGCTCGAGAGAGAGCCCACCGTTCAAGGGGGTTTGTTTGTTTGTTTGTTTATTTGTATTGTGCATCAGACCCGAAGGTATCAGAGTGCAGCAGTTAAAAGAAAATGCACAATTTAAGTTACAGATTTACATAGATACAGTACACATTTTAGGTTGCAAATTTACCGGGGTAAACTACAGCAGTGGATAATGACAATGGGGCATAAGGGATTTATTTTACTTATTTGCAATCAAGGGGGGGGGGGGGAATGGGGCATAATCACTCACAGGCTACCAAGAGGGGAGTGGGGGCATACTCACTCACAGGTGACCGGGCGGGTGGGGGCATACTCACTCACAGGTTACTAAGGGGGGGGGTGGGGGCATACTTACTCACAGGCGACCAAGGGGGTGGTGGGGGGGCGACTGGGCAGCATACTGGGATAGACAGGGCCTTTGTTGTGGGCCTTAGTTGGATAGATGGCTCCCGGTTGCCCTCATTGGCTTATCAAGCCAAGTGCAACCAATGTGAGGGGAGCAGGGCCAAGCCACAATACTGCAGTTGTAATGGTGAGAGGAACGAGCAGCCATGTTGGAGGCAGCAAACACAATGAGGCAGGGTAGCAGAAAGTACAATACATGTCTTGAAAAACAGTAAAGATGAGAAGCACTGCTCCTCAGAGTCCATCCTCAGCAAGCGTGATGGAAAGGTCGAATTAGATGCATTTAAAAAAAATAAATGCTGCGCCACGTGCGCTAGTTGTAAAAAGGACCAGGCTTGCCCCAGTAGGTCTGTGACTGCCCCCATGAGGCAGGTGGAGAGTCCCAGCATCAGGCAGGTCCTCTGTAGGCAGGAGACGGCAGGAGAAGTGGCATAGAAGGAGTGGAGGTGCCTCGACAATGGGCCTTAGGTGAATGGCCAGCTCCTGCCTCCCGGTTGCCCTCATTGGCTTATCAAGCCAAGTGCAACCAATGGGAAGGGGAACAGGGCCAAGCCACAAGACTGCAGTTGTAATGGTGGTTAAAACCAAGAGGCAGAGGGTGCCCTACCCGAGGATCAGATGCAACAGTCCCTAACGTCTCTGGGTGCATTTATCCACAGGGGCAGAAGGTTGGCAAATACTAGGGGACTGTGGTTCTCCTTCAGACCAAAAAGGCCACTGTGTCGCTAGCAGCAGGCCCGTGTATCACCAGGGGTAGCAGGAGTATAAAACGCTGCCTTCCACCTAAATGTCTTCAGTATATAGTAAAAGGGGTCATCATCCAGACAAAAGCGAAGAAGCAGCTGTGTGCACCCTCCCTCAGGAGAAGCAGCTGTGAGTATCCCCCAGGAGAGGCAGCGGTGTTCATCCCTCCGGCAGGAAGCACCCTCGAAGAAAGTAGCTCTGTTCATCCTCGTGAGATGCAGCCCTGTGCATCCTCAGTGGCAGCAGCTGTGTGAATCATCAGGGAAGCGGGAGTCCCTCTGAAGCATCCACATTCATTCTCCAAAGCAGATGTGTATCTCACCGGGGGCAGAAACTCTGCAGAATCTGGACAACATGTCTGCACATACCCAGGGATAACACATTCCTACGGTCATCAGACCCATGCATTATTAAGAGTAAAATCTCTGGGCATCCTCAGGTACATCACAGAGTCCTCTTCTCTCTAGCAAGGGGTTGAAACAGTACCCTTTTGCAGACAACGCAGCGTATGTGCACAACGGGCACGCACTCGCAGCACTGTAGTTGCACCAAAGTTAAACCCGCCTGGGCCCATCCGGGTCGCGGACGGGTCAGGAGGAGGGGCTTAGGAATTATTCACTGAATGCTCTCCTTGCTCTCTGCTTGGCTGGCCTGACTTTGTCTAAGGACATGTTGGTACAGAGATTAACCGGGGAGTCGGCAAAGACACCTGATAAAGAGCCTTTAGCTGCCATATTGATTAATGGTCGATAGCTTGTGGCACAAGCCCACTTAAATGAGATATGTTGAGAAACACTGTCTGATCTGGTCTTTGTGACAGAGACCTGGATGACAGAGTCATCTACCCCGATACTTTCCCATTCCCTACCGGTCTATTACAACATTGTTCACCTAGATCGGACCTCCGACCATCTGGGGTTTGGGGCGGCAGTGATATTTAAGTCCACTTTTCACATTTCTATGATTTTGTTAGTTCAAAAGCTGTAAAGAGAAGCATTGTTAGTACGTGTAAGGCTATCAGCTTCCTTTTCTTGGCATTTTCTCATTATATTTCGCCCAACAGGATCTCATAGGTCCTTTCTTAATCCTTTTTTAGAGCTAGTTTCAAGCCTTCAGGTAACATATGGGAACCCAATGGTGTTAGGAGATTTTAACATTTGATTGAATGCCACCATGCCCGTCGGACTATCTCAATTTCTTGAGGATATGGTGGACTTAGAATTGTCTCAATTTGTCTGTGATTCGATGCATCCTGGGGTGGCATCTTGGATCCCATTTTTTCGTCAGTGACTAGCGTTTCTAGTGTACAGGGGAAGGGTGCCCACGGATAGTATGGGCTGGAACAATTTTCCTGAATTATATGAGGAAACCACCATTGGGTCTGCAAAGAATTGATTAGTTTGAATAATTATTTATAAACCCGGATTTTCTACTGCATTTATAAAAAGCAGATTTGCCTTCAATTTACAACACATTTTTTCATGTAATTTAAAATGCAAAAGTATCATAATAATAATTATATATTGAAAATGTAATGGTATATGTGGTAATTATTTACATGAATCATGCATTAACATGATTGAGTTCGGTGCAAGATTTGATACAACAAAAGTGCCAGCTAAAAAGGTACTCTACTAATTTAACAAATATGTAAGGTGAATAGTACCATTTCTTTCGCAGCAATGTGTTTTTGTGTTATCCCTTGATTAATGAAGGCAATGAACTCTACCTGTCAAGCGGGTACGATCCCTGCCGAGCTGAAGCAGGTAATTGTGATTCAACTTCTTAAAAAACCCTCTCTTGATGCGTCTGTGCTGGCTAACTTTCGTCCAATTTCTCTTCTTCCTTTCCTCATGAAATTGTTAAAGTTTTTGATAGCGCCCCCTCTTTCTTCTTTCTTGGAATCTTCATTACTATTTGACTCCTTTCAGTCGGGGTCCCGACCGATATTCTCACCATGCTGGTGTATCAGGGTGGAGTGGGGGCCTTGATACTGTTAGATCTGTTGGCTGCATTCAACACGGTCGGCCACACTGTCCTGTTATCTCGCCTGCAGGCAGCAGGTCTCTCTGGAGCCGCCTTGGCCTGGTTTGTATCCTTTCTTACAGATAGGAGTCAATTACTCTCTTTGCCCCCCTTTCTATCTTCTTCCCGTACATTATTCTGTGGTGTTCCGCAGCGGTCGTCCTGTACCCCATGCTCTTGAACATCTATATTCAGCCGCTGATTCACCTCATCCCTTCTTATGGCTGTTATTCCTACGCCGACGACACTCAGATATTGGTCCGCCTTGATCGGGACCAAGTGAATGCAGCCCATGAGCTGCAGGAATATCTGTCGTCAGTGGGGAACTGGCTGAGTGCGAACTGGCTGAAGCTGAATGGGGGCAATGAGGACAAGACCGAAGTTCTGCTGATGGGTTCTTCTTCTGCCTCGGATCTGTAATCTGCTTCCTTTTGGCCCCCCACTTTTGGTGATCTTCCTGTCCCGGTGAAGGTGGTTAGGAATTTAGGGATTTGCCTGTCATCTGATCTATCTATGTCACCTCAGGTTAACGCAGTCTGTAAGACTTGACATTTTTTCCCCAGAGTGATGCGCAGAGTTCTTCCTTTTTTGACAGAAAGTCTGCGACCTCTTTAATTACTAGTCGGATTGACTACTGTAATGCGCTCTATCTGGCACAACCCTTCAGGTTGATACACAGCCTACAACTGCAAAACCTAGCAGCTAGGGTGCCAACCGACTCCCTGTGTGGAGCCCATATAAGTCCTTTGCTTCGGTCTCTCCACTGCCACCCGGTGGCTCAGAGGATTACATTTAAATATCTGTGCCTTGTACACCATGCCTTTTTTAGACAAGGGCCAGAATACCTTCAGGATAAATTTCCCCTCTACATCCCGGGTCAGCTACTTTGTTCAGGTAATGCCAACCTAGTGACAATCCCGAAGGTCAGCCAGGCCCATGTAGGTGGACAAGCTTTTTCATATGTGGACAGCAAATTGTGGAATGGGCTTCCATTGGCCCTTAGAGGTACAATGAACCACATACAGTTCAGACAGGCATTGAAAACATTACTATTTTAAGGCCACTGTAGTGGGCTGTATCCTTACTTTTCCTTGCGCCAAGATGCCCTCGGGTAAAAGTGCTTGCTACAAATTCAGATACCATAACATAATGTAACGCTGCCACGGGACCAGCTTTTCCCTTGCCACACCACCAGAATACACATTCCTTAGGAGTGACAGATTGAACAACAAAGGTTGCAGAGGCACCGTTATCAGCAAATACCAATTACGCATTAGACAAAAAACACCTCTCTGAATGACAACTGCGACATCCTATCCCTAAATATGCCCCTATCCTCTTCCAACACAATGAGTCTTACTGCTCCTAAAAAAACAACCCTTGACTCAACATCACCCAACAACTATCACCCCTTCATGACCGCCAAAGCAGCCTACGTCCAAATACAGCGGCACCTCAAAATAAACCAGACACCCGGAATCCGCCAATATGGATTCCGTCCATGGCATGGAACCAACTCTGCTCTCTTTGACTTAAGAATGGCATCAGGGACAATGGTAAACTTGCCCTCTTGCTGCTACTAGATCTGGCCACAGCATTCGCCTAAGTTGTCCACAGCGATACTCTGCAGACACCTCACCAAGGCGCATCCTTATCACCAGTGGCAATGTCATGGATCGCTTCCTTCCTAGAAGTTAGACGAATGAAAGTCTTCTCAGAGAATGCAAGAGTGACTCCCTCACAAATCAACTGTGGAGACCTCCAAGGCTCCTGTGTCACCCAACCCTCTATAGCATCTTCACAAAGCCCCTCTTCGACCTCCTTCACTCCCTCGATATCGCATACACAAAATATGCAGACAAAACAAAATTCTCCTCCCGCTCTCTGGCACATATTCAGAAGACGCCGACAGACTCTATCTTCACCATCATTCAAGCATGGATGGGCTCACATGGCCTCTTCCTGAACAATGACAAAACAGAGCTGCTTATCATAGGACACACAACAGCACTAAATAAACTAAACCCTGAATACTCGAACTTCGACATCGACAGTCTCGCCTTCTGTCTAAACACTTGCAGTCTATCTGGTTGCCTCACTAACACTTACCAGACACTAACCAGACAAATCAACAGCATCCCCTCCTCAGCAGCATGCTCCACCAAACTCTTAAACACCTTAAGACCTTTCCTATCGCCAGACAGCTGCCTGATTATTGCTTGAGCCGTCGTGAGCTCAAGGTTTGACTACTGCAATGCTCTATTTTCCCGCACCTCAGCCATAATCTAAAAAACTACAAACCATCCAAAATAACACTATGTCAGCTGTCCTCAACCTTCCCAGATCTGAACACACATCAGCTGCCTGCAAGGCGTTACACTGCCTCCGCATCAGGGAAAGAATAATCTTCACGACCCTAACCATCACTCATAGATGCATTTCCAAGTTGGCACCGCTCTACCTTTCCCAAACATTCTCCAAATCACACTCAACCAGGCCCATTAGAACACACAAAGACTAGTTCAACTGAAATTGAAACGTGCTAAAGCAGGTGGCTTAAGCTCCCAGTTATAGCAGAGAAGCAATGGAACTCCCTCCCACTCAAACTCAGATCAGAAGTCTCCTGCTGGGCTTTCCGCAAAGCCCTCAAAACATGGCTCTTCATATAACCCTCCCTGATTCATGCATCCGACCGCATCCTGACTCTGTAGCTTCATGCATGTACTCCTATGACTGTAACGCATTTACTTATGACTTTATGTAACACTGTAACTATGTATACTACCTATTGTGCCAAAGGGCCTCTTCTAACCTGTTCAACCCAGCACCCGGATGCCTGAGGGCTTGTGCATGCTATACAAATGAAAAAATGAAGACAAAAATAATATTAGTTTGACTACTTTTGCCATCTTCAGCTTAGGTTGTTTCCATATGCTGTTCTACCTGCCTGGGATGAGGGTGGTACGGTTGTCTTAAAACGTGTCTCACCTGTGTTGCATTGGGCCAAGGGAGCGGTGGAAGCTACGGATGACATATGTATCTGTCTCCCAACATCATCTTTCCATGTTGTTACTGTGAGCTTACCATCCAATGTTACATCCGTCTTGCCAGTGTTTTTGTAAGGCTGAAGTTATTATCAGCCAACAGCCAAGGGTCACACTAGAGAGGTTTTTTGTATTTTGTATGTGTTTATTAATTATATCGCACACCGAACCCTAAGGTAACTGGGCCCTTGAAAGACTTGTGTTTTACATACAAGTTGAGGCAGAAAACCTTTACAATATACATTATATATTGACATACAGGTAAAATGCAGGCACCCTGCTTACACATAGGTCAATGAGCAAGAATCAGTTTTAAGCAGCTTAAATAAACAGCTTTCAGGTAGGCAATGGTTTAGCTAGAGGTAGTATAAACATCTTAGAGTGGGGGTTTGTTACTCAACCAGTCTTTTATTTTAGCTTTGAAAGTGAGGAAGGAGGGTTCTTGTCTAATGGGAATGGGTATGGAGTTCCAATGTTTGGCGGCTTAGACTGGGAAACTGGCTTCTCCAGCAGTTTTTAAGTTAAATCTTGGCACCACAATGTTTTGAGAGTAGGCTGATCTGATGTTACGTGTGGGTAGGTGTTTCCAGATTTTGTTGGACAGGCATTTAGGGGCTGAGTTTGAGCAGCATTTGCGTGTAATAGCCAAGGTACGTAGAGTGATCCTATCACGGGTAGGATGCAAATTAGTGTTGTGTCTAATAGGGGAGATGCGGCTAGATCTAGGTAGGCTGAGTGCTGCTCTCCCGGTGAGTTGTTCTGGAGGACCTGGAGTCTGTTTAGGTTGTATTCAGAGGAACCTAGGAATAGTGTATTGCAATAGTCTAGTTTAGACAATGCCAGTGCTCTGGCTAGCGTTAGGCAGCTACTGATGGATAGGTACGATTTGCAGCTGGAAATCAGTTTGTTGTTATATGCTGTGGAGGATGCAACGCTGTTGACTTGTTTTTTAAGGGACAGTGTTGAGTCAAGGTAGTCCCCAGTGTGTTATCTCTTTGGATACAGTGAACATGTTATCTGTCAATGTTGAAAGATGAGTAGCTGGGGTCCAGTTTATTCAGTCGTGCCTGTGTGCCCACGATCATTAGCTCAGTTTTATCGTTATTGAGACATAAACTGTTGGTGGCCATCCAAATTGGATTTCCAGATAAATATCATTCAATAGTTTTGAATCTTGGTCATAGCGTCCAGTGAGGGGGGATAAGGACTCAAGTGTCATCCGCATAGTTAGTGTAGATGACACCCAAATTGTCCAAGCGATCGAATAGTAGCTTCGTAAATATATTGTATAGTATGGGTGACACACACAAGCCTTTAGGGAATCCACAGAGTGAGGTTGTTGGGTCAGCTGAGGCTGAGGGGGAGAAAACTCTGGTGGTCCGATTGGAGAGGAAGGAGTTAATCCAATCTGAAGCATTAGTGGAGAATGCTGCAGCTGTAGTGAGGTGCTTAGTGAGAATTTGGTGGTCGACGAGGTCAAAGGCAGCAGATAAGTCGAGGAGTAGGAGTATTGCTAGCTTGCCTTTGTCCTTCGCCTCATCCATTTGAATCTTGAGGTGAAGGAGTGCAGTCTCGGTACCGTGTCTGGGCCTGAAGCCTGATTGTTTGAGGCCTAGAAGTTCGTTGTCTTCTAAGTGCTTCTGAATTTGCAAATAGGCCACTCGATCCAGGATTTTCAGAAGGAATGGGATGGTAGTGATGGGCCTGAAGTTGGTAGGGATATTTGGATCAAGGTTGTTTTTTTTAAAAAAGGGGAATAACCCATGATTGCTTTAGATTGTTTGGTACCTGGTTAGATGAGAAGGACGCATTTATCAGGGTGGTGACAAACGGGGCTAAGATGTTTTGCTCCATCCTTGATGATGGAAGCAGGGCAGAAGTATCCCTGGCAGTGAGAGGGTTTAAAGCTTTTTATGATGTCTTCTACTTCCTTAGGTGTTACATGGGAGAAGATGAAGGAGGTATAGTTTCGAGTATGTTTTGGTAAATCCGGTGCAGAGTGGGATCCGTTTTGGAGACTCGCCTTTTTGGATTTAATCTTATTTTGTAGGAGGGTGATTTTGTCAGCAAGGGCTAGATGAATTTTGGTGCACCATTCTGCGTCTTTAATGCAGTCCTGAGAGGGAGGTGCTGAAGCTTCAAACTCTTTTAGGATGCTGAATAGCTCTTTGGGGCTTGATTTGGCATTGTGGATTCTGGAGTTATAGGCTTCTTTTTTAGCAGATAGGATAGCCGCTTTATAGGTGGTGGAGGCTGACGTGAATGCGCTTTTATTGGCGTTGGTAGGAGAATGCTGCCAAGTGGATTCTGCTGATCTTTTGATGTTTCTGAGGATTTTTAGTTCTGGGTTGTACCATTTATTGAGGTGTGCGATGTATTTCGCTTTTCTTAGTTTAAGTGGGGCTGCGGCACCTAGGGCTGATTTAAAGGTGTCGTTATAGAGGTCTACCAGTTTGATTGGGTCAAGGTTAATGAACATGGACTCGTTTAGGATTTTGTTGACGAGAGGCTGGAGGTTTTCAATGGTGATGCTACAACAGTTTCTCGAGAGGGTGGGGGGGGCTGATTTGGCTTTGGAAGGGGTGGAGCCAGGAATGGAGAACAGGATGAGGTGATGATCCGACCATGCTACTGTGTTGTTTTGGAGAATGGTGATGGAGCAGTTAAGGTCAGACTGTTAAGGATTTCAATCAGGCAATACACCCGGGTCCCAGCCTAGCATGCAAAGCACACATTAAATACTTATTTATTGTGTCTATAGGATCAATATTCTGAGTGATATACCACTCATATCACACCCCTTCTCAAAATACCCCCAGGTCACAATGGACCAGGAATCAGGCTGGTTGGTAAAGGTAATATTTATTTATTTATTTATTTAACATTCAAATCAAACAAGTTTTAATATATATGGGGCAGCATACACCAATTTGGTGATAATACAAATCAGAAAGTCGATAAGGCTGTTGAATTCACTTTTGAGCAGCACAGAATGTGAAACACAGAGAAAAGAACACAGTTTTGTGTGGTTTGTTAAGATAGCGCTTGGGTTAAGATTTCCCCCTGCAAATTTCGTAATTCACAAATGAGTAATTCTACACAGATGTAAGTAAGCAGCAGGCATTTAGGAATAAAGAACAGTGTGTAGGGTTTGAATGCAATCTTCCATCCTCAAACAAGAGAGAAAACATTTTTGGGAAATTTTACACTTTTAAAATAACATTTGAAAATGTCTTAGAATAACAATGAAAGAGTGTGCAAAAATCCTTAAATTGATATCAATCCCTATGAGAGCAACACTAAAAATATTCTAACAAACATAAGCTATCATATGAGCAACAATACATAGCTAGAATCAGAATGGAAGTTTGGAAATACTTTGAATGGGAAGACATATGTGCAAAACTTTTGCAAGATTGCAAATTCCGGCCTAATTTTCACTATGCAATTTTTAGAAAAACGGGTCAAAAACACTGTTTCTGGGTAGGGATGTAGCTATAAGTCTTGGGTTTAAGTCAGAGTTGAAATTAAGTCTCTAGCTCTAAAATTGAGGAATTTATATGAGTTTGAATGAGAGGTGTTTTTGAAAATAAAGGCGTGAAAATGAAAACAAAAATCAGTTTTTATAATGACAATTATGCTGTAAAGTAGGGTATTCAGGTTGGTTACCAGTTTGAAACACAGTAAGCTCCAGAGTGGTCCATGGAAACTAACCCCAGCACCTCTGCGTCTGCCTTGGAGGACTCAGTCGGATTACCCGTGGGAGAATTTAAGAGTTTGGGATTTCATAAGACAAAAGGACTTCGAAGAAATTATTACTAGCGCAAGGACTCAAATCAAGGTTTCAAGACTGGTGTGATATTATTACAAATTCTTAAGTTAAAGAGAGGATGGGTTAAATATTGGGATAGGACAAGTAAGGCAAATAGACTATGGTTTACTAAGATTCCTATTTATACTCACAGCCCACTGGAAATTAAGATTGGAAGATCAGGTTCTGGTCATCACGGATCGGGTCTACAGACAGCAGGGCACTTCTGGCAAAATTTGATCAGCTGGGCAGTTCTGGTTAATGGAATGGCACCTCAGACTGGACTGGATTGGATTGGCCCTTCTGGTTGCTGGACACTGTAGATCAGTGGGATAGCGAGTTTCATCAGGCAAGCATTCATGGCAGCAAAGCCAGACTGGATCAGAATTATTTTCCTTAAGTTTTGGGATGGTTTTCAGGATTTGGGCCTAGTTGAAAAGAGTTCAGCAAATGTTGAGGCCTTGGCTTGGTCAAGATGAAGAATTCAGAAACAAGATGAAGAAGTCAGGAACAGAGCGTCACGCGGAAATCAGGATGGAGTCAGGAATCAGTGTGTCTTGTGTATTGTTGAGTTCCCTGATTTATCCTGCCAAGTGACATCACAAAGTTTATGGTAGGGGCAGACTTACAACCCACACCCACCAGGCTATGAGTGGTCAAAGGCACAGTTCCCTCCTTGCTCTTTGCTGATATGATGACAGAAAGTGTTGTCATATTTTATTATGTGATTTGGAAAACTCCCACAGTTATTTGCACCGAAATGTAACTTTCCCACAAATATATATTTCTATAATTATGCCCTTTAATAGAATCAGACACATACATTACCTATTTTGTGGGTTACCTTTACATCTAACTCCCACGTCGGTGAGCCCTGGTGTTGTCTTTCTATTGAAATTTGGCAATTTTAATCATAAAGGTTTGGCCTAACAATTGCTAACTCGGTACATATAGGTGCAATCACCCCTAGGACACGGGTACACAATATTAGATTTGCAGCATTAATAATTTCTGCACAATAAGTGTTTTTGCATAACTTTTGTTCCTTATGCAGTAAGAAGTCCTACCAAGTTTTCAACTGGCTAGCATGAGTTCAAATGTATATGTATGTACTTTTTACTCATTTACTTATCCTTGCCACCAAGTTAAATGTCATGAAGTTCTGTGGCATAAAATGCAAATTAAATTCAAAATCCATATCAATTTTTATTTTCTTGCTTTCACAAGTGTGAGCAAATGGCCAGTCCTTTGAAGTTCAATGACAAGACAAATCCCAGAGAATGGAACATCCTGCCCCTCCCCTTAGGGATGAGTGTTCAAGCCTGCCATTGTCTTTGCTTGAGCCACAGACGAAAGTCTGATGAGGTCCTTTGTTCTGAGTATGCAAACCTCCCCACAGCAATTAAGCCTGCCAGCATTGGAGTGTCACTCTGAAGTGTCAACCTTTCCCAGGCTGAGGACTGTCAAGCAGAATTGTAATTAACTCCAAATTGGGTTACTTAAAGTTTTACCTACATCTTTCAGTAAAACATATAAATTGAACACAGTTTATAGGGGATTCTTATATTAGCAATCCTTTGACATTTCTTCAAGAATTAGGCCTTTCAACAAAAACATGATTTCCAAACGGGCGATTTTGCACTTTCTTCCTGGAAAAACACATTACTGACTTCTTTAAATCTGCTTTACCTATGCATCACATACGTTGTATTCAGCACAGTTCTTCCCTTGAGTGCTGGGATTTCTTTGCAGTCTTTGCAGTATCCTTTTAATATCAGTGATTCAATGGAAATAAATGGATCTAGCACCAAAAACAGCACTTGTGAAGGTTGCAAAGCTTACATTTTGAAAGGCATTTTCGGCTTTTAGCACAATTCTGCTGCTTTGTTCCATGTTGAATGTGGCAAAGCCCACTGGCATGCTCCTGCAGTGATAACTCTGTTTTCACCACCACTTTGACTGTGTGTGGCAGGGGTGCAGCCTTTCCTTGGTTGTGACCCAAATGCAGTTTTGCAGATTTTGGCACGCACAGGAGACAGCACATCCATTTTTGGCTGTTTCTTTCCCCATTTGTGAAGTGATGCTGTGGGGCACATGGGTTTGGGTCCAAATATCCCACTTGACACCCAATCCAACGTTCTTCCTTTGGAATGTGTTGGTGATGTCACTCTGTGTTTGAAGCCCTGACTTGTGATGGTATTTTCCACAGCTAGAGCATGTAGGTCGATGGGGTCCTGAAGACCAAGGTTGAGGTATCCTAGGAGGATGTTTGAGATACGATTGTGGTGTTGATAGAGAGGAGGTTTGTGATATCTTCCTCAAAGGAGAGGGCAGGGCTTAGGGGCCAGTAGAGGAGGTGAATGAGAATCATTTGAGTGGCTGATTGTGAGTATCTCGATGAGTGGAGCTCTGTGGAGGGGAAGCTGGTAGAGGCCTTTGCTTTAAGGTCAGATGGGTTTTGGCGATGAAGGTGACCCCTCCACCTTTGCTTGAATTTCTATCATCCATAATGATGGTGTAGCCATCTGGGAGGGCTAGGGAAAGTGCTGGGCCTGCTGCATGGTGAAGCCACGTTTCTGTAATAGCCAGGAAGTCCAAACTGTTGGCTATGATGAGATTGGTAATCTCAGTGGCATGGGCTGCAAGGGAACGAGCATTGATGAGTGCTCCTTTAATGTCCGATGGTAGTAGAGTAAGTCCGGGATCTTTTGGGCTTGGGACAGGTGGGGTTGGTTGATTGATGGTAGGGGGAGTGCAGTGCATGGAGTTTGTCAATGTAGGATTGATTGGTGAGTGTACTGTGTGGCTGCTTGAGTTACCTCGTAGATTTTCTGACCTATGGGTGACTTTATGGTTTGGGAAGCGAGAGCCTAGTCTCAGGTTCCTGATGTGGGCCGCTCGTGGGATAAGTGGTGTGGGGGGTTGCGAAGGGATGTATTTATTCAATAGGGCTGAGAATATCACTGGCTACTGTGTTTAAGGCAGGTATGGTGGTAGGACTATGAGCGAAAGAGGGGTGGATGGCAGGTAGGAAATGTGAAGGTGTGATTGTGTGAACTAGAGGTAGGAGGGAGACCATGGCCAGTGTGACTCTGTGGAAGGAAGTCATTGTGGTGGATAGGGGGTAGTGTCGGGGAGGAGGATGGTATGCCATAGGGAGCAGGGCCTGGGTGACGGTGAATGAGAATCGTGTGAGTGGCTGAGAGTGCAAGTTTTGCTGAGTGGAGCTCTGCAGAGGGGAAGCTGGTAGAGGGTATTGCTCTGAGGACCAGATGGGTTTTGGCAATGAAGGCAAACCCTCCACATTTATTTGAATTTCTATCAGCCCAAATGATGATGTAGCCATCTGGGAGGGCTAGGGAAAGTGCTGGGCCTGCTGCATGGTGAAGCCACGTTTCTGCAATAGCCAGGAAGTCCAAACTGTTGGCTTTGATGAGATCGGCAATCTCAGTGGCATGGGCTACGAGGGAATGAGCATTGATGAGTGCTCCTTTAATGTCCGATGGTGGTAGAGTAGCTCTGGGATATTTTGGGCATGGGACAGGTGGGGAGGGTGGGTTGATGCTAGGGGGAGCGCAGTGCATGGAGGGTGGAGGGTTAGCAAGAGGAGTGAATTTAGGATTGATTGCTGAGTGTACAGTGAGGCTGCTTGAGGTACGTCGTAGATTGAGTTATGTCATAGCGGAGCTGAGGGTTAAGCTGGTGAGCAGTAGGGGTAGAGGGCTGAGTCAGTAATGGGCAAGAATCGAACACCTGGCGTGATACATGGCACATTGCAGCAGGTATCACTGGTCAGATGATCAGTTAGTGAGGTAAGAGGCAGGAGGACAAGGAGATGCTTGCTCAAACACAGTGGGCTATTGAATCATGACGGACTAGTGCAAGTCAGGAATGGGCTACTTCAAGTCACAGTAGGCTAATTAAATCACACAAAACTGATAGAGATCATGATAGGCTATATCAAAAACACAATAGTAATGCACAATAGGGTGATTTGAATCATGCTAGGCTTTTTGGAATCAAGGTAGGCTATTTCACAACACAAAGGTTAATTCCAATAATGTTAGGCTATTTGGGATGATGGGGCTGTTGCAGGGTATACTAGTAATACCTAGAGGGCTGATTTTGAATCACATTAAGCTGTGTGAAATCATAAAGGTTGAGTCTTTTGAGACTTTAACTTTTCCTCTCCTTCTGTTCTCAGGCACCTGATAAGGTCTTTGATATTACTATAAGTAGGACTCTCGTAGCTTGCTGTCCTTTTCTTCTGGCCTTTACCCATTGCCTGCAATATATCCCTCAGCAGGTCTAGTACATTTTTTCCTTTGTTGTGCTGTGGTTTTCTCCAGCAGCTTAGTTGCAGTCAACAGCATGTTTAAGGTTTTCACCCTCCCTGGACTTCTGGCTATAGCTTTGCATTTCTGACTGTGCCAGTGTCTGTTCTTCCAATAGGTGTTATATTGGATATTGAATTACTTTGATTCACTATTAATCCCTGGCTTTGGATCCCACTGACTGGGTTCCCTCCTTGCTCTTTGATTAGTCATATTCCTAGCTTTATCTCAGGTGTTTTGCCTCTTCTAATTGAGGGACTCGGGTGTTGCACCAACCTACATTTCTCTTCCTTTGCTATTGGTTTCCTCCATTATGATTTTATCAGTGATTTAAGGTTAAGAACATTGGCCCATCATTTGAAAAGGTGATATAAATGATCTCTGGATGGTGCAGCTCTTCACAGCATTGCACGGATTTGGGGATTCCTCTGGTGCTAAGGGTGATTGTGTCAGAGCTAGGATTTGGGAAGAAGGATGCCTGTTGGATCCTGAATCACACTAGATGTGGTTCTATTGAGTTAACGTACAGCCACTGTTTAAGGAGGTGACACTATCCTCATTCTTTCCTGCTCCACTTAGGTACTCTTGCAGAGATACAAATATACAATGTTTTAATGTACTGAGGGATCAAGGGTATCTTACCCACTGTTGTGAGGAGTGTGATGAGAATAGTATTGCCATCTCCTCAATTGCGCCAAAAAAGAGAGTACCCAATTTTCAAATACCAACTGAATATGTGCATCACAGAGGATCCCATTCAGGTGCCCTTCCTCACCCCATTTGCACAAAGGACGTGGCATTTATGCACATTTCAATGTGCATCCCACGTTCACAAATGGAATTCACTTTAAAATGCACAGAAATGAGGGGCATTTACCTTTGCCTGTTCGGAAGAGGTGCAGGAGTTGGTAGAAGCATTAGGGGTAATTTCTGACCCTGACCTACTTTTTACATTTGGCAGTAGTAGTTCATACCTGTACTGTCACACTTACATTTCTTTAACCCAAACTGGGACAGACATACTTTTTTTTGTCCATTCACTAAGATTTGCACATGGTTTTATATGTATAATATGCTAAAACTATCCACGTGTGTAATTAGAACCTTTCACACATCAGCAACTTTAATATGATCCCGACACACATGCTTAACAAAAGAGGTGATGATTTGAAGGTTTAGAACTAATCTTATCCTCTAGCATTGCTCTGGGCAACCCTCCAAACCATCGTTCTTCGTCTGGCAAGCAATTACAAAAGGCAATAGACCATAAGCAAATCAGGCTTGGACCCACCCAAAAATGGGCAGTCTGAACTGCTTGGTCACATCCCTTTTGCATGTGACCACAAGCATCCCCAGACTAATGCATACACAGTCCCCCAAAACATGTGCAGGCCACCATTGAGAATAAGGTGACCTGTGCATTTCTTAATCAAACGCAAGTGAAACAGTGCATCTCTCCAATGTTCTCATTTGTGTTTGTTTTCTTTTATCTTTGAAAATTGCATTTTGGACTGCCCCGCTTATCTGTTTACAAATTTGTTTATCTGTTTACATGAACTCCAAACAAGCAGAATCCACCCTTTTATGTAGAAACACACTTTTAAAATGTTTGTTCTCTCTTTCCTGCACAAATGATCTGCTGTACCAGTTATGTCACTCATGATGCCATACGTGATGTCATATGTGATATTATCAGTTATGTCATTTGTGATGTCATCAGTGTGCTTAGGGGCCGCAAAATGGGGCATCATAGTTACGGTGGTGCAGCTACCAGCACCTGCCACAATTCTGGGGTTTTGTGGCATTAAATAGGCACATTAACGTCCCTCCAACTAACATTTTTTCAGCAAATTTCAAGCGTTTTCTTGTGCGATACCTCCCAGCACCTGGTGTTCTCTCTTTTTTTTTTATAGCATTCCTGATGTCATATCCCTTCTTATCAATAGCTGTTCTTGAGCTGTGCAACATCTGGTTTATCAAGTATTTAAACTTTGTTTTGTCCACTTGATAAGAAGGAATTTGTAATGGTGGACTGTAAAAAGTAAGAGTGAGGTGGGGTTAGTGGAAGACTGCGATAAGGAAGACTAACGTTGTGTAGTTTGTGACTGTTACGAAGAAGAGTGAGGTGGGGTAGTTAGGAACTGTGACAAAAAACAGTGAGGTGGGTTAGTTGTGGACTGTGATGAGGAAAAGCAATGCATGGTTAGTGGGGACTGTGATGAGGAAGAGTGAGTTGGTAGTAGTGTGGCACTGAAACGAGGAAGCACAATATGGTGATAATGCGGCTCTGTGACCTACTGAACATTAAATCATAACTACTTTACTTCTGAACAAATATACCTTAGAGATTACAAACACAGAACTCCTTTTCAGGACTACTTATACATTTGAAAGTTGTTTTATTCAAACTAATACTCCAATCGAGATCTACAAAAGTACTGGAACAAGGAAGAGGGACGTGTTGATATGAGATCTGGATTCATGAAAAGTATCTAAAAGAATGAGTAAAGGAGAGGATTACCCACAGTTCCTGCACAGAACCTGGTCCCCACACCGTTTATCAAGCACCTGATTAGTTACCACTGGCAGAAAGTGAAAGAACATTTTAGGATCAGGTTACAGCAACAGCCAATCCGGCGTGGTTGCAATGTCCTGCATCCCACCACCAGACATGCAATGCCACAGACAGAAACAACACCACCAACTGCATCAATCAGAGGGCCTCTCCCATCAACTTCTTCTGGTACCAATGAAGAGAGTGTCTCCCTTGCTGTGGTGGACCCTCCAGGCTAACTCAGGACTCCAGCAGGTGCTGCTTGTATGTGATATTATCATTTTTTACAACAATCGGTTTTAGAAATGTCACTGGAAAAATAAAGAGTGCGTAATATTGTGCTGCAATAAAAATAATGACACATTTAAAAATATCGCTCCTAAAACATTGTCAGACATTATCGATGTGCTGGAGATGGGAAAATCAAATATTGGCTATTATTTTTAAACCCTTACGTGAAAGGAACAAAGAAATGTCATACAGTGATTAAACAAGCAGTGCAGCTGAAAACTGTGTGAACATGTGTAACTGCTTTCACATGTGAGATAAGAATCACACCACTTCAGCCTTAGGCAAGTCTGCTCTAGGAAATGAGAATAATGATCACTGAAGCCTGCCCCGAGAGAGCTTTACAACCACATTTGGAAAGAGAAGTAGTGGTTCGCTAACATGAAATACTGTGTTTCAGGACAGTGAATTAAAGCAAGCAGCATCACACTTTAAACTGTGTGTTAAAAGTAATCCTTTAACATTGTTTACAGATTTCATGACAGAGACTAAGGAAGCTGTTGGTCTAGTAATCCTTTAAGGGAGAGCCCCTGAACACTACCCTCCGTCCTAGACCTCACCCTCCACCACTTGATATTATTTTTTAAACAGAATGCAGAACAACATTATTTGCCACTATTATTAAATTCCTGCATTATTAGTTTGTCTCTGCTTCTCTGAACAACATTACGGGAAACGATTATATCACTGGATACCGTTTTTACCTGCAGGAAGTATTACATGCCAATAGCACTGAATGACACCATTGCAATTGGGGATGAATATTTGTAGCATGGGAAACATTGATAGTAGTTTTTGTTCTTGCTTTTTCAAGTTTGGTTCTACCTGACTGTTTATTAAATGCAATCAATATACAATAAAACTCTTCATTAAAAAAATGTCTACTTTCCAAATCCGCTCCCCCGTCTCCTCCTTAACCCCACAATGGATCCTTTCAGAACCACCCTAACATTTTCAGAAAGATCTAAATGGGAGCAAGACATCAACAGGCCAACCCTACTGATAGCTGACTTCTGCCCAAGTTAAACGACCAAAAGAAACAAGGGTGCCTTAACACAGGAAAAAAAAAAACTATGTGCAGGTCAAACACCTGCAAATGCCATCAGGCTAGAGGTGGGGGATGGCTAGAGGGCAGCAAGTGAAATTTGGGAGTTGGGGGGGGGGGTCGAGGGACTGAGTTTGCAACACTAAGCTTTCCGTAACCGCGGCTATAAACTCCATCTCAAAGCAAAGATGAGGTGGCACTTGGTGAGGGCCAGAAAGCATTTTCTTTCTGCCTTTTTTTCCTATATTCGCAGCTATAAAAACAACTGATAGCCAATGGTATGTGTAGTTCAGTACCCGCGGTTACATTTTGTTGAAAGATATTTTTACAGCTTTAGTGACGTCGGGGGTGAAAAATCACTGGCATTTGGGTCAGTGACACGATGGCCATCCAGGTCTCTCATCGAAGCAGTACCGAGGACAGACCCTACCTGGCATCAAAGTGAGAAAGAGGCCATCCTGCTGAGACCATGTTGCTGGATAAATGAGACATAGCTACAAGACCACCTAGAGAAATGGGCCGGCCCTTTCCTTACTTTGAAGCTAAGTAGGGTCAGTCCCGCTTTGAAGCTAAGCAGATCAATCCTGGTTACTGTCTGGATGTGCGACCGAATGGGCATCCACATTATTTGTTTTTTTAAAACTTTGCTACTGTCAGTCCTTGAAAGTTTGGCACTGAGAGACCATTTTTTTTTTTAATTTTGCTGAATTGCATTCTGGTATTTGTAGTCTCACAGTCAAGATGGTGGAATATTGCCACAATTGTACACTTTTTCCCTAACATAGCTCTATTAGGATTGATATAATTCAGTGACACTATGGTATGTGTAATTCTCAAGTTAGCTTTATACAGCAGAGTATTGTTGAAAGCCAGACATGGGAGTGAGGAGGGGAAATGATGAGAGGCAAGTAAGTATGAGTATTTGCCCACGATATGGCAAGAGAGGTTGCAATCCTGGACACTAGTGCATTTATTCTACCCAGATTGTGACTGCTTTTCAGGGCACAAATAAAGGACACATGTGGGTGAAGAGTGTAACTTTTTTTCAGAGGGCAGATGCAACGCATGTTTTTTGTTAGGTTGGCAAGCTCGCTCATGTATTTGGATGGCAGGTTTTTACTCAGGTTGTCATGATTCCAGTGCAGACTCTTTAACCGCAAGACCACAAATGCTTGCTTTGTATTGGGATTTAGTTTACCAGGGAATATTTCATGACAGCTTGCTGAGTTTAAAAGATGAGCACCTTTCAAACTATGTCAGCATATTTATTGGAACATTTGCTCTCTCAGGTTATTTTTTAAAAAGTCCAATGCTATTTTGCCTTGCGCAATTCTTTATAAGGAGAAGGTCAAATTAACTATATTTGTATATTTCACTTTAAGATGTATGTTCAATTACTGTGTATATATTTATGGGTGCCAGCTTTTGATTTTCGCTATGGGTGCAGAAAGTACCTGGGCGTATGTTATTCTTGCAGCCAAACTTTTTTCCCATTTCTGTGCTTAATTGTGCTTAGTCGGGGTTGAGAGATGTATCCCAAAAGTCACCAAGAGACCGGCCATAAAGCAAGGGGCTTGTAGCACCCTGCTTAACCAAAGTGTGAGGTCTATGACAAATAATTTAAAGTCACAGCGCATTACCGAAAAACATATTGAGTTCTCAACACCTGTAATCTTTATACATAACAATACTACTGTCAAAACAGGACAAAACCAGTTTGTGATTGATGAACGTCTTTGAGGGATGGGTTGCAAGTGTTTTAAAATATATAGTGGCTGTGCCCTCCAGACATGGCCAAAGGCTGTCTGGGAGCGTTTGAAAATGGACAGCGTGCATGGCCAAATGTTGTGCCCACTGGCCATGGCTGAAGACCATGGTAGTGATTTGGAAGAATTCTAAAAATCTATGGAATAACAAAACCCTTGAAATTCAAGGAAAAAACTTTAGTTGCAAGGATGTTAAGGTGAGTACTTAACGTAATAAACCCCTGAAATTCAGCTAAACCTACATTAAGTTTGTGCCTCCTGTTGCAGAGCCTATGAATACAATGATGACTTCACAGAGCACAACACTGATGACATCAATAATTACATGTAGGAGAACACTGATGACATTACAAATCTCATCACTGATGCCATCACTGGGGACAACACTTATTACATTGTATATAACTGATAACATCAATAACGTAATTCAACATAACATCAAGTTATCTCCTGTAAACTTTGATTACCTTAATAATAATTTAGGCCGTGGACTTGGCCATGACAAAGGCTGGGGTCACTGACCAGCACAAAAGGCCATAGCTAGTGGTCAGTGGTCAGTTAGTGTTAAAAAATACCAATGTGCATGGTTAAAAGCCAGGCCTAGTAGCCCATCACTGTTTTAAAATATACAGTGGGCAACTTTGAAAGCTGTAGTCAGTGGCCATGGCTAAAGGACATAGCTAATGCCTATTAATATGTTAGAATATACAGCCAGCACAGGCAGAAGCTGTGGACACTGGCTAATATTGTGTTGAAGACCATGGCTAGTGGTTGGTTAGTGTATATAATATACAGTGGGCACACCCGAAGGCCATAGCAAGTGGCCCATTTATATGTTAGAATATATAGTGAGAACAGGCCAGTTTTGTGCTAAAGTCAATAGCTAGTGCCTGATCAGTGTATATAATATACAGTGGACATGGTTAAAAGCTATATCCACTGGTAAAGGACACAATCTATGGTTTCTAGCCTGTTTGTGTTTTAAGATATTCAGTGAACATGAGTGAAGGTTGTGACCACTGTCCATAACTGAAGGCCATGACTAGTACCCATTCAGATGTTAACATATATTTGGCCATGCACACTGACCCTTGATGAAGGCCATGCTTAATGGCAGTTACTGTTGTAATGTAATTAGAGATGTCATCAGTGATGTGATCTGTAATTCCATCATTGTGGTCATGGGGGCACAATGTTAAGGTGAATTTGAGGGGTTTCGTTGTGTTAAGTTTTTGCGTTAAAGTCCTTGCAGCTAACATTTTTTCCTTGAAATTCAAAGGTTTTGTTACAATGTATTGCTCATCTTAACTTCCCTGCAACTAATGTTTTTTCCTTGCATTTCAAGGATTTTGTTATTTCATAGACAATTGACATTAATACTACAGACAATTGGGCTAATCAAAACAATGTATCATACATGGGTAGAAAGTAAAATAAAAAGCTATTGTGCAACCACATTCCCCCCAAATAACCATGTTTTTAAAAAGCTGTGTTTGCATATTTATTTAACTTTTAAAAGTGTTTACATTTATATGTACTGTTGATGAATAGAAAGTTATTAAAGTCTTACAGTAAATGTATACAAACACTACACTCAATGCATCCTAAAATGAATCTTTACACGTTTACTGCCCACATATACATGTACATATGTTTATTTTTTTAATAAATTGTTTAAATACCACGGCTACCAAGGATGCGTGCGCAAAGGCTCAGGAGGTGTTACCCACAGCTTCTACAGGGGATAACAGCAGCTATAATCATATACATTAGGATATGTAGTTTTTTTAACATACTGTATTGAAAGGATCAATTAAAGGTCTTTGATCCATATATTCAGTATTTGTTTTTATCCTCTATTTTTATAACTGATAAGTTGGCCTTAAAAAGGGCCATTTTGGTAGATAAGGAAAAAAAAGTAGGAATCTGAAGGGAAAACACTAGGATTCATACATATAACAAAATATATTTACATTTTGTACATTTGTTTCTGTTTTCTTAACCAAAGAATAGGTTAAGAAAACAGTTGACACCTAAAATATACCCAGCATTGACAATTGGCCATAGGATCTGAAAGAGCCTTGACCCAAGCATCTAGGATACCACCTCCCACCTCAATCTAGCATTGACAGGTTTTGCACATCACTATAAATTTAGAAGAATCAGGTGCACGCACGATGGACTGAGGTTGGGTGTCCGTTGGTGGAAAAAAGCTAGTAATTGTGTTGGAAATCTGTGGCGCAGATGATAAATCCTGCTGTGTTGATATTGCTCCATGTGCTTTGACCTTATGTTTCACATGAGCAGTTCTATATAAATCATCCACTTCTCCCAATGCAATAGACAAGATGTAAAATTAATGTGGATGTTTCCAAGGTATGTGACAGCTTGTGGGAACACTCCGCAAACCCTTACAACAAATATTGCATATAACCTGCTCTGTCTCCTTTTTGCTATGTTGGTCCTTTACATCGAAATGTTGCCAACTGTCCGAATTTTTTTTGTACAGATTGTTTCTTACGTAGTTGTAAAACTGAAGTCACCCACACAACCTCATTATCACTGCTGGTCATACTCATTGCACAAGAATTGATACTGTTGTACCTTCGGCTAAAGCGATAGTCATAGATGCGCCTACACCCACCAAAAGTACACAACAACCCATTGGCTTATTGGTACCCATGGCTTTAATCCATCTGACAGGGCATACCGTTTCATTGACTGCTGTCGTATACACTGCTATTTAAAATAAAAAGGCATCACAGGTATTTCCATTTTCCAATATACATTCTCTGTGTCGCTCTTAACCCCCAGACCCCCTCTACCTGATGGCATTTGCATGTTTTCTGACCTGCAAATATTTTTTCCTGCATTTCTTTTTCCTGTATCCTCAGCTATAGCCTCGGATAGCTCCTGCAACGAGAGAAAAACATGATGGTGTCATCTCATTTCTAAAAACACCTGGTTTTGGGTAAAACCCCAAGCTACCTATTTTTGAGAAGGGGACACCCCTTATCAATCAAATATTTAAATTACCACTGCACAGAATAACCCTAAACCATGCATGGATCGCAAGTCAATGATTTGTGCCCGAGATGTCTTGGACCTTGTCGAAATCCATACAGCGGTTTGGGCTGAGCGCTTTGGCAAAAATGTACAATGTTTGTCTATGGGAAAATGAAAGTAGGCTGCACTTTTTGAAAAAAAAATGTTGAAGTTTAATAACTTTCTTATTTTTTAACTAATATTTATAAAACTTTGCAGTTCGGGGGATGTATGTTTTTAATCACTTTCAGAATTTCGGTCAAACACCCTACTCGAGTCAAAAGATATTAACGATAGAATTTTGAGGGGTTCCTATGAGAGTACAACGCACCTTAACTGTCACCGCCCTATAATATATATCACTCTGCCATTCTGGTTTGACACTGCATAATACCTCAGTCATTACCTCATTGTCATAAAGGGTGTTTGGTATGGTTTTCTAAATTTCAACTGGTGTGGGACTTCATAAGACTTATCTCTTGGCATTAGGCACGCAACTCTTAATATAGACCTGTACTACACAAGACGGTAGAGTGGCTGAGCAGCCAGGCTTATGTTAGGAGGGAATTAAGTGAGCTGTAGAGCAGTACAATAACCACTACATAAATAGACCCAAGTAAAGATTTACTCACTCCACTTCAATCAAATTTCTACACAAAGTATGGCACAGAGCGGAAAAAGTACTCCAAGAAAGTTGCCTCGAATAAAGGTGCCAAACAATTGTAACTTAATAAAAGTCCGAGATTTTATTTTGACAGATAGTCATAAAAAAGAAGGCAACAAAGAAGGCAACATGGCACAACACGCTTCGTAGCATATCCGCTACTTGTTCACGTCCACATGACTTAATACATAATGATGCTTTATAGACCTTCTACACAGTCTCTATGATTCTTTCCTTCTATTGTCCCTTTTCTGTTTTTCTAAGATTAACCATACAAGCATTCGATTATAAAATGTGGTGCCATTTTGAAATATGTTTCTGGGGTGAAAGATTATTTTTTCAAATGAACTGCACAGTGCATATCAGTTTAAGGTGTATCACAAGAATTAGCGCAATTACCATGTCATGCATTTCATGGCACCAGTTTCTCCTCCTTGCTTATTTCCTGGTGCTCTGCTCCTGAAGAATTCCTCCACCTGCCCCAGCATGCTGCACTGCCTGGAACAACTAGGGTAAGCGCTGGAATGGATTTTAGAACGCTCGCTGGTGCCTATAACATCATTTGTGACTTTGATGTTAAAAATCCATTTAAATATACCCCACGGCCGCTGCCCGTTGAAAATTCATCGCTTCTGGACTAATCTTCTGGCTACCTCCATTGTTTTCCTTGTTTCTGGGCATCGTGCAGCACTGCCTGTGCACAAATGGCATTTAAAAAATGGCCGCATTATTTTTACATCTAACTCTGTGTGGTCTGGCCCTGCTCCCCCCTCCCATTGGCTGCCCTTGGCCCTTAAGTCAATCAGGGCAACCGGGATGCAGGAGCCAGCCACGACTACCACAGTACACCACAAGCCACCTGACTAGTCCTCCCGTTTGCCCCCAATTGCTCCCTTGGCCTGTGTGCCCCCACTTGCTCCCTTGTCCTCCCGTGTGCCCCCACTTGCCCCCTTGTCCTCCCGTCTGCCCCCACTGGCCCCCTTGTCCTCCCATGTGCCCCCACTGGCCCCTTGTCCACCTGTGTGCCCCACTGGCCCCCTTGCCCTGCCGGGTGTGCCCCCACTGGCTCCCTTGTCCTCCTGTGTGCCCCCTATGCCCCCTTGTCCTCCCGTGTGCCCCCACTTGCCCCCTTGTCCTCCTGTGGGGCCCACTGGCCCCCTTGTCCTCCCATGTGCCCCCACTGTCCCCCTTGTGCTCCCCTGTGCCCCTGCTTGCTCCCTTGTTGTCCTGTGTGCCCCCACTAGCCCCCTTGTCCTCCCATGTGCCCCCACTGGCCCCTTGTCCTCCCATGTTCCCCCACTGTTCCCCTTGTTCTCCCGTGTGCCCCCACTTGCCCCCTTGTCCTCCTGTGTCCCTCCACTATCCCCCTTGTCCTCCTGTGTGCCCCCACTTGTCCCCTTGTCCTCTGGTGTGCCCCCACTTGCCCCCTTGTCCTCCGGTGTGCCCCCACTTGCCCACTTGTCCTCCTGTGTGCCCCTACTCGCCCCCTTGGCCTCCTGTTTGCACCCACTTGCCCCCTTGTCCTCCTTTGTGCCCCCACTGGCCTCCTTGTCCTCCTGTGTGCCCCCACTGGTCCCCTTGTCCTCCTGTATGCCACCACTGGCCTCTTGTTCTCCTGGGTGATCCCACTGGATCCTTGTCCTCCTGTGTGCCCCCACTCGCTCCATTGTCCTCTTGTGTACCCCCACTGGCCCCCTTCTCCTCCCGTGTGCCCCCACTGGCCACCTTGTCCTCCTGTGTTCCCTCACTTGCCCCCTTGTCCTCCCGTGTGCCCTCACTTGCCCCCTTGTCCTCCCGTGTGCCCCCACTGGCCCCTTTTCCTCCTGTGTGCCCCCACTTGCCCCCGTGTCCCCCGGTGTGCCCCCACTTGCCCCCTTGTCCTCCTGTGTGCCCCCACTGGCACCTTTGTCCTCCCGTGTTCCCCCACTGGCCTCCCTATCCTCCTGTGTGCCCCCACTTGCCCCTTGTCCTCCTGTGTGTGCCCCCACTGGCCCCTGAGTCCTTCTGGCAGCCTTCTTGCTCTCCTCCCCCTTTCACCTTCCTTTATCGTAGCACTTACTCTTATCATTGTCCCTGACCCTGATAATAGCTTGTCTGTCCCTCCCCCTTTTCACCCTTGTTCTTCTCCTCCCTCTCCCTCCCAGCACTATGTGATCAGTCGCTAACCTTTTAAGATAATTACGTGTTTTTCCCTCTCCTCCTCCCTTTCTATCCCCTCTCCCCACCTCCCTTCCACACCTCCTCGTGTCACTCTTGGGCTGCAACAATTGTCGTCAGACATAGTAATGTTACTGCTTGTATTGTCTCCTTTTTTTCCTCCCCTCCTCCCCCTAAATGTTCCACACACTTGTACTATCTGTTATGATATGCTAATTATTCTCACATTCTGATTTGTTTCAAGGACCTGTAAGAAGGTAACTGTATTTTCCCATGTTCCCTCCCTCCTTGAAGCGCTTTGAAACACATAGTGTTTAGGCGCTATACAAATAAACAATCAATCAATCAATCAATCAATCAATCAATCAAACCAGTTTAATAACCCTGTTTCAACAGATTATATTCTACTTAAAAACAGTAATTTTGTAAAACACTTGGTACTAAAATGTTCTTATGTCAAAGAAAATGTAATATGCTTAAGGCTGTCTTGCAAGGAAAGTGCATAGTGCATGAAACCTTTATCTGATAGATATAGCTTTAATGCAAAATGCCTAAAAGGGCCGAGCAAGGTATTGACACAGTCACAGTGACATACAGTTCATAACCCTTAATTCGTGGCCTAATTTTGATAAAGTGCATTTACTTAGAGTAACAGGTTTATAAAGTGCAGAGTGCTTTAAGCTAAAGTGCATAGTGCATGAAAACTCTCTCTCATCTAGCCTAATATCTTAGATAAGTTATTGACACATGGCCCTTATTTGATGGCCTTTTTCAATAAAGTTCATTCATTTAGAGCAGCAATTTTGTTTTATAAAGTGCCTAGTGCTCTACAATAAAGTGCATAGTGCATGATAGCTCTTTCTCGTTTAGCCAAGAATCCTGCACAAGGGTAATGTCACCATAATGCTGTTATCCAATTCCTAACACTTCACATGCATTCACATACAGCAGCAATTTAATAAAGTGTGTGATGCTTAACAATGAAGTGCATAGTGCATAAGAACTTTTAACCTTTTTCCACATTGGCCAAATTAAATAAGGAAAGAAAATGATTATTAGTGTATACACCACCAAGCATTGTAGTTTCTATTCTCCATAGTTTCCATATAAAATATGTTTTCGAGAAAATGCTGATAGATACAACGAAAAAGAGAGATCTTCAGTAAAAATGTCAAAAGAAAAAAAACAAGCCAAATGAATGCAAAAGGCAGTTAGAGGGGCTAGCACTTGATGACAATCAACAAGATAATGAAAAATTAGTGTTTTTTTCACATTGATTAGAATTTGGGGACCTGGGAACATATATATTATTTCTTTGTCACAACTCAGGTTCCTAGGAAGGTATGAAGCTCTTCAACTAAAATGGTGTCCTTTTGTTTGTTTTAATTTCTAGAATAAATTTGGTCTCCATCTCTCACAGTTCAAGTTCACGAATGCCACCGCAAGAGTTTTCCTTGATGTGATGTAGTCCATACGATCTCAGACTTTCCACCTTACCCTCATGTTTGTCTCTAAAATGTATGGCTATTGGGTACGACGTATCACATTTTTTAATTGCTCTCTGATGTTGCAGAATTCTTAATTTCAGTTTACCAATAGTACTACCAATATTTCATAAATCACACAGACATGTATATGAAGTATAAAGAATTTGTAGTATAAAGCATATACTACAAATTATGTATTGCATGTGATTTTTGTCTTCAGTTCTACCATATGGCCTAATATCGGGTGTTTGTAGTTTGTTTTATTTAGGGCATGTTTGCAGGCCTTGCATTTGCTTTCATTTGTAAACACCGGTGGAACTCACACTTAACCAACAAAGAACATTCAAGGTTTTTGTTATGGGAGGCATACAACTGCAGATCAGTGAATCTTTGAGGGACGCTGATTTTCTAAAAGTTATGTTAACACATTATAAAGGGATGGAGATAAAACTTCATCTAGTTGTAGCACATGCCAATGGTGATGGAACATTTTTCTTATGATGTTTGAGTGGGCTGCATATATAAGAATTAGTCTGATTTCACTTTTTTTTCTCTGATTCTATTAGAGTTCTATTGGTTGACAATAGAGAACCCTGATTCAGACTTTACACTTTCAAATATGCTCTTTCTAAGATAGCTTTGGGATATCTTTGTTTAACAAATTCTGTGAAGTTAACTTGCATTGTTTGTCAAAGCATTCCAGTTATGTGCAATTGCGCCGAATTCTTATAAACTCGTCATATGATATGCTCCACTTGGATGATTGCTTCTGGTCTAAAGCAGCATGTTGGAATATGTTGGTTTACAATGAAGTTCAGTTGTGATTTTTCCTTGGCTTGATTTGATCAAGACGTCTAAAAAGACTAATGTCTCTCTGTTGTGTGTCTCTGTGAATTTCAGGTTAATGGTCTTGACATTCAATATTTGGACAAAATCTTGACAATCTTTTTCCTCTCGATTCTGTAAGACAAACAAATCATTGATCAATCGAAGCCATAAAATGATGTGATTCATGTATTAGCTTTTTGCATCAGTCCATGTCACAAACTTCTCCCACCAACTCATTGGAAGGATGGCGTATGTGGGACAAAGAGTGTGCCCATGGCTGTCCTTAGTAGCTTTTTATAGTAAGCAATATTGAATAAGAACTCATTGTTCGTCTAACACATGTCTATCATTTCTAGGATCATTTGTCTATGCATGCGATAGTTTAATGATTTACTATCGAGAAAGTGTTTGCATGTTTTATAGCCATCACTGTGCAGTATGGAGGCATAGAGCGAGACCAGATCCAGTGTAGCAATCATGACATTATTTTCCCATACTCCTCCATTAATTTTGCAAAAAAAATATTTAGTATCTTGGAGATATGATGCGAAGGTGAATACCAAAGGCAAAGAGTTTTGTCTATATACTTAGATATATTTTCAGGAGACGCTCCATTTAGGGTAACAATGGGTCTGCCGGGCAGTTGGTTTATGCTCTTATGTATTTTTGAGAGGAAGTAGATGGTCGGCATGATGGGGAATTTTGTATAAAGAAACTTGCAATGGTCTTCTTACAAAATACCTAAGTCTTACCATTTGGTAAAAAAAACCTTCCAATTTGGTATTGATTTCCTCCTTTGGGTTTGCTTTGAATGTCTCATAGCAACTGCCATCAATAAGATGCCTATGTGCCTCCAAGACATGGGCCCCATTACGAGTTTGGCAGTAAGAAACAGCAATAACCGGCATGCCGGTACTGGCGTGTCCGTGTTGCACTGCACCTGTAATGAACGGGAGATCACGAGTCCGCGTGCACATGCGTACCGGCATGTAGGTAACGGCAGCACTGTGCCTGTGAGGTCCATACCGCCCCGATAGTGGCTCCATTGAATGTGCAGAAACCTCCACCGGCATCGTAGAATCCACTATGAACGGCACAGTTCACACCAGCATCGCTAATACCGGTACCAGCATTACCGCCACCGGAAGTAACGCCATCGTGCCGGAACGGGAAATGAGCCGGTGGCCATCTTTGAAAACACAATCCATTGCCATCCACTGCACACAGGATCTGTTCCAGAGAACACACTACCCGGCCTGCCAGATCATGTCTAAGGCTACCAAAAAGGCACCCCTTGCATGCGAAAACCCAGGTTCAGTGATGATGAACTGAACATGCTCACAGATACACTTGTCGAGCATTCTGACGTAGTGTTTTGCGCTGACCTGCGCCGTGCAGCGCAGATCAGGAAAAAAAAACATATGGGAGAAGGTGGCCAGGAAGCTGTCTGCGGTGGGGACAACCCCACGCAGCGTGAAGGATTGTAGGAAGAGATGGGATGACCTGCGGCTGCAAGTGAGAAACATCCTGTCTGCCAACCGCAGCCATGGGCAGGCCATAGGTGGCGGACTTGCCTCACCCATGAAGTTGGCAAGATGGGAGGAGACGTGCAGCTCTGTCCTGGATATGGAGGCAATTGAAGGGGTTGGCCATGCAGAGACAGGAGTCCCATCATCGGACGATGATGGTGAGTGACCCTTTGCATTATACAGATATCAACACACACACCTGATGTCCGAAGTACACAGTTGAACTCCAAATGGGAGGTAGATTGGAGCAAATACATGGCCCATCAGCCCCACCTAAACAGATCCCAAAACCAAACATCACATCACAGTCATGATAATACACAAGTAATGCCAAAGCCACACAAGAAATGACCACACAATTGCACACACAAAAACACATGCATGCATGTGCACGCACACACAACCCTGTTAAAATGCTGGCATCAACACCGTCCAATTAAATTGCATGCTGCCTGCCTCTCCACTACTGAACACACACTTGATACACAACCAAACAGCACATGGCACACAGCCCCTACACCGTGGCCACAGCACAGAAGCCACGACACCCCTGTAGACCACACAGCAGACATCATGGACATTATGGCAGTACCAGAAGGATGCCAATACAATTCCCCCCAATCCTGCAAGCACCATATGTGCCCCTCAAACATGCCCACAACTTTACATGACCCAAATTGTACCAACAACGATGCATGCAGGATGTAAGTACTCTCATGACTGATGCCCTGCCTCTCCATCCCCCACAGGCACGGATCCAGACAGCGACACCGAACACGGCACATCAACAGGGAAGACACCTGCACGCATAGTCCGGGGTGAGGATGACGTCACCAGGCCATCAACCTCTAGGGCTGCAACACGCAAGAAAGGGACATCAAAATCATGCACCAGTGCCCAACGGGGTGCACACCCCCAAGACCAGGAGGAGCAGGCACCTGCGGCAGGCACTTAGGAGCACCAGGCCAGAGACATGTGTGCATCAAGGCTAACTTGCAACAAGATGCAGCGTCCAGAAAGGTTGCAGGAATGAGGAAACTCACAACCCAGCAGGCACCTCCTCCTGATGATGACCCAACCACAGTGGCCAGTGAGGTGGAGGGTACACATTCCACGGCCACTAGTTCCATGGGCGAGGTGGCAGCCTCAGCACAACAAAGTGCTGAGGGGGATGATGGGCCTGAAGACGGACACACTGCAGGACCTACCATTTTGGGAGATGGCCAACACACCCCAAGCGAACATGACACACCACAGTGCTCCCCTGACCATCTGGCTGGTCCCCACAGCAGTGAGGAGGAGAAGGCTGAACAAGGCTCTAGCCCCATGATGAGCATATCACCACCTCCCGTACCACCTACCGTATAACCATCTGGGAGCCGAGCCATACGGGAGATCAAGGGATGGCTGAGCCGAATGGAGGCCAGACAGAAAGCCATTCATGACATAGTCAAAGAGCACCTGGCCGAAGGGGAGGCCACACGCAGGGCAAGCAGGGAGAACATGCAGGCAATAATACGTGCAGTGAACCATGTGGTAAGGTGGGTACATGAGGGCATCTCAGCCTTGACACAGACTGTTGACCATATGTCTGGCTACATGGCGCAACAACGTCCTGCCCCGGCCGAACCACACCCACTATCGATGAGCACTACTCCTGCAAGCTCGATGCAGACAAGCCCTGTCCGCAGGTCAGTGCATAGTCTGTGTCGACCAGAACTACATACCCCACCATCTGAGCGGGGCCGACAATAGCCAGGGACACAGGGAAATGCAATGTGGCAGTCCTGTTGGACACAATTGGGCTGAGGGGGCGTGGTGTGGGTGTTTGGGGGTGTTGTGAGGTTGCATGTGTGGGGGTGTTGAGGGGTGGGGGCATGGGTGTGTGGGTGTTTTGGGGGTGTAGGGGGCATGGGTGATGTGTACAATTTAGGGACATTGACATGAGATACCCCACTCACCCAGATGAAGTGTGAAGGACCATGATGCACTCACATGTGAAGGGTGTGTGGCAGATGATTAAACCAAATGAATGTTGTGCACTGTATGATGCATTTGGCTTATGTCCTACGTGTGACAGGTGGGTTTGACCATCATGCTTTCAATGAGTCAATGACGCCATGCACATATCCCTCGGCACATTCACCCATGTGACCATGCATGATGTGGTTGGTGGTATGGTCCACCAGTGTAGGGATTCGTCCCTTCGTTGTTGCAGGGTGTCAACTGGCATGCTGGTACCCCCCCCAATCTACCCTATGGGCCAGGAAGCAGACAGGTTGAATATGCATGTGAACCCCCCAAATACGCACCATGGCCCTGTGGTCAGACCTACCCAACAGCCAGGCACGCCGTGCAGCATTTCGTTTCATGTAGCAGGGGAGCATAGAGTTCCCCAGCACTATAAAATCATGTGTGTATCCTGGGTATATGGCACAGCAATGTGTTAGCATCTTGCTTGCATTACACACCATCTGGACATTGATGGAGTGGTATTGCTTCCGATTGCGGTACACCACCTCCACGGCATGCCGGACTACCAACTCCATGTGGGTGCAGTCGAGGGCACCAATGACGTTAGTTATGCCTGCCCGTGCATGAAATGCAATTTTGGTGTCATTCACCTCCTGTGCATGCTATGGTAGGGATATGTAGGCACTTGCGTGCTTTAGGAGTGCATCAGCCTATGCTAACAGGATATCCGTTCCTAAAACAAGGAGAGCGCAAGCAGGAGGATCCAGCTTTCCAGTTTTGGCAGCAACACACTGGAATGCCCTCCCTCCACACTTTAGGAACATTGCATCTCACCTGGCAAACCCTGCTGTTCACCTGAGCACTCCTTCAGCTAGCTCACCCGACTGATGCACTCTGTAACCACAAGCTAATGCATTCTCCTTTACCAATTTCTCCACTTGTAACTAATGCAACATGGTTTCTTAAGCTCAATGTAACCAAGAGCTAATTATTTCTGCGTAACCAAGTTAAATATATGCAAATAAGACTATCTTTGCAACAGCGCCTCGATGCCTGTGGGCTGCTTGTGCGCTTTACAAATACAAATAAATAAATAAAATAATTAAAATCCAGCACCTGGTTCAGCACACCGGAGAAACATGGCTGTGAGATGCAATGCAGCTGCCCCACTGTGTGCTGGTAGGTGCCTGTGGCCAGGAAGTGGAGCACATACACTACCTCCAGCAGTGGTGGGATGGCAGTGCGGATGCTGATCAGGCTGACCAGGTCATCATGAAGGAGATCCATGATGGTGGTGTCCCTGTCCAGGCAGTACAGTGTGTGGATCTGTGCAGGGGTTAAGTAGAATGGGCTGGCCCTTATGCGAGGGATTGGTGGCTGCCTGCGGGAACCACTGTCTGCACTGGTGGTATTTGCTGGACCAGTCTCACCCTTCTCCTCTTCCTCCTCCTCCCCCTCCTCTTCCTCCTCATCCTCCTGTGTTTCCTCTGTAGTCCCTGGTGTACTGCCTGCTCAATGAGTATCAGTGCAGGCATGTCCTCCAGCACCTGCATGGCAACAGATAGTGGAATCATTTTGGTCTTGGAAGGGGTGTGGTGTGTGGGTGATCATCTTTTGTGCTGTGCCAGACTCCATTGCCTACACCTGTGGAGATTGTATGCAGCTGTGGCGGGTCCGAACACACCAGATTGCCATTAATGCTTCTCCCGCGATGCTGGTGTTTACGGCATCTGGATGCCGGTAAGTGTATGTCCCTTTGACTCATAATATCCTCTTCCTTGCTGTATGCCCGGTGTTACTGGCAAGCCGGCTGCGTGTCCGTGAACAGTGCGGTATGGTGGTGCACAGTCAAAGCGGGTCCCTGAAGATGCCGGTAGGACCAGTGTTGCAGGTCATGATGGCCCGGGCCGGTAAGCGATGCTGGTGTTTCCTTACTGGCATCGTTATTACCAGGCCGACAACCTTGTAATGAGGCCCATAATCTGTTTTATTTTGGATGACTATGTTAGTGCCTTTGTCTAAGGCTTTTATAACATAGTCCTTGAGATTTTGTAATTCTTTCAAGATATCTCTTTGTGTGAGAAATTAGTCTTGGATTTGCTCTTTGTAGTTTGGTGTTCTTCAAATCATGGATAACTAGATCCTGGAAAGCCTCATTATGTCCACCTGGTTGGAATAATGGATTACATTTTGACTTAGTTTTCACTTTGCTCTTAGCAGGCCAATCTGTATTGATATTTAGCATTTCTAAATTAATAGCTGCACCTGTTTTCTCTGATTGTTCTTTTAATTCCAATTGTGTTCGATCCAGTAGGGCATCCAGGTCTTCAATGGCTACTTCTGTAAAGCCTTCCAGGCCAATTATTGCTTTCTCATTTTGTGGAATCATGGTGAACAATGTCTTTAATCTGATTTTCGGCATATATTTATCGAAGTCGATTCTTGTTTTGCCATAGTCAAAGTTGGATGTCGGACAGAAGTTGAAGCCATTTTGGAGTACATTAGTTTGTACTTTTGTTAGTGTACAATCAGAGAGATATACAATGCTATTATCAATTCTGGTGTTGCTTAATTCATTGTTTTTTTTCATTCTTGTACTTCTCTCTGAATCTGAGCTGCTTATTCCTTTGTCCTTTCCTTGTCTTCTTTTTCCTCCTTGTTCATGTGGTTTGCCCCACCCTCTCGCCTGGGTTTTCTGGGGTTATTTAGGCCATCTAGTCCCAACATTCTCATCTTGTCTAAAAAATTGTTTTTTCTCAGGCGGTTTTCATTTGAACTGTTAGTCATGTCAGATTCTGAGTTGGAGGCTACTTCACTTGAGGATGGGGTTGTTTTCTCGCTGTACATGTTTATGCTTGTGAAGGATTTCCTCAGATTGTCAAAACAATGAGCAAAAGTGTAGACTCTTCCTTTTTCATAGTCTTCTTTGTCACGAAGAAATTTTCTTTGCTTATGAAGCTTTATGTCTTCTTCGTATAATTTCAGGCTTTCGTCTATGCTCGTTCTTAGTTTGTTTCCATCTTCACTCAATGTTATTTGTGATAATTGAGTGATAACTTCTTCCCTCTTTGCTAAGATTTTCTGTCTGTCAATCCGGGCATATTTAATTAGAATATTCAAGAACTGTCCCGAGCATATGTTTCTTGAGTTGCCCCATTCTCTTAAAATTTCTGGGTCTTGGTCTTCAAATGACGGTGAAGTTAAGATTCTTAAACCACGTGGGATTCTACCCACATCTACATAGCTCGGCAGCAGATGCTCCTCCCACCATTTACTGATTTCTTTTTTTGCAATTTCTCCAGCTCCTTGAGCAAATTAATGTAATTATTTTCCACATTTACTTGGGGTGGTGTACTTTTCTTACTACTAATGTAGGTGACTCACAGAACAAAGACTGAGCTTGCTCACATTATGCACTTTCTTTTGCTGAATGCAATGTCATGTTTAAAGAGATATGTTCATATACAGGAAAAAGTTGTTTGGCAAAGGCTTTCAAAATTTAAAAGAACCAAAAGGAGAGGAAATCTTGGAGCTTAATTCTCCCGTTGAGCACATAAAGAAAAATTGCACATGTCTGCACTGAACAAGCGGATGAGGGCGGAAGATACACTGGAACACATGGCAGGGATTGGGAAGACACTTACCAATGCCTCAGACTCCCCGTTGATCCTCTGATGAAGGACGGCTCATCTATGTTTCTGATATATTGACATATATTTATTTATACATACACAAGGCACAATGAAGTCTAAAATGCAGCAGATAACACTTACATTGAAGTAGAAATGGAATGTAGTCATACATGGTACAATAATGCAGGTGAGTAACTTTTAGGAATACGTTTCATAGCCAGAACACAAAGTGACATCAGTTAAGGTCAGTAACACACTTATAACTATCACCTTTGCAAAATTGAGTATGAAGGGAAATAAAGGTATACAGCACACAGTCTAGCAACTATTAATAACAAGTACACTCTCCCAGAGGGATATAGGCAGTTTGTCTGCTAGCAATAAAAGTGTTCACATATAACGCTCACCTTGTATCCATAGGGACACGGTTTGACAGGTCTGGACGCTTCTGGAAACACGGCACCTTCTCTGGTGATCGTGCTGTCAAGGGCCAGTTCTAGAAGACAGGAGGTGGGTTTTAGGTACTACACGTTCCCTCGAGGCCCACCTCCACATGCTCCCCTTGCGGTTCCCCTTGGGACTTTTCTCACCTTGGGTTTCGTTGAAGTGCGCTCTCCATCCTGCCATACTGGGCAGGGGCGCGTCATCGCTGGGCACCGTACCGCCGAGTTACTTCACTGGCATGTGCCTGGAGTCCAGACCGGCTGCGACTCCAATTTTAAGGTAATTCTTTCGTATTAAGAATGAATGTCTGTATTTGTAGAAACCCGGAATAACCTTCACCTTCTTTCTTGCAGATGCTGAAGGGATGATGGAGAAGTTGAACAGAGTGAGGAGGCTGAGCTCTAGAAGGCAAAGCGTGCAAGGCGCGACGCTAAGAGCGTCCTTGAACGTTGGCTAACCTGTGCTGTTGTTCCTTGCAGGTTACGGGAGGAATCCTGGAAGACGGTGATCAAAGAAACCTGACGCCGGATGGACGATGTTGGAGTAGCGATGGACTTCCAGGAGAACTTGGTAAGTAAGCTTACTTAATGTCTTATTCTCGTCCTTCTTCCCAGGGGTATTGCTGGTGATAGGTAGCGAAGGTCCAGGAAGACTCTGGATGTACGGCGGAGCTGGGGACTGGGTAGGTAAGGATGTTCTTCTTCTCTCGCCCATGCAGGCCGAGATGCTGAGCAGGACCCGGTGAACGTCACGCTGCAAGAGCAGAATAACATGAAGCGCGTGCCTCGGGTCGGGCGTGGTTTAAATACCAAGCAGGTATCTCAGGTGCCTTCGGGGCGGGCCCCGCCCTGGATGCTAGACTGCTTGTTGAGGTTCCCCATTGATCCTTATGGGGGCAGCAATGTTAGTGCATTGTCCATTGGAATCCACACCTGCCATGTGAGTCTGATGCCAACGGCACCAGGATTGACTCCAGGGCACCCGAGAGTGGCAGAATTGGGCCCTCCGGGCCTTGTTAAAATACTGTGGCGTGTGCCAGGGAGCCAGAGTTCCTTGGACTGGGGCTAAGGTTGTGACATCACAATGAATACCTATGGAGGACCCAGAATTGTCAAACCCCTTTGTATCAGAGATTAACCTTTTGGGAACCAGTACAGCCAAAGTCAAATAGACAAATCCACTTCTGATGAAGATCTTCAGAGGAAAGGTTACTTATATTTTCAGTAGTTCTTGCAGAAAACACACAGGCTCAAGGGTAGCCTTACTGGTCACACCTAAGCTGCAAAGCCTGCACTGAGGAGTAAAGGGCAACTCTGACTTGAAGAAAACAGCACTTCCCAAACTAGGAAGTACCAACAATGGAACAAGGTTATTGCACCACAAGCCCACAGTGCCTTTAAAGATGAAGACAACATTGTAGCTGGCTTCCTTCTTGGTACAATGTTTCAGACCTTGATTCCTGCTCCTTGGTCGTGGTCAAAAAAGGGGGGACCTTTGATGGGCTTCTGTGGCAGCACTTGGGAGAAGGGGCTGGCAGCAATGGATTCAGCTCACTTCAGTGGCTTTTTGTGGTTTTGTTGCCTTTTTCTCAGAACCATGAAGAAGCCAATATCACTCGGAGTCTCTATGATTACTCGATTCTGAACTCTAGTGAGGGAACTTGTGGTAAAAGGTTCCTGCCCCTGAAGGTCCACATGCATGCTGCAAAGTTTCAGCCAGATTCAATCTTTGGAAGACAATTCACTTGATAATGGTCCAGGTACCCCTGGTATTGGTGTTCTGTGGCTGAGGAAATATGCAGGACATCGGGGATGGCACAGAAGGAAGAAGGTCTTGAGACTAGTAGGCTCTCTTCCAGGACAGCGAGCAACCCAGTTAGAAGTGGTTTCAGTCAGGTAAACCTGCAGACAAAGGACAGTGAAGTTTCAGGCTCCTCCCAAATGTCCTACCATCCCAGACACTCTGGAGTCTGGGCGGGCTTGCCCGCCAAAGGCAAAACTCAAAAAGGACTCAACTTTACTCTAAGGATAGAAGAAAAGCCCAGAAAGAATTGACAAACAAAACATGTCCAAAAAGAGGACAGGAGTCATTTTGAGAAAATGGTCACCCATGGATGCTGTACTTCAGCTGAGGAATCAGCCTGCAAGTAAGCTGCACAAATGGTAGTACAACAAATCCACTGCCACCAGCCATTTAAGTTAGTCTACTGTAACACAACGTTACATGAGGAGTGGGAGAATGAGTAACAATGAACCACAAAGCAAAGGGTAATATACAAATTATTGTATTGATCTTAGGAACTTTAGTTCTCACAAATGAATGTATTTAAACATTAAAGAGGGTGCTGTGTGTTACTAAGTAAAAAACAGATGCCTATGTTCACCTATGGACGTTACCAAACTACATAAATCAGTAAAGAATAAAAAATCCCAGTTAGCGAAACGGAATGAGTGAATGTCAAAAAGTTTCACTCACTCAGAAGTTTAAAATAATAAAAGTCCAGAATACAGCAAACGTTCTGGGGCTCTGTCAGGTTAAGGGGAATTAGCACAGAAACTGAACATTCTCCCTAACAGAGGGCACTTCAACCGAGGTCCAAAGCAGTAGTACTTCTTACGAAGACACATTTCGGTACACTTGATTCAGACCGGTTTGGCAAACTAAGGTCACAGGATCAAATCCATGAAGGACAACTAGACACTTCACATCTTCAAGATCGATGAATTACGCAACATTAAACTTTATTTAGTGTTATTCCACCACGTATTGACATATTTGTGGGATTCATATAGTGCAAACCTACTGTGTTGAATACAGATATTGGCAGTAAGAGCCACAGGAGGAGAATGAGTGAGGGGGGAGCAGGTGCTATCAGAGGGCCAAAGAGGGTTCCTTGACAAGAAGGGTTGTCAGATCTTTCCCGAAGTGCAAAGGAGATGTGAACATTCTGATGTGTGTTTGTATGTTTTCCAAAGTTTTGTGTGTTCCTCACTCTCCTCAAACCAATGGCAGTCCCACTATTTGGTAAACTTTGTGTTATATTGTGTATAACATTAGCATCCTTTATTGTTTACATTCTGATACCTGTTCATCTGATGGCATTCTTGGCATTGTTTGTCCCCTATAGCACTTGCCAACCTTTCTTAAAAAGTTTTTATAAAATATTCACTGAATAAACTGTGTTAAAGGGACATTACGGTTAAGTTGCACTAATAAAAACCTATCAGATTCACTGCAAAAATGTTGTTAAAGGGATGTTATGGTTACAAATAAAACTGAAAAAAACACAGAAATCTGGAAGTTATTTTAAGCTAAGCAACTATAACTCGCACCACCACTGTGCTCTGCTAAGACTAACACCCAGGGCATCAAAGATGACATCACAAATGTCCCAAAAAAAAATATAACATCAAAAAAGACACTCAAAATATTTCCCTTAGGAGCCACCTTTTACAGTTGAAAAAAAGAACTACAAAAAAGGTTGCAGGCCCCTGTGCAGTCTGCATAGTCCACGGACAGCACGGTAGTCTGCAGACATCTAAACATTTCAAGGAGTGGGACAATTGACATAATTTTAGTTGTTTTGCATTCAAAAAGGGTGGCTCATAAAATAATCTTTTTTGGTGTTTTTGGCTTTTATATTTTTCATTTTTGGTTTTACAAACTGAACTAAGAAAACATTTCACACATTTTTATTATTTCTTCTCACTTTCACAAAAAACTGCTTTAAAGCATTTAGAACGTTTCCCACAAAACTCTGATTACCCACATCAGTTAGGTGGACTCCATCTCACCAACAAATTTAGCTCCTATCAAATTCAATCTTCTCATTGTAAAACGATGTCATACCAACATCGTGATCAAAAGCACACACACAGCTTTATGAGCTGGAATGCATCCACATCTTTCTCTGCACAATGTGTGAAAAAATTATTTTAGAATTAGGGATCATTTCCTTCAGCTTTCCCAATGGCTCCTTCATTGCAAACTGCAGTGATATTCCAGTCACGTTCCGCAAACTGTTTGCACCACAATGAATGATAAAAATATCTGGATGCTTCAATTGAACCATATTTGCACAAAATGGGAGCAAGTCCACCCACTTCAGGCTACACACTCCAGCAAACTTCCAATTCAGGAAATACAAGATTGTTGGCTATTCCACAATGCTCAGCATACACCTTCACCCAGTTGACCCAAGAGTGCCTACAAATCCAAACACTCTGCCTGCTTGAACATAATGCTCCTACTTCTTGTATAGACACACATCATATGAACTTGCCATAAGATACTTGGCACTTTTCCCAAGTCTTCCTGAAAAAATGGTGGTTCCTTCTTCACCAATGCCATTCTCTGCAGCATTTCTAAATTCTACAATTTAATTTAATAAGTAAGATTTATGAAAAAAACACCTTCTCAGTTTGCATGTGATGTTGGGCATAATATCCCTGTGAATCTGTGTTATACTGTGCAACATATCCCATCCCCCCTCTTGGAGATTGCCAATTCGTGTTGCTGCATGCCTCCACTGCTTTTGCATACTGTAGCTAAATGTCCTAATTTACCGTTCTCCAACATTGCGGTGGCTGTCTGCCATTAAATCATCCCTTCACTGAGGATTTGGAAATGCGCCTCGTCCTCCTCCTTGAGGACCATTCCCTCTGACCCTTGGCATATCATTTTACCTGTCCTGATACATTGCGTATGCCACAATATTCTTCTGTGGTGTTTGTACCGTTGCTCCCTCATTGTTCGTCCATATTGCTCCTTTTATGGTGTATTTGGACAATGTATTCTGTATCAACTTTGCTCATCCTGTTTTTTAACCTCTGCTTTCCTTTTGTCTTTCTCCCTTAGTGCACAATTGCCAATTGAATCTTTGACCATGGCTTCACGTCCATTCCTACCTGTATCTTTAATTGACGTTGTACCGGTTCTGGCTGCCCTTGATGCAAAATATGATAAAATAATGCTACTGTCTTATCCTGTGATTCATGTGTTCCCAAATTCCTCCTGTCCTGAATCTCTTGATTAAAGGCAATGGGGTCTTCAGTCTCTCTGAGTCTCCTAGTCATTATTGAACCAATAGCTGATGTATCAGGATATTGTACTCTGAGTGATTGCCATACATGTGCTCTACAATTATTAAATGGCACGCCATCATGCACTGTGTATCGTGCATTGACTTTCGAGTATCCCACTCTTTTCCAAACATGTCGCCTGTAGCTAAAGTCGCTCCTGACATTCTCTTCTCTAGCTCAGAAATACATTTTTCTGCACCTGATGTTAAGCTAGGTAGTGTATACTTGAAATTATCTTTATCCATCGGGGGCCATGGAATGTATTGTGATCAACCCACCCTTTCTCGAATAGTGGGAATTGAGATAATCTTGGTTCATAATCATACCCACTCATGCTCCTGGTTTTCCAAGCAGCGTTGCTCTCGGCGGTTTTTCTCTGTCCTGCTATGCCCATAATCGCCTTGTATACGGTAGGGATATATTCCCCTTACTAGGTAACCATGCTTGTGGTCGTTCAATATATGGTGTTGGTTCTGGTGTTTTTTCTACGAGTTCTTCTAAATCTAACCATTTTAGCCCTTTATCTATGCTCTATTCCCTTGAAAATCTGCATACACTCTCTCTCTCCACCCTCTCATTTTCCTCTCTTTCTTCATCTGATATCATTATACCCCAGCTCATGTAGCTGTTATCTTCTTCTACATTGTCAAGATCTAGTCTACTTAAGGACATCATTCTATGATCATCTGTTATGAAGTCCCTTGATTTACCTTCAGTTCCCTTTAATCAGGAACCTTAAACAGAGTCTCATACCTTTCTCTGTCCCTCATGTGTCTCTATAATTTCCCAAGCATCTACTCTGTCTTCTGTTTTCTGCCCACCAGCTCATGCTGATCGCAGCATTCCTTGCAGCTCCCTTCGGGGTTGTTGTGACCCTCCTTCTTCTTCCAGTCGTTCTTGCTCCGCTATGGGTACTATGATATGATATAGCATTTATAATGCGCGTATACACAAGTGTTTCGAGGTGCGATTGCTTCTGTGGGATAAATATTTTATTCTGTAATCTTTTAATCCCCTACTGCTGTTAATGTCTTCCTCTCTTCTCCTAAATTCCCTTAACTCCCCTTCCTCTCGCCTTCGTTGCACCCTACATACTTTCAATATTTGGCTTAAGCCTCTTTTTGGTTCTTCTCTTCCAATCTCCCCTTCTCTTTTCTTATCTCACACCTTTCTGTTCCTCCCTTTGCTTACATTCTTTGTCTCTTTTTCCTTTATATGTTCTCTCTTCTACTTTCTCTTTCTCTCTTTTCTCTCGCTCCTCCCTTTCACCTCTTTCCCATACTACATCAATGCCTTATCATCTAGTTTGAGCAATATTTGTCCTCCCACCCATTCCTTCTGAACTATTGTCATGCCCTTAACTGTATCCTTTGTTTTCTCTATCTCTCATCAAGCTGTTTTTTTTCAGTGAGTGTTCATTTATTTTGTCGGTCTTTGTTCCCACTCTATTCTGTTTTGTCTTTGCTGTTATAGGCAGGGGGCTCATATATTGGATTATCATACACTGCTGCTGCCTTTAATTCCTTTAAAGGATAAAATCCCTTTTCTTCAACTTTTACATCTTGCTTTTCAGGAGGTAAAATAGAAACTGAAGGGATTACATCTTCTACTTTATTCTGATTCAGCATCAACTCTCTCTCAACTGGATTGTCTTTCTCACTCTTCTACATTTTCCAGGGTTCTAAAACTGCCAACATTTTCTCTAACCTTTTTCTTTTCTGAGTGGCATGTAAGTATGTCATCAAGTCACGTAATATTGATTTTGATAATGAACCCACTTGAGGACATAACATAAGGGCTTTACTAGTTGTGCCCTTGACCCATTTGGAATGATATTTCATAATTGTGGCTGTATGTCTCGCCAATGTTCTGCATAGGTGTAAAAGTGTTGTCTCTTCCATGGTGACAAGTCAATTCAGACTACCAATACTTACCCAGTGTGCTATTCTTCTTTCTAGGCTTATTAAAAATATTGTTTTAATCATGTTGAGCAAGCACCTTCAATCACTGCTTGTAATCCATGAATCAACATATTGTGAAAACCTTTTACACTACTTCTCTTCTCGCTCCTTTGTTAATACTTTCTATCAATTATTTGTATGTCATTCTTGTTTTTTTAGTATCTTAAGGTTCTCTTCTTTAATTATATATTCATTTCATCTGATTTTAACCTTCTGATTGACGTCAATACTTTGTTTAAAAAGCGTACCAAAAATCACTTTAATTTATTTACTTTTGCTGTTGTTTTATATCTATCAGTTTAAACATGCAGAAAACGTTATAGAAACATATTATACCCCATACACATGTGCACTTTGATGTATTCCTCTACATAAGTCTTCCTTTACTATTCTTAGTAAATGCATCTTATCTCTTATTGACTCCATCACTGAGTTTATTGCAAA
Organism: Ambystoma mexicanum; assembly: GCF_040938575.1. Lineage (NCBI taxonomy): Eukaryota > Metazoa > Chordata > Amphibia > Caudata > Ambystomatidae > Ambystoma > Ambystoma mexicanum. The sequence goes on from NC_090923.1 coordinate 199,606,541, forward strand.
TCCTTATTGGCTTTATGCCTCAGGAATCCCTTAACACTCCTACATGATGTAATGGCATGCATTCTGTCCGTCCCTCGTGGACCTGTGAAATTGCGGTATCCCTTTTCTTCTTTATAATCCCTAAAATTCCAGTAACTCTGTGTGTGTGTATATATATATATATATATATATATATTGTAAACACATGGAGGATAGAAAAAACCTGCACTCCATGCAGGAGGTCAGTGAATCCCAACAAATGAAAAAAAACTCGAATCCAGATAAGTGGAAAAGTCGAGTTTAATGAATGGTAAAAAATACAAAATAAATGGCAAAACCACACAGCAAGCGATACAGGACGCCTAGGCAGTGTCCTTAACGACGCGTTTATATATATATACAAAGTTTTTTTACTGAATATATATATATATATTCATATTACTGAATTTCATAGTTTTTTAGTAGCACTACTTAACAATAATAACTTTGACTTTATGTACATGTAATATGGAACATACTGAACCCTTTCTACTAAATTTGACTGTCCGCTGACATGTTCGAACAACAGTCCCAGCACCTAAAAACTCTGGGGGGGTATGTGTAATTGTTATATCATAACATAGGAACATTTAACAAATTCACAGAGCAGCACACATACAAAGTATATGTAGTAATACTTAAGAAATGTAACCCATATATGTAACAAACTAACGATTCATTTAAATACAATATGTTCTAAAATGGAATATACCAAAAGAAGATAAAGTGGCTTCCAACCTAATTACCTCACAGACACTCCACAACTTAAAGCAAGACCAGACGTACAGACTACTCATCACATACTTTCCTGAAATAGTAAGTGCACTTCATTTCACTATTTATAAACTTTCTGTATTAGATAAAAACAATATATTACTTTTTTGTTTTCTCACAGAAATGTGTAGTACTCTGGAGTGGCTAGAGGAGCATTTCCCACAAGACAAAATGTCAGAAGATAGTGCACCTAATGGTACATACTTTACTATATAAACCAATTAATAAATATTATTTTGTATACATTTAACATATACATTTTTTTTTTACAGAGCATACAAAAATTGCCACTACCACAGAAAAAGAAGCGGTGGATAACACTCTGGAACGCATTAACCAAAAAATGGACCAACTTATGGCCAATTTTAACGATTTAAAGAACTTTGTGGAAGATCACCTAAAACTACCAAAAACATACCATTGTCCCACCTGTACTTGTCCCCCCTCACCATATCCCACTCATTTAACCCCAAACCCTCTCCATGGACCAAAACGTTTTGATGACATTTCCATCCCTTCTTCACCTGATCCCAATTATGTTCAAATCCCTAATACTCCTGTTTTTGTTTCCGTTTCTGCCCCACATTCTCAGTCATAAATTGTTTATATATGTCAAATAAAGTTACGTTTTTATATTGTGTTTTAATTACTTTCAGTTCTTTGTGTTAATACCAATTTAGGTGTCCACGGACAGCGCGGTTGTTCAGAAATGTTCGTGAATAATCGAAAATGTAAGTGTCCTGAAGACACTATATCTGTCCGTAATGTTCTCATGCAAGTTGAAACTGTTCTAAGAACACTCGTACTGTCCTGAAATGTTCGTAAATAAATGAAAATGGAGGTGTCCTTAAGAACACTATGCCTGTTCGTAGTGTTCACTAGCAAGTTGAAACTGTTCTAAGAACACTCCTGGTGTCCTGAATTGTTCATAAATAAACGAAAATGGAGATGTGCTGGGGACGATATGTCTGTCTGTATTGTTCGGAAGTAAGTTAAACTGTGCTAAGAACAAACGGCTGTCCGTAACTGTTCGTTTTACGTGTGACGCACTTTTAATTAGTTCAGGACCCGAACACTGTCCGTAGAACATCAACACGCATGTGCAAAACAATGTCCATACATTGGGTGTCCTGCGGACGGCCGCTTCCTTAGCGAACATGCTCATGAAGCAATCATTTGACCGTGCCCACGCTGATCGCGTGTTCTGAATGCGGACACTGTTTGTATCCCCGAACAGCTTAAAAGTACATTTCCAAGTAATCCACAATATTTCTCATTAAAAACTCACCATACCACAAATCTCACATACTAATCCTAAGTTTCCACATAGTTTTTGCGACTTTTTGAACCTCTTTTGGTGTTCGATCTGTCTTGCGGACGGCACGCATGTCCGCGAACAGCGTACAAGCACCCCTATAAAAGACCACGCCCTAGAGCTCATTCTCATTGTGTTTCTGGCTATTCCACAGAGCACACTGCATTTTGCTGCATACTGCAGATTTGAGATTTCCATCTCCAAACCGATGACATCCATGGCTCCACTATTGCCACCTGGTGCTACATCTGCCTCAGCACCACCCCCACCCCCTCCACCACCACCATCTCCCCAAGGGCCTGAAGAGGGGAACAGGAGTGTGGATACAGAGGAGGAAGAAGAGGATGACGAGAATGAGGTAGAGGAAATCCCTACTACCCGCCCTCGGCGTGATTCTTGGGTGTGGCGGTTGTTTACCGTTCATGGGAATGTTCCTAAGGCTCGTGCGAACCGTGTCACCTGCAATGAGTGCAAAATGGTACTCAGTCGCGGGAGGCATGGTGCGTACAGCTTTGGGACCACGACCATGAAGCGACACCTGAACTCATTCCACACTGGGGCTATTCGCCAGGTTGTACCTTGCGAAGAGCGTAGTAGGTTGATTGCCTCTACTTCATCCTCCGTTTCTGATCCTGTCACCACAAGGAACACCCCTGTGGGACAGCGTCTTCCTCAAGCTGCCTCACAGGCCATACAGAATTCTGATGACCCTTACCTTTCGAGGGTCACAGTTGTATGTATGTACTGTGACACAGTACTCTGCAGGGGGGAGCGACTTCGGAGTGCTTTTGAGACTATCGTCTCAGAGCACGAGAAGACCTGCTCACTACCCAAATAAAACCCACTCTACATCTTCCTCTCTCAGCTCGCCCTTTCTTATCCTTGTGGTTGGTGTCCCCCCCTTTACCCTACTTTCCCCTCCTCTCCTAGTGTGTCGTGTATAAAAAACCAAAACAAAAATACAAAATAACAACAAAAAAAAAAAATAAGGCTCTTTTCAGAGCCGCCTTTCACAGTTAAAAAATAGAAGTGAAGATACATAAAGCAGGGCCCTTTGTATATCTTAAAAGTCCGCAGACAGTTCGCGAACATAAAAAAAATTGGGGTGCTACCCTATTGTAACCATTGAATTTTTCTCTGGGAGCAAGTGGTGGCTCTGAAAAGAACATAGGGAGGTGTTTGTATGTCAAAAATTATAAATACTTAACATCTACTTCAAAATTGATGCTGTATTTCTAAAAAAGGTCGCAATGCATTTTGTACATTTCTCAGAAAAATCTGATTGCCAGCATAAGTAATATGGACTCCATCTCTGCGAAAAATGTATGTACTACGAAACATAATATTTTCATTGTGAAAAGAGGACATGCCAAAATCTCTTAGGAAGGCACAAACAGCCTTATTGACATTACGCCTTGCTTTCTCCATTTGTGGACCACATGAGAAAGAACAAAGCCACATTTGTCTCTGCGCAATCCGTGAAAAAATTACTTTGGAGTTTGGAAACATGTCCATGATCTTCTGAAGTCCTTCTTTCATTGCAAATTGCAAAGAAATTCCAGACCCATGTCCTAAACTGTTCCCTCCACAATGAATTACAATTATGTCTGGATGTTCCTCTATCTTCAAAGTTGCACAGAGAGGTAGCAGGTCCAACCACTTCATTCCACGCACTCCATGCCAGTGCACTTCCACATGTGGGAATCAAAGATCTATAGATACTCCACAGCTTTCTGCATGCACCTTCAACCAATGTATCCACGAGTCTCCCAAAATCCACACAATCTGTTTTTTGAAACACTCAGCCATAGCTATCTGTTCTTCTCTCAGCAAAAAGAATATCTGAAAAAACCTCTCCTAGCACAACACACTCTCTAAACTTTAGTGACCAATCCCTTGCTACATTCAATCTCATTTGCATGCCTCCCCACCCCAAATTCCCCAGATGTAATACGCGGTGTCCTTGTAACGCTCACCTGATTCCCGTAGAGGCGCCGGTCTTGACTGGGCGTATACCGTATCTTCAAAGGTGATGTGTAACACACGGCTGGCTCTTTGGGCTGGACCTCTGTGCACTGTATGTCTGACTCGAAGGGTAAGATGTCTGCAGATAGAAAATATGGGATTAAGGAACTGGGTTATTGAATGTCTCTCTCTTCTTCCCTTTCTCTTCTTCTGTAGAACCCCAAAGGTTAACGCTCTCACCTTAGGTAAGTGAACGCCGTGCTCTCCATCTGCCTCGGGGCAGGGTGCTGTAACCAGTTTCTTCACTGGATAAGGGGAGCAGGCCTCTTGACTTCAGAGGACTGCTGTCCGTCGTTTACTGCACGAACGGTAAGTTTCGAGTAATTCTAATGTCTTTAAAGTCTTTAGTAATGATGTTTCTTGTTTTGCAGGGTTCCGGCGATGGCGGATGACGGGCTGAAGTGAGTTGAAGATGGAGCCCGTGTGATGAATAGAAGCGCGTAAGTAAGCGCTTGTTGCCTGCTTCACGATGCGCTCTAACTGTCTTTTTATTTTGCAGGTACAAGTTCGGAGCGGCTGCAGGGTGCCGGAATACCCACTGGGTTAGATGTGGAAAGGAGTAATGGCACGTGAGTATTAAAGTTCCCCAATGTCTTTAAACGCACCTTGTTTTGTCTTTCAGATGCGGGATTCAGCGCCGAAGGCCTCCGGAGCGTGCGAAGAGTTGGTAAGCTTTTGTCTTTCAGATGCCGGAATGCAGTGTGAAGACCTCCGGAGGGCACGAAGAGTAGGTAAGCCTTTGTGTTTCAGATGCCGGAATGCAGCGCGAGGCGTTGGTGACAGCCGATGGACCAGGTAAGTGAAGAGCTGTCACTGAAGACCGTAATGCTAACCTGTTCTTTCTTGTCTTTATAGGTGTTGCTGAAGACTGGATTCAGGATGGTAAGCCTTTTTCCTTAGGCCCAGGATCAGATGCAGAAGACACGATGAGCGTTCTGCTGCAGAGGATGCAGAATAACGCAAAGCAAGATTCATCCATCGGGTGTGGTTTAAATAGCCTCCTGTAGTGCTTAGGTGTCTCCTTCCACAGCCACGCCTAGGTAAGAAAAGAGTTCCTGCTTTCCAGAAGAGTTCCAGTGTTCTGAATCTAGGGAGTGGCTCCTGCCCCACCCAACAGGAAAAGTAGTTCCAAACAGAAGAGGATCAGAGGCTCAACTGGCAGGCAAGTAAGCAGCATGGTCTGCTGCAGGTAAGTCTACCCAAGCATTATGAGCCCGGCGCTTCCAGCGCTGGGACTGGGCATATTTATGAGCCTGGTGCCACTGGCGCCAGGACTGGGTCCAAAAGGTCCCAATTGGGACTGGTTGGCACTCGGAACCTGGGTTATGGATCTGCTTCCAAGGGAGTTGGGAAAACCCTGACATTTTGGAAGCAGAGATCATGACAGTCCTAGAACTACCGCCATGTCCGCGAACATATCGTAACATGGACAGCCCTTCTACCATTTCCACTTCACTCTCTGTACCATTCCCTCCTTGGATGTAGCTAAGAAATCACATGGCCATCCACCAATCAAATCCAAGACCTCTACATGTAACTGTGTCATCATAGATCAGCACTGCAAATGTAAGGTGAATCTCTCGGAGTACAAGTCTCATACCATTGTCAAGCACGATCTACGAGAAATACTATACAAGTCTCCAAGATTTCTACTTGTAGCTTCGTCCATATCCATATGCATGAACACAAACTACAGGTATACATATTTTCTATACAGTACATGAACACATTTTCTAACCGACTTTTACCTTTTATAATCTGTAATCTAATCTACGATCATTGTTTCATTGTCCTAAAATGAACTGTGACTTACAAACCTTCATACCGTTTAATTTCTTCATACACACACACAGACGCAAATAATGTTAAACCAACATTTTTGAAATAAAATATATAGACTACATATAATCAAACAGAATTACATGCAAACTCTATGATCAAATCTCAAACAATAATATTTGTACAAACACATAATTGGTTTTAATTTTTTCAATTTATATAATTACTTACATTTATATAGGACAAGCAGACTATGACATTGACTCACTATTACGTGGAAAAGCAGGCTATGACATTGACTCACTATTACGTGGAAAAGCTTAGTTACAGGAATAGTGGTATACAGTGGTACATTATGAATTTCACAAGCCATAGTAAAGATATTTTCTTTCCTATAGTTAGTCATAAGATAGTTTGAATGGTTTCGAGGAAGGCGCTGAGCATTTCAATTTAAAAACAGTGCTATATACAAACCAAATTACTAATTTCTTTCTTTTACAATTACAGTGAAGACCATTCTCCAGAAAAGAAGCAACCGAATTTGAAGTACAAAGAACAACTAAGAAGCAAACTTCTCATTTTAGAAAAAAAGTAAGTAAAATGTTACCATAATATTTGAATTATTACTCAAACACACTGTAAGGTTAATTCATGCTATTTCTGTGCCTAAAAATAGAGATTCTGCACCATTCTGACCAAATATTCCCCCGTCTTAAACAGTTATTTACTGGCAGAATGGCCCACAACTTCCTATTTTTCGACACACAAATTACCCAACTCAGCCGCTAGAATTTAGATGTTGTAGAACAAACAACTGTTTTAATTGTATAGCTTTAGATATACTATGTATACTTCTCCAAACCACTGGCTTACTTTTTCTGTCATCTGAACCCCAGTTTAGTAACACATTAATTCAAGAATACCCATCCCTAGTAGTTGTACTTCCCAAAGCACAATCACACACCATTACATACATCTTTATCATCTTACTCAAACACTCATGCACACAACACACATGCATTCCAAAACACCCCAACCCATACCTTCTGTATTTTTTTCAACAGGCCCTAAAGAATGCCTACCAAAAAGCAACTCCGAAAAAAAGGAACGCAGAAGTAGAGCAAATGAAAAGAAACAACTCCAACATAAACATCCATCTATAGCAGAATTTGTAAAAAAAGTTGAAACACAACAGCTAATACAGTCATGTAGTGAAACAGAAGAACTTTCTAGTACAAAAACTTTGCCTCCTCTATCAAAAAGTAAAACAAACCAAAAAACAATTAACAGAAAATCAACTATCACTACAAATAAAACTTCTTCTATAAATCTTGATGTAGTACAAAGTAAGCATACCAAGAAACGTATTTTAAACAAAATGTTCCGTCACAAAGTCCTTCAAAATCTTATGAAAACAGGAGAGAAACCTGGTTCAAGACTTCAAACCTATCGTAGAAAAGTAATCTTAGAATCGTTGATAGACAGTGCAATTCTGCTCAAAAGAAAGTTATTTATTTTAGTGTTAAACAGAATCAAACCACTAACAAAACTAATAACTAAATTACAAAAAAGACTTCTCAATAAACGAAATGTCAACAGAAATAACTTCTTAAATATCTGTGGAGGTGAATGGAGTCACACTACAAGCACAGAACCATACTTTAATGAAGAAGCGTACAAACAAAAGCAAACAAATACAATTGCCATACATAGCAGTGGTCGAGGTTATGAAAAAGTTAATAATACCATAATGGAACAAGAAGTACTCCTTACAAAAATATGCCCTGAAAATGTAGATTTACCCCTCCATTCAACTGAATCAGAACATCTAGTGTACAAATGGCCATGCACATCATTGTGTAACATTCCGAAAAAAATGTTCAAGTCTTTACGCCAATTCCACAATCAATATGTGAAAAGCAAAGACAAAATCAAAATTAAACTACTGCAAAATATGGATGCTTGTCCAGTACGCAAGTACACAGGACTACAAGGACATTCATTGGCCTGCATTACAGGACCTACTTGCAAAACAACCTTCCATGATATCAAAAGAATATCAACACATCATGCAAGAATAAGAAATCTAGTTTATAAACTGTACTATGCTAAAAGTCCTGCTTTAGCACTAGCCAATTTAAATAACATTCTTCTACATGGTACAGCAAAAGACCTACTAAAAGAAATTGACTATATCCAGACAAAATATTTTGGAAGTGAAACCCACTTACAAGATGAATTAGCTGTAAACCGACTTCGTAACAATTCTGCACATGGCAACCTTTCACTACACACATACAAAAAAGAAATACTAAAATTTGAAAGTACTTCAGCTGAAGTACCAAACCACGTGTGTGTATGTTGCCGCAGAACTTTTTATAAAAGTAACACAAAAACTGTAGACCTATCATACAAAATAGAAGACAATGAAGAATCTAAATGGTTTGAATTAGCTCTCTACCTTATAGCAGAAAACAAATACGAAATAACTGACCCCATAATACTTTGCAGTTACTGCACTACAAAACTTGACAACAACCAAACTCCTTCACGTGCTATCACAAATAACTTGGAATTATATCCACTGCCAAAACCCCTTCAACAACTTACAGGCGGATTCATGGAATTAATATGTGCCGAAAATTCCGGTGCAGAGGTGCCAAAACATGCGATTTGCAGTAAAAGTGCGAAAATCGCAGTGCAACTGCGAAAATCGCAGGGAAACCAGCGCACATCGATTCATGGAAGTCCGTGCGCGAGAAAAATATTGGATGTGCGCTGAAAAAGTGCGCTGCGTATGCCGGCGCACAGGTCATCCAACTGCGTGCGCCACGGCCGCTGCGAAATCGCACATAGCGCGGCGCACATTACAAAAGTAGGCGTAACACGGGCCGTAACACTCGGAATGGGGAACAACTCGTGAAAATATGGGCGTCACTGGGGAAAGTACAGGAGGCAAGTGCGCGGGACGCCCACACGCTCGCCTACAACTCGTATTCATGGAATCGAATAGGGCAAACCAGCGCACAGTCAAAGACGCGCACAGGGCCAAACAAGTATGCCACAAGAAAGCAGGCCGTAGCGTCCCTGCGCCTGAAATAAATGTGCGCCAAAATGTGCACTAACAAAAAGCAACCATATACAGCTATGATGAAGGATCGATACTGTGGCCCTCTAGGACAAATGAGGTGCAAAGGGGTACCGACAAACACAGACACCCGCTTTGTGAAAAATAGCGTGTGCGTGTATTACGGGGTTCACGGGAAGTTCCACATGCGATTGGCCTGGGCATGTGTATTCCGGGGTGTGCAGGAAGTTTCACACGCAAATTTGCAGGGTACATGTATTTCGGGGTGCGCGTGAAGTTCCACACGCAATTTCAGCAGGGTACGTGTACTCCGGGTGCGTGGGAAATTCCACACGCGAATCCAGCAGCCTACGTGTATTTCGGGGGTGCCGGGGAGTCCCACACGTGAATTGGCCGTGTGGGTCCTCCCAGCTGTTCCCTCTACACACTCCACGGCCCCTGCATGCGGCCCACACCACAGGGGACAACCCTGCACCCTGCACATGTCCCGCAGGCAGCCCATCCACCATGTCCATGCCCCCCAGCCAACCCACATGTCACCTTGCACTACTGCCCACCAACGCATGTCTCCCAGCACCCCCACCCCCCAGCAGTGCAGGGCACCATCCACCAGGCCCCCACTCCTGTCCCCCTGCATCCCCACCCACCAGCAGTCAGGGGCACCCTCCACCAGGCCCCCACTCCTGTCTCCCTGTACCCCCACCCCCCAGCACTGTAGGGCACCCTCCACCAGGCCCCCACTCCTGTCTCCCAGCACCCACACCCCCCAGCATCCAGGGGCACCCTCCACCAGGCCCCCACTCATGTCCCCCAGCACTCCCACCCCCCAGCAGTGCAGGGCACCCTCCACCAGGCCCCCACACATGTCTCCCAGCCTCCCCATGCCCCAGCAGTGCGATTTGGATGGGTAAGTGTATTTCAGGGGTGCACGGGTAGTCTTACACGCGATTACATCAGGGTACGTGTATTATGGGTCCGCGTGAACTTCCACACGCGATATCAGCAGGGTACATGTATTACGGGGTTTGCGGGAAGTTCCACACGCGGTTGCCCTGGGTACGTGTATTTCGGGGTGCACGGGAAGTTTCACACACAAATTTGCAGGGTACGTGTATTTCGGTGTTCACGTGAAGTTCCACACGCAATTTCTGCAGGGTACGTGTACTCCGGGTGCGCTGGAAATTCCACACGCGAATCCAGCAGCCTACGTGTATTTCGGGGGTGCCGGGGAGTCCCACACGTGAATTGGCCGTGTGGGTCCTCCCAGCTGTTCCCTCTACACCCTCAACGGCCCCTGCAGGCGGCCCACACCACAGGGGACTACCCTGCACCCCTGCACCCCTGCACATTTCCCGCAGGCAGCCCATCCACCATGGCCATGCCCCCCAGCCAACCCACATGTCACCTTGCACTACTGCCCACCAATGCAAGTCTCCCAGCACCCTCACCCCCAGCATCCAGGGGCACCCTCCACCAGGCCCCCACTCCAGTCCCCCTGGACCCCCTCCAGCCAGCAGTCAGGGGCACCCTCCACCAGGCCCCCACTCCTGTCTCCCAGCACCCACACCCCCAGCAGTCAGGGGCACCCTCCACCATTCACCCACACATGTCTCCCAGCACCCCCACCCCCCAGCAGTGCAGGGCACCCTCCACCATGCCCCCACACATGTCTCCCAGCACCCCCACCCCCCAGCACTGTAGGGCACCCTCCAACCAGGCCCCCACTCCTGTCCCATTGCGCCCCCACCCCCCCTGCATCCAAGGGCACCCTCCACCAGGCCCCCACTCCTGTCTCCCTGCACCCCCACCCACCAGCAGTCAGGGGCACCTTCCACCAGGCCCCCACTCCTGTCTACCAGCACCCCCACCTCCCCAGCACTGTAGGGGACCCTCCACCATGCCCCCACTCCTGTCCCCCTGTGCCCCCGCCCACCAGCAGTCAGGGGTACCCTCCACCAGGCCCCCACTCCTGTCTCCCAGCACCCACACCCCCCAGCATCCAGGGGCACCCTCCACCAGGCCCCCACTCATGTCCCCCAGCACCCCCACCCCCCAGCAGTGCAGGGCACCCTTCACCAGGCCCCCACACATGTCTCCCAGCACCCCCACCCCCCAGCATCCAGGGGCACCCTCCACCAAGCCCCCACTCATGTCCAACTCATGTCCCCCTGCAGCCCCACCCCCCTGCATCCAGGGGCACCCTCCACCGGCCCCCACTCCTGTCCCCCTGCACCCCCACCCACCAGCAGTCAGGGGCACCCTCCACCAGGCCCCCACTCATGTCCAACTCATGTCCCCCTGCACCCCCACCCCACTGCATCCAGGGGCACCCTCCACCAGGCCCCCACTCATGTCCAACTCATGTCCCCCTGCACCCCCACCCCCCAGCACTGTAGGGAACCCTCCACCAGGCCCCCACTCCTGTCCCCCTGCATCCCCACCCACCAGCAGTCAGGGGCACCCTCCACCAGGCCCCCACTCATGTCCAACTCATGTCCCCCTGCACCCCCACCCCCCTGCATCCAGGGGCACCTCCACTAGGCCCCCACTCTTGTCTCCCTGCACCCCCACCCCCAGCACTGTGGGGCACCCTCCACCAGGCCCCCACACATGTCTCCCACCCCCCCTGTTCGGGAGAATTCTCTGTGTAGGCTGAATTTCCTAACCTAGTGAGTCCCCAGCAGCTTTGCTGGATTTCTGGAGTTTGTTTTTTTCCATCCTGCCAAGAGTGAGACTCTTTTTCTCGCACTCTTGGACACGAATGTGGTTAATTCCTTTGAATGTCAATCTGTTCTATGGGCTATGGGGTCTTTTACTCCATAGCGTCTCATATGTTTTTCTATGTGTGTTACACCGCACCCTCCGTGCCGTAACACTGGGGCGTCCTAGAGGATCCCCATCATAGACTCCATACCCTGGGACTGACTACTGTCTCCCAGGGCATGTAAAGTCACCATTGGCTTTACTAGACCTAAATTTACTAACAGAACTAGTACAAACCATCCTATTGTGGACGTACTAGTAGGGGTAATTCGATTACCCCTGGGTCTGTTATTCGAGGGGGCACTGTCCCGTCCCCCCTTGTCGAGTTTTGGCTGGTGGCAGTGGAAACTACTTGTTATATTCGACCCCGAATATAACTCTATGGGATTCTTCCCATTTTTGGAGGTTAATACTTTTTCTCGTTAATCTCTAACACGGTTGGTATTTTCTGCCAGAACTCGGTTTTTAAAATGGCGTCTGTGTTCGTCTCTGTGACTCCTAAACCAAAGGTTGAGCCCTTTGTTCCACTTTTGGCGGGCTTCTGCACAGAGGCCCTCCAAAGTGTTGCCATTCTGTCTGGGTACCACAGGGTGTGTGGGAGGGGGTTTAGGCACCCTGGACTGAGTTGCCTTGCCAACTCAAGTCGCACTCTGGTGTGATTGACCCAAGTGGTGAGCCACCCCGCTCACCACTTAGCGTGTTTTGATTGACAGCTAGGCTGAATGAATGGGGGTTTTCTGCATAAAAGCAGGGCTTTTGGGCTGGATCTTCAGAAGTCGCCACAGGACCTAAGAATCCAACGAGGGTAAAGCTGAGCTGACCTGCAACAACGACACCTCCAGTGGAGCGCTGCTGAACCGACTCACCACTTCCAAACGACAGAGGAGATCTCCCGGCTGGAGAGTCTTCTTCCCCTTACTGGTGGGAACAACCAGTCCCCTTTGCTTTTTCTTCACTTCCAGGGCGTAGTGGTCGAATTGCCCGTGCTGAGCACCCCGGCAACCGGATAGCCACTAACCCGTACCGCGACCAAAAGGTGGTGCCTTGCGACAGAGTACTCCGCGGCTGGTCTCTTCCCTGGTGGTGCAACGATCTTCAACTTTCCTTCGACGACGAGAGCATCTCTTCTCTTTGCAAAGCCCCGACTTGCATCCACCACCAGGAACAACTGCCCCAGCCGGAGCTATCTCTCCACATACAAGGTACCGCGTCCGCCTGTCTTCCCATGTGACAGTTAGCGTGAGGTGTCTTAATCCTCGCCTCACCATTGGGTCGCCTCCAAGCCTTCTTAACTTTCTGTTCTGAACTGGTCCAATCTTTCTGTGACAATTTGCGACAAAGACTCGAAGTGCATTTCCACTGCGATACTTTTTGGGACATATCGCCTTGCCTCTCTCCGAGTGGGCCTGGCCTCTGAACTTTGCGATCTACAGTAGACTCTGCATTACTTGCCTTGCATTTGTTCATAAACGTGTTGGTACCGAGTTGATTTCATACCCTGCCTTTTCTCTCCCGTTCTAAGGAATATTAGAGTGCCATCTAGGTTAAAGCATTCACCTCTGTCTGCAAATAAGTGGTGCCATTGAACCTAGACTTGTCAAACTATTATTAGAGGAGTGAGATACTTATAGTAATTGTGATTGAAGTTGTTTACCTTGTTAGTGCCAGTGTGTTTTTCAGAGATGTGTTTTTATAAATAAATAACTATATATCTTTACACCCAAGCTCTGTTCCATATTTGCTTGTTCTACTGTGTAAATTGCCCTATCTTGTTTACTCCACATACTGCCTAACTCTTCTTGAGGGAAGTCTGACTGCTCAGCCACAGCTAGCAAGTGAATCTGTGTGGTACAGCCTGCTACCAAGTGGGTTTACTGCCAAACACCTGTGGTCCTAAATCTTTTGCAGTGGTCCCAGAGGGAACTGCACAGGTTTCCGCCTAACACCCCCCACACCCCCAGCAGTGCGATTTGCCTGGGTACGTGTATTTCAGGGGTGCGCGGGTAGTCTTACACGCGATTACATCAGGGTACGTGTATTATGGGTCCGCGTGAACTTCCACACGCGATATCAGCAGGGTACGTGTATTACGGGGTTCGCGGGAAGTTCCACACGCGATTGCCCTGGGTACGTGTATTTCGTGGTGCGCGGGAAGTTTCACACGCAAATTTGCAGGGTACGTGTATTTCGGTGTGCGCGTGAAGTTCCACACGCGACTGGGCCTGTGAGAGTGGGTTACGTGTATTCCAGGGGTGGGCGGGAATATTTACTCGCGACTGGGAGAGCATGTTACGTGTATTCCTGGGGTCGGCGGGAAGATTTACACGGTCGCCTAAAACGCGCAAAAAAAAGGTCCAATTCGAAAACACGTACGCCAGCATGAAGCAGGCGCACGTCCCGCGCAGCATAAAAGAGTGCGCAAACAACAAACAAGCTGAGACACCAGGATGAATATACCGTTCCTAGCAGCAGTGGCCGTGGGATACCGCAGGAGGAGGAGAAGGATAGTTAGGGCCAGAATCTTCACACCCAGAACCAGCCTATTTGGTATGCCTGATGACCAGGTGTATGGGAGGTACAGGTTTCCACCACACATAATACTCGACCTGGTCAGTGAGTGGGAGGATGACCTCACATCACCCACCCTGTGCTCCCAAGCACTCAGCCCCCTGGAGAAGGTCCTCAATTTACTGCACTTCTTGGCTACCGGATCATTTCAGCGGACAAGTGCCATAGTGGGGGGGGTGTCACAGGCCACACATTCACGGTGCCTACACCAGGTGTTGGCCATCATCACTGCACGTCCATCAGTCCGCAAGCACATATACCTGCCCAGAACACCTGCAGAAAGGCAGGCTGTCAGCCAGGATTTCTACAGGGTGGCACAATTCCCCAAAGTGCTAGGTGCCATTGATTGCACCCATGTGGCTCTACGTCCCCCCAGGGCATCTGAGCACATCTATAGAAACCGCAAGCACTGGCATTCCATCAACCTCCAGGTAGTATGTGATGCCAAGGGAATCATCACCTCAGTATATGCCAACTATCCAGGGTCCACCCACGACAGCTTCATCTACAGGATGTCAACCCTAAACCGGGACATGGAAGCTGGGCGGCATGGCGATGCATGGCTGCTTGGTGAGTATAAATGCCACAGCACATGCATGCATGACAGATACAGAGTAATGTCAATAATGATCCCCATCACCACCTCCCCAGGGGACAGTGCCTACCCTCTGAGCACCCACATGATGACGCCAATTCGGAACCCCATCACGCCTCCCGAGGTACGATACAACACAGCCCATATTGCAACATGGGGCATAGTGGAGCGCACATTCAGAGTGCTCAAGTCACGCTTTCACTCCCTTGACCGTTCTGGCAGGCAGCTGTTATACGCTCCCCCAGTAGTGTGCAGGATCATAGTGGCAGCATGTGTCCTGCACAATGTTGCAACACGCCGGGGCCTGGCTGTGGACATGGTGGTGCCTCCACATCCCCAACCACATGCACGCCCGCTGCGTATGGGAGGGGAAAGGGCACGGGGTGAGGCAGCCCGTACGCAGCTGGTGGCTAATTACTTCACATAGAAATCACACCCCTGTGGAGTGCACACAGCCCTGGCACATACCATCTGACAATCAATGATGACTCAATATGACAATTATGATGAATTAAGGGACAGTCAACTGTCAGAAACATAGCAGCCTGAGATTGTTTATCTGGAAGTGTCACAATGTGTGCATCCCTACCTACACAAACACCACCAATGCAGTGTCATCAAAAGACACACTTCCATGCAGCAAAAATGAATACGCACTTGCAAAATACAACATGAGAACAGTGCCATGTCACCCAACCCCTCCCCGGCACGGCCACACAACACACCATGGCATGTCATGGCATGTGAGAACAAACAAATTAATCCCCACAACATGACCCAAGTGTCACAAATTACAGTGTCCCTAATGGAAACTGGACACACATGAAATGCTCAGAGTAATGCAGGACTAACAACACACATTACCAAATATTTACCAATAATACTAATCACCTACACAACCTCTAACCTACCATAAACATGACAGTACAGACTTAAAAAATTGGTAGCCTCACTACCTGATAATGCCAGCACTTCGAAACCTTCCAACTGTACAGTGTTAGCGCCACGCAAAAGTGTAGGTGCACTGCTTACAACATGAAATCCATTTCCAAAGTAGACCGCCTTGTGAAGACATGACAAATGGACCTGCAAATTAGGAGGATGAGATGGATACAGAGGCATATATCAATACACCATGCAGTGTACAATACAACAACAATATGCACTAGGAATGTATACACAGTATTGACTACAGACTGCCCACACATCAAATGGGAGTCCAACGTCACCGTGTAAGTCAATGTCACTTGGGCACGCCCATGGAAACGGGAAGCAGGAGGGGTGTGTGTCACACAAACCCAAGCATCTGACCCAAATTCAGGACAAGCCTGCATGTGCCCAGCCACAATACAGCGTATGCCCACGGGAGCCACACAAGGCAACACACTGTCCAAAAAATCAAAAATCAAAAATCAAAATTCAAAATTCAAAAATCAAAATACAAAAATCAAAAATGGCCATGAATGGGCCAGGGAGGGTGGGGGAGGCCACCCAGGAGGTCCCAGGACAGGGTGCACACCAAAACCCACCTGTGTGGATCTTGCGGAAAAAAAACACCTCCATGGGCTCATGGCCTGCACGGCTACCCGATTGTGAGAGATTCGCTGCTGTCGCTCTCCTCACCCTCTGCAGCTGCATCAGGAGGTGTTGACACTATGGGAGGCAGCCCACACAAAGCCCTAGTCTGGTCCTCCATGGCAGCAAGCATACGGGTGTGGAAGGTCTGGTTCTGGAGGATAATAGTGCAGAGGTCCCCATGCAACAACTCACGGGATGCCCGGACCTCCTCCCTAGTTGCCCGCATCTCAGCTGAGAGCGTACGTGTGAGCCGCTCCAGCTGCTGTTCTGTCCTTGTGTTAGTTGAAGCCTTAAGCTCAACAAGAGTTACCCTGAGCTGACGGAGTTCCACCCTCAGGGCTTCTCTGTGGCGCTGGGACTCAATAGAAATGGCTTCGCGCAGAGTCTCCAGTGCCGCCCGCCTGTCCCTGTTGGACGCCACCATGTCCTCCCTGTGTGACTGGCAAATGGAGTCTGTTGCCTGCTGTAGTTGTTCAATCAGCCTTTCTTGGGGGACAATGGAAGTGGCCACCCTATCCATGGCCTGAGCCATCATCTCAGATGATGCTGCCTGTTGGTTTGCCATACCATATATGGATTGCTCCCATGCGGTATTGCCAGGTGGAGTACGGCCACCGCGTCGACGGGCACCACACCTGTCTGGGGCAAGTCGAACTGCGCCTTGCTGTCCCGGCACTGCCTGAGGCTGCAGGACTGCATTTCCCCTCTGATCTTCTGGCCCAGGAACAGGATCAGATGTTGCGGAGTGTGACCCTGCATCCGTAACCACCAAAGGCGGACCTACCAACACTGACATCCCCATTGAGGGTTCTACCCCTGGTGCAGGTGGGTTGGACAGTACAGAATCCCTCCCAGAAACACTTACCTGCGACGGCACATAGGTCTCATAATCCGAATCGACACCTGAATAGAGCTCGGGGAAGGTGCACCCAGGGACACCCCTTGAGATGATGGTCTGCAGCAAGTGTGGGTTCTCACCCACCACCACACCACGTCCCTTACTGGTGCCCGGTCGGGCCTGAGACCCCTCCTGGGTCTGCACAATCTCCACAACCCCAGCAGTATCAAGTGCGTCATCCCCTGCAAAGACATGAAAGAAAAGAAATGGGAACAGGCATTAGCACCATGGCACACAATTAGGGCTGAGAAGCAACAGAAACAGTACTTCATTGACACATGTCCCACATGACTATAACCCTCCCATGCATGCACCGTCACTGTGTATGAAGGGGAGGCAAATGGCACACATTGTTGACACCAAGATGGAAGACCAACACATTTGCTGCATGCTGGCTAGCAGTGCCATCACACATTGGCCTGTGATTGGCATGTCCACTACACAACATGACACATGCCATCACACAGATGGCATGTACCATAGCCATGTCACACATGTGACAATAGGACTGAGAAATGCCTAGTGAAAGTGGTGGAATGCAGACAATCAGCCTGAATGAACACAGAATAATACACAACTATGTTGTGGCAAGATGACACTTCAAGGGCAACTGGCGTGAGGTTGGGCTGAATGTCTACTGTTGCCAGAAGGGATACTGCAATACCCAAATCCCGGTGCGCAGAATTTATTGGCTGAAGCACATGGGTGACCCAAACCACTCAGGCACACACACCCTCACCTGGCACTTAATCAGAAGCCCTCACACACACACCATGCACATGGATGACACACACATGCATGTGCACTCACCAGACAATGCCTCGTAATCTGGCAGGTCTCCCACGGCTTGGATCTGTTCCTCCGTGACGTAGGTCCCAGCAACATACTCATGTGGAGTGAGTTCTATGTCCTCTGCTGGAGACCCACCTCCAGTCACCAGAGTTGCGGCATGACTTGAGGCCAGATTTTTCTTTGCCCTGCGCTTCAGGTCATTCCAGCGCTTGTAGCAATCATTAGCTGTGCGCCTCACGAATCCAAGGGCACTTATGAGGTCCGCAATGGTCTGCCAGTGTGCCTGACATTGTGCAGGTGTGGTCTTGCATCCTGCAATAATCACCATTTCGCTGTCATGTGCGGACATATACTCAACAAGTGCATCAAGTTTGGCCTGATTGAAGCTAGGCTTCCTTGGTGGGCCGGACTGTGTAGCCGTGTCTGGGGCATCAGCCTGTACTGGACGAGCACTCTTCCTCTTCCGCTTGGAAGGTGGTGGGGATCCTGAGTGTCCTACGCCGCTCTGGACACTAGGGGCAGGAGCCCCGGTGGACTGTGGACTAGGAGTGTGGGAATGAACACTCCCCATGGGACTTGGTGTAGGCATTAGCTGAAGTGTGATGTAGTCAGGGGGAACGTCAGCAGGATGGACTGGGACGACACTGTCCTGGCTGGGAGACTCAGAGCTGGGGTGGATGGAGCCGCAGCTGCCCCTGCAGCCTCCCCACCCTGCCTACTTGGGGCAGCAGATGACATAGCTGCCCCTGATCCACGTGGCCTGGTGACACCAACGTGCACCGCCACACATGGCCTAGACCTGCTGACCTGGAAGTCAGCCATGGAGTCATCCTGTGCCAGGTCTGGTGCCACAATGGGTGGTCCAACAAGGGCTGAGCAGGGATGGTGTCAGCCATGACGTTACCCTCAACCATGGGGGGGGCATGGGTGTCCCTGACTGGTCACCCACAGATGGGGGGCTAGGGGCACCTTGCAAGTCCTGGCTACGTCCCCTACCGTATCCACCACGGCCACCTATTGTGTTTCGCCCACTTTTGCCACCCTTACCGTGTGCTCGCCTCCCAACCATGGCACTGATGTTGCTGTGCGTATGGGAGTTGCAGTAAACTATTGACCTGGGCAATTGGGGGTCAAAGGGGTAGGGTACTAGAGCTAGATGGAATTCGTACACTAGTGCTCTAGCAAGGCTGTATGTGACCCCTGGGGGAAGATGACGGGTCACGCAACGCACAGGCACCCCAAAAAAGGAAGATAATGTGCACGCAACCCCTCCTAGACCACGTGCATGGAAAAATAAACCTGCACTACGCTGTGCCACCCAGAAACACAAAAATGAACGTATGCGTGTCACACACAGCCTAGACTAACCTCTGAAGGGGTAGGCAACACAAGCACAGATGTTAAATACGTGCGCGACTCACCGTCTGCCAGGAAAAATATGCGCGTGTGCGCGTTGGCAACACGCCCCCAAAAGAAGAATTGTACGCTGTCTGAGGAGTCAGGACAACAGGAGAAGTGAACGCTGTTTGAGGAAACAGGCCCAGGAAAAAGACAAAAAGAGAAACAGCTGTTAGAGGTAACAGGGAGTACGAACTTGGAACGCCGTGAAGTAAATCGCGTGTGAACCGACAAGAAGTACAGATTTCACCCACTCGCTCTCCACGAAAAGCACGTACAAGGAAATGGCGTTCTACACGTACCTTTTAAACATGCCCACACGTCCAGCGTCACTTCCGCGTGTACGTGCTAAGGCCCTATCCTCCAATTACACGAGCTGACACTCTGACGTGCAGTCATGGGGAAACGCCCGCGCATGCACGTCACAGATGCGCATACGCGCTGAGGCCCTTTTCACCAATTACACGCTATGACACTCTGACATGCTTATTTTTTGTATGCGCCATGGAAAACGCACGTGCGCGTAACGTCATAGACGCGCCTACACGCTGGGGGCCTTTGGGCCAATGAATTTGCATAGTGTGCTGACGCGCTTACGCGCTAAGGCCCTTTCCTCGAATTACACGCAGACGTGTTTGATTTTCACGTGCCAAATCACTCCGTATCAAGCTGGCCACGCGTAAGCACACGGAAGACCATGCTCCTGCCCAGAAGGCCGAATTACTGCCCCCCCAGAGCCCTGAGCATGCTCCCACCTGCCATCTGCTGCTGCCTGATTGCCTACTGGCCACGTGCCCTGCCATTTGATGCCTGCACATCAGCCAGGGGTGCTGTTGCTGTGACCACCCCTGCTGGAACCGAAGACTCCCGACTGGGATTCCATCGCTCCACAGACCAGCCCCAGGACCCAGTTGCCCACCCACTCCTGCCTCTGGGGTTGTCATGTCGGGCACTGCAACATCTGACACCACTGGCAACGCCCAGCCAGAGAGGCAGAGGGCCACCAGCTTCACTGCCACCGAAGTTGGTGTCCTGGTGGAGCAAGTCCTGGGGCAGTATGATGCCCTCTTCGGAAGTTTGCGCGCCGACAGGAAGGACGGACTCGGATCTGGACGGACATCGTGACTGCCATCAACACGGAGGGGGTGGCAGTCCGACTATTCCATCATGTCAAGAAGCGCTGGGAGGACTTCTGGTCCAGGACCCTCAACAAGGCCCGGCGCCTCTTGAAGGCAGCGGATGCTAAGGGGCGCCGGGGCCACTTGTCGGAAGATCAGATGAGGGTCCTGGAACGCATATCCACAGCGCTCCACGTCCAGGTCCTTGAGAGGCAGACCCGTCTGGAGTCGAGCGGTAAGTGGCCAAGCATTGCTGTGTGAGACAGGGCATGTTGCAGTGTGCTGGTTGTCTGATACTTGCCTGTACGTGTGACATAGGCCATGTACGCGTGTGTGTGTGCAGGGACATCATGGTCATGCATTTGAGAACACTCATGTGTGAAGCACACGGTTGGTGTATGTGTTTAAATGCAACATGGGAAGCCCTATGCGGAATGGACACATGAGAGCATGCCAGTCTCTGTTCCTGGACATGGGTGGAGGTGAGGGATGAGTGCTGATGCCATGTGCATGTATGGTGTCCATGTCTGTGTGTCTGACCTGCGTATCTGTGACTTGTGAATGCCATGGATGCATGACACATGTCTGTGACAATGTTCAGAATCACTGATGCAGCCTAGTTATCCTTGCATCCACTGTGTCTGGGGTGTACGAGTCCAGATGGATGAAAGTACGGTGAAGTGTGTGCATGTGATAGGCATGACCCATGATGCATGTGAGTTCATAAACAACATTGTATGTTTCAAGAGTCCCTTGGACATGTTTGCTAATGTCCATTGCATGTGCAATGCCTGTTACTGCATGTGTTTTGCCTGCACTGACCCATGTGTTGTGGAGGGACATGATGGAAGGGATCTTTGACAGTGCCACTCATCTGCTATTGCTTCCTGTCTAGGGGACCATTGTACAGTACCCTGATGCTTGTGTTCTATGTCTCCCTCTACACAGCACAAAGTGAAGAAGAGGGCGGGGACGGCGCTGTGGAGCAAAGCGGCGGGGATGCACACACGGCTGCAGCGGAAGGGGTGGGTGAGCCCCCACAGGGGCTTGCAACGGCGGAAGACGGGGTGGAGCCATCCAGGTTGGTGGTTTCCACAGAGGAGGAGGAGGCCGCTATTGAGCCGCACATGGGGCCTGGTGGGGGCATCCCTGCTGGTGCAAGTGGTGCAGTCCAGGGCCAGTGGCAGGAGGCAGCACAGGTCGCCGTGGAGGTGCCTGTGCATGTCACAGTCCCTAACACTGTGACTGCACCACCATGCACCAGCAGGGATGCCCCGTCCCAGGCCCGTCCGCAGGTAGGGGGATGTCCATGTCATCTGACTCCCCTCCACCTGCGGACGAGGGGACCCCTGGCAGTATGGAGAAGGTCCTGACTGGTGTCGCGTTGCGCACGGGTGTCATTCGTGATGAGGTGCGTGTTAGGCGGAAACCTGTGCAGTTCCCTCTGGGACCACTGCAAAAGATTTAGGACCACAGGTGTTTGGCAGTAAACCCACTTGGTAGCAGTCTGTACCACACAGATTCACTGTTGGTAGCTGTGGCTGAACAGTCAGACTTCTCTCAAGAAGAGTTAAGCAGTATGTGGAGTATACAAGATAGGGCAATTCTTCACAGTAAGACAAGCAAACACGCAACGAGGCTCAGTGTAAAGATATGAAGGTATTTATTTATAACGAAACATCTATCAAAAACACTATGGCACTATCACGGCAAACAAATCAAACACAATTACTCTACAAAGAAGAAACGATCAATCCCCCTAGCAATATTTCGACAAGTCTAGGTTCTACCGGCACCACTTATGTACAGACAGAGGTGTATGCCTCAACCTAGATGGCACTCTAATATTAGTTAGGACGGGAGAGAAAAATAAGCAGGTTACGAAATCAACACAGTTCAATACTTCACGGGAAAAATGCAAGGCAAGAAGGCAAGAACCACAATAGATCATAAAGTTCAGAGGCCAGGCCCACTCGGAGAGAGGCAATGCGATATGTCCCAAAAGTCTTTAGTGGAGAAGCGTTTGAGTCTTTGTAGCAAATTGTTATAGGCAGATTGAACCAGTTCAGAACAATACGTGAGAAAGCTTGGAGGCGACCCAACGGAAAGGAGAGGATTAAGACACCTTACTCGAACCGATCGAAAGGGAAGCCAGGCGGACACGGTACCTTGTTGTGGAGGGCAGCTCCGGCGGGGCAGTTGTTCCTGGTGGTGGATGCACATTGGGTCTTTGCCAAGAGTAGAGATGTTCTCGTCGTCAAAGGAAAATGAAGTCGGGTGCACTACCAGGGAAGAGACCAGCCGCGGAATGCTCTGTCACAAGGCACCACCTTTTGGTCGCGGTACAGGGGTAGTGGCTATCCGGTTGCCGAGGTGCTCTGCACGGGCAATTCGACCACTGCGTCCTGAGGCGAATAAAAAGCAAAGGGGACTTGTTGTTCCCACCAGCTAGGGGAAGAGACTCTCCGGCAGGGAGATCTCCTCTGTCGTCGGAAAGTGGTGAGTCGGTTCCGCAGGGCTCCACCGGAGGTGTCGTCGTGCAGGTCGGCTCAGCGTTACCCTCGTCGGATTCTTAGGTCCTGTGGCGACTTCTGAAGATCCAGTCCCAAAAGCCCTGCTTTAATGCAGAAAACCCCCATTCATTCAGCCTAGCTGTCAATCAACACATGCTAAGTGGTGAGCGGGGAGGCTCACCACTTGGGCCAATCACTCCAGAGTGCGACCGGAGTTGGCAAGGCAACTCGGTCCAGGGTGCCTAAACCCCCTCCCACACCCCTGTGGTAACCCAGACAGAATGGCACCACTTTGGAGGGTCTCTGTACAGAGCCCGCCAAAAGTGGAACAAAGGGCTCAACCTTTGGTTTAGGAGTCACAGAGACGAACACAGACGCCATTTTACAAACCGAGTTCTGGCAGAAAACACCATCCGATAAACTAATTTAAGATAAGTAGAGGTGGTACGTTAGAGATTAACGAGAAAAAGTATCAATCTCCAACAATGGGACGAATCCCATAGGGTTATGTTCGGGGTCGAACACAACAAGTAGTTTCCACTGCCACCAGCCAAAACTCGACTTGGGGGGACGGGACAGTGCCCCCTCGAATAACAGATCCAGGAGTAATTGAATTACCCCTACTAGTACGTCCACAATAAGATGGTTTGTACTAGTTCTGTTAGTAATTTTAGGTCAGTAAAGCCAATGGTGACTTTACATGCCCGGGGAGACAGTAGTCAGTCCCCGGGTATGGAGTCTATGGTGGGGGTCCCCTAGGACGCCCCAGTGCTACGGCACGTAGGGTGCGGTGTAACACACATAGAAAAACATATGAGACCCTATGGAGTAAAAGACCCCATAGCCCACAAACACATTGACATTCAAAGGAATTACACACATACATGTCCAAGAGTGGTAGAAAAAGAGTCTCACTCTTGGCAGGATGGAAAAAAACAAACTCCAGAAATCCAGCAAAGCTGCAGGGGGACTCACTAGGTGAGGAAATTCAGCCTAAACAGAGAATTCTCCCTAACACTCGCCCCCCCCCAGACTAAGGGACAGGAGGATTTAATCCACTACTGGATGAATCTCATACCTCTAGTCGATGACATACATCCTAGAGAGACCATCAGCATTTTGGTGGTGACACCCTGACCTCTGCTCAATGGTGAAATCAAACCCTTGCAGGCAGATCGACCATCTCAATAGTTTTGGGTTTTCCCCTTTCATTTGCATTAACCATCTCAAGGGTTGGTGGTCAGTCTGAATGACAAAAGTAGAACCATACAAGTACGGCCTAAACTTCTTCAGCACCCACACGATAGCAAAGCACTCTCTTTCGATTGTTGCCCACCTTGTTTCAGGATCCTTCAGCTTGCGGCTCATGAAGCAAACGGGGTGCTCCCTACCTTTCCCATCCAGTTGACTGAGTACGGCACCTATTCCTACATTTGAAGCATCTGTCTGCACAATGAAGTGTTGGCGGTAATCAGGCGCTCTGAGTACTGGGGCTTGGCAAAGAGCCTTTTTCAGGTTTTCGAAAGCCTGATTGCACTCCTCGTTCCATCTAACCTTTTTAGGAAATTTGGGCGAGGAAATGACATTCAGTGGAGAGGCTATGGTCCCATAGTTTTCTATGAAATTCCTGTAATACCCAGTGGGGCCTAGGAAGGCTCTCACTTGGGTTTGAGTAGTCGGTGTTGTCCAATTTTGCACAGCTTCAATCTTACTGAGCAAAGGCCTTATTTCTCCACCTCCTACCTCATGTCCAAGATAGACTACCTTACTCTGTCCAATTTGGCATTTATTCGCCTTTATGGTCAGATTGGCTCGTCCAAGAGCCTGCAAAACATCTCTCAGGTGGGTTACATGTTCTTCCCAGGAATTGCTGAACACTGCAATGTCATCCAAGTATGCCATGCAGAAGTCCTCCATCCCATTCAGAACCTGGTTTACCATCCGTTGAAATGTAGCAGGTGCATTCTTCAATCCGAAAGGCATTACCTTAAACTGGTATAAGCCAACGGGGGTAGAAAATGCAGTTTTCTCCTTGCCAATAGCCTGACGTCAAGTCAAATGTGCTGAGGAACTTGGCGGCGCCAAGTTTATCCACCAACTCATCTGTTCTTGGCAAAGGGTGGGCATCAGTCTTGGTGACTGCATTAAGAGCTCTATAATCCATGCAGAATCTAAGTTCTTTAGATCCGGCATTTGGTACTAACACAACTGGGCTACACCATGGACTAGTAGAGGGCTCTATTACCACGAGATCGAGCATCTTGCTGACCTCACCTTTGATGTGGGTTCGTACGTTTTCTGACATGCGGTATCCTCTGCTTTTGACTGGCAGACAGTCACCAGTGAGTATGTCGTGCTGGCCCCAAGGGGTCAAGCCTGGTGAAAGCGAAAACAGAGAGGCAAACTGATTCAACATAGATTTGCACTCTTCTTGTTCGGGTGTCAGATTGGAGGAGAGATTTACTCCTTCAATTTTTTCATCTAAAGGTAAGCCTCTGAGGAGATCCGGAAGAGCTTCACTCTCTTCTTCTTCCTCGGACGATGCTAGAAGCAACGCTCCTACATCAGGTCTTGAGACATAGGCTTTGAGTCGGTTGGTGTGGAAGACGGTCGGAGCCTCCTTGGGATTGCCCAAGTCCACCAGATAGTTGACCTCTCCGAGTTTACCCACAACTCTGAAGGGTCCCATCCACTTATCTTGCAAGGCCCTCTGCCTTGTTGGGATCATAACGAGAATGAGCTGGTCTTGAGCGAACTCAACCATGGTAGCCTTTTGATCGTGCCAGTGCTTGACCAATGCTTGTCCAGCTTTCAAGTTATCGCTTGCGTCCGTCATCATGTGCGACATTCTCCTCCGGAGACCTATCACGTAGTCAGTCACTCTGACTGGCTTGGGGGAAGGAGCACTCTAAAACCCCTCCTTAATCAGGGCCAATGGACCTCTGACGGGATGACCACAGAGAAGCTCGAAGGGAGATTAACCTACTCCCTCCTGAGGGACTTCTCTATAAGCGAAGAGAAGGCATGGCAGCAGAAGGTCCCACTTACGCTTAAGGGGTTCTTCTAAAGCACCTATCATGCTCTTCATGGTTCGGTTGAACCGTTCTACCAACCCATTGGTTTGTGGGTGGTACGCTGTTGAGAACTTGTAAGTAACTCCACAGGTTTTCCACATGGCTTTCATGTAGTGGGACATAAAGTTTGACCCCCTGTCAGAGATTACTTCCTTAGGAAACCCGACCCTAGTAAAAATACCAAGGAGGGCCTTAGCCACAGCCGGAGCTGTAACAGTCCTCATAGGAATTGCCTCAGGATACCTAGTAGCATGGTCTACTACAACAAGTATAAACCTGTTGCCTGAGGAGGTTGGAGGATCAAGGGGACCAACAATGTCAATCTCTACTCTCTCAAACGGGACTCACACAACTGGGAGAAGCACTAAAGGTGCCACATTCTTGGAGCCAACCTTACCAGAGGTCTGGCAGGTGTGGCAGATCCTGCAGTGTTTTTCTACTTCGGCCCCCATCTTCGGCCAATAGAAGTAGAGAGAGAGCCTTTCCTTAGTCTTCTTGAAACTCAAGTCACCAGCCAAAGGAATCTCGTGGGCTAACTGCAAGAACTGTGGTCTGTTCTCTTGGGGTACTACAAGTCGTTTGTAGTCTCCAGGTGCAGACTCGGTCGGTTTACTGTAGAAGAGGCCATCTTCCCAGTGCAACCTGTATTTCCCAGGCTCTTGCCCTTCAGACTGAGTTTCTGCCTGGTGGCGAAGACATTCCAGAGTTGGACATTCCCTCTGTCCCTTACTGAAGTCTGCCCTGCTGGGTCCACCTTCTGCCAGTAAAGACTGCAGCTCAGGATGGTCAACAGGATCCAGATCTCCAATGAGTTCCTGGCCTTCCATTAGCTCTTCCTCAGAGTCGAATTCTACCACACAGGGTTGTACCTCCCTCTCAGCCTCGGCTGGAGGTGGAGTTACGGGTGTAACTTTGGACAACCGCGGGGAAGTCCGTGTTGGCTGCACTGGAATGCTGGCTGCTGGTTTCGGGATAGAAGTCTTAGGTTGCCCTTTCGCTTTGGATTTCCTGGAGACAGCGGCCAACAATTCCAGTGGAGCAGGAGTGATTTCTTTCTTCATCATCTCCTGGAGAGTACCGCGCATGGTCCTCTCTCTTGCGGTCTGGTTAGCTCCTGTAACCGTTTACTAGGAGGTCTGGGAGTATGCGATACAACTCTGAGAGTTTTCAAATCGTTACCCAACAGTACGCGTCCTGGTACCTCACTCTGTATGCTGACAGGTATCTTCACAGTCATGCCGTTACACTGGATGAGAACTTGTAATTGGGGAAGCATCTACACAGGCCCTCCAGCTAACTTGCTGAGGCGTTTGGGTGCCTTAGCAACATCCTCAGCCTGAAAAAACGATTTATCCACCACAGTTATGCTGGCCCCAGTGTCTCTAATGGCAGGAGTCTCCTGACCATTCACCTGGACACTGTCCTTATAATACTCTTTAGTATTATCGGGGATAGAATTATAGACATCTAAATTCTGTTGTTCCCACAACCCCAGAGATACTAAAGAAACGCTGGCTGAGACTCCAATGGGTTCGTCAGCTAGCAGTAGAAAGTTTCCACTTGCCATTTGGACTTCCTCCTCTGGAGCGAAGGCTAAGGAGACAAGCTGGACCCCTGAAGGTTTACCCTTACATCTGGGATCTCCTTTCACGTGGTCAGTCGAGGCACAAACAAAGCATTTACCGAATGCTTTCTGGAATGGTGGCTTGTTCTGACCTCCTTCCGGTTTGGCACCAGAAGACACACTATTCTGCTGTGGTTTTCCCAGTGGCTTACCCTTCTGGTTTTGTTTGGGGCCCTCTTTGGAATTTGAGTTATTAGAATTCTCTTTTGAGTCTTTTTTAGGCTGTTTTCCCTCATCCTTTTTCTGAGTTGCCCCAGAATCCTTATGAGTAGCCCGGTTGGCAACCCATAAGTCAGCAGCCTTAGCTAGCTTCCGGGAATCCAATTCCTACGAATCAGCCAAGTGCTGTCTGAGCTCAGGAGAACAGGCATCATAAATAGACTCCAACATAAAAAGATTCCTCATACCCTCATAAGTGTTCACTTTGTAACCCTTAATCCATCCCTCTAAGTTTTTCAACCCTTCACTCAGCCATGGTAGCCCAAGGGGTACCATCATGCTTTTTGAGGGTTCTAAACCTCTTAAGATACTGGGAAGGGGTCTTCCCGAATCTAGCTATCAAAGCTAGTTTCACAGTTTCGTAATCCGTATATCCGCCTCCCCCAACTCCATTACCACATCCGTCGCAACAGGAGGGAGCCTAGAGAACAACCAGTGAAGTAAATCATTCCCGGTGATGGCCTGGAGCCCATGATTGTACTCAAACAGTTTTAACCAATCCAACACATCCAATCTCGGTTCATACATACCCACTAATTCCTTCCGCATCCGGGGTCTTTTGGGACTGGAGCTCCTAGAGGAACCAGAGGAGAGAGAAGCATTTTCGATAGACAACTTTTTCATCTCTAACTCGTCATTAAGTTCTATTTCCCTGAGTCTTAACTCAGCTTGCGTCTGCTCAGCCTGGGCATTCATCCGTCTAAACTCGAGCTCTTGGTTTCGTTCAGATTGAGCCAAGAACCGTTTGTATTCTAATTCGAGCTTCATTTTTTCAAGTTCAAAATAAGCAGGGTTACTTGTGGGACCTGGTATGGGCCCCGTAGGTACAGCTGGTAAGGCAGGTAGAGGAGCAGGGGAGACAGTTTCGTTAGCCTCTCCTTCCTCTTCAGCCTCTTCATCACTATCATCAGAATTATGATTTAGATCAACACCAATACTGTTATCTACTGTTGCTGGAGAACTTGGTTCCTCTGAACCAGTACCCAGACTTTGGTTCATCAGCAATCTCTCTATTAGTTCTAACTTCTTGCCTCTTACAGGAAGATTCTCTTGCCTACAGAGAGCTCGCAAACTCTCAGTATTTTCACCTGACAAGGATTCTTGACTGTAAGTTTCCATCGTAGACATGTTTTTGAAAGTTGCTTTTTAGTGCTAAGTTTTGTGGTTAGTTATCCTAAAGTGTCGAAAAGCACTATAAACTGTATACTCGATACAAATCCCACCGCTGTACACCAGTGTTAGGCGGAAACGTGTGCAGTTCCCTCTGGGACCACTGCAAAAGATTTAGGACCACAGGTGTTTGGCAGTAAACCCACTTGGTAGCAGTCTGTACCACACATATTCACTGTTGGTATCTGTGGCTGAGCAGTCAGACTTCTCTCAAGAAGAGTTAAGCAGTATGTGGAGTATACAAGATAGGGCAATTCTTCACAGTAAGACAAGCAAACACGCAACGAGGCTCAGTGTAAAGATATTAAGGTATTTATTTATAACGAAACATCTATCAAAAACACTATGGCTCTATCACGGCAAACAAATCAAATACAATTACTCTATGAAGAAGAAACGATCAATCCCCCTAGCAATATTTCGACAAGTCTAGGTTCTACCGGCACCACTTATTTAAACACAGAGGTGTATGCCTCAACCTAGATGGCACTCTAATATTAGTTAGGACGGGGGAGAAAAATAAGCAGGTTATGAATGCACACAGTTCAATACTTCACGGGAAAAATGCAAGGCAAGAAGGCAAGGACCACAACAGATCATAAAGTTCAGAGGCCAGGCCCACTCGGAGAGAGGCAAGGCGATTTGTCCCAAAAAGTCTCTAGTGGAGATGCGTTCGAGTCTTTGTAGCAAATTGTTATCGGCAGATTGAACCAGTTCAGAACAATACGTGAGAAAGCTTGGAGGCGACCCAACGGAAAGGAGAGGATTAAGACACCTCACTCAAACAGATCGAAAGGGAAGCCAGGCGGACACGGTACCTTGTTTGTGGAGAGGCAGCTCCGGCGGGGGCAGTTGTTCCTGATGGTGGATGCACGTCGGGTCTTTGCCAAGAGTAGAGATGATCTCGTCGTCGAAGAAAAGTGAAGTCCGGTGCACCACCAGGGAAGAGACCAGCCGCGGAGTGCTCCGTCACAAGGCACCACCTTTTGGTCGCGGTACAGGGGTAGTGGCTATCCGGTTGCCGAGGTGCTCTGCATGGGCAATTCGACCACTGCATCCTGAGGCGAATAAAAAGCAAAGGGGACTGCTTGTTCCCACCAGTCAGGGGAAGAGACTCTCTGGCAGGGAGATCTCCTCTGTCGTCGGGAAGTGGTGAGTCGGTTCCGCAGGGCTCCACCGGAGGTGTCGTCGTGCAGGTCGGCTCAGCGTTACCCTCTTCGGATTCTTAGGTCCTGTGGCGACTTCTGAAGATCCAGTGCCAAAAGCCCTGCTTTTATGCAGAAAACCCCCATTGATTCAGCCTAGCTGTCAATCAACACATGTTAAGTGGTGAGCGGGGAGGCTCACCACTTGGGCCAATCACTCCAGAGTGCGACCGGAGTTGGCAAGGCAACTCAGTCCAGGGTGCCTAAACCCCCTCCCACACCCCTGTGGTAACCGAGACAGAATGGCACCACTTTGGAGGGTCTCTGCACAGAGCCCGCCAAAAGTGGAACAAAGGGCTCAACCTTTGGTTTAGGAGTCACAGAGACGAACACAGACGCCATTTTACAAACCGAGTTCTGGCAGAAAATACCATCCGATAAACTTATTTAAGATAAGTAGACCGGTGGTACGTTAGAGATTAACGAGAAAAAGTATCAATCTCCAACAATGGGACGAATCCCATAGGGTTATGTTCGGGGTCGAACATAACAAGTAGTTTCCACTGCCACCAGCCAAAACTCGACGAGTGGGGACGGGACAGTGCCCCCTCGAATAACAGATCCAGGAGTAATCAAATTACCCCTACTACTATGTCCACAATAAGATGGTTTGTACTAGTTCTGTTTGTAATTTTAGGTCTAGTAAAGCCAATGGTAACTTTACATGCCCGGGGAGACAGTAGTCAGTCCCCGGGTATGGAGTCTATGGTGGGGGTCCGCAAGGACGCCCCAGTGCTACGGCACGTAGGGTGCGGTGTAACACACATAGAAAAACATATGAGACCCTATGGAGTAAAAGACCCATAGAACACATTGACATTCAAAGGAATTACACACATACATGTCCAAGAGTGGGAGAAAAAGAGTCTCACTCTTGGCAGGATGGAAAAAAACAAACTCCAGAAATCCAGCAAAGCTGCTGGGGGACTCACTAGGTGAGGAAATTCAGCCTAAACAGAGAATTCTCCCTAACAGTGCGTGCTTCCCGGGGGGAGCACGCATGTCATCACGAAGAGCACCGTGCCAACGTGACCCAGTTGGGAGCGGCCATGGTTGGGGGTTTCATACATGTGTCGGGCACTCTGGCGACCCTCTCCTCCTCTGTGGAGGCTATGCGCCAGTCGTTCTCCATGCCGTCTTCAGGCCCAGATGCCACCAGGGCCCCCTGTGGACCTGCCCCGACCAACGCAGCCAACTCGGTGGGGATCCCATCCCTGCCACAGTCGGGAGTCGGAGGTCCAGCAGGGGTGGGCACACCAGCAACTGGACCCCAGCAGATGGAGGATGTGACGGCATCATCGGGCAGGGCAGGGCACGTGCACAACGGCGTCGGTGGATTCCGTCAGCCTGGATGCCGTTGTGCTGGCTCAGGCAGTTGCGTCGGAGGCAGCGGCAGGCTCGACGTGGGAGGCATCATGGCTCGGGGCCATCAACATCAGGGGTGCAGGCATCGGCCGGAGGGCAGGAGAACCCTGGAATGGGAGTGTCTTCCGTGTGGGAGCGGTTGGGCCAGCAGATAGGTGCGGAGCGGCAGCGGGCATAGGAGGAATGGCTCACAATGGTCAGGGCGGAGAACTTCATGCGGAGGGCGCTGAGGCGGGCTGAGTGCCTCGAGGGTATTCGCAGGGAGTTTGAGCTGGACACTGCATTATCCCTGCGAGACCTAGGGGCCAGGGAAGATGCCCGCCTCCAAGCCATTGAACAGGAGTTCGATGATGCCCTGGCCCATGACAACAACCAGTGAGTCGTCGGACTAGCCCGCTGCCCTTGTAAATAGTTATGTAGTTGCTGTTAGGTTTCCTTTGCTTTTTATTTTTTTTTGGACCTTTTGGACAATGGACCGCATTTTTGTATATAGTTTTTTTATGAGGTAGTATTATTAGGTAGTTTTCATTTCTTCTGTTGGGATCATGGACCCTGGATTGTTTATCTGTATATAGTTGAGTGTGGAATTTTCTTTTTTTATTTGGAATGTACACATGGAGCAATGGTTTTCGGTGTGGATTTTACATTGGATTTACTTTTTTGAACTGTGACTTTGGACACCTTTCATTTTGGATTATGATTTGTGGTTTTAATTTATTTTACAGACATGCTGCTTTTGGTTTTTAATTCCCATTGTCGTTTGTTTATTTTTTATTCCATTTATGTTGCTTTTAATACATTTTCTTCATCAAACTTCAATGTGTAGTATCATCTCATTGGTTTCATGCATATCATGATATGTGTTTTGACAGTCACTGACACCCATTGTGTGTATGTGAGAGACATGTGTTCATTTACATACTTGCCATTGGGGTTGTATCATGTAATTGCCATTTCTAAGTGGGTAGATGCAATACTTGGGTGGGTGTTTGGCATGTGGAGGCAGCCCATAAGGGCCAGGGATCTAGATTGTGATGACGTGTTGGCTGGGGCACATGAGTTGGGCTTGGTGGAGGGTGCCCCTGGATGCTGGGGGTTGGGGGTGCAGGGGGACATGAGTTGGACATGAGTTGGGGCCTGGTGGAGGGTGCCCCTGGATGCTGGGGGGTGGGGTTGCTGGGGGACATGTGTGGGGGCATGCTGGAGGGTGCCCTGCACTGCGGGGGGGTGGGAGACATGAGTGGGGGCCTGGTGGGGGGTGCCCCTGGATGCTGGGGGTGGGGGTGCTGGGAGACATGTGTGGGGGCATGGTGGAGGGTGCCCTGCACTGCTGGGGGGTGGGAGACATGAGTGGGGGCCTGGTGGGGGTGCCCCTGGATGCTGGGGGGTGGGGGTGCAGGGGACATGAGTTGGACATGAGTGGGGTCTGGTGGATGGTGCCCCTGACTGCTGGGGGGTGGGGGTGCAGTGGGACATGAGTTGGACATGAGTGGGGGCCTGCTGGCAGGTGCCCCACAGTGATGGGGGGTGGGGGTGCTGGGAGACATGTGTGGGGGCATGGTGGAGGGTGCCCTGCACTGCTGGGGGGTGGGGGTGCTGGGAGACATGAGTTGGACATGAGTGGGGGCCTGGTAGAGGGTGCCCCTGGATGCTGGGGGGTGGGGGTGCTGGGAGACATGTGTGGAGGCATGGTAGAGGGTGCCCTGCACTGCTGGGGGGTGGGAGACATGAGTGGTGGCCTGGTGGGGGGTGCCCCTGGATGCTGGGGGGTGGGGGTGCTGGTAGACATGTGTGGGGGCATGGTGGAGGATGCCCTGCACTGCTGGGGGGTGGGGGTGCTGGGAGACATGAGTGGGGGCCTGGTGGAGGGTGCCCCTGGATGCTGGGGGGTGGGGGTGCTGGAGACATGAGTGGAGGCCTGGTGGAGGGTGCCCCTGGATGCTGGGAGGTGGGGGTGCAGGGGGACATGAGTTGGACATGAGTGGGGCCTGGTGGATGGTGCCCCAGACTGCTGGGGGGTGGGGGTGCAGGGGGACATGAGTTGGACATTAGTGGGGGCCTGGTGGAGGGTGCCCCTGTATGCTGGGGGGTGGGGGTGCTTGTAGACATGTGTGGGGGCATGGTGGAGGATGCCCTGCACTGCTGGGGGGTGGGGTGCTGGGAGACATGAGTGGGGGCCTGGTGGAGGGTGCCCCTGGATGCTGGGGGGTGGGGGTGCTGGAGACATGAGTGGAGGCCTGGTGGAGGGTGCCCCAGACTGCTGGGGGGTGGGGGTGCAGGGGGACATGAGTTGGACATTAGTGGGGGCCTGCTGGCAGGTGGCCCACAGTACTGGGGGGTGGGGGTGCTGGGAGACATGCGTTGTTGATCAGTAGTGCAAGGTTACATGTGGCTTGGCTCGGGGGCATGCCCATGGTGGATGGGCTGCCTGCGGGACATGAGCAGGGGTGCAGGATAGTCCCCTGTGGTGTGGGCTGTCTGCAGGGGCCATGGAGGGTATAGAGGGAACACCTGGTAGGACCCACACGGCCAAATCACGTATAGTACTCCTCGTGCACCCCTGAAATACACATAGCCTACTGAATTTGCGTGTGAGACTTCCCGCGCACCCCTGGAACACACGTACCCAGGACAATCGCGTGTGGAACTTCCCGCGCACCCCTGAAAGACACGTACCCTGCTGGATTTGCGTGTGAAACTTCCCGTGCACCCTAGTAATACACGTACCCCGCTCGCACAGGGCCAATCGCGTGTAAGACTTCCTGCGCACCCCAGTAATACACGTGCCCCGCTCGCACAGGGACAATCGCGTGTGAAACTTCCCGCGCACCCCAGTAATACACGTACTCTGCTCGCACAAGGGTCAATCGCGTGTGAAACTTCCCGAGCACCCCAGTAATACACATACCCCGCTCGCTCAGGGCCAATCGCGTGTAAAACTTCCCGCGCACCACAGTAATACACGCACCCTGCTGGAATCACGTGTGAAACTTCCCGCGCACCCCAGTAATACACGTACCCTGCTGAAGTCACGTGTGAAACTTCCCGCGCTCCCCAGTTATACACGTACCCCGCTCGCACAGGGCCAATCGCGTGTAAGACTTCCTGCGCACCCCAGTAATACACGTGCCCCGCTCGCACAGGGACAATCGCGTGTGAAACTTCCCGCGCACCCCAGTAATACACGTAACCCGCTCGCACAAGGGCCAAACGCGTGTGAAACTTCCCCCGCACCCCAGTAATACACGTACCCCGCTCACACAGGGCCAATCGCGTGTGAAACTTCCCGCGCACCCCAGTAATACACGTACCCCGCTCGCACAAGGGCCAATCGCGTGTGAAACTTCCCGCGCACCCCAGTAATACACGTACCCCGCTCGCACAGGGCCAATCACGTGTAAAACTTCCCGCGCACCACAGTAATACACGCACCCTGCTGGAATCACGTGTGAAACTTCCCGCGCACCCCAGTAATACACGTACCCTGCTGAAGTCACGTGTGAAACTTCCCGCGCTCCCCAGTTATACACGTACCCCGCTCGCACAGGGCCATTCGCGTGTGAAACTTCCCGCGCAGCATAGTGATACACGGTGTTAGGGAGAATTCTCTGTTTAGGCTGAATTTCCTAACCTAGTGAGTCCCCCAGCAGCTTTGCTGGATTTCTGGAGTTTGTTTTTTCCATCCTGTCAAGAGTGAGACTCTTTTTCTCCCACTCTTGGACATGCATGTGTGTAATTCCTTTGATTGTCAATGTGTTCTATGGGCTATGGGGTCTTTTACTCCCTAGGGTCTCATATGTTTTTCTATGTGTGTTACACCGCACCCTACGTGCCGTAGCACTGGGGCATCCTAGCGGACCCCCACCATAGACTCCATACCCGGCGACTGACTACCGTCTCCCCGGGCATGTAAAGTCACCATTGGCTTTACTAGACCTAAATTTACTAACAGAACTAGTACAAACCATCTTATTGTGGACGTACTAGTAGGGGTAATTCGATTACTCCTGGATCTGTTATTCGAGGGGGCACTGTCCCGTCCCCCCTCGTCGAGTTTTGGCTGGTGGCAGTGGAAACTACTTGTTATGTTCATCCCCGAACATAACCCTATGGGATTCGTCCTATTGTTGGAGATTTATACTTTTTCTCGTTAATCTCTGACGTACCACCGGTCTACTTATCTTAAATAAGTTTTTCGGATGGTATTTTCTGCCGGAACTCGGTTTGTAAAATGGTGTTTGTGTTCGTCTCTGTGACTCCTAAACCAAAGGTTGAGCCTTTTGTTCCACTTTTGGCGGGCCTCTGGACAGAGACCCTCCAAAGTGGTGCCATTCTGTCTGGGTTACCACAGGGGTGTGGGAGGGGGTCGCACTCTGGAGTGATTGGCCCAAGTGGTGAGCCTCCCCGCTCACCACTTAGCATGTGTTGATTGACAGTTAGGCTGAATGAATGGGGGTTTTCTGCATAAAAGCAGGTCTTTTGGGACTGGGTCTTCAGAAGTCGCCACAGGTCCTAAGAATCCGACGAGGGTAACGCTGAGCGGACCTGCACGATGACACCTCCGGTGGAGCCCTGCAGAACCGACTCACCACTTCCCGACGACAGAGGAGATCTCCCTGCCGGAGAGTCTCTTCCCCTGACTGGTGGGAACAACCAGTCCCCTTTGCTTTTTATTCGCCTCAGTACGCAGTGGTCGAATTGCCCGTGCAGAGCACCTCGGCAACCGGATAGCCACTACCCCTGTACCGTGACCAAAAGGTGGTGCCTTGTGACGGAGCACTCCGAGGCTGGTCTCTTCCCTGGTGGTGCACCGGACTTCACTTTTCTTCGACGACGAGATCATCTCTACTCTTGGCAAAGACCCGACGTGCATCCACCACCAGGAACAACTGGCCCCGCCGGAGCTGCCTCTCCACAAACAAGGTACCGTGTCCGCCTGGCTTCCCTTTTGATCGGTTTGAGTGAGGTGTCTTAATCCTCTCCTTTCCGTTGGGTTGCCTCCAAGCTTTCTCACGTATTGTTCTGAACTGGTTCAATCTGCCAATAACAATTTGCTACAAAGACTCAAACGCATCTTCACTAGAGATTTTTTGGGACAAATCGCCTTGCCTCTCTCCGAGTGGGCCTGGCCTCTGAACTTTATGATCTGTTGTGGTCCTTGCCTTCTTGCCTTGCATTTTTCCTGTGAAGTATTGAACTGTGTTGAATTCATAACCTGCTTATTTTTCTCTCCCGTCCTAACTAATATTAGAGTGCCATCTAGGTTGAGGCATACACCTCTGTGTTTAAATAAGTGGTGCCGGTAGAACCTAGACTTGTCGAAATATTGCTAGGGGGATTGATCGTTTCTTCTTCATAGAGTAATTGTATTTGATTTGTTTGCCATGATAGTGCCATAGTGTTTTTGATAGGTGTTTCGTTATAAATAAATACCTTAATATCTTTACACTGAGCCTTGTTGCGTGTTTGCTTGACTTACTGTGAAGAATTGCCCTATCTTGTATACTCCACATACTGCTTAAATCTTCTTGAGGGAAGTCTGACTGCTCAGCCACAGCTACCAAGTGAATCTGTGTGGTACAGACTGCTACCAAGTGGGTTTACTGCCAAACACCTGTAGTCCTAAATCTTTTGCAGTGGTCCCAGAGGGAACTTCACAGGTTTCCGCCTAACATCTAGCACATAAGAAAATACAACATTGCACCTATCTCATACTCCCCCACCCTCCCCAAACACTCTTACACACCAACACACTCCACTAAATACAATTTTTAAATCAAGTTTCACCTCGCTGTCCGCGGTCGTCCGCGAATGCAAGATGTCGGGCGCCACCAAAAATCTGACGCGCTCCACGCCCCACGCCATCCAATCAGCGAACACGTTGGATATCCGCGGACATCGCGCAAGCTGCTCGGCCAATCAGGGCACTGTCCGCCGAGCGAACCGGGAAGTCCGTCCGCGAAGCGAACAGAGATATAACTAATTTTTTTGCCGTACATTTTGGTTATTTTAAAAAAAACTACTCGATGGATTTACACCAAATTTGCAAAAGCATGCTTTCGGGACCAAGCCCCCGCTCCTGCCCCAAATTTGGTGTAAATCCGTCCAGCGGTTTGGGCTGTATCGCGTGCAAAGTTTTTTCCCATTATGTCTATGGGAAAAAACAAAAGTTTTGGGACCCCCCCTATAACTTTGCCCCCCCTGGACCAAACCTCTCCAAACTTTGCAAAAGAATTCAGAGTGGGCCATATACTTTTTTTGCAAAGTTTGGTGAGGATTCGTCCAGAGGGAGCGAAGATATAAGCCACCCAAAAAATGCTCTTCCTATGGAAACACCAACTTAACCATAACTCCATGGACGCTACCGCTTCCATGTAATTCAACATACCACAACACAATCCCTCCCCCTTTATTTTTTAAGATATTCAATGACTCACATCCGCTATTGAGATTGAGTCCCTCGGCATCTACTCTTCCACAACCTCGCAGCTAGATTAGCAACTGGCTCTCCCTATGGTGCCCACATTCGCCAGTGCTTTGCCAACTTCACTGGCTTCCGGTGGCTCAGCGAATTCACTTTAAGTCATTGTGTATCGTCCATCGGGCAATCCATGGCCAAGGAGCTGAATTTTTACAGTCTAAGTTTTCCCAATACACGCCGGTTCGGGATCTCCGATCTGCCACCACCAATCTACTCATCGTTCCAAGATTCAACCGGGAAAGGGTTGGTGGCAGAGCCTTCTCCATTGCTACGGCCCAACTTTGGAATAATCGCCCTCTACCACTTAAAGCCACTTCTAACCATTTGAGCTTTAGAAGAGCTTTGAAAACTAATCTATTCTAGTCCCTGGTTCCTTCACTAGCTTCTCCTCTACCTAGCAGTCTTCCTCTCCAGCGCCATGATGCCTTTGGGCGACTGTGCGCTTTATAAGTTGAAATAACATAACATAACACAATCGAACAGTTCATCTTCAGTCCACAGGGTGCCTGCGGTTACTGCACAGGAATGTCATCAAAGGGGAATCTGCAAAACCGGATCTTGATCACGTGATTGTTTATGATCCGTTCTATGCAGGAAACTCTGTGATCGTCTAGCTAATGGTAGGAGCCGACGATTGTCTTGGGTCTGAATCTGGGCCTAGATCTAGGTCGTTAGACCCGAACCATCCGCACCACTACCAAATGTGCTCTAGCACCTTGAAGCCTCTACATTGTGTCAGATGGAATTACCAGTAATTAACACAGACCAAATAATCAGACAGACCAAAGGAAAGTGGTAAAATACTGCTTTAATGTCAATGAATAAAATCATGGTGATTTGACATGTATGAAAGTGCATGGCAGGCCTTTGAATTGGTGGCAATCCTATCCGACATTGGACTTCTGGCTTTTTTTAGCAGCACGTGGACAGAAAGAAACTTAGGTGTTCAAGCTTCGTCAACTTATTCTCTGTTTTCCCAATGAGTCCATCATATGTCATCGACCTGATCCTTAACCAAAGTCTATCATTTGTAGTTGACTTTGTAGTCTGCTCACTCGTCTGGAACATTGAAAGGAGTGTGAGTATACCCGTATCTTACTTGATGATCTAATGAATAGACTTTGTTTTCAACTTTTGAGTCACAAGTTAGGCCACGATTTTGTCCATTTCAACCTCTGCTATTTGATTTTATTAAACAGAGTTCCATTGCTCTCTCTGGCCTTTAGAGACTTACTCACTCTGCCTCACATAGGCTTTTGCCTTTGCAGTTGTTCAATACTTCATCAGCAAATACAGTACAATACATCAGCAAATGTCCTTGTCCTCCTAATCGTAACAGAAATATGGCTTATGTACATGGTCTGTTCATTCAACTCCCTGTGTGCCTTGTATCCAACTCTTAAAATAGCTTCTTTGACTTCAGGCCAAAATACTACCTTTGTCTGCACATGAAATCAGCTTCTTCATTAATTCTTCAATTTGCAATCCTAGGTTCGTATTCTGAGGCACCTAGGATGATTCTTTAACATGGGCTATCGTCAATTTTCTTCCAGTTGTTTTCCTAAATGTTATACATATACCTCTTTTTAGCAAGCTTATATATGCTGTTTCTACCGTGTGTTACAGCGTATTTACAGTTATTGGTCAGCATGTTACGTCATCTACTGATTTGCAGAGTTATTTCATTTTTAGGTACATTTCTCTTCATGCTTCAGTTACATTATCAATCTTAAGTATATTCATAGTTTTTCAACATAGGTTTATATGTCTTCTTCATGACATCATTCTGTTGTTGTCAGACTTTTACTCAGCGTTTGTCCATGATTCCCATAACGGCATGCTGGCATTTGGCAATGGACATCCTTCTTAGTAACTCCCTTCCATTGCCTCAACGTGAAAGTGTCTTCTGAATGGGTGTCTGAGTGCATATTGTCTTTCATACAATCTACACGGTATGGACATGTCGCATAAACTCATACATACATTCCCAACTGTAGCTCTTCGTCTGCTACTCCAATATGATGGTTGTGAGTTGGTGGGGACTAGAGAATAGGCATCCACCTGCTCCTATTCAAAGAGGTAAATATTCAAAAGGTAAAAGACTACCACTGAACACTTTCTCGTGGTAGGCTGGGAAGATGATACTTTGCAGTCAAGACCCAAGGAGTATGTAGTATATCGCTCTCAGCTGCAGATATGCCATATGCAGAACTCCTTCAGTTCTGTGTTCTTAGAAGTCATGCTATCTTTCAATATAATCAGTTTGTTGCTCAATAAAATAAATGGCAGTATGTTCTCTCGGCTCCCTATCTCACTAAATCTAACCAGCTAATCGCTTCATTCTACAGTTCCATTTTCTTAGTCCAGTAAATGGGATGATGTCACTCAAGGCATCCCAGATGGCTTGTAAATGAGTCACTGAGTAGAGTCAAAACCTAGCGTGCTCTGATCATATGAGTTGTTTGTCTGAGAATGTTGTCACAAGTTTTAGTTTGTCCTGTAGGTGTCTGGTTGATTAGACATTTTCAGCAATCAAAGACACTTTGATAACAGAGCAATGAGGATTTCTCTCTTCCGAAAGATTTGCATCTCGATTCTGTTAAAAACAACTAACTCTCAGCCTCTTAAAACAAATGACACCCACACAATTCCAGACAAACATCACATAAATCAAACATTTACTATACACCCCCACGTCTACCGATTGTCCTTGCCAAATTACGAAACCCGAGACTAAACTGCACACAGGCAATATGCTTCAGCTTGCTGAATACCAACATCCAGCAAAGACCTAACTCATACTGCACACAAAACACGCATACATACACACACACACACACACACACACAAACACACAACACACATACACCACATATATACCAGGATAGATGATTTAATAAACAATTCTGTCCTGCTCCATCTGTTCTCATTAGATCATCAACACATCCAAATCACAACCGTTTTGCTTGCACGATCTGAAGTTCCAAGAAGCCATGGAAGTGGCAAAAGCTGCCCTAATGCAAGGCCCAGTAACACAGCATAAGTAAAGCCATCATCTTTTTCACATTTGTTTTCAGTGGTAGGTTGGCCAGTGCCCACTTAAATACTCATATAGTCATCAGCAGTACAGACATATGCCTAACTGCTGAACACCTGAACACCTTTCGTTATCCAAGTTACCATTTATCCCTAGAAGCCCTCCTGACAAGTCTGTGGAACGAGGTGGTGGTTATCAGCCCAGATTCCTCTGACTTGCTATGCTCATGATTGGTTCCCTGGGCACCATCGTGTTTGAAAGGTCGGCAGAAGAGATGATTTTTGAGGAGCACAGGAGATTACGTCATCTCAGGTAGTGCTTCTGGGGGGCATTTGTGCGACATTGTGGTGTCGCATGGAACGAATGATTTATGACAGTCAGGTTATCCAGGTCCAATGTTGTCAGGCAAACCTCTATTTGAGGCAGCATTTTACCTCCATGTTCTTGTCACGGGAGTCAAGGACAATGCTGCGAAGCATGAACTCCATTGTTATGATTTCCACATGTGCAGCTGCTACTGCTTTTAACCAGTCTTCTATCACTGGACGCATATTAAAAGCAAGGCACATCCTCTGGACATGTGGAGAGCATGAACTCATAATTACTTGCACCCCAGTGCTTTTAAATGGGCACGATAATGATGTGTTATTTATATAGCGCCTTTATCCAAAGCGCTTTACAGAGCACATATTTGCATACAATATCACCCAACCGAAATTGGTACTCATTTATCAACCTCGGAAGGATGAAAGTCTGAGTTGGCCTTACCAGGATTCGAACCTGCGACCTGCAGATCACTCTCAGATCGCAGCAGTGAGCGCTCAACTCACTGAACTATCTTACCATCTTGTTTACCAAATGTGCATTCAGCTTCTTGGAATGTGCTTGCCAGAAAATGTGGGAAAGCATAAACTCCCATTTGCTTACCTCCAGTGAGCAAAATGCAGTACTTACAATTGCAATCTTATTAAGGTCAGTCCATGGACACCGGGGTCTTGGTGAGCATTTGCCAGACTGTGGCAAAGCATGATCGCATATTTGTTTAACCATAGATGGGTCATTTTAGAATGGACTGTAATGCAAAATGAAAGCTGAAAAGCAAGGCATAGTCGTTCATGGCTTCATTTTAAGGTCGAGTCCATTTGCATGTTGATAGCAAAGTTAACTTGACCATACTTTACAACTCTGCCTTGTGTCAGTGCTTAATTTGACGAATTCATGAGATTTTCATGCAGGTGTAAAACATATGGAATCTGCATTGCATTAACACCTGCTAATGTGCAGACAAATGCCACCTGCAAAACATGTTTTGTAGGCAGTGTTTACTTTTTTGCAAAGTGGAGAGTAAAATGAAAGTGTAATGTTACTTTTTATGTTTGTACTGCATTGTGTGCTTTGATATTTTATTTGTAGGGACGTTGTATTCATAAGAAAAAGATGCAGAGAAAGGCATCATTTTACAAACAATGCATAATCTATAGCCTGTGCAGAGCAGTTGGAAAACACACAACAATAAAACTGTAAGTGGCATGAGATGAACTTTTTAAGTACCGAAAACAACCTGCAACTTTTGTTCAAATGTGGGCACTGTTTTAACTGAGGAAAATTAGAACACCAGTTTCAAGAAAGAAAAATTAATTAGCATTTTTTTCTGCTGTATTTTTGGGCAAAATGTCAAATCAAGGGGAACAGGAACATGTACATTTTAAAAGCTGAAAGTGTGAATGGGACAAAATTAAAGGAAGCAAGAACTAAACTCTGACACCTGTGTTCTGTCCATGCCACCTCCACCAAATGAGATGTGAAAACAGATACCATGCTTTCTCACAGAGATGAACTGGTGGAGGATTGGGGCATAAAGATAGCAACTCTACCTGAATGTAAATCCGAAGCCGGCATTTATTGGTTGCATCTGTTTACAGTGAGCTTCATATAAGGGACAATTAATGGGGGCTCAGCACATCTGTGGTGCCTAATCTGATCTTCCAATTCCCAGGATCTCATGAAGGCAGAAAATAAATACCTGGAAAAACAAAAGTTAACCTGACAATCTACAGACCC
Source organism: Ambystoma mexicanum (assembly GCF_040938575.1). Lineage (NCBI taxonomy): Eukaryota > Metazoa > Chordata > Amphibia > Caudata > Ambystomatidae > Ambystoma > Ambystoma mexicanum. Next base: position 199,649,999 of record NC_090923.1, read on the forward strand.
AGAACTGTCAAGGGGGGCAGCGGCAATAGTTATAAAGCACTGAAGAGCCAAACGTCAAAGGTCTTATCACCGCTACGCTTTCGGGTCATAAAGATTGGCCCTGAACGAACAGCAAAAGAACTGAAGACTCCAAATGCTCTATTGGTGACAGACCCAACTCCATATGCTATTTAATATTTTGTATTGGGAAAATTCATTTTTTTACAGTAGGATTCACCATTTCGACCATAACTTGAACAGAAACTCATAGAAAGTTTTTTTTGTTTGGCAATGTTGAGAAGGATATGCTCCATTAGGTGGTAGCAATAAAAAACGTGTCTGAAGTCATTTCCAGTATGCACATTAGGTAAATTTGAAAAAATAGTGCATTGTTTGCTTTATTTAGCACTTTGAGTGTGTTGTGCTCTCTTCCCTCACCCCTTGCAGCCACTTCCTCGCTCCCACTCCCTCCCACCATCCAGCCCAATCACCCACCCCCCTTGATTGGTGGAAGAGCCTAGTCCTCCAGAACTATCGGCCTGCTGCACTCCCCGCTTGCTTCTTGTTGGCGAAGCGGATGAGAGAGCAGCTTTGTCCTCGGGGCCTCCAATATTTTTGAATCCTTACAGGTGACAGCAGCCTGCTTTTCGGGGCCTCCAAATTGTACTTGTTTGCTTTATTTATCGCTGTGAGTGCGCTGTGCTCCTTCCCCACCACCTCCTGCAGCCACTTCCTCATTCCCACTTCCTCCCGCATCCCAGCCTGCCCACACCCCCTTGATTGGGCATCTGCCTGGTCATAGTGGACTATCCCAGGGCAGCCCTCTGCCCGGCAGCCCCTGTGGCTAAGGTCTCCAAGGCAAAGGGCGACTCCTTCAGAGGCGGCTCCAGCTTGTGTCTACAGATGTCAGCAGGGGAAGCCAGATGCAAGCCATCAACCAGCAGCGACTTGGTAAGTTAGGAGTGGTCCGGGTTAGGCATAGAGTGGGTCCATAAACCCTGCCACATTGCTGCTTCACAGACCTAGGTGTGTTCTTCTTAATATTCTCTGGTATTTAAAAGCCCTTTCCCACACTTTCAGGACTCTCAAACTTATGCGTGGTGTCTCCTGTTTTTAAAATTGCATTGTGAAAGTATTTAAAATTGCATTGTGAAAGTATTTAAAATTGCATTGTGAAACCTAGGCCTTTTCCCCCACTTTTGGGACTCTCAAAGCTAGGTGTGTTTTCTCCTATTTTAAAAATTGCATTGTAAAAGTATTTAAAATTGCATTGTGATACCTCTGCCCTTTCCCCCCACTTTCAGGACTCTCCAACGTAGGAGTATTTTCTCCTGTTCTTAAAATTGCATTGCAAAAGTAGTGCCGTTCTGTGGCTTATCCACTAGCTAAGCACTCATCTAGTGAACCTTTCTACCACTATCTAAGCGCCTGTTGTCTTGTCCAGTCTTGTCCAGTTGTCAACTTGTCTCATCTCTCTCTGCCTCACATGCTTGCTCCCTGCCCTGTTTCCTTCCCTAGTGTTCTCCCCACCCTCTTCCTCTTCTCTCCCTACCTACTCTATGGTGCTCTCTGTCTCCCCTATCTTTTCTAAATGCTTCTCTATTGACTATCCTGCTCTCCTCTGCAACCCAGGCCTCCCTATCGCTGACACCTATACCAGAGCCTCCTCTAGAAAAGCTTTCACCGACATACGCTTTGTCGTTCCCTCGCCAGACATATGGACTATACATATGGTCTCTGTGCTCTCTCCCTTCTCTTCCTCTCCCATTAATGGTGGCACCCGCTGGGAGGCCCGCTTGGCCTCCTTCCACTCCTATAAGGTCATCATTAATGTTTACTTGAATGGTACCGTCTTGGTCCAAGGCCCTCAAGCCAACCTTCTCCTCTTTGATAGACGCTTCTCGCGCCTCATCAATTTCCTCTCCTGCTGTGCTCTCTCTTCCCTCCATGGCTTCCTCACCTACCTCCTTGGCTACCTTGCACTCTTCTGCCCCCCTCAGGCTGCTTCTACACCTCTGCAGGGCATACATCTGATTAGCACCCCTCCCCAGAAGTCTTTCAAGGACGGCACCCTTCTCCATATTGCCACTCTAAACTCTTGCTCAGCTGTCAAACACTCCTCTGACATCTGCCGCCTCCTGGAGGAACGTGACCTCGATGTCCTCGGTCTCACGAGACATGGTTCACGGCCAGCTCTGTCACAAGCTTTGACACTCTCCTCCGTGATGGCTACACGATCCTCTCTGTGCCCAGATCCAACCGGTCCAGAGGGGGTATAGCCCTGATCTTCCCAGGGTGTATTCCTGCCTCTGTCATTGCTATGCAGGCCTACTCCTTTTTCAAATGCCTCATTTGCAGGCTCTCTCTCTATCCTGGCCATTCCCTTACTGTGGCTACTATCTATCGGCGTCCTTGTCAGATCCCCTCCTTCCTCTCTGAGTGGGCGGACCTCTTCTTTTCCCTCCTGGTCTCAATCACTCAACTCCTCCTTCTTGGAGACTTCAATATCCACCTGGATGCTTCCTTTCCTTCCACTGGACTCTTTCTTGACCTCTGCGACTCTCTCTCACTCTCTGTTCTCCGCTATGGCCTGACTCACTCTGCAGGGTGCACTCTGGATGTTCTGATCTCTTCAGACCTTCCCCTTTCGATCTCTCTCACCACTCCTCGCTAATGGAGTGCTCACACTCTCCTTTCCTCCCATCTCACCCTCTCTACCCCCTCAGGCGAAGCCAACTCCAGCACTGGCACCTACCTTCTCTGTTATCCGACCCATGAAGCGTGTGTCAGTTGAGGAATTTTCTCACCGCACATCCCCCCTTGGCTGACTCACACCATGGCACAGCCCTTTCCATGCTTCACTCTGCTATATACGATACTCTCAATGTTCATGTTCCTGTCATGAGGATCCGCTTGAAGCCCAAAGCCAAGTGCATCTCTTGGTATGGCTCATTCCTCATCACCATTAAACGCAAGTGCAGGGTGACTGAAAGGGAAATGGTGTGCTTCCGGTACATCCTCTGACAAACAGTCCTGCCACCTGCTCCAAAGGCAATACCGGCTCTCGGTCCACACCAACAAGAGAGCACACATCCAAGCCCACATGTCCGCATCATCTAACAACTCAGCTGAACACTTTAAAATCTCAAGGAGCTGGCCAACCTTGCTGCAGTCTCTACCTCTCCTGTCCCCTCCCAGGCCCTCTTCATGACCCTGACTTCTCACTTCATCTCTAAAACTCAGGACATCCTGTCCTCTCTCTCTTCTTCTCCCCCTTCTCCCTCAGCTCCCTGCTCTTCCTTTGGCCCTTCTGCAGCCACCTCTCCTCCCTCCTTCTTTGCCTGTCACCTAGTCTCCTCAGACAAGGCTTTGAGACAATTCCAATCTATGAAAGTCTCATCAAAACAGGGTCATCCCTGTTCCTCCAAAACCATCAAGGACCACATTGACACGCTGGTTCCTGCTCTGGCTGATTTCTGCAACCACTCCTTCGCCAATGGAGTCTTCCCCTTCCCCCTGAAGCATTCCCTTGTGCACCCTCTTCTTAAGAAACCCTCTGCCGACCCTTCCTGCCTGGCTAACTATCTTCTAATCTCCATCAGCCTTTCTTAGGAAAACTCCTGGAAAAGCTGGGCATCTCCCAGCTTAAACTTCTCTCTGAATCTGTTGGTTGTCTCCATGACCATCAGTCTTGCTTCAGAGCTGCCAGAAGCACGGAAACTGCTCTCCTGAACATCAGTGAACACCTGCTCTCCAGCCTTGAATCCAAAACCCCCTGTGTCCTCATCTTACTCGATCTCTCTTCTGCCTTTGACACAGTCAACCATGCCATCCTGCTCAACCGTCTCCGTGATAACCTGGGTCTCAACAATCAGGCACTGGCTCCGCTGACCTCCTTCCTCTCCGATCAACCCTCCCAGGTCCAACTTGGGTCCTTCCTCTCCTCTATCTCTATCTCTATGTGTGGTGTTCCCAGGGGTCTTACCTCTCTCCCTTGCTGTTCAACAATACCTGAAACTTCTTGCAAACCACATTGAGCCTGTCTGCCCCAACTTTCAGTGCTATGCGGATGATACTCAACTCATTTTCAGGCTCCCTTCTGCCACCTCTTCTCCATCTCTCATCTCTGACTGTCTGTCCGCCATCCAGGAGTGGTGTGCCGCCAATGATCTCCAGCCTCAATACTTTCAACTGTCTTCTCCTAAATATCTTCCTTGTCAAGCTCTTTGCTCATCCTCCTCCAACTCCCTGAGGGTTAGTCGCTTATCCAAGCAATGAGTTGTTGGTAGATCTCTTTCTACTGCTGTAACCTCCCTCTGGATCTTGAAGAGAACCATCTCTGGTTCCGGAAGCACCTCAAGACCTTCCTCTGTGCTTCTGCTTTCTCTCCTCCTCTCCCCTGCTGGTCTCCTGGCTGAATTTGAAACTGCACTGGATATCTGGCTACCCTCTGTTCTCGGGCCTAGGTCCCCTCCCCACCAGTTGCACACCTGTACTGCTCCCCTGGCAACGCTTGCACTCGGGGGCTGTTTCTGTATCCCTACAGCCCCTACTAGCACTTGACACCAGACGACTGCATTTACCCTTGCACTTGCCACCAGCTGGCCGCACTTTTATATATTATTTATTGCCTTTATTTATTTTACAGTTATCCTGTGTACTGAATTGCCTCCCCCATCTCCCTCACACTTTTCCCCTTCCCCCTCCCCTGCACTTGCATGATCTCAATGTCACCTGGCATAGTAGGATCGCTGTCTCTGTCTTCCCTCTGTTTCCCCTCCCTTTCCTCATCGTGCCTTGAAACACTTGTGTATAGGCACGTTATAAAAGCCATATCTTATCATATCATGCTAGTTTATCAGATGTCATAGCATCAGCAGAGATGAGCCTGTCACTTTCAGATAGAAAAATAAGTTTTATAGAAAAGTATCAATGCATTATAAGCCACAATCTGTAAGTAATTAATCATTGACCATATCATGATGAACATTGTATCAATTGATTTATTGATTTGTGCCAGACGGAGGAATCTGGTGAGAAAGTTAGTAAAGTCGTCATATGTGTTGAAATTGCAAATTTAGGATGTGGCAATATTTAATGCAAGAAATCCCAGAGATGACTTCCCATTGAATGGGAGGTAAACTGGGTGTATAATTACTGTCATCAGAATGCCTCCTTCATTAATATGCCTGATGACTGTCAAAGGGTATGTCGAATGTGATGTCACTTATGGGACATTGTTCAATTACCTACATTGACCAATTGTATGGGGGAAAGTATACATACCTCAAACAGGTGGGGTTACTGTTCTATATAGGATTTAACACACACCTTAGGACAGACACTAGCAGGCTCACTCACTCACTCACTCACTGACTAATGGAGAGAAAGAAGAATTGATAACAACAGGAAGGAGAAGAAATGTATCTCTCTTATTTTGGACCCCTTTTGGATTATTACCAGCACCTTCAAAGTGAGTCCTGGCAGGAGTTAAAGCTCCAGGCCTTTTTCAAAGGAAGAAATAAGAGAGGCTGTGGAGGAAGGCTGGCCCCATCTCGCTGACCGATGCCCACCTGTTAGTAGAGGGGAAAACTTGAAGCAATAATTAAGAGGGTGCTCACATGTCTGTGATCCAACCGAAAAGAAAATCATATGTGTGATCTAAAGGGGAAACCATTCAGAGGGGAGCGATACTATAAAGGGAATTAGTACCCGGCGAGAGTCAAGCAGAATGCAACACGCATTCTGATTGGCTCTCGCCGGGTACTTACACGGCCGAGAATCCTTCGATTCTCGGCCGGGATTCCAGCCGCCTTGTCCTCGGCGGGGGGCGTGGCAACCCCTCGGCCAATGAGGAGGCTCGAAGCAGGGCCATCCCCGCTCTGAGCCTCCCCGCGGCTGAGAGGCTGCCTTCGCCCCCCGCCGGGGACTCGGGTAAGGCTTTTTTTTTTAAAAACTCCCTTTCCTCCCTCCTCCCCCCTACTCCCACTTACCTGCCTGTTCCTGCTCCCCTGGCGAGGGACTAGGGGAGACTCCAGCGGTGTGGAGACTCGGAGCGGGCCGTTTTTTTTTTCCTTCCGTCCCAACCCCACTTACCTTCCGCTTCTTTTTTTTCTTTCGGGAGCGGACGCGCTGGGAACACTTGTTCCCAGCGCGTCCGCTCACGATGGCCGCCATGGAAAGGGAAGACGGACTCCGTTTTCCCTTTCCATGGCAGCCATTTTCTTGGTCGTTTCTTTTTTTTTTTTTTTTTTTGTCCCGAAACGCTGGAGCGTTTCGGGACAGAAAAAAAAAGTTTTTAGTGCCCCGGTCACGCACATAATGCAGGCCGGGGTACTAATAGCAATATAACCCTCGTTGCGGGGGCATTACCGACTCGCTCGGGCCTATAACTATGGGCCCCGGGGCATTACCTGAGTCGGTAATGCCCCCGCTGCTTGTGTTATATTACTTAATTAGATTAAATCCTGGACCTTTTATTTGTAAGTACTGAGGGGTGGGGTTATAGAAACTGATTGTACTCCTGAGAAATAATATTTCATGGTGTATGTGCTTCTAAAATTATAGATCAATTAAATAGTACCTATGGTCTGTATATAGTGAGATCCCCAGACTTTTTCTCTGTGCATTGAACAAGCTCAAAACAGCAAAGGACATCTCATGGTGTGCATACCTAGAAAAATAAAATTGAAGTCACCTCCTGCATACACCATCGAGTAGAATACTGTTGTTAAAACTAAGTTTTCCAGACAAAGGAAGGGGTGATTATTTGATACCCATTCTCGCGTTGTTTAAAGTTTCCAATTGAAAGTGAGAAAGGTATGCTTTTACCCAGTATTTAAATAGAAACAGCACAAAGGGGACTTAGCCTCCATACATGGTGAACATACATTATTTGAACTTGCCATTTACATATCTGAAGGTTCAGTAGTTTGTTGCTATTGAGTTAAAATTCTGTTGAAATCTTGAGCTGTCTATTGAGTTACGTGGGTGGTATCTATTTTGAATAAAGGGGAAGAAGCGAGAATTTGATAGGCAGGGGTATTTTGAGCCAATGAGCTTTTTAACAAATGAAAGATTTATCTTGAACTCTTGTGCATTCTTGCCATGGTGACTGCATGCGCAGGGTGAATGAAATGCATAGATACCAATGGCGAAGTATGTGTTACTAAAGTCTCTATTTCTATAACTGTATCACCAGCAGCAAATTTACATTAGGACGTTGATGTACATTCTCTGGGCAGTTTGAAAAAGCATAAACCTATAGGTGTGCAGCTACCAGTACTTTGTACTGGTTTCCAAACACAGATAGCACTTTGTTCACTCTGTCTAGGAGGACTTTCATAGAAAAAGGTGAGCTGGCAAAAACTCTGAATTATGAATTATTGACATGAAGGGGTGCAGCTTCTGGTGCTCTCAACCATGCTCTTATCAGTACATTGATAACAGAAACGTGGGGAACCTTCAATAAACAGTGTGGGGAAACATGAACTCATGATATGTTTTTTCGGCATCCACATTGAAAAGGAAGCATTTTCAAAATTGCTCCTATTCTAGAGCACAGAATATTCACATGAATCATTGTGTAGATTTCTAGGACAGTGAGGAGAAGTAGGAACACTCCATGGGCTCTGCATTGAGGGCATGCAACCAGACTCCTATCTCAGACAACAAGCTGGCACATGTTGTTGTAAAGCGACTGAGAAGTATGACGAAAGCATTAGCTCATGAGAAATATGGTCAAAATACCGCCTGGGTCTCGTTTGCCGTGCTCAGAACCTGACTACTACCACAGCCATCATGTTGACACATGTCTTCATGTAGGTTCACTGGCCACTGTGAGGAAAGCATTAGCTCATGATGAAATTCATTCTGGGACCTGCTGCAAGTGCTCACAGTCTTACTCTTACCACATGCAACCGTGTGTGAAGCTGGTCAGATAGTACAGTGAGTATAACGTTCCCTGTACAGAGCCTGCCAGCAGAGGTTCGAATCTCAGCAGGGCCAAACTCAGCCATTCATCCTTCTGGGGTTGGAAAATGAATAATAAGCAGTGCTCAGATGCCTGAGGGTTTGTACCTCTATATTGTTGGGTTCCTTTCAGGGTGTGAAAATATGAGATTCTGTTGGGTAACCTTTTAAAGGGCTAGGAATCACCTTCAGTGTGTGGAAGTGCAAGATCCTGATGGGGTCATTTTAGTGTGTGGAAGTAGGAGAACCTAATAGGTTACCTCAGTAGTGCCACTTGCAATGATTTCATTCTTGCTTCTAGCATAGGCTTGGCATTGACACAATGGTATTGGTAACATTTAAAAGACACTATTGACTCTAGATGCATTATATCAGTGGGATTCCATTTGCATCCAATAGCCTCTCTGATGCAATGCCTTCATACACAATATTATACATATCGGTAGAAATCAGTAGAATTCATTTTAAAAGGGCTACAATCAGAGTTATTTTACACTGGAAATCTATTTCAGCTTATCCATTTGTCCCCGATAGTCACATCCCAGAATTCTTGTCTTCATCCGTATTACCTCCCTCATCATTGCATAATATATATTCACCAACACGCCTTGGGATTATTTCTTAGAATACTCTTTAACCAACTCCCCAATCCTTATGTTAGTCCATGCAACCGTAGCCATACACCACTTATCAGCCCCAACCCTTGGTCCCGTCCACACCAACCCACCTCGATTTCAACAGGAATTGTCACTTATAACACACCACTACTCTCCCCTATTCCTCCTCACCACCCTTCAACGGACCTGGACAGTTGTTTCCTCCATAGGGCCATCCTTAGTTCCCAGTCCAATTTCTCTTCCTCTCCCTTAAAATCCTCCCTGGGGAGAGTCATTGCCCCCCCCTCAGGAGTAACCTCCAAAGCAGTAGGTATCCTGACATATGTAATTCACCCCCTGTTTCAAAAGCCTCACTCTTCCACACATGAATACAATTACATCACTGTCCTACGCTCAGTACTTTAATCTTACTTATTCTTCCCTTCAACTACTTGCAGTCAAAAAGAAGTTCTCTTTACCTCTCCCCCTCTCAACAACCTGGCCTTGTGCCCTTTTCCCTTCTCCATCTCTCTGAAAAGAAAAAAAAACATTCTCCTTCTGCTCAGGAGGCTGGACCCTTGATTTACACTCCATTACTGATAAGGACATTCCTTTCCCTCATTATCGTTCTTTACCTAAAAATGTAGGTTCCCAAACCACAACATTTCCCCAAAGAGTTTACCTGAACTGCAACCACAGTACACCCACACACAACCCTCCATCTCACTCCTCTTCATCCACTCCACATCAATACCCTAACCACCAACAAACCCATTGGCTTCCTTAGACACATCATGAAACACATGGTTTAACTTTCTCCAACAGAAGCACTTGTACTGGAATGTCTTGTATAAGCATTTTTCACTCAGCCACATATTCTCACACTTTGGGTGGTCTCCAAGCAGATTTAATCATGGGCCTGAACAAACAAACCACATGCTGGTCAATCCACAAGATTTATATATCTCTGCGGAGTTGGCTGCTGAGTTGCAGTCTGTGGCAGTCTACTCTACAGTTTGCAGTCTTTCTACAGTTTTTTTTGCTCTGCTTGAGGGTTGGACTTAAAAACCCCACCAAACCGCGGAGTTGGCTGCTGAGTTGCAGTCTGTGGCAGTCCGTGTGCAGGAGGTGGCAGGAGCCCCTCAACCCAACATGGAAGTAAGGCGAACGGAAAATCAAATTTTGCCATCATCATCAGGAGGAGACGACGAGGAGGCGCGGTGGATGAGAAGTTCAAGCCAGAGCATAAGTCAGAGCTCAAGGCTAGCTCCTCTTCGCTTGGATCCTCGATGTCCATCGGTGGGGCGCCCCCCATCAAGAACAAAGAACCCACAAAAACCGAGACTTCTAAGTGACATTTCCTCAAAACCTCTAGATCTTGCCGCTCCTCCAAAACGCGCAAACTCTGCGTTGGGCAAGGAGGACCCACACAGTGCATCTATATCTCTTGCTTCAACCCAGGGTCAAAGACCAAATGCCTTGCCCCAAGACGATGCCTGCGGTAAAGAAGCAAGCCAGTTTGAAGCTGTGACAGCAAAAACAACAAAAACAGGCACATTAATAACGGAGGAGGGGAAACCGCACGTGTTTACGTTCCCAGTACTGCTGACCGAAAGGTGGGCAGCGAGGGAACTTCCTGCGGCCCCCCTCTCCAACTGCCGAATACAGCCCAGGAGGGCTTACTCCAAATCGCCCCATACACAGGCCCCGAACTTGCCTCGAGGTCGAGCTCTCTGGTGGCTGGGCAGGCGCCGGGAGGTGCGCCACGCACCGTTGAAAGCTTCTCCGGCAGCAGTCCGGACGCGCCGCAGATGCCAGGGAAGGCTTCGCGTGTCCCGTGAACGAGGGAGTACGAGGCGTCATCCGAACAGACAGAGGCTCCCACGGAGATAGCCCTGGACGAGAATGAGGCTCCACTTCCTCAAGGGGGAGGAGCCAACGACAAATCACAAGCAACGGAGGAAAATAACAGTGAACCAAACAGCGATCTATGGAATCCACACCCACAAGACTCTATTCAAATCTCGCCCGCAGATCAGCGGTTATTATTCAATTTTCCCCAAAAAAACAGTAAAAAATACTTATTCTGCAAAGCAAAAGCAAAAAAATCAGAATAAAAAGAAAAAACCATCTGGCAATATTCCGCAGCAAAAAAATAAAACTAATAAAAAAAAATCATCAGAAAAGATGCTGACCAACGCTGCAATATGCAATTCGCTAAAAGCGTATTTTGCCAGCCAAGCCAAACGAAAATACAATGTTCTGCTCGAACTGACAGATGCAGAAATGTTGGATGCAACACTAGACGTGACTGGAGGACCAAAAGCATCCAAGTTTCCCTACACACCAAAAGAGAGCACAACAGATTTGGATGACAAAGAATGTAACCAGAGGGATTTTCCGTTGACTGGAAGAGAAGGAGGAGCCCAAACTGGATCATCGGAAAGCTGCTGACCTATATCAGCTAACCGGTCTCCAGCGAACCTGTCTTCCCCTCTTCCAGAGAACCTAGGGACACGTAGCGCAAAGGAGTCCCAGTGCCTTCTATCCATTCTCCAAACCAAAGAAATACAGCCATTGGGAGAGGCTACAAAAGAGGTTGGGAAGAGGTCACTCACTGAGAACCAACCATCACTTTATTCTCCGTCACCGGTTAAAACAAATTGCCAGCAGCCTCTTCCAACTGTTTCATTGGAACCAAAGTCCCCGGAACCCTCATCTCAAACATCACCCTCTGTTCAACATGGTCGTGCTCATACTCCATCCCGAAGGAAGAGCACAGGGCCTGGTTTAACAGAGGAAGGGCCAAAGGAGACTTCACCAAGAAAGCGAGACTTGACAACATTGATGTCAGCATTGACTATCGCGCTCGCCCCATTTGGAAAGTTATACGAAGCAATAAATGACACATTAAAAGATCAGACTACATTGATTGCCATGACTCACACTAAAATGACCTTTCTCGAAGGCTATATCACTGCAAAAGAAAAAGCCAACAGCGTAATACACGACAAAATCATAAATTGCCTCAAGCGTCCCAATTCAATAATCTCAACTTCCCCATCACTGCCTATTGTCATAAAAGACTGTAGAGACAGTGAATCGCAAACTGACCAAAGTGCTAAAAAAGTAAAAGAAGCGTGCACGCAGACTCAGTTAACCGACAAACAACTTGTAAACAAAATCAGTTTCAATTTTGGGAAAAAGTCTCTGAGCAACCAAAAACCAAAAGAAAAAACGGAACCATCGAGACTTTTCCTATTTGAAGGCGTGACAAAGAAAACGGCTAAACCTTGTCTGAGAGAAACGGCCTTGAAGCCACCACAATTGTCATCCCAAAATTGTTCATCAAAATCGTCGATAAAAGCCACATCCTCTGACTCTGTCAACTTAAAGAAAATAAGCAAAACATCTAACATTGAACCTACGACAGCAGGTCCCACATCCCGACCTTCAGTTGTTCCGTCACGTAGACTTAACCACTTATCTCAAGAGGGATGCAGAGAGTTGGCGCCAAAGTCAAGTACAGCTACAAGCTCCTCAAAATCCCCAATCCAGATTTGCCATTTTGTCAGGAGCCCACCAGAACCCTCACAGACCCATTCTCCTGTTACAGTCGTCGACTTCTTAAGAGACGAAACGATGATGAACATTTCCACTTATTCGTCTCCTGTAAGTGAAATTTCATTTTATACTGAAAAGCAAGCAGGAACAAGCTCTCCTATAAACCACAAGTATGCAACCTCTCCAACGTCCAAAAAACGAAGGACGTTCAGTGATCAAACAAAGGAGGAGCTTAGTCTAAATCAAAGATATCCTAGAGGACCGGACTACATACGAAAAAAATCGGTGGCAATTAAAAGAAACTATGCAGATCTAAACTTACCAAAAGAAAATGATAATAATCGAAAGGAATGTCTCATCCAGCTAAATAAATCAAGTTCACCCACCGAGTTGAAAGGAGACCACCAGCCAAAACCCAGCAATCGAAACCAAAAAACGGTAAAACAACAAAGACTGACTCTTGCGACCGTTCTCAAATTTGAACAGATTCCGGCAAACTTCGAAAAGATTACCCTAAATAGGGGTACAGTTTTGAAAATTTTGAAACATTTCAAAAATTTCGAAAACCTTAAGTCAAACGATTTGCGACTGGTAGAATCCTACCACAAAGACAAAAAAGCAAAGACATTTCTACACGTAAGTGCAGAAGCAAAAGGCAGACTATCTAAAGAAGGCAAGGAAGATCTCCAGAGAAAGGGGTACTTGATTTCAGAGATAAAAAGAGGGCAATCCGGCATGAATGCAGAGGCTAACAATCCCTTGCAACAACATGAAAACAATCATTAAAGGTCTAAAAATGAGCTTAATGACCGAAATTGGCTACCAACCCAAAGAAAAATCTCTCCTCATCGATTGGTCAACAGAGAAAGGACAAAAAATCGACCCTCAACTACTAGGAAATCCGTAGAAAGAGCCTCATACAGAACCAGAGATAGAGAAGAAGACAGAGTGTACACAAAGAATAGAACTTTGTCGACCTCGGAAAAAATATCGGAACAAAAATTGTCTGACAGAAGTCAGAAACTCTCAGGAGTGACGAAACCATCAGCACCTAAAACCAATCTATCAACTTTTGCACCGATCAAACACCTACTGGCATGGCTACCGAAAACGTCCTCTAGCCAAATAAAGAAATAGCAACAAACTCCGTCTAGCATCAAGGCGGACTTCAACAACGTAGATGCGAAAGAACAAAGACCGTCACATGACAGCCAGCCACGAACACTCAAAATGATGTCCTGGAATACAAGGGGTTTCAACCATCTGACTAAACCTGGAGCAACAAACCTCAGAGATTTTGACATTATCACCCTTCAAGAGACATGGCTTGTGACCCCCCCGACCATAGATGGCTTCACAGTCGTCATCTCCCTGGCCAAGAAAGGTCGTTTGGCCCGTCCGTCTTCTGGGCTTGTCGTGGCAGTCAGATCTGGCTCAGGCCTCTCAATTCAAAAGAAGTTGGCGGCAACCCAATCCTATTTAGTAGTCTCAATAAAATGGGATCAACTAGACAGGAAGAGTTAAACCTCAACCTCCTTGGTAATAACTGTTATTACAGTCTACTGGAACCCGCAAACCATCTCAGACAGGCTCTTCATTGAATCAATTGAAAGTGAGATAGACAACATAATAACAACCCAAAATAGCCCACTAATAATCCTAAGTGGAGACTTAAATGCAAAATGCCCGATTGACCACTCAAGAGGCACTTCATTGCGCCCGTTAAGCCAGGTGGAATCTCGTGTACAGAAATGGGAATCACTTATGGCTTCAAGAAATCTTCGCAACATTGATCATTCACTCCCGCAGAAGGTCTATGTCCCAACGTGGGAAAGGGGAGCCCAGGAAGGGACGATAGACTATATATACATCTCAGAGGCGATGCTCCGTCAAATCACATCCTTTGAGGTCCTAAGGGCGGAGGAGAGTGATCATAAAATTCTGCAAATTGCATGGCCAACGGAAGGCGAGGACAAAATGACAATGTCAGAAAAAACGGAACCAAATAACAAAGGAAATCGCCTAAGGCTTACTGCCGACCGAATAAAGGAATTGTCCAGAAACTATAAAAGCCACTGCAAACCGGGCAACAATGAGTCATTAAAATCTACTGACTATCAGCCCCTACTGATCCCCTTCATGATCCCCAGGAGGCTAACCCAAAAGTCTACTCAACAACCGCTTCATACCTATGACGAGGATTTGGTAGCAAAAGTTCCACCCTGAGGAAGCTAAAGAAACTGGCTACCTCAGAAGAACCCAGAAACCTCTATCTGAAGGATCAAAAAAAGTATAAATCTTGGCTATGCTTCCGCAGAATTTTTCTTTACCAACAAGATTCTGAAGACATGCTCAGAAAATTGGCCAATAAAAATTCAGGAGCCTTCTGGCAAGTAATAAGAAGCCTCGAAGAAGGAGCAATCGCAAAAGGTCTAAACAATGTCCCAGAAAAAGAATGGAAAACACATTTCGCCAAAACCTTTCAAATTCCGAGCCAAACGAGAGAAGAACCAAAGACGGAGGCTAGACAAACTGCCTGGGAAGACTTTTCGGATGTAGACAACATCATATTGGCCATTAAGCGTCTGAAATCGTCCAGAGCTCCAGGGCCAGACGGAATAACCAATATCGATCTGAAAAACTATCCAGAGGAGTGGGCAAACTTCATAGGGCAGGTATTTAAAAACTGCAGCACCACAAGATCGATTCCTAACTCCTGGCACACCGCAGTGATTGCCCCAATTTATAAAAAAGGAGACAGAACTGACCCGAGAAATTATCGTCCAATAGCACTCCTGGACACAATCGGGAAACTTTACGGATCATTTATTTTAAAGAGCTTCGAAACATGGACAAAAACAGCCCCATGCAGAGACCCATTTCAAACAGGGTTTATGAAAAACTCGGGGACCACAGCGAACATCATGGCGTTGAGCACAATAAAAGCTAGACTCATGCAAAAACCGGGAAAGGTATACGTGGCCTTTATAGATCTAAGCCAAGCCTTTGATCAAATAGATAGAAATCTACTCTGGTCAAACTTAGAAAAATGGAAGTGTCCATCCAACATTCTTGACCCAATAAAGGCGTTCCACGACAAGACAGCGATTAGGGTCAAGCTGGACCAAGCAGGAAAGCTTTCCGAAGAAATTCCGACCCTTAGAGGGGTGAAACAGGGCTGTCCATTGGCCCCGGCCTTATTCATTTCCTTTTTGGGCGACCTTAAAGAAAATTCGGAAGAGATAAGATCCTTCCCTCCGAAAATTGGAATCACACCTGTGACGCGGCTATTATACGCCGACGACATCATCCTCTTGGATCAAACTGAAATTGGTCTCCAAAGGCAACTTGACAACCTGGTTAACTACATATCGAACAACAACTTAGAAATTAACAAAGAGAAAACAAAAATCTTAATACTGGGCCAGCCATCTAAGTCGAATTTAAAATCTTTCAAACTCAAGAAAGCAAGAAACCCAACTTGCTTTTGTTTTACTGTGCAAATTTTGATTGCTTTATTTTGTAATCAATGATGTTCAGCACTACACCTAAACCACAAAGAAAGTAAATGCTAAAAAACGATAAAAATAAGTTTTTTTGAAATTTAGGTTTGGCATTTGCATTCCTGTGTGCATTTTAAATGAACAGTAAGGGATCATGTTTTCCACTTTGACCTATTCACTTGTATCTAATAATTGTTGATCCCTCCTGGGCAGAATGGGGTTGATCCTCCAGAAGCACCTTTTTCAGATCACACCGTATGAAAGACACAGCATAACTAGGGGTGTACCGAACTTCAGCTTCGAGTAAGTATACGGCTGAATTCTGGCTGAAAAAAAGCTATTCGGGTTCGGCCGAATAGTTTCTTGCTATTTGGCTGTTGCAGAATACTTTGTCATTCTCACTTGAATACAAGGCAACAAGAACTCAGAAGGGCAAATACAGACTTCAGTATGCCAAACTGAATACAATTATGCCAGACACTTGGCCACAAGACAAGGCTCATTGCTATCACACAGCTGTAAAATATCTTGATTGTAATCTGCTCTTTAGGGCATGTTTTCTTACAGATTCTTAGACATTAAAGGTGCTCACCTTTTATACTTAGCCAGCAACAATACAGAACAATCTTTTCTTTTGGCGAAGGTTTATATGCAATGTGCACTTTCTTGAGTTGGAGAAGACAATGCGCATATTTCACTTTAGGATACATTCATTCCTGTCATGTCACTTCCCATTGCCCGCGTCATAGTCCCCCCTTTTCTTTTTTTAAGGACTTGAGTCCAGAGTTTAACATTATCTGATATTTTATCAGGAATGATAAGGTGCATATGTTTGTGTATTGGCAAGAAGGCGTGGCGAGGATAAGTGAAATGTGAGCAGCATTTATTCCTATGGGCCATGCCCATGTAGAAACATTAAGAATTCACAATAGGTAGTGGAGACTAGCAAGGCTTGGTTATGTCAGGCAGAGTAATATGTCCCCACCTAACATGCCACTCAGAGGAATTTATGTTGGGTAATCAAAGTGGGCCAGTGTGTGACAGCGGGTTGGAAATACCCCACTTTTTAAGGTGACAATCTTTCTCCCAATTCAATAGGAGCAGGCACCACGCTACCAATCGAGGGATGTGCCGACAGTGCAGTAGCAGCACCTGCAGCATGCCAAAAACGAGTCCACTGCCTCACATACATACATACATTTTTAGCTCTGACAGAAAACAGCGCGTTTTTATTTTACTCTCCTGATCACTATTTGTTTTATGGAGTCAGACCGCCTATAAACCTTATCAGAATACCCGTGTCATTATGCATACATCAAGAAAGGCCGCAGCATAGTCAAAGCAAGGATTACCAATTCCAAGCAACTGAAAAACATTCTGTCCAGATTGCTATCAAGACAGTCTTGCTGAATAGCTGATCTACCTTAAAACATTGTTTTGAGATCCAAGAAATGATTGTCACCACACCCTACATGATATTTCGTTTATAACACAATCCTGGTCAAACGATCTCACTACCATATTTTAACATGCAACAGAGTGGTCAACCAAGGAGCTGTTCTGGCACTCGTTATCAAAAGTCCTATACAAACTTCTCCTATTACTTTCCCAGCTATGCTCCTCCATGAACTGAAGCTGATACAATGCATGATCGAGCTGTGCAACACATTGTATTGTGTAATTATATGTTACCCCCGTGGATTGTCCACAACATTTGTAGATTCCCTTACTGACATGCCTGCAGACCTCTTGACATGTTACCTTAACCAATTTGTCCTCCGATGTTTTAATATCTAGGCTGAAGATTTTGGTACTGCCAGGACGAACAGCCTGATGAGTAACTTGACTCACTACATTTGAGACAACGGGCCAAAGGACCCAAGACCCCAAGACCCTACATTACTCCCCTCCTCAACTACTGCTATCCCAACGAAACCACCTAGGCCGGTGCTCTCTTCTGAACATGATGGCATGTCTTTTCACTAGTGTTTATTTGCTACATTCAGGAAATGCCAAACAATTGCCCAGGCAAACAGTAGAATCGAAATCTGCACTCACCTGATAGCAAGACTCTTGCTTACATGACTCATCTTTGGTAAGCATAAAGTAGTGTAATACCACTAGTCCATGCAAAGAAATGCTGGACCTATGAGTCAGATCTCTAAATGGAGACCTTGATGTTTCTCATCCCATTATAGAAGAAATAATTATTAACCTTGCAAATCGTCTGGTTCACAACAACACTAGCACATGCTAAGGCAGGGAAAAAAAAAAACTTTGCATCAGAAATGGCAAACACATTATCCGGTTGGCCATAAAGTGGCTATTGGAAAAGATATTACTCTATTGCTCTGTATCTCAACATCATACTTATGGAAAAACAGCTTTCTGCTCCGCTATAATGGATCAAACAGAGTATATTGTTTTACTCTGTTTCTGTTCGTAAGGAACCTGCACATGTTATGTTGTATCCTGTCACTGCTTGCAATGATTGGTACCACATGCACCTGCTATGTCGACTCTCCCCCTCCCCTTGCATCCTTACTTTGAGTCTATGGGGTCGAGGTGGTGCTGTTGGTTTTAAAGCTGGGGATTCAAGGCGCTCCGGACAGATGATCCTGCAAAACACCTAACAAATCCTTTAACCACTATCAGTTCTCAGTGATTGTCATTACTAGAGATTAGAGATAAGCAAACACTCTCTTTAAATTGATTCTCGATTTCAAAAACACAGCAAAAAGGACAAAGGGACAGCAAATTGATCCAGCACAGCACTGTCAACCGAATAGGCTTCCTTTTTCTACAATAAACAAGGAGGTACACAGGGGATAGGTTCAAAAGATGAATCAATTTCGCAACTCTCATTTCTCAATAGTCCCCACGAAATGGGAGATGTTAATTAATTATTTATTCTAAGTTAACATATGTCTGTAAGGTAGCCTTGAGGAACAGTTAATGTCTGTATATTTCTTATATTCGGAAACACTGGATTAATCCAATTGGATGAAAGAGATTGATTGGAGTGTCTTAAAACGTTCATCATCCACAAGTAGATGTGGAGACTTTCCCAGTTTTCCCTCTATCTGTATATTCTCCCGAGTTTGTAGGGTCCAGCTACAATAGGTCCTCCTGCCCACAGAGTTATTATGGACATGCAGACAGGCCACAGAGGTAACCACAGGCCACAGATACCATGTGATTCTGCTGTCAGCCAAATCACCTGCTACCCACAGTATGGCTGAGCCTTCTCTGTGAAACTAGTTTCTTGGTGTGAGGAATTTGACCATCCGCACGACGGGTGTGCACTCATCGGGGCTGTGGAACTCTTTACAGCTGCAGCTTAGGACCATGAGTTCTCTCCTGCAATTTCGTCCAGCACTTTCTCTTCAGGTAGATGGCCCCCTTTTTTTGGGGACTATTTATATTTAGCTACATCATCTACCTTTGCTGATACCATCTGCGCCAATATACAATTTAGTTCATTATGTGCGCTCTATAAATGCAAAAAAATCAAAAATCAAAAAAATCAAATCCAAAAGGCAATACAATAAAAAGTGAATGCAGAAGCCCCTGTTTACTCAATTTTTCCAGGTTAAGTACCCATATATTATTTTACATCTAGTTCCACTCTAATTGTTAAATACACTACCTTTCAATTGCTCCCCTGTGTTCCCACCATTTCCCTCCGTAGCCTTTGAAAATGGCCAATTGTTTAGAAGTGGTCTTTGACATGTTGTAATAGTAATGGCTCTTTGTTGCATTAGGCTCTGCCTGTATCTCCAACAATGTTTGTGGTTGGTTTCCCATTTTAGTTACTTATGTCCATGAACACATTCCAAAACCTGCCACGTTGTTGCATCCAGCAAACCCCATCTCTTTTAAGCAAGTTCATCATTTCTGTGTACTGCAATTGATATGCAATGAAATACTGGCTGCCTACCTTATTCTTAATACCTTTGATGGGCAGGCATAACAAAGAAACACTTACCAGCTCAAACGTAAACTTTATTAAAACGTTATTAACAATTACAGGAAATCATATCATTAGCCATCACTTCAAGGTCCATCATTATTTACATTGATTTTCATATTGAGTGGGCATGTGTTGTCTAACCCCATGCATATCCGTCCTATGTCATGCCCGCTAATGTACTCCGCCCTCTATTAAAGGACGTGTGTTGAATGTATTGTTGTCACACTGTTACTGTCCTGATTCCATGATCTCATGCCTTAGCATCCCTTTCTTAAAAGCTGCTTGGCCGATCGAAATAACAGGCCAACCTCTCCGAGGATGGCACAACAGTGCTACAGAGTGAATAGGGTCATCAATGAATATATTTGTGTCCTACCAAGTAGCCACATATTGCCACTTTGATGGGCAGAAGCACCGGTTTGCGGTTCTGCTTGGTTTAGACAAGTATTTTTGTTTTTACAATTATCTTTACGACAGTAAATGGCCATACTAAAGCGTAACTGCTCAAGTATGGGTATTCGATTCCCATATTAATTATCTTACGCCGTTTTACAGCCAGTTGGAATGCTCTCTGTGGAGGAGTTCCTGCTATAGACACCTGCATTTCACAGGTTTGAAGGTCGGGATGGCAGACCACACCTTTCATCCTTTGAATAGTGATAAAATAAGTACCGATAACAGGGTTATCATTTTTTATTCATTGTAGGCCTTTTGCGCTGTGTTCTATATCAGAGGTCAATATTTACAATTATTATGATTGCTATTAATATTTACATTGGATGCTGTAAAGCTGTTCCTCCTGACATGCGTCTGTTTTCCAGTTCAACATGATAAATGCATATACAGGCTATTCCTGGCCAGACTGACATAGAAAGATCACAGATGATACTGCAAAGATGTTGTTACTTAGGAGTCCTGACCGGGACAACCTAATGTTTTCATAAACTTATGCACAGGAAATGTACGGAAGTGACGGCATAGCAGCAAATGCCATACGTCCTGGTATGAGGTTATTGTATTTCATGTGTTGTCTTTGCAGTTAATTTAAGGAATTAATGGATGTGGTTGAGTTAAGGGTAATGGACAAAAGTAGAACGCCACACAATACCAATGTCCTCTTCTGTCGTCTCCCTGAAATTCTCCAGGTCGTTTGAGGTCAGCCACTCTCTCACTGGGGCTAGAGGTGGTTCTTATCATAATGAACAGTGCATCGGGAATGTGGGAAAATTCATCTGTGCCTGAACTGATCAGCAGCCCTGCATTTCCAGGAAGACACCCCAAAATATTATTCAAAAGAGTCAGCCCCGCCCATTTCAAGTCTGCACCGTCCATTCAACTTCTTTGAAGACATCACACATTAAAAAAAATAACAAAGTGACCTTTAATGTTGGTCAAACGTTTCACTAGCAGGAGCAATTCAGTAAGACACTTGCAATTTGAAACATATTTAAAGATCAGTTATTAGGTAACTCAAAACAGTAGGTCCTTGTGGGTGACAGCATTAGGCAACTATTTTTAATTAATTGACAGCTTAGTTATCAGAGCTAAAGAGACGACGAAACAAGGGATATCACATGTCATTTGGGCTCTAAATCGGACACCCATTACTATGAATAGTTGACAACATCGGAAATGAATAATCCTTATTTGAAAAGGTAGCATGAGAGATTTACTTGTTGATATGCTTACTAAATGTATTCCATCCAGCGCATGCAGACGTCTGACGCCTTGCCTAGGCGCTGAGCTGAAAGTAATAGGTTCTTTGGGTTGAGACTAGCTATTACAATGAGACACTAGGAAATCCCAAATGTGCCTTTTTTATTTTCAATGATTCGGTTTGAAGAACTGTGTTAGATTTGAGCACAGAACTAGCCACTGCTAGTACACCATCGAGTAAACAACATTTCAAAGAATTCTCAATTTCTGAAACATATGAAAAAGTGGGAGAGATGCACTGAGATGTGTGCCAATTCTCCAATATGTTTCACCATCTAAGACTGTCTTTCTTGACTGCAGGCTCCACACCGCAGGATAGTCTTGTCCAGAACATAGGGTCGGCCGATCAGCAGCTCCTCACAGTCCAGGCAGGAAAAGTGTTTCTTGTGCCAGGACAGCCCTTCTGCCTGCTCATAATCTTCAGAGAAAATGATCTGTGGAACAGAGAATTGACAGATTAGATACATAGTGATCCTTCACTGGCAAAGAAGAAGGCACTGTGGCTTGTGAGAGGCTCCCCTGGTCCTATGACTATACATTGCATCGCTCACGGAAGACCTTACCCCTCAACTGCTTTGCATCGAGTCACCCCGGAAACTGTGATTGCTGCATGTGTGCTAACCTTCATATATAGGTTCCAATTTGAAGTCTAATTTCTTTTGGACTCATTCTGATTCTCAGAGAATAATACATTGCAGAAGCTGTATCCCTAAATATAATCTACAGGGTCACCCTGTTGTATATATATATATATATATATTAATGTAGTGCCTGTAATCCCTCACTCTATTATGCAATAGTTTCAATGCTAGTTTCCGTATTTTATTCGTTGTTTGAGAAATACATGGAGAAGCCAAAAGCAAAACATTCAGTTAATACATTCCTCTATTCATTCACTAGGTCTATACTTCGCTTGCAGAGAGGTAGCCACTAATTTCCTAAAATGGCTCAACCACCGCCTAGAGTACACACCTCTCATGTTAACCCCTGAGAGCAGATGATTTGTCCAATTTGGGCAATCTGGATCTACCACCCCCCTTCCCACCCTGCCTACGCCTTGGTTCCCAAATGATTCCCTCAATTCCTCAATATGGGCTTATACTGAAGAAATAGACAGAGTTATACTGTTTGATAGGCTGGGTTCCTGTGGCATATTTGGAGTTCCTTGATCTGACCTATCATGTATTAGATATTTGGGGCTTAATTCATGGAACGTTTAGCACAGTGCAAATTGACTTTGCTCTGCCAACAAGAACGTTGAACCTATCCTAATTCACAGAGCGGTGCAAGGTGTATTCTTGCAGAGAAAAGTCACTCTGCACTGCTAAAGTACTCTTTGCACTTTTCTAAATGGGCCTACATATAAAAAAGCAATGTGAATTCGGCCTATGTAGCACAGTGCAAAGAGTACTTTTGTAGTGCAAAGTGACTTTGCTCAGCAAAAAGACACTTTGCCCTGTTCAACGTGTTCGAAAGTCATAGGATTCTAGTTGGATTGTAGTGTTTGGATTGTAGGGAAAGTTACTCAAGTCTCTTTTTCCAGAAACCTTTATGGGTTGTATATAGCGTTGCAAAATAGATTAGTTTCTCAATAGGTAAGAATTTAAAGGATTTTATATGTGGTGAGATATGGTCGAGTCTGTTGAGGATGTACATCTGTGAGATGTATTGACCCACTCCGCTATGCTATGCGGCATTACTCTGATAGTATGGTGCAAGGAACTGCAACAACGGTGGCAAAACTCTTGTGCGTGCCTAAAACCTACAAAAACCTACACAAAATGCATTCTCAAACACACAAAAAGATGGATGCATAACCGGACACCCATGGTGCATGGGTGGTGGAATAAAGCACACACTGAAGAGAATGTGCCAGTGGGCTCCATGAACAGCAAACAGAGTGCAAAAAGAGAAGCAGCGCTTTGAAAATGAAATTCCAAAATGTGCCTATAAATGACATTTGCTTTGTTGCTAAAAACTCTAAAATGCCTATAACACAACACTTTTCAACATTCAAAATCTTGCTTGGCGCTAAAATGCATGTAATCTAAGGGAGCCCTGCGAACATACAAAGTCCTAATGTGAAGAGCTAATCATTCATTAGACAAACTGGATTGTCTGCAAACTGACTGCCCCTGTCAGAATCTGGGTGCAGGACCCTGGGCTACCTGAATGACAGCTGTCCGATGAGTTACTGAGGAAATGTTAAAGTGATCTAAACTAAAAAGTCTGCTGGATCAGCAAACATAAAAAGGATTGTGGCTAAAAAGAATACAGATCTCAGTTGCTTTTTATCCCACAGAGTTAAAGCTAAGAAAAAATGTATTTATGTTTGATGCAACAAGTTTGGTTTTTCCTGGATTTTAATTAAGAATACATTAGCTTTGCTGAGTTGCAACCCTTTGGAAGTGGACAAACAGGTTTCTCCCAGGGTGAGGGATTTCCTCTTAGCAGAAACTCACTGGGAGTTTCTAATTGCAGGTTAGCCCAGACTCTTGTCTACAGAAAGATAATGAACAATAGCAGGCCCTTCAGCCTAGGAAACAGAGGTGTGAGAGGGTTGTAAATGGCTCCTGGAAGGGGGATGCTCCTGGACTCCAGGGAGAGAAAAAGAGGCGTACCATTTGCTGTTAAGCATGAACAAAGAACAATTTTTAAAGACTCATAACTTGTGATTCAAAATGGTGAAAAATATACCAAGGACATATCTGTTAGTCTAATTTTTGGCTGCATGTTTTAAGAGGCGGCAGAACCATGTAACATGTCCTGGACAGGAATGGCAATATATGTGGTTTTATGTGAAATGTATTAATCCTAGAATTGTGAAAATTTACACACACATTCATATGTTAAACATACACATTTGGGGACATTTGCATAAAGTTTGGAAATTGGGTTCATAGCAAAAAGGACAAAATTCTGTAGAAAGTTGAAACAAGACCCCATAGCCGCGAGGTTTTGATGAACAGATGCTGCATAAAATATGGCATCTTTGTGTGTGATTTGTGTAAAAGTAATGTAGAAATGTGTATTTAGTATAAAATCTGATTTTGAGACCACTAGCTAAAGGGAGGTCTCTGAGGATTATAAAGCAAACCATAAAATGTGACATCACCCAGCCTTGATCGATTCACTCAAATGCAAGGTGGAGATGACGTTTTGACCCAATCCCAGCTCACAGGAGCAAGCTTAGTTAAGCCGGCCCATACACCCATTTTGTGATATCATTTGAAAGGATAAATAGGGTCAGCTGACAACACATAGGGACTCACTGATTCACCCCCTTTTTTTATTCCGGCGAAGCACTCTGATACAGCATTCTACATCCAGCTTTAACATCTTCCCAGATCCAGATGCCAAGACTCTTGCCAGCAGTAGAGAACTATTGACCTTCTGCAAGGCCTAAATCTTCAAACTTATTCTTGCAACCCAGTGAAGTGCTGTGGTGTGAGAAGGCCTTTTGAATTAAGATCCTGAAATTTTCTGGCTTGCTACCACTAGGCTTGCCTTAGGAACCTGCTATCCAGCTGATTGAAATACCCACAGACTAGGAGGGCTGATCCTGTGCAAATCCGGTGACCGGCCTAGATGACCCGATCCCGTGCCTGATGTGCTGTTCTTCCTAGACCAGATCCAATCCATGACCAGAACTGACGGTCCAATTTAATAACTTATCATGTGAGTATTAATAGGAAGAAGTGTGACCCATAGTATATTTGCAGTGTCTTATCCCAAGCTCAAACCCATCCTATCTTTCATTCAGAACCATAGTGTTGCTAGAACTACCTTTGAGCTGACTCTTTTCTCATCTGAAGAAGTAGACTATCCACAACAGGCGGGTTACACTGATCACGTGACTGTAAGATGCATCTGTGGCATTCGCTTTTTCATAGTCATAATCTATTGTAACCAACCCATCTGTCATTTAAAAAGTGCATTTCTGTTTTCCATTCTCGTACCTATTTTACAAAAACAACCTTTACTAAAACGATTATAACTCCCACAGTTTGTATGATAGAAACGAAATTTCAACTCCAACTTGTACCTAACATCCTTAGCTAAAACAGTGCGACTCTCCTGTTACAGTGAATATCGCATAAGGAAAAGTTTGCCGCAATTTTACATTCTGGAACATTTTACATGTGTGAAATTGCTTTAAATTGTTTCCGACTTGGACTTTGAGATTTCCATTGTTTTCCTTTGACTAGACCATTGCTTGTGATTGTGTGCAACTGTTCAAAGCGGCTCCCATAGGAATTTATAACAATTTAAGTATTTTTGACCACATTTGGTGTTTTTGCTCAGTCAATTCCAAAGACAATTTCAAAGCCATTTTGACAGCTGAAAATTCAATTCCGTTTTTCTCTTGTGTTTGCAAGGGGAAGGTGGGACTGATATTCTGTTTGATTTGTGCTATTCCTGAATACCTGCTCTTTCCTCCCATATCTTAACATTGTCTATTGGTGGGCTGAGAGGTATTGCAGGTGGAACTCCTAACCATAGTGCCATCTGTTCTACACCAATTCAAAAGTATTCTTTTCTGTGCTGCATGTGTTTTTGTGCTTATTCCTTGATTCCTAGTGTATTAAAGATACTTCATTTTTTGTCACCCCATTGGTGATTGTTGTTTACCTATCAAAATGCATTGTGATTACATTTTAAATACATAAATAAATATTTAACTTTGCAAGCTAGCCTGATTCCTGGTTAATTGTGACCGGGGAGGAGGTTCCAGGAGAAGGGTGTGATACGAGTGGTATATCGTTCAGAATATTGAACTTATAGATACAAATAAATGAGGGTTTCAATTGCGCACTTCATGCTGGGCTTGAATTGGGTGTGTGCCGGATTGAAATCACTTACACATCAGTCTCACCACTTTATTTTGTACCAACTTAATTTAGTATGGGAAGACGCAGGTAAGGGAAGTTGCAGTAACTCAACTTACCCAAACCAACGCTTCTACTAGTTCAGATTTTTGGATCTTGGCTAGGCTGAATTTAATTGTAGAGCTGATGGTGATTTGTTTTTTGGTGACCAGAGATCTTTCTAGTTAAAGGTGAGGTTCAAGTTGATGATGATTCCCACATGTTTTGCCATACCCGATAGGGTGCTTGTGTTTGCCCATTTAAATGGGTTTGTGTGCGTTCCAATTTCAAAATGACGGGTTTTCTTTCTGCATTGAAGCACATCTTATTGGATACCATCCTACTTTGGAACTACAAGAGAATCAGAGATATTGGGATTTTCGGATGTATTGGGAATGGAATTGAACACCAGTTGGGTGTCGTCTGCATAGAGCTGAAATGAATCAGTGACACTATTGATTATCTCTGGAAACAGGCTAATATAGGCACTGAAAAGAAAGGGGAACAGACAGGAGCCTTAGGGGACTTCACCTTTCAGGAGTATTATGTTACCGGCCAATTGCTAAGGAAGATTATATCAGTTGTATTATGTTGCCTCCAATGCTCTGTTTGGTTCTAATCCTATCAAGACTGAGATGGCGTCCTTTCACTCTTCCCTTTTATGGGATGGTGAAATAGAGAGACATGTGAGAGATAAACAGATACTTGGGAGTGGTAATAAAAGGGCCAACCTTCAGAAAACTACATATGTTTGGGTGACCAGTGTGACACCTAGACAAGGCTTTCGGGGGTTGTAGAGCTCTCTATCCAACATCTGAATGTCGCACCCTGAACAGTTTCCTACTTGATCAATAACTGACGCCAGCCTATTAGCGAACATTCTCAACAATAATGGATATATTCGGACACAATTACTTTCAGTAAAGAGGAGATGCAATACCTAGATGGCTTGGCGCTCAACAGTTCCTTTTTAAGTTTGTCAAGAACAAGATTTGCTTGTTTGTTGTCATCCAATTGAAGATACGTAACGAGAGAGACTCAGGTTTCAGCGGGCTGCTTGATGCTGCTTGACCAGTGCATTCTGCACCTGAAGCTCTGTTACGGAAGTGGCCATTTTGTAAGATCGAGTGGAACTCTTTAAGTTGGAGTATGTGTGTGGGGGATCGTTGGAAGAAGGTTCCATTAGATGGCTTGTTTTTCCTCTTATGGTTTATACAATGATGTGTTTTCCTATTTTGACTTGTATTGTACATGTGTTCCTATTATCACTGTCACTTCCATCAATTTCTGCTCATGTGTTCAAACTAAATAGAAATGAAACTCACAATCCATAATGGATACCATTGGCAGAGCCATTTCTGCAGTTCTTTCTTTGTTTCTATACCGTGAACATGCTGGGAGCCTACTGAGAGCGCCACCGCCCGCCCACCAGAAATGGGGGCCAATGTTTCTGTAGTGCCGGATAAGAGAGCTGTTATGCTGCATCTATAAAGGATGTGCTATGTAGAGATCAAAGATACATTAAATTCAAGGGTTGGCGTGGTTTGAGCCGGGCACGATACTGACAACAATGAAAGGCCCATGATGAAGGCCTGGACTTTCACCAATCAATCTGCAAATGTTGTATTAGTTTGAAATAATTAGGGCAAATTGTGCATTTGAAATTAGATTTTAAAAGGCATTCAAAGACAGCAGTAGAGCGAATGGTTCAGTTTAGTATGCCATGGATATGAGCATATTGACAGTGTCCGTCCAGATCCAGGTCCTTGTAAATGGTAGATCGCAAGCAGCTGTTAGCTTGTCTGACTGCTTCCCACAACTGACATGTCCCAGAGACCAGTCTCTTTGTAATACAGAGAAAATACGTGATCTGACCAATCACAGCATGGCCCTAGTCTATGGAAGACATACCGTAAAATATCATTCATGGTGTGAATATGTTAGGACATCCAATGGAATCATATAGTTGATGATGTTTAAGTAAAAGAACCCAAGTTAGAAGTACTATGGGATGATAACTTTAGTTAAATCATTTTTCGGCGAGGAACCCACTAAATATAAAACATGACGCTTTAAATGTATTGATGAGAAGAGGAATTGTATGTGATGTGAAATTATAGGAATTGAATCCGAAGGTAATATTCAGGGTAATTTGAGGATTTAACTAACAGTAATGTGCAGCTGTGACTAGTTAGCATGTATTGAATGTATATTTATATCTATAAAATATACATAAATAGTGTTGATCAGAACAGTAGTAGTATTAGATAGCCATCATTAAACATTTGAACATGTGACTTATATATAGAAATAGCCACATCATAATATGACCAACTTTGACGATACACCCCGATGGTGCCAGAATTATAATACAATTTAATAGAATTCTTAAGATGCATCCGAGTGTAGACATTTTTAGTTTTGGTTATTAGGTTATTAGGTGGCACTAAAGTACTACAAAAACTATTGCACTAGAGAAGAGCTGGGGAGAAATGGCATATGAGGAGGGTTACACAGTTTGTATGTGTTGTTGGGTTATCTATTCACACCCATGGCCATGCTAATCCATATGGCCATCCCCACCCGCTTCCTGCCCCCCTTCCTAAAACACATCCTCCTGGGATCTCTTTGTGCTAGATATTTCAGGCCTTGCCATCAAACCTTGCGTACAAAGTGCCTGCCAGTGTTTATTCAAGGCAGTGTTCATGACTTAATTGGAACTGTAAATTCATTACTCGCATAATAAAAATGTCTAAGCCATGTCTGTCTTCAGCCAATCGATTCATAAGCACTATGCATGATCTTCACGGAAGTCTTGTTTAAAAGAAGCATTGGCAAAGCAAACAGTTGGTTTGTGTATACGTATTAGACCTTTGGCAGGCACTCTTATTATACGCCCAATTACACTGACCATTTTGCAGCTGCTACCATTGATGGCCATTTAATACGGCTTTGGCAGTGTCTGGCAACTGTCTTTCCCATGCCAACACAAACGCCAAAACTGTTGGCTTTGCCAATGCTTCTTTGCTTTGCCCTTTTACATATTGTATTTGTCTCATGTATTTTCCTCTTGGCTTGAGCAGGTGAGTGTGACGTGCTGCTGTCCCCCCCAGGGCTTTATTTGCGTTTTGTGCGGCCTTCTGGTGCCCCCAGGCACTAGCGTGTCCTCGGTGTCCCCAGTGCTCCTCCCAACTCCTCCTTCCTCCCTCCTCCCGCTTCCCAGCCTGCCCCTGAGCCTGATTGGTCCACCCTTAGACTTCACAGACCCTCCCAGGGCAGCCCTCTGCCCTGCAGCCCCTAGGCAAAGGGCGGCTCCCTCTGAGTCAGCTCCTGATCGTGTTGGCATGTGTCACGCAGGGCAAGCCAGTGGGCAACCAGCAGCTACCAAGAAAGGTAGGAGTGTGAGCCTTCACTCTACCCCTGATACCGTGCCACTTAGCAAACTCTCAAACTTGTGTTTTTTTCCTGTTTTAAAATTGCATTGGTCAATTGCATTATGAAACATTTTTAAAAAAAGCATTCTGACAGTATTTAAAGTTGTCTTTGTTTCAGCGGAGCGGGTGAGAGCAGCCGCCGGTGACTGCAGGCCAGCCAAGCCCTTCCAGGCCCTCCGGGCCCCATGTGAGTGATTGTAGGCATTTTAACAATATCTGTTGACCGCGCTCCGAGCGCGTTGTTGTGCCCGCTCCCCCCTCCCCCTTCAGCCACGTCCTGGTCCTCGTCCCCCTGCCCGCCCACACCCCTCCTCCCCTTCCTCTCCTCCTTCTCCTTCTGCCTTATGACTGTTCCCCCTGGGCAGCACCCCTGCCCGGCAGCCCCCTCGGCTAAGGGCCCCTTAGGCAAAGGGCGGCTCCTATGGGTGCGGCTCCCATTGTGTCTGCAGGTGCCCGCAGGAGACGCCAGGTGCCATTCCGCCGCTCCTTCTTGTGAGCTCCACCTGCTCCCCTGGCCCACCCCACCCGTATCTGTTCACTTCTTCGCCGGGTGTCTACACCTCATTGTGTCAGCTATTCATTGTAAACTAGGGTTTTTTCTCCCCTCGCAGGATTTTAAAACTTAGGTGGCCTCTCCACTGGGTACCTGATACGCATTACTGTGTTCTCTGTGTTCTGAAATTGTGGTAAACTAGGGTTTTTCTCCCCTCGCAGGATTTTCAATCTTAGGTGGCCTCTCCACTGGGTACCTGATACGCATTACTGTGTTCACTGTGTTCTGAAATTGTGGTAAACTAGGGTTTTTCTCCCCTCGCAGGATTTTCAAACTTAGGTGGCCTCTCCACTGGGTACCTGATATGCATTACTGTGTTCACTGTGTTCTGAAATTGTGGTAAACTAGGGTTTTTCTACCCTCGCAGAATTTTCAAACTTAGGTGGCCTCTCCACTGGGTACCTGATACGCATTACTGTGTTCACTGTGTTCTGAAATTGTGGTAAACTAGGTTTTTCTCCCCTCGCAGGATTTTCAAACTTAGGTGGCCTCTCCACTGGGTACCTGATACGCATTACTGTGTTCACTGTGTTCTCAAATTGTGGTAAACTAGGTTTTTTCTCACCTCACAGGATTTTCAAACTTAGGTGGACTCTCCACTGGGTACCTGACATGCATTACTGTGTTCACTGTGTTCTGAAATTGTGGTAAACTAGGGATTTTCTCCCCTCGCAGGATTTTCAAACTTAGGTGGCCTCTCCACTGGGTAACTGATATGCATTACTGTGTTCACTGTTTCTGAATTGTGGTTAACTAGGGCTTGCCGCTCTCTTCCTGTCCGCTTGCGCTCGTCTTGCCCCCACCACTACCTCCTATTCCATGGTGCTCTCTATCTCACCTATCTTTTCTAACTGCTTCTCCATTGACTATCCTGCTCTTCTCACTAAAACTGGTTGGAAAAAGTTTAAAAAGGACAACCTGATCTCCAACCCAGGCTTCCCTATCGCTGACACCTACACTAGTGCCTTCTCCAAGGAAACTCTCACTGATATCCTCTTGTTCGTGCCTTCACCTGACCTAAGGACCCTTCATATGGTCTCTGTGGTCTCTCCTTTCCCCTCTTCTCCCATTAATGGTGGCACCCTTTGGGATGTCCTCTTGGCCTCCTTCCACACCTCTCAGGCCATCATTAATGTCTACACTAATGGGACCATCTTGGTCCAAGGCCCTCAGGCCAACCTTCACCTCATCAACTTCCTTTCCTCTCCTGCTGTCCCCCCTCCTCTGTCCTCGGCTACCTTGCCTCCACCCTCCCCCCCTGCCCCCTCTCGCTCTCCTTCTTCACCTCCGCAGGGCGTACCTCTGATCTGTACCCCTCCCCGGGAGTCCGTCAAAGATGGCAACCTTCTCCACATTGGAAATGGCGTGCTTCATGTTCATCCTCTGACAAACTGGCCTGTCGTTCCAAAGGCAATACCGGCTCTCCGTTCTCACCAATAAGAGAGCCCTCATCCAAGCCCACATCTCTGCGGCATCTAACAATTCGGCCAAACTCTTTAAAATCTGCAAGGAGCTGGCCAACCCTGCTGCAATCTCTACCTCTCCTGTCCCCTCCCAGGCCCTCTGCACAGCACTGGCCTCTCACTTTATTTCAAAAACTCAGGACATCCTGTCCTCACTCGCCTCCAATCACCTCCCCCCTCTATTCCCTGCTCTTCCTCTGGCCCTTCTGCAGCCACCCCTCCTCTCCCCTTCTCTGCCTTTCCCCTTTTTTCTGCTGGCGAGGTTTCGGGACAAGTCCGATCTATGAAAGTCTCATCAAAACAGGTCCACCCCTGTTTCCCTAAAACTATCAAGGACCACATCGACTCCTTAGCTCCTGCCCTTGCTGACTTCTGCAATCACTCCTTCGCCTCTGGAGTCTTCCCATCCCCTCTCAAGCACTCCCTTGTGCACCCCCTTCTTAAGAAACCCTCTTCCGACCACTCCTGCCCAGCTAACTATTCCTGGGCAAGCTTCTGGAGAAACTGGCCATCTCCAAGCTTCATCTCCATGCTGAAGTTGTTGGTAGTCTTCATGACCATCAGTCTGGCTTCAGAGCTGCCAGAAGCACGGAAACTGCTATCCTGAACATCCGTGAGGACCTGCTCTCGAACCTTGACTCTAACATTCCATGTGTTCTCAGTTTGCTTGATCTCTTTTCTGCCTTTGACACTGTCAACCATAACATCCTGCTCAACCGTCTCCATGATAACCTGGGTATCACTGGTCAGGCTCTGACGTGGCTGACCTCTTTCCCCTCCAACTGACCGACCCAGGTCCAACTGGGATCTTTCCTCTCTGACATCTTTTTCTCTACCTGTGGTGTCCCCCAGGGATATAACCTCTCTCCCTGGCTTTTCAACCAGTATCTGGCACTTCTCGCCCACTGCATCGCCACTCTCTGCTCCAACTTTCAGTGCTATGCAGACGATACCCTGCTCATTTTCAGGCTACCCTCGGCCTCCTCGTCTCCTTCCCTCATCTCTGACTGTCTTTCTGCTATCCAGGAATGGTGTGCCACCAACGACCTCTGCCTTAATGCCAGTAAGACTGAGATCCTGCTCATTGCCACACCCACTCCCTCCTTCCCTGCAGCTCTCTGGCTGGCCTCTCTTGTCCCTCTTCCTGCGCCTACCTGCAAGGCAAAAAACCTCGGGGTCATCTTCGACTCCACACTCTCCTTCTCTCCTCACATATCCGACGTCTCTAAGAAGTCACACTACCAGCTACACATCCTCAGAGGTATCCTTCCTTTCCTCTCCTTCCCCCAGAAGCTCACTGTCTCTAGAGCCCTGGTTTTATCGAAGCTCGACTACTGTAACAGCCTCTATCTAAATCTGCCTGCCTCTACTCTCTGTCCTTTGCAACTCATCCAGAACAGGACTGCGAGACTTGTCCTTGGCCTCAAGCACAGGGACAGTATCTCTCCAGAACTGAAATCACTACACTGGCTCCCAGTGACTGCGAGGATCAAGTTCAAAACCCTCTGCAATGTCCACAAGGCCTTCTGGGGCCTTGGGCCAAAATACCTTCAACTCTCTCTTCCTAAATATCTTCCTTCTCGAGCTCTTCACTCATCCGCTGCCAACTCCCTCAGGGTTAGTTGCTTCTCCAAGCAGCGAGTTTGTGGTAGATCTCGCTCATCTGCTGGTGCCTCCCTCTGGAACAGCCTCCCTGCCTCTCTGAAACTTGAGAAGAACCATCTTCGATCCGGATGCACCTTGAGACCTTCCTCTTTGCTTCTGCTTTCTCTCCTCCTCTCCCTTGCTGATCTCCTGGCTGAATCTATAACTGTACTGGTTACCTGGTTACCCTCTGATCTCGGGCCCAGGTCCCCCCCCAGCCAGTCAAACACCTGCACTGCCCCCCCAGCAACCGTTGCATTTTGGAGCTGTTTCTGTATCTCTACAGCCCCCACTAGCACTTGACACTTGATGTCTGCACTTACCACCAGCTGGCTGCACTCTTATTTATTCTCCTTTTTTATTCAACTGTTATCCTATGTACTGCACTGCACCCTCCCCTTTCCCCCTTGCACTTTTCCCCTCCAAACCCTCCCCTGCACTTGCAAGATCTCAATGTAACCTGGCCTAGTAGGATCGTTTCTCTGTCTTCCCTCTGTTTCCCCTCCCTTTGCTTATTCGTGCATTGAAACACTTGTGTATGGGTACGTTATAAATGCCATATCATATCATGAGGTGAAATGGTGTTCAGCTCAATTATTTGACTGTCACTCTCATTTTTTAATCTGAAACGTGATAGAGAAACGGTTTAATGCTTCATGCTCATAATCTTTGGATACTGCTTTCAGCTGCCACGTGGTGGATACAGTAAGAGTCATGCGAGACATGTGGGCACTGTACGTGGTTCTATAAGAATGCAGACACTTTGGGCCCGATTCATGACATTTTTTGCACGGTTCAAAGTGACTTTGCACTGCTGAAAAGTGATTTTGCACTGCCGACACAAACCCTGATTCATGGAACTGTGCAAAGTGTATTTCTGCAGTGCAAAGTCAGTTCAAAGTGATTTTTGCATCACAAAATTAACTTTGCACTGACTTTGCTTTGCAAAAATACACTTTGCACCGTTCCATGAATCCGGGTTTGTGCCGGCAGTGCAAATTCACTTTTCAGCTGTGCAAAGTCCCTTTGAACCATGCAAAAAATGCCATGAACCATGCATTGTGTAAAGGACAGCCGACGTACTACGATATGAGGGAATTGATGTAACTGGTAAGATAATAGAAGATGGATATCAGCATGAGTATTGATACAGTGTGAGGTCATAGCAAAAGGTTGGTTTTTGATATGTCTCTGTAATGGCATTTGCATAATATCCAGACAATCAGTATCAGAGGAGTGGAGCAGAAGGGTGAATTAAAGACAGCATCAAGTCTGGGTGCATGTCTGCGGGTGAGTATGTATGCACATCTATAAACTTGTGAGCAACCCCATGTGACATCCATGTGACATTCTTTATCATAGGTTTGATCTCCAGGTGGATCTCCGTGATTTTGTTTCATACCGTAATGATTTTCTATGTAATTCATTCCAAGTCTCAAATGTAGTTGCAGGCCAGGTTCCTAGGAGGACAGGGTCTTGGTGCTAACAAGGCCTGTTTGGTTTTGCTACAGTATTTTAATTCTATAATGGCAGAATAGTCCATTCTGTCCTTTTGCCAAACAGAAAACTTCCCCTGGCTTCTTGCCATTCAACCAACACTAAAGGAAGCTAAAGGTGCAAGGAGTAACTTATTTAAA
Organism: Ambystoma mexicanum; assembly: GCF_040938575.1. NCBI lineage: Eukaryota > Metazoa > Chordata > Amphibia > Caudata > Ambystomatidae > Ambystoma > Ambystoma mexicanum. The sequence goes on from NC_090923.1 coordinate 199,684,900, forward strand.
TAGTCTATGCTGCAGAACACAAAGGTCATGATATGGTATTGTTCTCAATGCTTGTTACAATAATGATTCTTAACTTGATTAAAAACAAAATATCTTCATTTATAACAGCATTTTGTCACTTGAGTTGCCAAAAGTTGGTTTTACGAGTGATAAAACGTTATCTTTTCTTCATCTACCAACATTAGCATAGTAATGCAAGAACATAACTGTTGCTCAATGATGAATGATATTGGGAGGCTGCAGCTGCCTTCCTGAGAGAAAGTTGTAAATGCAATTCAACTCTGCTGCGGAAAGTGGTGTGGATTCTGGTCAGGTGTGCATAGACTGCCACAGGAGCCTGGGGGGCCTGTTCTTCGAATGTCTTTCTGAGGACAGGTAACACCCTCCGCCAGAGACAGCCACACAACAGGCAGCAGTCCTGGGCCCCAGCATCCAAGAAGCACACCATTCAGAAGGAGGAGCCTCGCACCAGGGTTCTGAATCTCAAAGGGCCATTGTTCTTAGTGAGAAGGGAAGGGGAGAGAGTAGAATAGGCATGAGTGCTCTGGCAGTGAAAGGAGACTTCCACCATTTTGTTTCTCTCTCCCTCTTTCCTGTCCCTCCAACTTCCACTGCAGCAAAGCACTTTGGGTGTAACATCAGATGGGCAAAGATCACTCTTTTCAAGAGCAGGGGTTGGACCACTAAGGCAGGCTAGCTTTAGACCAATCACCTGGGGATGTTTGCCTTTAAAAGAAGGGGTCTCTTAACCCTTCTTCAGATCTTCATAAAACACAAAGTTGCGCTCACTCTGGAACACCTGAGGAGGACACACTGGACTTCCTTTGGGTAAGTTGCACTTTGCAAAGCCCTAAGACTGAGATGAGGAAGGAGATGTCAAATGCAGAAGAGAGCTCTGCCCCCTGCCCACTCCCATGGCACATTGGGCGTGACATGTTGCTGTAGGTCATGACCTACCATGCTGCACTAGAATCTCCTAAAGCTGGGAGAGTAGACCCTGAACAGAACCATCCTGTCCTCGTGTCCCTCTGAGTTGGCCTCCCAGAATCCAGAAGACCAGCCCAGCTGAAGCTCCGCATTCTACTGCACCAATCTGGTTGTAACAGGGTGATAACACCTTGAACGAGAGGGAAGACACTGGCACTGGCTTTTGCCTCCTCCACCAAACTGAACTATTGCTTGCACTTTGAACCAACTTGATGCTGCATCATGCCCTAGCTGAGCCCCTCAGATACTAGGCCGAATCCACTTCTCGGTCCCGGGACCCGATCCTAACCGCTGGAGAGTCACATTCTGACTCTGGCCATGGGTTACCACCATGGCCTTATCCGGCTAGCCTTCGACATGGACGTCCACAAAATAACCATTTTGAGGACTGTCAGTCATCGACTCGAACAGCTGGAGCCTCATGCACCAACCCCTACTAGTGGCTAAAGCACAAATTGGCCTGTTCCAACTGCGAAGAGATCCTTGGACCACCTCGACTAGCATCACTGAGTGCCCCCCTTCCACTGCACAGTGCAACAGCATTTGCGCCTGCACGATGCCCGCTTGCTGCATGAGCCCACACAATTACATGTGCCCTACCTGAATTTGATCCACTTGCATCAATGGTCGATATTGGGGTTGACACATACAACCCACCAAACAACTGGAACAAGGTACTGTTGACCACTAACTGCCACCTTGGTCCACTTGGAACCTTGAGACTGGTTAAGTCACTACTGCACCTTCTTTTTTCCAAAGACATTAACTTGTTTTTGGTTGGTAATTTGCCTATCAACCAGGGTGGGCTTTGTACAGTGTTTACTATTTAGTTATCTTGCAGATTATGTGTTTTTATTAAAGTATATCTATTTGAATAGGACCACATTCCCTTTATTTTGGAGTGTTATGCGACATTCACGCATAGTCTTCCCTCGGCCCATGTTATCAAAGAAGGCAAACGTGCTATATCTCTCAACTCTGCCTGTTTTACCTTTATGATTACATTGGCTCTTGGTTTGTAGAAGTGTGAGGGCTGAGTGGGCATTTTTACCCCTGCTCATCTTTGTACTGCTGCAGAGCAGAATCCAATTAGTTACAGGGAGAGCCTACCCTTCCCATTAGTTGTACATCAGGGGCCAGATTATAGAAACTTTGCACGGGTACAAGTGCAAGTTTACCTAGTGTTAGCAATACTGATGGGACATAATATAAAACCTTTGCACCATGGCAAGTGCAGTTGGGCATTTTATAAGCACCAGGGCAATTATTGCCTTTGCACAAAAAACTAACATTTTCAATGCATTTTTACTCCAGGGCAAACTTTGCCCTAGTGCTAATACTAATCCGTATTAGCACTCTGGCAAACTTTGCCCTGGTGCAAAAAGGTGTTCAAACTGTAACTTTTTCGTACAAGGGCCATTGTTGTCCTGGTGCTTATAACATGCCAAACTGCACTTATCACTTTGAAAAGGTTATCTAATGTATTGCAGTGTTTTAAAAATACGGCAAACTTTCCCCTTGTCATACAGTGCAAATGTGCACTTGCACTGGTGCAGAATTTGGGTAATCTGGCCCCAGATTGGACACATCTCTCCTGCCATTCAGTAACTGCACACTTACACTTCAGAGAATACCTTAACTGTGTTGACCTCTGATAGCACATTCCCATCTTCTTCTATCCTACGTCAGCTCTCCCTGCCCTTCTCTGTTTATTTTCAACATTTTCTCTACAATGCTCCATTGCTCTCTAGCTAGAAAAGCAGCATAAAAATCCCACACATACATGCAGCCATTACTGCCTTCATTCCCCCAAGCAAGAAGCTTTGAATGCATTTATGGATGAAAAGAACACAAATATAAATGAGTGGCACCCAGAAAAGACAGCTTCTACCTGTGCTTGATGGTACATACTGTATTGTGTCAGTGTGCAAACAAAAACAAACATGTCCATGCACAAAACACACCCTAACATTGCTTTTTGAACAAGCATTTCGCTCTCGCCGGCATGTTACGGAAAAAACATGAAGGCAGCCAACATTAATATTTCTAGAAGCTCGGATTGAATTCACTGCAGACTTTGTTTACAGGCTCTAAAATAGGGCCCTGCTTGTAAAGTTTCCGCATGTCTGAGTGCTCAACCGCGAGCAATAATGAAGATACACAGATGGAAAGTAATTCGAAGCGCGTGGAACTGCAACAACAAGCCCGCCAATTCAGTCCAATCATTTTTATTTCTGTTCTTATTTTATTTCATGACAGCATTAATAATACAGCATATGCCGCAAGGCACGCATCACAGCATGACGCGTAAGACACACAGCACATCTGCTGCAATGAACACATATTCGAAGAGTGGTGTGGTGTGGATCACTGCCAGGTCAATCTTCATGTCCAGTGCTATTATAGAGGGGGCACAGAAACTCCTTATATGGACATTTGTGGTGATTCCATGTGGTGGCAATTATTGAAGCAATAAGCCCCGAGCTGGGGGCATTACCGCTTTATACCCTATAGTTACATGCCTTATTGAAGCAAGGCCTTTAACACCCTAGGGCATTATCTGAAGCAGTAATGCCCCCCCAACCCCCTCAGCGAGGGGCTTATTGCTATTAGTACCCTGGCCCAACAAGAGTTTTTTAAAAAAGTTTCACAACTTTAAAAAAATAAAAAGATGGCTACCATGGATTGGGTGAGAAGGGACTAAGTAGTCTCTTCTCACTTTCCATGGTGGCGAATTGTGCAGTGGGGCGCGCCGGACCCAGTAGTGTTCCAGACCCAGGAGAAGGAAAAAGAAGGTAAGTGGGATGGGGTGGAAAGGTGTTCATTCTGTGAAAAAGAGGGGGGGCATCAGCGAAGGGAAGCACTAACCTTGTAAGAAGATGGCAGCCTCAGGGAAGATGGCAGCCTCCCACACTGAGGAGGCTCAGAGTGGAATGATTACTGTATGGTTATGCGCCCGCTCTAAGCCTCCTCATTGGCTAGGAGGCCCAACCCACACCCTGCGTGGTTACTAATGAGATTTATGTCTTGGATGGTTGTACTCAAACCTAGGTAGGACTTGGACTTTCCAGAAGGTTTACAATACGTTGCCACCACCATTTAGACTAAACGTGTTAAACATGAGGCAGACTTGTATTCTGTGGACAAACTGTGGCAAATTGGATTCTGCTCTGAAGGAGTACAAGGATGAGTAGGGATGAAAATGCCCACTCAGCCCTCATACTTCTACATACCAAGAGCCAACTTAATATCAAGGTAAAACAGACACAGTTAAGAGACATGGCTCCTTTGTATTTTTTGGTAACGTGGGCCGAGGGAAGGCTATGCTTTTAAGAAGAGTGTGAATGTGATCCAGTAGTGACCCAAACAACACAGTAATACAGTCCCACATAAAGGGAATTTCCAATCAAGGTTCTCCCCAGACAATGTTTCTAGACAAGTCCGATCTATGAAAGTCTCGTCAAAACAGGTTCTCGCCTGTTCCTCCAAAACCATCAAGGATCACATTGGCACCCTGCCTCCTGCTCTGGCAGACTTCTGCAACCAATCCTTCGCCACTGGAGTCTTCACTCCACCCTGAAGCACTCCCTTGTGCACCCTCTTCCTAAGAAGCCCTCTGCCGACCTGTCCTGAACGGCTATCACCCAATCTGCATCACTCCTTTTCTGGGCAAACTCCTGGAAAAGCTAGCCATCTCCCAGCTCAATCTTCACACTGAATCTGTTGGTATTTTCCATGACCATCACTCTGGCTTCGGAGCCGCCGGAAGCACGGAAACTGCTCTCCTGAACATCTCTGAAGACCTGCTCTCTAACCTTGATTCCAACACCCCCTGTGTCCTCATCTTACTTGATTTCTCTTCTGCCTTTGACACGGTCAACCATGCTATCCTGCTCAACTATCTCTGTGATAACCTGGGTATCAGCGATCAGGCCCAGGCTTGGCTGACTTCTTTCCTCTCCGATAGACCCTCCCAGGTACAACTTGGTTCCTTCCTTTCCCCTATCTCTATCCATACCTGTGGTGTTCTCCAGGGGTCTAACCTCTCTCCCTGGCTGTTCAACCAATACCTGGCACTTCTTGCCCACCGCATTGCCACTCTCTGCCCCAACTTTCAGTGCTATGCGGATGACACTCAGCTCATTTTCAGGCTACCTTCAGCCACTTCTTCTCCTTATCTAATTTCTGTCTGTCTGCTATCCAGGTGTGGTGTGCCGCCAACGAACTCTGCCTTAATGCCAGTAAGACTGAAATTCTCCTCATCAGCATACCCGCTCCCTCCTTTCCTGTCGCTCTCTGGCCAGCATCTCTTGGCTCTCTTCATGCTCTCACCTGTGAGGCAAAGAACCTAGGTGTCATCTTTGAATCCACCCTCTCCTTCTCTCCTCACATCTCTGACATCTCCAAGAAGTCACACTATCAATTGCACCTCCTCAGAGGTACTCTTCCTTTTCTCACTTTCCCCTAGAAGCTCACTGTCTCCAGGGCTCTGGTTCTCTCTAGGCTGGACTACTGCAACGGACTCCTTCTAAATCTCCCTTGCCCTACTCTTTACCCTCTTCAACTAATCGAGAACAAGATTGCAAGACTTGTCCTCGGCCTCAAGCCCAGGGATCGTATCTCTCCAGCCTTGAAATCTCTCCACTGGCTCCCTGTGGCTGCAAGGAAAAAGTTCAAGACCCTCTGCATCGTCCACAAGGCTTTCTGGAGCCCGGGACAACACTACATTCAACTCTCTCTTCCTAAGCATCTTCCTTCTCGAGCTCTCTGCTCATCCACCTCCAACTCTCTGAGGGTCAAACGCTTCTCCAGGCAGAGAATGTGGGGTAGATATTGGGCCTCGGCTGGGGTCTCCCTCTGGAACTTGAGCAGGACCACCTAAGGTTCCCGGAAGAAACTCAAGACCTTCCTTTTCACTTATGCTTTCTCTCTCTCTCACCCTTGCAAATGCTCCACTCTGCTGCATTAACTTGTTACCTGGTAACCCACTGAACCTACAGGACGAGGCCCTGGCATGACCAGCCTCCCCTTACATTGCCTCTGGGCTTCCCAACCACATAGGAACTATATCTGCAATTCTACAGTCCCCTGACTACCTGCACTTATTGAACCACCTAACTGGCAGCACTTATTGTGTTACCACCGCACTACCCACTCCATCCCCTGGCCCTTCTCCTCCTCCCTCCCTCTAACACTTGTGCAATCTGTATGACACAGGGCCTAGTAAGATCGTTTCTGTTGTCCTTCTTCTGTCTTCCCTTCCTTATCTTGTCGTGCCTTGAAACATGTGTGTACAGGTGCATTATAAATTGAATCATATCATATCTATTGCAACTACAACTTTGATCAGGCAGTCCATATGATTGGTTTAATTTTCAATACCTCAACCACAAAGCTCCTCTTTGTTCGGTTCTTTGTTTGTTTTGTTTGTTTAAGTTGGTGTGTCATAAGCAGTATGTGTCAGCTGCAAACATTATCCATGCCTTATGCATGAGTAAATGTACTGAGCTGTAATATTCATGTTTGATATAATTCTTTAAATGAATGTGTGATAAAAATGAACATTACATATTCAGATGTGTAAGAATATTCTGAATTCAATGCTATAACATGCTTTACTGTCACTCTGTCCATAATGGTAGCAACAATACATATACAATATTCGCAAAGTATGTATTTAATATATAGCTTTGTATATATGTAATGCGCCTGATGATGCTGAATTCATATCTGTATATGGCCTTTCAGTAGGACAAATGGTAGACATGTACTTTGGTACAGACCAGAAATCTACTTCCAATGATCAGACGTTCTGTGTATATTTTAAATAAGCGTATGCTGTACATGTGTTCTTATTAAATCTAGATCACTAAGTTTCAGGTAGGGTGGGGTTTGCACAGTGTGTGGACCTAGGGATTAGGGAGGTGCCATTCCTTAATGAATAAGTACTTGAGCTGTTTCCTGAACTTTAAAAGCAATGGGTTAAGTGTTATTTTGATGGGGGTGAGATTCCAGAGTCTTGGAGCATAGACAGAGAAGGCTGGTCTTCTGGATCTTTACTTCCTGTACCACCAGAGTTCAAGTCCACACATTTCCTTACTTCCGGTGGAACACATACCTCTGGAGATGCTGAGTTTCCCAGTAAAGTAGCTTTGGGACTTCAGGATGACAGCCTTGTAGATGATGCAACAGAATTTGATTTGAAGAAGATGATACTGGGTTGCAGAGGAAGCCAGGGCAGTCTGTGATGAGCATCAGACTGATTTTGTTGAATTTACGGAATGAGTCTTGCTGCAGCATACAGGGCACATCTCAGGGCAGCCATGGTAGTTGCTGGAAGGCTTTCCAAAAGGGCATTGCCACCATTCAAGTGGGAGAGGACCACGGCTTGGACCACAGATCTTGTTGTTTTCTGGGATGAAAGGCTTGATTTTCCGTAGGAGAGAAAGTTGGTACCAAGGCATTTGTATCTTCCTTGCTATGTGCTGTTTGAACGTGAGGTGTCTCTCAATGTTGGATCCAAAGGACTTGCCATAGTTGGCCAGCTGGGCTGTGAAGGCCTTGAGGTTCATAGAAGAGAGCCATGACTGGATGTCAGGGTGTTCAGTGCTGTTGGTCAGCAGTTGGAGTTCAGTCTTGGAGGGGTTGAGCTTCTGAGAAGCACTGGACATCTAGGACTAGATCAATGTGAGGCAGGCCTTCAGCCTGTGGATGTTTACAATGGAGGATATCTTGAGGTAGATCTTTGTGTTATCTAGATGTGGATATTGTGTGGTGCGAAGAGCATTCTGAGTGGTTCCATGTAAAGATCGAAGCTCGCAGGGAACTGTATGGATCCTTGTGAGTCTCCAAAGGTGATGGGCAGAGTTGATGATCTGAAAGAATCCATTTGTATGAAGTGTTGGCAATTAGCAAGGCAGGATTGAACCAGCTGGGGCCAATCTCACTGATCCACATGCAGCAATGCAGAATGTTAGTGAGTGTCTGGTGGTCTACTGTGTCAAAGGCTGCTGAGAGGTCAAGGAAAACTAGGAGGCAAGAATTGCCATCATCAAGGATTTTAAGGGCATCATTGATCTCCTTTATGGCAGCTGTTGCTGTGTTGCAACTGGGTCTGAAGCCATATTGGTAGGACTGAAGCAGGTTGTTGGCTTTGATGTGTTGGAGGAGTTGCATGATTACTTTATTCTCAATGATCTTACCTAAGAAGGGCGAAGGGCAGATGGGTGATTGGGCAGGAGTTGCTGAGATCATCAGGGTCCAGTGTTAGTTTCTTAGTAGGAGGCAGGATGTGTCCTGTCTTGAGTGTCAAGGGGAAGGTGCCTTGTGTTAGGGAGCTGATGATGATTGCCAGGTAAGGAAGGAGTGTCTCAGTCGGAAGGCTCTTCGGTAAGGAAGCAGAAGAATGTTGTCCACATATATGGTGCCCCTGAGGAATGCTAAAGTGGCAGTGAGGTCTTCCATCATTAGTCTCTTCAAAGTTGTCCAGGTAGTTGTGGTATTGCAAGATTGGATGTGTAGTGTGCTGTTAGTAGTGGCATTGGTGTCTATGTAATGGCAGATTATGCTGATCTTGTTCACGATGAAAGAGGTGATGGCAGTTGATTTCTTGATGGGGTGCTGTGGGTGGGTCAGGCAGTGCTGACTTTGAAGATGTCTCGGATTTCCTTGTTGGCCTTGGATATGATATCTTGGTAGTAGCTGGCCTTGGCTGTGTTGATAACGCTTCTGCATACAGCACAGAATTCCTTGAGCAGGGTTCTTGCCAATTGCGTTCTTGTTTTCTGATTGTTAGCTTGTTAAGGTGGAGTTCTTCAGTGTTCCAGGGTGTGGCGGGTTGCACCATTTCACTAGGGCATGGTGGCTGATGTTGTTTGTAAGGGTGGTGTTGAGTTCTTGGAGAAGCAAGTTGCAGCCCTGGTTCATCAGATGTAGATCAGCACATGTGAGGTGGAGTTTGGGGAGTTTTTCTGTGAGAAGCTCCAATGGGAAGTTCTTGAAGCATCTTGTTTACTTGGTTTCCAATGGGTTTGAGGTTAATCTCACAAAGGGGATTGACAGATGCCCCCCCCCATCCTATTATCACTGGCAAATACAAACCAAAGGAGCATGTTACTAAAAGGGAGTAATCTACTGTCTTCATACTTAACGATAAAGAAAGATATTTACTACCTCCATAACTTATTAATTCTCTAATATATATATATCTGCTTGTATTAGTCAAATTCCTAATAATGATCCAAAGCCATGAAACATAACGTTTGTTTCTCTCATATTTGATGAGTTCCTCTATATCTGTCTAGGAATTGCAACACTCCTAAAAGACTGTCAAAATTCCAACACGCTGCAACCTCTTCTTTTGTTTTTGAGCCCCATTCGACTTAATGACCAGGCCACTCGGGGCCATAGGCCTGGGCAGTTTTACTGGGATTGCCATTCCAGATCTGACTAACATTTGTAATGGCCATAGCTCTACCAGTCTTGCAAGGTTCTTTCATCAATTTGTGAGCCAATTACACACCCAGACAGTGCAGATCCAGAAATAATCTCTCGAAACTGTTTAACACAAATAAAATAGTTTCAAATGAAACCTACATGTATACACTATCTCGTCTTCATGCTTAACATATGTTCTTCCCATATGATCCACTTACCGCCATTCAAATGCAATGTCACTCTTCTCCTCACTGCATCCCCTCCTCAATCCTTCTTCACTTACTTTACTATCCTCTTATCTATCTCAGGCACCCGCTGTAGACTACGTTCTGCGTTCCCCGGGTGAGGTCATGTACATCGCTTTCTTCTGGATAAGCCAGGCACACTCAAGACTGCTACGGTAGTGATTTTGTACAGTATGAAAGCTCATTAAGATGCATGGGTGCTTTCATTGAATGCAAGTACAGCCTCAAATTTCCCATCATTGTCATCAAATACCAGTAAGTAATTCGCATCACAAATATCCTCTCCATATGCAAGGTACATACTTTGTTGTAAAGATGCTGCAGCCACACGCCACACACAGTAACATGCTTAAGAAATTAAATCATATGTGATTTAATGTTTGGTAAAGTCATCCTATGAAAGGCAGAGCGTCCCATGTTAAGTCTTTCCGTTCATATGCCAAGTGCATACTCAATAGCCAAACTAATGCCATTCAATGCCTTATAATACTATTTTGATGTTATGTTCTCCCTGCTACTAAGCACTGTGATAATATATGTTATTATTAGTCAGTACTGAATCTATCAATTTCAGAAGGGGGACCCCGAAGTTGGCCCAGCTGAGTTTTGAACTTGAAAGTACAAGCCAGACACATGTCAGAGGCTTGTCCTTACCTCGTTGAGCTCTCCAACTTGACAATACACATTGCGCAGTCAATGGAAGTAAGGTGCAGCCTCGCATATCCAGTTTCTACCATCATACTCCAAGGCCGCCTCACGTGCCCTGCACTAATATTGCAGATCATGATTACATCCAGTGTATTACTCGGCACATAAATGAATACGGGATGGAAAGCTGAGGGAAACTGCTGGGCCGTGCACCTGTCACCATGACATCAACGCAGACAGCGAACGCAGACAGCGGTAGTGGATACATCAGTCCACTGAGCCACACACCCAGCTTAGTTTGCCAGACAATACATAATCCAGTTTACAGTTCATCCCATGCATAATGTTGCATGCAGACTATTGTGAAATGTTAACATTACAAGAACATATTCTCTGCCACAATGATAAGAAAAAACACGACTTCTAAACGTTCCTCATATGTATAAAAGCAGCAGCAGTGAGACAAAAATGGGTTAGCAAGAACCTCGGTCAGATGTGATAGCGAGGAAGTCTGGCCAACAAGAAGAGAACATCTGGTGGAGGAAACCAGCATAAAGTGTCTGATACATTACTTTAGCAATATTAACTGGATCCCCAGGCTGCCAGGCTGTACCAGTAGGTGACTGCCTGGGGCTTGGGTTAGTAGGCACAGCTGTGGCAAGGGTCTTTGACAAGTTTCCCTAGGACCTTACCATCTGGCACTGCACAGGGTGTCAGATAGCAGTGCAAAAATAAATGTATTTGTTTCAAGCAACTAGAGCACACAACTGTTGTTTGAGACAGATACTCAACCAACATGGCTGCCATTAAATGAAAGTGGACCCACTCTTCTATTTCCATGGCAGCCTGGAGTTGTGATAGAAGTGGTGGGTGGCACCACAAGGCTTAGAGGTACGTGGGAAGGTGGGTGTGGGTGGGCAGAAGGAGTAGAAATGCCGGGGAAAGGGTATGCTAGAGAGAGGGAGATAATGCAGTGATAAAATGGCGGGTGGGCATGAGCCTTCCGTGCACTGCCTGGGCGCTAACTACACTTCATAAATATGCATTCCCTACAGTGGTGTTTTTCCTCTCTTTACACAGTCTCTTGTTTCTCCAGCAATTCACGCAATACCTGAGATTCTCACCTGCGTCCTGTGCCTTGTATACTCAGGGGCCATAAGAGCAATGCTAATGGCACCATAATGAGAAGGCAGGGGTAGCAGTTGTCACCTCTGGCTTCCACTAAATTACATCCCTGCTCCATGTCCCCAACGCAGAAAATGCTTAGTTATGGGCTCCCACATTAGCGCTGCCAAGGCCAATCTCACCGCCATTTTGTTTTCTGAAAGTAGTGGTGCCAACCTTGTCACAAATCAGCTGCTCGCGTCTTCTCTTGCCACACTCCATTCTTCCCACTAACCATGATAGTAAAGTTAAATACAAACTGAAAAATACACATAAAACAACAATTACAAAAACTAAGGGAGAAAAAAAAAGGGTAAAGGAAAACCTAAGGGTAAGGAACAGATACCAATAAAAACATCCCTACAAAAGAAACACGTTTTATAAAGAAATAAATGAATACAGGGTAACACAGTGTCCTTATCCTTGCACCCTGACTCTCTCCCTGTGTTTCCTCTGGATTAATCTTGAACCTCTCTTCAGCAGCGTTCCACGTCTTCTTTTGGTGACAGTGTCATATGTATGCATTTTTTAATAGAGCCTTGTAGGACTTTCGTGATAGCATTAGGGTTAAGGAGTTAAGATTTCTTACAATATATAAAGGTTTGTGAAGCACCTGGCTTCTTGGAGTGCTGTCCTATCTGCATGACCTCCCATTTTTGCTTAACCTACTTCATGAGTGGGTCCATTCCAAGTGTCTTACCTCATCACAGGCAGCACAGCGAGGCCTCAAACTCTCTAAATAATGCCGCCCACACCAGACAGTGCTGTTTTTCCAGAAGTAGATGAGGTCCACCAGAGGCTCACTGCACTTGCAGCATGTGAAGCAGGCAGGATGCCACTGGCGATCATAACTTGCTCGGTGAGCATAAACTGCCAGGCCATCAATAGGCACGGCCAGCTTGCAGATCTCGCAGGACTGCAACAATAAGGAACATTGGAGTTAGAAGGGACAACAAGTAGACACAAACAACAATACATGCGTGTACTCATAAAGGCTCAGCTACCAATCAGCATAACATGTTCAGTGTGTCCAATATCAAAACACGGGCTTCATGTGATTGTCAAAGTCTAAAACCCATCAAAAAGTGTCTTAAATCACATATATGAAGCCTTTCTGGATGAGACTGCGTTTTCAACGTTCAGATCAAAGGGGACCCAGTACTCAGAACCTAACTCTCCTGCCAATCCCAACAAAGATGAGTAGAACGGCAATGTGTGCTGTTAGCACCCTAGAAATGTGGCAGAGCCAATCAGGTGACTTGAGATGCAGATGTTATCTGCTGGGGAAGTGTTGCTTGTTCTCTAACCTGTGTTACACCTCGTTCACCTCGTTCATAATTGACTTCCATGTTAGCCTGCCTGCTAGCTTTGTTCTCCTAGTCCTTTCCTGCAGTCCTTTGGCCTAACCTTAGTGCCCTTCCGGACGGCCATCCATTTAGTTGGGCAAAGTAAACAGGCAGAGTTGGTTCCCACACTCCTTTCCCACTAGCTCAACTCTGCGTTCACTTCCCTTGATTGTACACATCCAAGCTATCATACCCCCTATAAAGAACTATCTCTACTTTTCTTGCCAACAATCACAGTTTTTTTACCTGCATTGTGTACTAATGAAAATAATGTCCACCTCCTGCCGTTACCTCAGGCAACATGTTATTACCACTGCCACTCTGTCCTTCAAATGTTGTTCAATGTTCCTGTGTATTGGTGCTGGCCTAGTTTCATCGATTGTAGTTTTTTTATTCTCCCTCGTGTTGGTATGTATTTCTTATTCCTTCCCCCACAGTGCCCCCACTCTGCCCTTCATTAACTCCCATGCTGCCACATCTTCTTCCCTGTGCTGTCATTCCTCATTTCTTCCCTCCATGCTAAATGTAAAATGTAATGAATAACTACAAATGACAAAACTATTGGCATGGCCAATGCTTGTTCTCCTGGCTACTGTTTCCCTCCCTGATGCATTTTGTGGCCACCTGCAGTGTAACTTCTGTTATAACAAGTGAGGCTATTGGTCAGGCAAACAATGAGTTCACAAATGTCAGTGCTCCATCACCGTGTTCTTTAAGCATTGCATGACTATTAATATTTGATTATCCCCATTGCAAGAGCATCACACCCAGAAATAAATGCATGTCAGCTTTGGGTTCTTTAAAATATGCAGGGCGGTGTAGACCATGTTTAATTTTTATTGCATCAAATGCCTGAAAATATGATGATTCCCAATGGTGAGAATCATGGGAGTGGCATGGGGAGGTTATTTTGGCAAGAGTTTTTCTTTTTTCAACGTATTTTGATTTGCGAAACATGGATTGATTTATTTTGCCACACACTCATTCAATTCTCAGAAATGTCTTCATCAATGATATTTTGACACATTGTGGGGGTTTGAGGTATTAGACAAAAGTGAAATCTAACAATATAATAAAAGACCAGATGTATGTTTGTCCCTGTATGTTTGTCCGATGCAGTTGGTTCGCCTGTTGTCACCACTAGAGGGAGCTGTTGCATTAGGATACATAGAGACTATGCTAATTTGCATAGCTTCACCTGCTACAGTGGTCCAATTCGCATTACTTTGCCTGCTGTTGCCATTAGAGGGGGCTGTATGCTTAGGATTGGCAGTGGCCCTATTGTGTCAATGAAAACCTGCACTTTTACACTGGCCTGTACACTAGTTTGTCCATAATTCGCTTGCAATGAATCTGGGTGGGGAAAATTACAATACACCCAGCCAAATAGGTAGGATGTAAACATCACTGTGTGTGAGGGTTAAACAAGTTGAACTGCCTTTAGTGGAATACGGCAAGCCCAAGCCAAGTACTCATTCTTACACCTATACTTGTGCTTGAGTAGCTGACTCAGGTCACCAGGACAGAGCTAAATTTGCCTCAGCATAGCTCCTGGTTGCAATTTACAGAATGCTCATGTCCATCAGACACATTCTGACCACCCCTCCCATTTTCTTGACAAGATTCGTGCTGCACCAGACAACTCCGGAAAAGCTACGCCAGTCATGTGACCAAGCACCTAAAACAGGACAACCCCAGGGCAGACTATCTCGACTGTGGCTGAAGTAAAAAAGATGTTGTTCCCTGTTGCCTGGTGAAGATATAGAGCTAAGACATACATGGGCATACATTTAGGGGGAGGCAAGGGTGTTTGTCCCCCACAACCTTTGTGGCACACCATTTTGTCCCAGTCACTTGGCAGGGGCCCCTTTCATTTAGATGTCATATCCCCTCCTACATTTTCAGCAAAGTTACTGCACGGAACACATAGCAAGCACATTGTGACTTATGTTGCAGTGGAGGTGAGAGTTGCAAATAACTCATTTTCTTATGCCACTCAATTACAATATTGTAAATATTTGTATTGCATCAAAGCCCGCAAGCATCCAGGTGCAGACCATACGCACAAAGGACAACTTGAACCTGATCTCTATCTTAGTCTTCCCCTTCCCTCTTACCCTCCCAGCCTGCCCATACATGACCACAACTGTTTATGTATGACTTTACTTGACTGTACTTATGCTTGCCTCGTAAAATATCTCCTAAGAATTTGCCTGTATGATCTATACTAAGTGACTTCGGTAATCTTAACTGATTGTCACATACATGTGTGACCTATGTACCTATCAAAGTTCTGTAACCTGTAACCAATTCTCTCTCATTTACTAGCGCCCAGATACCCACCGGACAGGCCCGCTGTATAAATAAATTAAACAAGCAAACAACACATAAAGTACAGGACAACCAGAAGAAAAAGCAGTGGGGCCCATGCCAGGAGAAAGCAGGATGTATTCAAATAGCCAAGTTTTCCATTGTTTCTTGAGCACTGAAAGCCGTGACGCAAACGATGATTCAGGGGAAGTGCATTCCATGCTAGGGTGGTCCGTGCATTCCATGCTAGGGTGGTCCGTGCATTCCATGCTAGGGTGGTCCATGCATTCCATGCTAGGGAGGTCTGGACCGCAAAAGAGCGACCAAGTCCTTTAGACTTCTTTGTTCTTGGAACAGTCATCTGTCCTTGAGTGCTGGTGCATACATGTCTAGATGGAATGCAGGGAATTCGGCATTTCTTAAGGTAGATAGGGGCATTCTCGAAAATACATCTATGAGCTATAAGGAGGGCCTTGAATCTTAATCTGGCAGATACATGCAGCCAAAGAAGCCTGTCATGTATGATCTCTTTTCAGAATGTCATGAATAATTCAAAGCGCCTCATTTTGAAGAATCTGGAGTCTAGTTATGCATCGATTGTTAGCTCCTAAAAGAAGAGTGTTACAATAGTCCAGCCGAGGTGCAATTATGGCGAAGAACGATGGTCTGGAGGGTTGCCCCGAGCAATGCCAGTGCTTAAGATTCAGTCTAAACCTTCCAGCCATCATCTCTTTGTTTTTGCTTTGTCACCCCGAGTGGGACGGGTATGCCCAGTGTGGGTCCCATGCCTGCTGGGCCTAGAGACCCAAGCTACTCCTCACTGATGAGCCCCAACAAGGGCAAAACATGTTTGGGGATGCTTGTGGTCTCGTGCAGAAGGGATGTGACCTAGCAGTTCGGCCTGGACTGCCCCTTTTGGGGTGGGGCCAAGCCTGATTTGCATATGGCCTTTCCCCTTCTGTAATGGCTTGGCAGGCGAAGAACGATGGTCTGGGGGGTTGCCCCGAGCAATGCCAGCGGTTATGATTCAGTCTAAACCTTCCAGCCATCATCTCTTTGTTTTTGCAATTATGGCGTGGACCAGAGTTATCCACACATAGTACAATAGGCATTACTATATGTAGAAATACCTCATTTCTCAACCACTGTAATGCACATTCGTTCAAGACAATCAGCATAACATGTAAGCATACCGACCAATCGGGGGCAACAGCAAAGCCTCTATAGTTTATAGGGCTAATGTACGGAACGCGGGTGCGCAGTGCTTGACCCAGGACAACACTCTCTCTACTTGGCTTGTGTTTGAGGGTGACAGACCAGTCCCGCCACGCTCCCACCTTTTTCCCAGCCCTTTCTGCCCTCAAATGTCCTGCAACCCTACCATCGCATCTCATCCTTTGCCTGCCCTTAAATTTATGATGCCAAATGGAAGCCAAGAAAGAAAAGGAAACGATATGTCATGCTTTGCAAATGTGTTTATTTCCTCGGCTCTGCAGGACTTCTTAAAACAGATTTATGCTCTCCGAAATGCCAATGCTATGAAACATTGGCAAACACTCTGACGTATCTGCTGTTTACCCAACAGAAGCTCTGCCGTTCCTTTCTTCAGCAGCACAACACTCGGTCATCCTCTACCCTATGATCTCGGGAAAGAGGGCGGGTGGGTTAATGTATACTATCACCTGGTCCAATAGACATGCTTTAACCTACGGCCTCACAGACACTATTTAGTCAGTTTTTCTGTTGAGCTTCATTAGTATGCAGTATTCGAAAGAGAGACACTTCAGCTATTTCCTATCCCAAAATCCTTCTCCATGCTTAAGCATTCAGTCATCCAGACCTTCCAGAATTGCAGAATCCAGAATGCAGCCACGCTCCGCCATACATGTCAGATAATTATAAGAAGGATGACAACCATGAGGACACAATAACTTGCTTTAACGCTACTAAAAATAAACGTGTGCCAAATTGCAGGTAGGTATCGTGCTGACCCCATAGCAGAACTCTTCTTCCAGGTGATATGGCCTCCCTGCCCCGCTAAGACATGAGCCGGACCACCTGATGTTCTGGAAACAGCACAAGACCCTCCTCTTCTCCCCTGCCTTCTCTCTCACTCCCTTGCTACCTTACCATCTGCTGCAGTGACTGTGGGCTTGGTTCCCTCAGAGTCTCACTGGGTACCAGGCTCCTCCACGACCAGTCTACCAGCCTACCGCACACTAGGGTCTGTAACTGTAACTCCTGCAGCCCCCATGCCTGCGGCACCTGCCTAGAGCCGGGCTGCCCTGACTGCACTTACTCAGAGCCATGCTGCCCTGACCACAATCCCCCGTTTCCTCTCCCTTGTATTTCCCCCTCTCCTTCCCCTTGCACTTCTATTGTCACACTTGCATGTTTCGAATGACACATGGCCTTGTAGGATCGTTTGTCTTGTCCTCCCTATGTCTTCCCTCCCTTGCCTTGTTGCGCCTAGAAACACTTGTGTACAGGTAAGTTATAAATGCCACATCACATCCTATCATATCATATCATCATATGTGTCTACTTTGTGAACTTTCACCTGGGAAAATAACAGAACCTACCACACACCTGTCACAAAGAGGCCTGAGTCTTATTGGCGCCTGTGGGTCTCTGCCATTCACACAGTAAAAAACAAGATGAGTGCCTTCCCCATATTTATAGTCCGTTGTTAATACTGCCAAACCCGGATTAATGGGTATTGCTAATGCGGGCACTGCTATTAACACAAAATATGTCGATGGCTAGCACCATGGGGAAATCTGCCAAATAATGAGTGGTGGTTAATGCTCATGCTGAAGTCCTGTAGGTCTGCATTGTGAATTGGTGGGTGTATTGCTTGTGATAATTCCACCAGTGATAATTCTCCTATGGGTGGGAATAATTCCAATCCCCCTATTGTGTTCCAAATTCGTAATTGGTGGTAACATTGTGTAACATTGTGAACAGATGATGGCACAGGGGCAACGCGCTGGTTTTGAAAGCAAGACCATGCAGAGCAACACAGGTTTAAATCCTGTATCCGCGCTTGGAAACAGAACTCAGGTATGGTATTAGGTGCGTTATAAAAAAACAACTAAATAAAATAACGAAATTGTCACTTTCTTTTTTTTTCACTTAGCGCCAAACTCTGAATGAGGGACATGTTTCACTGCATTTGTGCCCCATGGCAACGTTTACTCTAGTGCTCATATGGAATGGTATTACCACTAGGGAAAACTTTGGCCTGGTGCAAAACTGCTTCAGAAATGTATCTTTTTTGCACTAGGGCAATTGTTGCCCTGGTGCTTAGAGCCATGGCAAACTGCACTTGTCATGGGTCAATGGTTTTCTAATATGTCCCAGTGATTATGGAAATAGGGCAGACCTTTCCCTAGTGCTATTACCATGCAACGTTGCACTTGCACTGGTGCAATATTTCTGTTATCTGGATCCAGATATAATTTTCACCATTGGGGCATTGAACTTGACATAAATAGACTGAGCTGCAAAGATTTGCACAGGAGCAAATGAGGAGATGGCGGGCAGCTTCTCAGATCTGCATCTAGTATCTATTACCTAATTTATATAACTGGAGCAAATATTGAGATGCTTGGAGCTGAAATGCTGACATGCAAATGTGATTGACAAAGATAGGCTCCAATGCTCAAGAGTTCTCCACATTATTGTTCATCTTTTTTGCTTTGGGAATCAAGTATTGCTTAGCACGTGCAAATCGGAGATTCCCACTTCCATTTCAAGATTAGCTCCAATGAATACGTTTGTGAATTGGCCGTTAAATGTCTTCTTCTTGAATTTACAGTTTATTAATAATGTTTTTGTACATAGCCCTCAGATATTTTTGTAGATGTTGTTGACACATTCCTATTCTGGCCAGCAGAAGTACAAGGGGAAAATGGCTTTTAGGTGCAATACCCAAACTTTTACCGTGACTTCACTCGTGGGTGATTAAGTCGCATTGGTTGAACAGACCAACGTAGAGGGAGTACGTCTTCCGCTTAGGTTTGACAATGGAGGCCGTGGGAAAGCTTTGCTCTGCAGAGAAGTGTAACCGCAGTGGAAACATCCATAAAATCCAGCACGCTAACTAACACAATGAAAGCAATGTCTGAGCAAGATTCTATGAACAATACAGTCTTTTGTAAAGACACATCGATCAAAAACATTAAAACCCCACCCCTGCAAGAGAAAACAGACATGAAATACAGCTGGTTCAATATATACGGATATGAAGGTCAATAGTTTTGTAGGAATGTTGCTGTACGAATGGAAACATAGAGAGAATAATTCAAAATAGGAACAAATGAAAATACATCTGAAATGAACCAAAAGTAAGACCAACAGGTCAGAATGCTAGGGGCGGATAGGAATGACTCAATGACTCTATCTAAGTTCTTTCATGAAGGCCTGAAACCATCTAGCATGACTTTTAGGGCTTCCTGTGGGTTCTGGCTGCAGTTCAAAGGTCCCGGCCTTTGAAATGCATCTAGCAGGATGGTTGGCTAAGGATGTTGTGAAATTAGTCAAGTGGATTGAACAATCCTGATTAAAGCATGACCACCTTGCACGAAGGTAATCAGATTGGCTTTTTCAGGGCATCCCGACAGACATAGAAGTGGCATGATGCTCAGAAGGCAGTCACATGCATGAAGAAATCTTGCAGCTCAATCACAATTTGATGTGACTCGATGGCTTGAAGCAAGCTCAAAGTACATTTCTTGGCTTGCTGGGATACAGCAAGTGTCAGGGGAAATGCCATTAGACTTTTGGGTTTTTGGGTTCTCACCCAGAGACAAGCACAGAACTGGATCTCTCTTCTGCAACTTTGCCCTCAGGCTTAAGTGAACCTCTGCACCTCCAGGCATATTATCTCACTATGGTCCAGTAATCTCAACAAACTTGAGCAGCCATGTTACAGGCTTATTCGCTTTGGAGGCTCTAGTTTTGACTTTGTTGCTCCACGCCTCTGGTACTCTCTCCCACTCTCTCTTTACCTTTGCTCAGAGTTTCTTCCTTTTAAGAAATCTCTCAAAACATTTCCTTTGAACTATGATGATTAAACCTTCTTAGTAATTCTGGCGTCCTCTCCTGGCTTCTATGTGGCTCCTCTTCCCTTTTCTTTCTTCTTACTTGCTGTAGACTGAGGCCTTTGGGTGAGTTATGTTTATAAGAGTTGTTTAACATTAACATTAACATGGCTACATAAGTGTCCTGGTGTCAGGATGTCTTATAAGCTATAGGACCATTTATAGGAGGGTCTCACTCGCTCCCCTTATCAAGCGTTCTTCACAGCTATGGAAGTAGACTTTGAGCTGTCACCATCACTAAGAAATAAATAATAGATTGGGTTGCACCAAATCAATTTATTGCTGTATCTTGTGGGGCAGATTAGTTTCCAAGCCTCTGCTTATATCCAATGGGTTCCTTTTTCTAGAGGCATTTCTGCACCATTTTTGCAGGGATTGAGAATACATCTTGAGTGTTCAAAACTGCTCGCAGTATAGCCATTGCCGGTGAAAGGCTAGGCATGTCGGGAGAATCCTAAATGGTGGGAAGGAGTTTTCCTGTGCCAGAGCTTCCATGCTATCTGACCTCTACCCATGTCCTGCTTTCCTGAAACTCCCTGCGCAATAGACTTGCATAGTTTCCTGTGCGTTGCAACCAATAGTTCAAAGCCTTACCCCTCACACGTCAGTGAGGTGTGCCACTGTCACTTGTGGATCACAAATAACGTCATGTGATGGGCTGTGGCCATCTGCTATCCGCTCGGAAGATGGAGTACGTTTGAGGCAAGATCAGTAACTGTATTTCTGTGAAAAGGTTTGTGCTGTAACGTTTTCCTATATAATAACGTAACATTCTCTTTGGCTGACTATTGCCTCATATTTAGTTGTACCTAGCTTCATATTTGTAGAGTGGTGGGACACTGCCTCCAAGTATGACTTGATACTGTAAAGATTCATACATTTTAACCTCAGGCCTTATGAACTAAAAGAAAGACACATGCCTGCAGGATGGTTTTGGATCCCAGCAGCCTTTCCTGTTTAAATGAAATGTTCCCTGGATCCAGACATGATAGTTTCAATGATGTTAAAAGGCTGTATGCTATTAGTGAATCTTCCTACTGCCAAACGGTCTGTTGAAGGGAAAAAGGCATACAAAAAGGCTACACATTTGATTATGTGGCCATTTGAAGGGGCAGGTACTTGAAGTTGTTGGAGTGGCTTTGGACTATGTGTACCAGATGTAGACATGCATTGAATTACGTGTGTTGTGTTATTCTCATAGCCAACGATCAGCACATGTACCACCAGTGAATTCACTTTTTCACCACGTAGCAAATGTATTCATATTCCTGTTAAGCAGAGCACACTGTCTTGCAAAGGGCAACTTTCACTTCGTGGTACAAAAGCAATCACGAGAGTGCACATTTGAAGATACCATCTATCATAACTCCAAATTGTATATATTTGGATAAAAGGGCTGGCTGAGTTCATTAGGTCACACCCATTTTCAAGGCTCATTTGCTGTTCTTCAATGAGATCCAGAACATAATGAGTTGAGCACTACTCTTCAATGTGGAACTCTGTGGGTGAAATGTCACTCTTTCTTATTACACTCTTCCTTTGAGCTAAATCAAAGCTCATGGCATGGAGGATCCACAGTATTAAGCAAGAGGTCGCTAAAGAGCTGTGACCTTGCAGATTGATACTTAATTCCACATGAGCAGTTTTTCTCGCCAATCATCCCACAAGGGGTGGTGGGGCAAGTGTGGTTTCTGAACACTCGAGAGTGTCAGTATGGCATACCGCAGGTGCCAGGCCTTAGCACAGTCTCTAAGTGGCCCAGTTAATGTTCTAACTGTTACTGAGATAACGGCTGGAAAGCTCCTGCTTGAGGAGAGAAGACTAGTGCTAGAGGAACAGAAACAGCGGGATAAGGTCACCATAGAGCAGGACATGACCACTATAGAGCTGCACAAGCTGGCACTTGTGAAGAGGAAGGAGGCCAACAGATACGCCACTAACGAAAGCAGAAGTAGTTGCCAAAACAGAGTGCCTGGGATAAGCCCCTATGGCACATCCCAAAGACTTAGTGCAGGCATATGAAATGAGGAAGGATATTTTTGACTGGTTTGAAGCACTTGAGTTGGCTTTACAGCTTCAGGAGGTGGATGAGGTACTGTGGGGTGCAGCCCCGATGAGACGCATACGACACTAGGGACTGATGTAATTTTTCAGTTAACTCCTGAAGAAAGATCCCTTTATGAGCGCATGAAGGCAGCCCTCCTCAGGAAGTTCTGTAAAACCACAGAACAGTGTCTCAAGAGCTTTGAGAGCTCAGAAAGAAAAGACATTTGAAGCGTTCACACAATTGTCTTTGAAATATCTGAGCCGGTGAGTGGCTGGTAACAAAGTTGACACATTTAAAGGGATTTAAATATTGATTGCGTGTGAGCATTTATTGAAAAATTATGAGGTTGACCTACACCAGAATCTTGTGGCCAAGACTATCCCAGACCCTAGGGAGCTTGCAAAGGCTGCCAAACAGGTTTGAGAGTACTTGAGTCCACTCAACCCACAAGAGAAATTGGTGGACAAAAAAGTAAACAAGGATGGGAAGGACAAAGGTCCAACCCAATCCTATTCCAAGTCATGTCCCTAAAAGAACAAAAGCAAATCCCAAAACTCTTGTTCAGCCGTTCACACCGAAAAGAAGAGAGCAGGCACCCCTAACACTGGGAAACATGTGTTCTCACCACCCAAAGATTGTTTTGTGTGTAAGGAGCTGGGCCATAGTAAAGGTGATCATGCTTGCTAGCGCTTACCCAATAACCCATAGTGAATGTTGGACTCATGGAAGAGGCCATCATTAGTGTGGGCCTCTTAGAGGAAGACTGCCCACTAGGCCAGGGAGTGGCCGAATGTGGATTGGTTACATAGAGTGGGAACAGTACCGGGTCTCCTAAAGAGAACCCAGTTCCCAATAATACTCAACTCAAACATGTGTATATCAATTGACACAAAACTCCTGCAGTCCGAGACACAGCGGCTAGGGTCACTCCTGTTGGCCCGCAGTGGGTACAACCAGGCTAGTATATTGATGGGCCTGATTGTAGCATAAGTGGGTTTGATGGAAAGAGTAAGTGTCCCTTGGCGATAGTAGAGTTCCGCTGGTGAGGTGAAATGACCCAGTGCTGTGTAGCAGTGAAAGACTACTTCCATGTGCCATGTTTATTGGGTAAAGATCTTCCTTATCTGGAAAAAGTCACAGCGGCTACCCAATCGAGGGCCAAAGAGATCACCAGATTGAACACTCTCAGAGCCTTAGGGCCTGGAGTGCTTCCAGAGGGCTTTTTGGAAGGACCGGCATGGCCGGTAGCCACTAGTCCAGTTCCACAGACTACTGAGTCGCCTACTCCTGTGGTACACGGGCAAGTAGCCACTGAGGACCCTACTTTAGTAGCAGGGGACTAAGTGAGTTCAGAGTTGCCTGGCGCAGTGCAGGAACCTGAGGTGGAGGACCGGGTGGGCGCAATTCTGAAGGGTATGCCTAATCTGGATGAATTTGCATCAGCTGGGGGCCCAGGTCAGACTGACTCCTTCACAGCCCAGAATGAGTGTTCCGCTCAGGCTAAGGGTGAGGCCCCGGACTGTTCAAAGTGTACTGGGAGGATGGACTCCTGTTCAGTGAGCCAGAAGACTCTGCACATCGGCCACCACGGAAGCACAGGTCTACACACAGAGACCAGGATTAAGGTAATCAGGCATCACTAGCCCGATACTCCAAATTCACTACCCTTATCTAAACTAGGTTTCTGATAAGAGTTGACCCCCTTCTCCTTTCTCTACTTTTTGTCCCCTTCTTTCACATCGTATCTCCAGAGGTACTGAGGACTATACCAAAAAGCTCTATACAGTCTGCACCAGCAGTCGTCTGCCACGGGTCCTTTGCAAGTGCCCCACCCTCCCCGGATTTCCCAGGAGATTTGCGATCTTGATACCGACGACACCACAAGCACAGCCGGTACCTAGAGCTTTTAAATCACTAAATACAAGCTGCACTATCAGCTCTATAAACCTGAGGTAATCCCACACTTTTCTCCCCCCCCCTTTGTTTTTCTGATCTTGACACAGGGTCTACCAATTGGACGCCCTGAAGAAGGTGCCCTGTACTTTGCAAGTACTTTAAAGCACCGAAACGTGCACACACTAATCAGCGCATAGATGAAGACTATGGACAGAATATTTACCTTTTCTTCACCCATTAGTGTGTTAAACACATGTTTTTTGAACACGTTGGCTAAATCTAGAGATAGCCCTAAAGTCCAAATACCTAGACTTTAAAACGTCAACCTTGAGCACTGTACTTGAGAGAACTGTTAATAATACTCTGCTCAAATAACCAACCCTCGAGGAAACCGCGCCTCAGAACTCATGTGACACTCCATACATGTTCTTCAATTATTCTGTTTGATTGCATGTCACGAAAAATATGTTGTAGGAAATATTTAGGCTGAATTTATGCTTATTCCTTCTTTGCACATTGATTGTTTGGCACTAAGAATTTAAAGTACAACACGGTTATATTTTGTTTTGTTTTGGTGACACACTGTATATATGTGTCACTGTAAATTGGTCGCTACACACTTGTACCATATAAATTGTTCTTTTACTATATAAATTGTTTTCTCAATACACTTGGTTGCATACGGTCATTCTCCTTTAGTTTGGCAGCCACAGGGCCCGAATTAATAGAGGCATTTGTACAAACTACAGAAACAGACATAGACCGCGACCAATGCAGAGAAATGTGAAGAGCTCCTCAGTAGTCCCCTTGTCTAACATTCAGTGACGATTCAGACAAAGACAAGGCAGGAACAAGTCTATGTCCCCATCAATCTAAGGAGGGCCACATGGAATTTGTAAAATGGGAAAGGAGACAACTTTTCCTTGTTGGCAGACTCTGAGGGTGAGGGCATCAGGAGCTTGGTGATTCCCCAATACCACAGAAAGTTCATTTTGGATTTGGCTCACCAAATTCCTTTAGCAGGTCACTTAGGAGTGACTAAGACATCCAACTGGTTGTCTGCACAGTTTTATTTGGCGCAGTACAGCATAATAGTTAAGGAATTTTTCTGTTCCTGCCCGACTTGTCAAGCTTCTGGAAAGTTAGGTGGTGCCACAAAGGCCCCCTAAATTCCACTACCAAGCCTTTTGACAGAATAGACACAGATATTGTGGGTCCTTTGAATCCTCAAACCAGCTCAAGCAACAGATAAATCTTGGTGGTGGTAGACCACGCCACAAGATACCCTAGGGCTGTCCCTCTGAGGAGAATCAAAGTCCCTGTGTTTGCAAAGCCTCTGATTGGGATATTCTCCCGTGTTGGATTCCCCAAGGAAGTCATTTCCGACAGGGGATCAAACTTCATATCTGTGTGTATGAAGGCTATGTGGGAAGAGTGTGGAGTCACCTGCCGGTTCTCTACATCCTTCCATTCACAAACCAATGGGCTTGTTGAGCGGCTGAACAAGACAATGAAAGGCATGATAGGTGGCTAGGAAAAGCACCTGAGGAGAAACCATGCCCTCGGTTCACCAGCGAGGTGCCACAGAATGGAGTAGGGTTTAGCTCCTTTGAGCTTCTGATTGGACACCCTGTATGAGGTCCCCTCAGTCTAGTGAAAGAGGGATGGGAAAGCAAAACCTCATCCCCTATACAAGATATAGTGGACTATGTGCTCGGCCTTCGGTCTAGAATGGAAAAGTACATGGAATAGTCAACAAATAACTTAAAGGCCAGTCAGGAGCTGATGAAGCACTGCCACGACCAAAAGGCCACAGTGCCAGTCTATTCTCCAGGCAGATGGTTGTGGATTATGGAGCCTGTCAAACCCAGTGCCCATCAGGACATGTGGACTGGGCCTTATTGTGTGCTGGAAAAGGTCACTGAGGTGAATTGTCTCATTGACTTGGAAGGACCTAAACAGATGTGCAGGGTCTTTCATGTCAACCGGCTAAAACCCCATTAAAGCCGGGATGACTTGCGCATGGCAATAGTGACAGACGGAGAGTCTGAGGAGGAGACCAATCCACTCCCAGACCTCTTGCACACTGAACCCAAAGATGGATAATTTCAAGGTGTCAACCTTGCAACAGACCTGACAGAACAGCAACTAACAGACTCTCGCTGTTCATTGGGACCGTTTGATGGTCTTTTTTCCATGACTACAGGTCGGTCAGACTGGTGCACCAATGATGTGGGCACTGGAGACAGTAAGTCGGTGAAGAGTATGATTCTCTGGATGCCCGATAAAGTCAGGACCACCATCAAGGAGGACATTTCCAAGATGCTGTCCCTTGGAGGTATAGAGCCATCCCACAGCCCCTGGGCTAGCCCAGTTGTACTGGTCCCTAAAAAGACCAGTGGTGGGAAGACTGAAGTTCACTTTTGTGTGGTCTATAGAGTTACAGAGTGCTCAATTATGTCACGAAGACAGATGCACACCCCATTCCTTGGGCAGATGAGCTCATTCACAAGCTTGGCTCTGCCAAGTGGATGAGTACCTTTAACCTCATGGTAGGTTATTGGCATGTCGGCTTGACAGATGGAGCATGAGAGAGGTCAGGATTCTCAACCCTGGAAGGACATTATCAGTTCACTGTGATGCCCTTCGGATTGAAGAATGCCCCTTCCACTTTTCAGCAAATGGTTAACCAGGCTTTGTATGGTCTGGAAAACGTCAGTGTCACCTATTTAGCCAACATCGCTGTCTTCAGCCACACCTGGGAGGATCACTTATCCCACCTGACACAAGTGTTTCAGGTGCAGCAGAATTCAGGTTTGACTATCAAAGCCACAAAGTGCCAGATGGTGCAGAGTACTGTCACTTGCCTAGGCCACCTGGTTGGTAGAGGTAAGAAACAACCTCTCAAAGTGAAGGTACAGGCTGTGAAGGATTGGGATATCCCCACCACAGAGACGCAAGTGAGAGCCTTCCTAGGTCTCACTGGGTACTACTGTTCATTCATCACAGGGTATGGGACCATTGCCATGCCCCTGAATGATGTAACTTCCAACAAGATGCGGAAGAAGGTAACTTGGACCCTTGCCTGTCAAACCTCCTTTCATGATTTAAAGGATGGATTGTGCAAGTCCCCAGTTCTGAAAGTGCCAGACTATGGTCATGAATACATTATCCAGACAGACGCCTGTGATTTTGGGATTGGAGCACTGTTGGCTCAGCTGAACTTTGAAGGGTAGAGCAACCTGTTTCCTACATTAGCAGGTGGTTGTCAAAAAGGGAAAGGAACTGAGCTGTCATAGAAAAAGAGGCATATGCGGTCATGTGGGCCGTAAAGAAGCTGAAACCCTACATCTTTCGGTCTCACTTTATGATTCAATTGGACCACAGGCTTCTGCGATGGCTAATGGCCATGCCAGGGGAGAACCCTGTGCTTTTGTGTTGGGCCATATCCCTACAGGGATTAGATATGGACATCCAGCACAAGCCAGGCTCCCAGCATGGAAATGCAGATGGCCTCAGCCAGTATGTTCACCTTGAAGATGAACCAGACCCTCAGCAGGGTGGTGGTTCACATGTTGAGGCTGGGAGGCGTGCGAGGAAGTCAACCATTCGCACGGGGAGTATGCACTTGCCAGGGCTTTATGATTTAAAAATAAAATGAAAATGACTGATGGGAGATCAAGATCTGAAAATGTATGAGGCGATTCTGCACACCTTTTTCCTGCTTAGCACATGAAACACATAGTGATGTGTACTCCGGGAGGGCACAGGCCTACTGGCGCCGTCCTCCCCTGTCAAGTTCAGCTGGAATGTGACAGCCATACGTACATCAAAGCACCTCAAGAAGGGGGAAGGCCACCCCTTCCTCCATCCAAGAACAGCCTAATTAAAATACCAAAGGCTCCATGGATCTGCCCTACTGCTATCTCAACTGCTAGTTGCAGCGCATACTGACGAGAGTTAATTGAGGCAAGCCTGAAAAGGTGCTTGGTCGCAGGACAGTCAACAGGAAGGTAGGTCTAACACCTCTTTGATATGCAGTGTGTCAATTTGAAGCTAGTTCCCACTTCTCTGTATGAAGGACAGTGAATGGCATGTGTGGGTCCACTAGTACCGTAGACAACCCCTGCAGAGCGGACCCCTTTCAGAGGTAGAAGTATGTGATTTAAGGGAGACAGGAAGTCTGCTCTCATCACAAACCTCAAGAGAGACCTGAGATTTGATCAAGAACATTGGAGCGCTCAGTTAACCAGAGAGACACTTTCATCTGCTACAGACAGGAAGATAAGTGGGACTTCAGAGTACATAGTGTCACCACCTACCTTTCATGTTGCAAAGCACTCTGGTCCTGACCTCACACATAACAGAAGATTGTTGGTGGGGGCCATGGATTGGTTCCTTAAGGTAGGCTTAGCTTGAACCAATCACTGGGGCCCATTTGGCTTTAAAAGAGGCCTGAGCCCCTCATTTACCAGATGATCTGACGACTTTGAAAGGTGTAAGAAGAACGACTCATGTGGACCTCGGCAGATAATCCAGTCCGCTTTACATCTTCCGCCACTGAAGGAAGGCCAGGATTTCCCAAAAGGAAGCAAGATCCCTCCCCTAAACATCTCCCAGGGAACAGAGGGGGATACTGGACTTAGAAGACCCATCCAGCAGCTCCAGAACTGGTACCCAGCCAGCACACAGTGTGCCCTGCTATGTTCTGCCAAAAAAACATCTTAGGTGGGAAGTGCCAGTGAGTCTCTGAACAAAGGACATGGCCTTTACATGTAAGCACTCTCTTCAGCTTTGGGCTGTCCACCATGAAAGGATGCCACAAGCCCTGCTAGGAAGCTAGGAGGAGTGCCACACAGCCATCAACCAGTGTGCATCTTTTAAGGACATTTTCGGGGCAGTTGAGCCCTCAAACCGCAACTGGCTGCACCACTGACTGTTGTCACCTTGCAGTCACTAAAGCTGTCTGAGATGCCTCAATCAGCATTCCAGATCTGCCAACCAGCAAAGAGACAGCGATTCTTGAGCCTGAGCCGCCGTGTAAGCCAGTCTGTAGCCATCTATCCAGCCTTGCTTGCCAAACTGCCTGCTGCCTGATACCCGCAGCTGTTTCCCATCTTGAACTCTGTCGCAGGAGCTGCAAAGCACCCTGGTACCGACTCGACATTGTTGAGCATCAAGAACATCTCAAGCACCAGATACATTGTGGTTCTGTTGCCCTGGTCCTTCTCCGAAGGTCCCCCGTTCTCCCTTGGTACTGTAACCAAATAACCTTGATCAGTTAAGACTGATTGCTTTACTGACTACCTTCCTGTCAGTATCCACAGTGCATCCCTTTCCTTTGTGAACTGTTTGTTTTCTGTGTTCCTTAACAGGGTGGGTTGCATTTTGTTGTTTGCTAGAGCTGTCTGTTGTAATAATAATAAAGTAGATATGTTTTACAACCTTGACTGGACAGTCCCTTTTATTATTGGGTAATAATTGGATTTTTGCTGTGTTGCAACTAACCCACGATACACGACCTAGCTGAGATAAGACTGCCATTCCGTCACCAAAATTGGACAAGGAGGTTTATAATTTTCTTGTGTTCCAATCTGTTCTGATCCCTTCTGGTGTACTAGAAGTGTGGGGCTGATTTATGGTTTAGAAACGGATATTAATCCCTGGACCACTGGTGTCCCAGAAGTTGAGTCATCACAATGTGATCTTCAACAGCATCACCAGATACTTAGCGGTTAACAGGCTCCTGGAGATCCTTCAGTTTGCAATCCCTATCCATCACTCCATTGAAACAGCATTGAACTAATGGTACAAATGCTCACTACTAACCACCACTAAATGCTCTTACTCCTCCATGTCCTTCTTGACATTTCTGCTGTTTTTAATACTGTCAACCTCGCCTAGGTACTTTATACCCACTCCAAAATTGAATCTATGCAACTACAATTACACTTACAGTACGCTTACCTAGATGTCCTAGATGTCTTCCTACTTCTCTGATCTATCATTCTATCATTTTGCCTGCCTTGGAACTTGGATACATCAACTTCCAACCTCTCACCATACAAGTACCCAAATCTGTGTCCTTTTCCACCTACTCTTTACCATCCGCACCTCATCTCTTGGCATGCTGATCTTTTCCAGATTTTTGTACTCAATTTCCAGAAGACACACAGATTTTCATCTCTTTTCCCTCCTTCACGACAGATCTTTTTCAAAGTTCTCCATCTGTGTATCAATTTGTTGTCACTGGGCGGCACTCATTCTTAACTCTCTGAAGACAGAAGTGTTTTACTGCCATGCCTGGATTAACCGTTCCCTTTTCTTTCAACTATATCTCCTTCACCCACTCCCAAATCTGAACACTGGGTGGTCCAATTTGACATTTACTTTCAACTGTATCAGTTTCTGTTGCTACTTCCTCCAGGCTCACTTGTCACCTGTCACGCCACAAAACATTTTCGGAACCAACCATTCTCTTGTTTCCTGTGTTCTTAAATGCTGCATTTTGATGCTGTGTGGTACGTTACTCTTTTCCTATATTCTGGGTATTCAAAGAAGCAGCAGCAACACCCTAGTTCTTGATAAAGGTTTGAGGTTACCCCTCACTCCCCCACCCTGACTGTGGCCTGTTTGGTTTAGGGTTGCCCTCACACCCCCAACTGACGGCAAGCCATTTGCCCCATGGGTTAAGCAAGCTGGGGATTTTCTGCTCCAGGAAAAGAAGGGGCAGAGATGCCCTTCCAACACACCGCTGGTGCTATGATTTATGGGGTAGGAAATGTGACACACTTAGATGGAATTGTCGGGTAAGGAATGTCTTGCACTTTGATGGATTTAATGGTAGGAAATGTGTTGTAGACTGTTAATTGCACAAATACGATGTATTAGGATTGCCCCTTCTATGCTTAAACAGCTTGCCACTGTTCCGAGGCCTTGGTACTGAACCTGACAGTTTCTTAGCTTGCTTATATGTTTACAATACTTGTAATGACAGCCATGGGTTTGAGCCTAGATATTCAGGTTTCTTGGCATTGCAACTAGAAGAAAGCACATGCAGGTTAACACATCTGTTACACTTAGAGCATTTACACCTTATAATGGTTAGCCTGCCCATGATGCTCAAATATATCGGTTGGTAACCCTCCACTGCACTTATAACCTCTTAGGTTAGCCATTGTAACACACAGTGGTTATATGCAGGTATCCTTGATGTTGTACTTAGTAGACTCCTTTGGTTAGCATTTGTATAACTTGGAAGACATGCAGTAAGACTATCAAAGTAACCTGTCTATTGTGCTTTATCGAATCCCATTATCCTAGTTTCTATGGTAGCCAGTCTGTCCCACTTAGAAAATGTTCTAGGACAGCCAGTGCAGACCTAGCTTCGAGAAGCAATGAAGTGCTTTACAGAAGTATACAACAACAGCTCCATAACTTAGTGCTTTACAGAGGTATACAACAGAACAGATATACAGTGGGGGTGGGATACAGAGCGGCACAGAGGAGGGGTACAGCTGTACCGGGTGGCAGGGATGAGATGGACGGGTGGCAGAGAGGAGAGGGAAATGTGGCGTCTACCAAGTCAGGTGGCACGAGGGGTGATGTGATGGGATAGGTGTTAAGGTGGAGAGATTCCTTAAAGAGGTGGGTCTTGAGTTGTTTTCTGAATTGTTGAAGGGTGGGGCTAAGTCTGATGCTGATGCGGAAGAGGTTCCATAGTCTTGGGGCGTAGGCAGAGAAGGCTTGTTTTCTGGTTCTTTCATTTTTGCAGTGGTGCATTTCAAGTCTGCACGTGTCCTGGCTTTTGGTGGTGCACAGTCTGACGGAGATGCTGAGTTTCTCTGCAAGGTCACTAGGTGACCTGAGGGTGACTGCCCTATAGGTGATGCAGCAAGACTTGACAGTGATTTGTGCATGCAGTGGGAGCCAGTGAAGGTCAATGAGGACTGGGGTGATGTACTCCTATCTGCGAAGACTCTTAATGAGGCATGCAGCCGTGTTTAGGACACTTCTCAGGGGTACAAGGGAGGACGAAGGGAGGCCTTCGAGGAGTGCATTGCTCCCACCAGGACCAGTGCTTCAACAGTGGATCTATTGCTGTCTGAGTGAGACAGGGCTTGACCTTCCACAGGAGGGAGAGCTGATACCAAGCTGTCTCAGTTTTCATAGCTAGATATGTTTTCAAGGTGAGGTGTTTGTTGATGTGGAACCCAAGGGACCTGGTGCAGGAGGTGAGCTCAGGTGTGAAGCCCTCAGAGTTCATGGTTGATAGCTAGGTCTGTATGTCTGGGTGTTTGGTTTTGTTAGTGAGGAGTAGGAATTCAGTCTTGGAGGGTTTGAGATTAAAGTATTCACTGGACATTGAAGACTGGATCAGCGAGAGGCAAGTTTTGAGCCTATGGATGTCCTTGATGGAGTCGATCTTGAGGTGTAGCTGTGTTATATTGGTGTTTTGGTGGATGTTGTGCGTGGCTAGGAGGGCTCACAATGGCTCCATGTATAGATTGAAGATCACCAGGGAGAGGATGGAACCCTGCAGGACTCCACCAGTGACAGATAGCATTGGTGATCTAGAGGAGTCCATCGGAACAAACTGCTGACAGTCAGCGAGGCGGGACTTGAACCAACCTTTGACAAGGTTTCTGATCCCCAGACGCCAATTTAGGGTATCTGTAAGTGCCTGGTGGTCTACTGTGTCAAAAGTGGCTGAGAGGTTGAGTAGAACCAGGAGGCAGAAGTGGCCATCATCAAGGATGTTGAGGGTGTCATCAACCACCTGTATGGTTGCTCTCTCTGTGCTGCATCTGGGTTTGAACCCGTATTGGTAGGTTTGGAGGAGATTCTTGGTGTCAATGTGTTGCTGCAGTTGTGCAGCTATTGCTTCCTCATTGATCTTACCAAGGAAGGGAAATTGGGTGATGGGGTGATAGTTACCTAGATTGTCAGGATCCAGAGTTGGTTTCTTTAGCAGAAGGAGGATTTGTCCTGTTTTCCGGGTTGATGGGAAGTTGCCTTGCGTCTGGAATCTGCTGATGATCTCCATGTAGGATAGGAGAACTTCTGTGGGGGTGTCTTGAGGATGGATGCTGGGAGGATGTTGTCTGTATATGATGTGGCTTTGAGGGCGCCAAGGTTTCTACCAGGTACTCTGTCAAGAGTGTCTTGAATGTTGTCCAGGGTGTAGAGATATCACGAAGAGGAACATGAGGTGGGTCTGTGGATGCAGAGCTGGTGTCTATGTGCTGGTGTATCTTGCTGATTTTGCTGATGAAGAAGATGTTGTTAGCAATGAAATTCTTGATGGAGTATGGTATGACATGGGCAGGAAGCAGGTTGACGCAGTGCTTGACTGCTTTGAAGAGGGCTCTGCTTTTGTTGCCAGCTTCTACTATGGTGTTCTGATTGTAGAAGGCCTTGGCTGTGTTGATGAGTTGATGACAGGTTGCTCAGAGTACCTTGAGCAGCGCCAGGTCAGATGCGGTCCTGCAGCAGCGGCAGGTTTTCTCTTGTTTCCTGATTACTCTTTTGCTCAGGTTGACTTCTTGTGTGTACCAGGGTGCTGATGATTTCAGTTTTTAGGAAAATTGTTTCAGAGTTGTGTGTCATTTGATGGAGGCTGAAAAGGCGGTATTGAGTGCTTCCATTAGATAGTCGCAGTTCGGTTGGGGTGTTTTGTCCATTTAAGGCAGAGGTTGGCAAGATCATCTGTGAGGGCTTCCACTGGGAAGTTCCTGAAGGACCTGGAGGTTTGTTTGATGGGTTTCTGGTGGGAGTGCTTCACTGGTGTGGTGTGCAGGATGTTAAAAGGCACGGCTCTGTGATCAGACCAGTCAAGCTGGACAAGAGAGCTGTAGTGGAGGGAAGATGCGTTGATGATTAGGTCGTGAATGTTACCTTTCTCGTGTGTTGGGTCTTTCTTGTGCTGTGTGCGGCTGAAGATGTCATGTAGACTGAGGCGATCTTCTTTCATCAGTTTGGTAGCCTTGTTGCCTGGATGTTAAAGTCACCTAGGAAGATGTTGTTGGCGTGCGTGCAGGACATACTGGTGACCAGGCCGGTGAAGTCTCTGATCAAGGCAGTGTTGGGTTTTGGTGGTCAGTAAATGAAATGGAAGGTGACTGTGTCTATCGGGCAGAGCAGGAAGTGGCAGGAGACAACTTCTAAGGAGCCATTGTTGTCAGCGTCAAGTTTGGTGCAGGGCTACTAGGTCTTGTGGAAGGCCTGCAAGGCATCCAAACTGCCTTGACGGACGGTCTCTGTGTTCGATGCTGTAGCCGATGGGGACAAGGACGTCAAGGATGTTGGCGGAGGTGGGTGTCAGCCAGGACAGAGTAATGAAGATGGCGTCAAGGTCATGTGTGGTGATGTGGTTGGTGATATCTGTCTGTTACATGGGTGATAGCTGAGTTGACGTTGGCGAGGATCAATTTCTGTGTTGTGTATGGTGAGGGGGTGATGATGGTCTTGGAGCTGATGTGGGTGAGTTTGATGCATTGTGGAGTCAATGCCTTGTAGGAGGGGTGATGTTGTTGACATTGCTTGATGATGGTGGGGATAGCTTGTGGGGACAGAGGGAGAAAACACATGCTGCGTGTGCTTATTTGTTGTCTGTGCATGGGTTCAGTCCCTGGGTCCTCACCTTCTGAACAGGTCCAAACTGGAATTGCCCATTTCTTTGTCTGCCCTTCTCTTCAGACACCCTTGATCTAAGAGTTGAGAGCAGAAAGGAATAGGCAGGACTAATAAGGTGGTGGGTATTTTGCCAGGTGACCTATATCCACTTGCATCTGCTTACCAACTGCAAGGAAAAGAGGCTGAAGCACTGCTAAAGTAGGGAAAAAGACTGGCAACCTTGAAGGCCATACTGCCTAGAATAGTCTCAGAAAGTAGCTGACTTTTCTACCCCACAAAAGATCGGATAAGAGAGTGAAATCAAAGATAAGCTCCACCTGAGCTTATGTTGTGCATAAATGCACCACTTTCATGGACATCTGCTACAGGCATGGCTATCCATCCATGCACTTTATAATGCAGCTACGACTGAAATTCTTTCTAGCTGGTCACATAACCACTTGGCACTGAAACTTCAGGCTTCAACACCTCTGTCAATCAGAATATGGTGGCAACCTATGACAAGTTTTGGTATAGCTAGGTACATATCATGTGTCCTGCATTAGCCCTCTGTTGTGCTCTGCCTCAATTCCCGTCCACATGCCTGACCTCTTGGGTTGCTTACTGGAGTCTAGCCAGCCATCCCAAGTCCTGATCTAGGCCAAATGCACACACACACATTTAATGCATCCTCCTAAAATGTTCCCATACCTGGACATCGGTCCCCGAGGGAGTTCCTACCACAACGCACTTTGAGGCCATATAAATGGGAAAATGTACTACATAAATGACTACTACAACACAATACAATACAATAAATGCAAAAATAAATAAATACATACCTGGGAACATTCACAGCATCCACCAATGAAGATCATTTATGTATAACCCACTTACATATGTGAGGAATTACCATCTGGAAAATGTACAAATTCCTAACCTTTTTTCATTTTTATTGAATAATAAAATGATGCGGCTAGTTTCATCTCAGATAGGGTAATCTGCTCTTCAGAGTCCCCTTTCCCCACCTCCACGATAATAGTATGTATCTGTGGCTTGCTGCATCAGTATCCTGAGTCGCAGTACTGTATCCAAATGACGATCATCTGTAGCCCATAATGTTGGCAGGATGATCTCTAAAATAAAGCTATGCCTGAGTTTCAGCAAGCACGGTGCATGGTACTAATTATGATCACGGCCGCCACATCCAACTGATATCACACATGTGTCAGCTCCTGTGAGTCAGAGCTGCTGTGCAAGGTGATGTGAATTCTGGTCAGCAGCGTGTAGCCGGCCAAAATGGTAGGACAGGGACCTGGAGGGCCTGACCTTCTCTTTGATCTCTTTGTGAGGGGAGATAACACCCTCTGTCTAAGACAGCCACACAACAGGCAGCTTGCCTGGGCTGGGGTATCAAAGGATAACACCCATTCAAAAGGAGTAGCCTCACACCAGGGTGCTGCATATCTAAAGGCCTTTGTTCTCAGTGGGAATGGAAGGGGTTGAAATTAGGATAGGCAATAGGGCTCTCTCTTTCCTGTCCCCTCCACTTCATCTGGAGCAAAGCACTTTGGGGGTGACATCAGACGGGCAAAATCCACACCTTTCAACAGCATGGATTGGACCACTAAAAGAGATTAACTGTTCGCCAATCACCTGGGGACTTTTGCTTTAAAAGAAGGGATACCCCATCCCTTATGCAGATTTGCTCAGTTCCCTCAGATCTTTTAAGGCCACAGATGTGTGTTCAAGATCTCACTGGACTTCCTTTGGGAAAGTTGAACTTTTCAAAGCTCTCAGCTTAAGGTGAAGAAGGAATCATCCAAGAAAGGAGGAAGATATGTTCCCTTCCCACTGCTGTGGATCAAGACCTACCACTCTGCACTGGAATCTTCTGAGCTGTGACAGCATACCCTGAACGGAACCATCCTATCCTCGAGTCCCCCTGAGTGGGGTTAGATGCTGCCAATTCATGAGCACCTTTGACCTCATGGCAGGGTACTGGCAGGCTGGTCTGACTGATCACGCACAAGAGAAGTCCCCATTCACCACCCCAGGTCAGCATTATCAGTTTACAGTTATGCCCTTCAGATTAAAGAAGGCCTGTGCCCCCTTCCAGAGGATGATAAACCAGGTCCTAAGGGAGCTGGACGACTTTAGCATCACCTAATTAGAAGATGTGGCGGCATTCAGAAACACCTGGGAAGACCGTCTATCCTATCTGGTAAAGTTGCTTCAAGCCATGCGAAGGTTGGCTTGACTATCAAGGCATCCAATGCCAGATAGAGCAGGTTACTGTGATTCACTTAGGTCACCAAGTAGGTGGCGGTAAGAAGCAGCCTCTCCAAGCCAAAGTCCTCCCGGTGAAGAATTGGAATGTCCCCACCACCCAGACACAAATGAGGGCCATCCTACGCCTCACAGGTTATTACCAACCTTTTATTACAGGTGTTGTGACCCTTGCAAGTCCCTTAAACAATGTCATGTCAAAGATACTGCCAAAGAAGGTTACTTGGACCCCTGCGTGTCAGTCATCATTCCATAAGTTGAAGGATGGCCTGTGCCAGGCCCCCATTCTGAATATCCTGGAGTTTGGCAAAGTTTATCATCCAAACAGACGCTTGTGAATTTGGCAACAGTGCGGTATTAGCACAACTGACTGAGGCAGTAGAACAACCTTGTGCGTACCTGAGTAGGCGCTTGACCAAGCGAGTGCGCAACTGGCCACCATCGAGAAGGAGGCATTTGTGGTAGTTTGAGTGGTACACAGCTGAAACCCTTCATTCTTGGGTCTCACTTCACTGTCAAAACAGACCACATATCTCTAAGGTGGCTTATGGCCATGTAGAGATAACCCCAAGTTACTGCATTGGGCTACATGCCTATAGGCACAGACACAAAGTAGGGGTGCAGCACTCAAAGACAGATGGCCTCAGTCTGTACTTTCACCCGGATGATGTACCAGACCCTTAGAAAGGTGAGTCTCAAGCTTTTTTGCATGGGAGGCATGTGAGTAACACCATATGGCAAGGGTGCTAAGCCCTGGCTTTTTTGATTGTTATTAAATAATAATATGATGCTGGTAGTTCCATCTCAGAAAGGGTAATCTACAGATCAGATTGCCCTTTTAACAGCTCCATGTCAATAGCATAGTATGTATCAGTGGCCTGCTGCATCATTATCTTGTGTTGCAGCACCTACTCTACCCATTGCATCAAGTAGGTCCAGATGTTCCAGATGCCCATGTAACAATGAACTTGACAGAAAAGTCTCTGCCGCACAGGGACGGAATATAAAATATTCACCCCTGTACCACAATGACGTTGATCATACACAGTCCATGATGGTGCTGGATAATCTCTTAAATAAAGCTATGCTTGATAATACTTATGATAACGGCTGCTGCATTCCATTGGATATTGTGCATGTGTCAGCCCCTGCGAGTCAGCGTCACTGTGGAAGGTTATGTGTATTCTGGTCAGCAGGGTGTAGCCTACCAAATGGCAGAACAGGATGTCTTTGTGAGGGCAGGTAATGCCCTTGGCCTGATAAAGCCAGAGGAGGCATATCACACCCATTTAAAAGGAGTAGTCTAACACCAGGATGCTGCATCTCTAAGGGCCTTCATTCTCAGTGAGAAGGGAGAGATAGTGATAGGAAGGAGGGCTCTTGTCAATGGATGTAGACTTCCACCATCTTGCTTCCCACTATCCCACTCTCTGTTTCCTGTGCCCTCCACTTCCTCTTCGGTGTGACATTGGAAGGGTAAAGTCCACGCCTTTCAAGAGCAGGGATTTGACCACTAAAGCAGGCTAGCTTTAGGCCAATCACTTGAGGACTTTCACATTTAAAAGAGGGGGTCTCCCAACCCGAATGCAGATTTGCTCAGTTTGTGTCAGATCCTTTATGGCCGCAGATACGTTCTGAATATCTCACTGGACCTTTTGAAAGTCCTCAGCCTGAGGTGAAGAAGGAATCATCCAAGACAGAAGAAAGATCTGTTCCCTACCTACTCCCGGGGCATATCGGAAGTGGCCTCTGCTGTGGACCAGGACCTACCACTCTGCACCTTAATCTCCTGAGCTGGGAGAGCAGACCCTGAACAGAATCATTCCTCAAGTCCTCTTGTGTGGGCCTCACAGCAACTGCAGGGCCAGACCAGCCGAAACGCCCTGTTCTGCTGCATCATTGATCGCACATCGATGCACCGAAGATCACCACTTCCATGACCATTGCCTACCGACTTGAACCGCTGGAGCAAACCTGTTAAGGTATGAAAAATATAATGTGCAATTATGTCTAATGAATAGAGAAGGTACTGTGACATTGTAGGGTGCTGATATTTCCTACCCAAGCCTTGTAACCACTTCATTGGACATTATCAGGTAGCATTTTCAATGCATCATCATACTGAGAAATATATTTGTACTTTGATTGGCAGGAATTAACCAATATTGTTGAATTTATTGGAGGATCTCCACAACTGTAGTAATCTAGAACGTGTCAACACAAATCTTTATTTTAGTGTTTCATTGTTTCTGATGTCACACACTTACTAGCCATGTTTCATTTGTGTTGTACAAAATATAATTATCCATCCTAAATAGAGGGGAACATCTACTTTTTATTTTATGAACTGCTGTTGTATAATGGCCTACATATAGCTGTTTGAATGCAATGTGCACCACTGTTTACACAGGTAAAAACAAATATTACAAATAACTTGCCATCTGGATTTCTGCACTTTTACCCACAGAAGGATTGAGCCCCAACAAAATGGAGAGTCTTCTTGTGTCACAAAACCTCTAAATTGCCAAATCTATTCTCATGAAGTGATTGGATAATCTGACAGGTTTGCATACCTATAACCTTGCAGACCGTCAGTTATGTTTAAATGTAGTGTTGGCACTGGTTAAGAGAGTTGAGACATTCACTTTCTTCAGGGTTTAGTGACATTGGTGATTTTGATGGTGAAAACGAGTAAAATGTGTTGTATGCTTCTCGGGGAGACAACGGGTCCTGTGGTGTGGCACATGGGGCATCAGGTGTTGCCAAATATTACAAATGTCAATGACAAGCAATGTAATGAAACATATAATTAGATTAAAGGGAGGTACTTCAGGGGTGCACGTTAAATTAATCCTTCTTTAATATGAATGCACAAACCAACAATTCCGAATGTGCACACCAAGTGTAAGACATATCAGATATCCAGTTTTACAGAACACCAAAAAGTCATTATGGATGTAGGGAGGTTAGCAGAGCCCAAGGTCATGGCACTAAACTGAGGTTTTGGTCCTTTCAAAGACAGGCCCTTCATAAGGATCAGGGAACTAACTTGAAGACGGTTGTCAATATTTTATGACCACAAGGGTATACCATGCCTTCGCCCTTCTCCTACTATGAGGAACTACTTGAGGTTCATCATGGTGCAGAACAAGTATTAGCCTATGCATTATTCTCTTGCTTGACTTGCTTCATCGAGGTACGGCCATGAATGTCTTTGTCCACTCGCCAGAGCTTTGGGAACAGCTTGTGTCATTGGTGCTCCGCTAAACTGATGACGCATCTGCAGTGAGCATAGCAGGTGGCTGTCCGGCTCCTAATGAACATCCAAAACCTTGAGAACACCTAGCCTGGGCTGGCCTTGTTGCACCAGCTTCTGATTAAAAATAGAGTGATGTTCAAATCTATGTGCTTGTTTTGCAAACTATTGTTGGCTCAAGTCCAACTCTTCTAACCCTCAGGTTTCATAATGACCCACCAGGCCATCGTCAGCTTCAACCAGACACACTCTGATTGATGTTGGCTTCCAGAAAATTAAACAAGGGAGGGAAATGATGTTCTTCTGTGGCCTCAATGAACTATTTGTTCAATTACAAAATGAGAGCAGTCACGTGTTCAACAGGAGGCAGATTGAGCTCTTGCTCCTTAGGACAACGAGACTCACCTGTGTTCAAATCAGCCGCACATTATACTTAACTCCACCAGCACCAAGCTGCCCCATGGCATACATTTGAGGTTTATTACCCCTCCATTCACCCCACCAGAATACCATTATAGATACGACCACCAGACAGTAATCCCTGTTTAATGCTTACATAATCAGTCTTCTGCTGTGCGTCAGTGCCATTGGTGGAGGCTGTTGTTTTTTCGCTGGTGGTGGGGTCGTTCACCTGCTCCTGTCCTTCTTCCTTGGGTTCACTGGCCTGACCAGGAAGGGCGACTTCTCCGACCCCCAGGGCATCACTTTTATATGCTTTGACAAACTCTTCCATGCACTTGACTTCACTCTCTGACAGACTGTGGCAGTAGGCCGGGTCCTGATCATAAATGGGGAGCTGTCTTGCAAGTTGCCTGCGGCGGTAGTAGGCCCCTTTTGTGCCAGCAACTGGCTGCATGTCTTGGGGTAAAAGTTCCATGTAACGGGTTGCCTGAAAGTAGGGGTAAAAAGACACAGAGATCAATGTATTTGCCATATGAGACAGTAACTGTTTGTCCCTGTTCATGTGCTTCCTCAGGGATTGTGTATATTAACACTCGCATTATCTTTTAACATTACAGTAATTCTTTTTAATCTCCAAAACATTGGCATCCTACAATTCAATCAGATTCCCACATATGATACAGCACTGGCTCAACACAATGGAGAGTTCTCCATAATTTGTTCTTAATCCTCATATCACATTACGCTGTATTTTAACAAATTCCCACAAAGAAGACATCATATGCTTAATGTTGTGTGATTTATTAAAGTACAATTCCAAAACAAGAAGCTCCACATGGATTTTAACAGTGCTGTTGGTAATGCTTGCATATTTTGTTGTTCAGGTTAATGACGTAGTGTGATTTTATATTTTATATTTGCAAGTATTCAGTTGTCCCACAACCTCAGGTAACCCTCATTCAAACAATCCCCCTTTAACTGGAGGTACTTCTTCCATTTCCTTCTTAGAGGCCCACCAGAAACATGAGATCAGCCACAGCTCTCCTCCTTGTCATCCCAATCTCTAAATCGACCACAATAAGGGTATCTTCTTTCTCCATCCAAGCTCCCACCATCTAGAACTTGATTCCATTTAGCATCTGATTCATAGATGACCACCTAGCTTTCCAGAAGGCACACAAGACGTGGCTCTTCCCTTCTGCAGCTTAACTAACCTAGTCCATCTCCTGGGTGAAATATCACCCCCTGATAGATAGGTGGGGGGCACCGATGAGTCTCTTGAGGAGACAAGACAGCACCTAGTGCGCACAGAAAGGATCACAGTAAATCCGTATGATATGATCGGCATACCCTCATCAGAACTAGATATCAGCCTTGACTCTCTGGTACGTATAGCACTCCATTGCAAAGAAACATAACCGTATCCCCCCAGGGTGTGGCCACCCACCCGCATACATTTGCAACAATTCACTACTCAATCTCATAACACACATCCCCTCTGCCATTAGAATGCAGCTGAGTCCCACAAAACATGTTTTGTCCAGTTGGGAAATGAATCAGTCTCTTTGAGTCACTGTGTCTCCTAACAGCCTATCACAGCACCCATCCACTAGCCAGATCTCCATGGGTCACTAGCAGGGATTTGGCACCCCCTACCTACCTTCGTGCAAGGCTAAAATCCACATACACACATTCGAAAATCCGCCTTTCATTTCTCATACCTTGGACTTCGGTCCTCCAAGGGTGGTCACCCACAGCACTTTGAGGCCATATCAATGGCATTAGATGCTATACATATTCCATATAATATAACATAACATATACTTTTTATCCTTTACCTTTCATTTAGTTTGATCAATTATGATGCAAGGTTTTATTGCACTTTCTAGTGTTAGTTATGGTGTGTCGGTGCTGGATAAATTTGCCAAACACTCTTGTTGCTAATTTTAGCCTTTTCTACTGGGGCCATACGCTTAATCCCAGCAGGTGGAGGGGTCTGACTGATGTTCAGAGTGACTACAATCTCTGTTATCCTAATGAGTCTGCATATGAAGACAAATAATAACATGAATTATGATTTATATTCAACCCCCCCGGGGCCGGTGCAAGGAATTTTGCCACCCTAGGCAAACTGTCAGATTGCCGCCCCCACTCCAGATTCTAACCGTTCTCAATCAACCGTCCTCCCACCAACCCCCACCCCCCCCACAGCCTTGTGTTCACGAGATGTGTATTGCCCTGCAGGAGGGGGTGACTTCTAGGCCAGCATGCATAAAAAGAAATCAACAAACGAATGTGGGGCAGCTCAAAACAGCAGCTCCAGGTGCCCTACAGATTTGGCACCAGACCACGAAAACAAAAGAAACAAGCATTGGCAATGCCAATTGTTTGGGCCTTTTTGTAGACATGGGAAAGGCATTTGCCAGGCACTGCTGTAGTGGTATAAACTGCCCATTGATGGTAGCAGGTGCAAATGGTGCGGCTACCTGGGCATATAACTGCAGTGCCTAGCAAATGCCTAGTACCTATATACAAGTCAAAACTGTTGGCTTTGCCAAGGCTTGTTTTAACAGGACTTCAGTGAAGGACACCATAGTGCTTATAAATTGAGTGGCTGTGGGCAGGCCAGGTAAGACATTCTTATTATATTAGTAGCACGTACAGCTCAAATTAAGTGAATAACTCTCAGAAGACTGCTTTGAAAAAACATTTGCAGCCACTACAAGTACAA
Source organism: Ambystoma mexicanum (assembly GCF_040938575.1). Taxonomy (NCBI): domain Eukaryota; kingdom Metazoa; phylum Chordata; class Amphibia; order Caudata; family Ambystomatidae; genus Ambystoma; species Ambystoma mexicanum. Next base: position 199,728,376 of record NC_090923.1, read on the forward strand.
AGTTGTATGGTAAGGCTTGACTAAAGCACGCTCAAAGTCATGGTATGGTATGGAAATGTTTATTTATAAAGCGCCTATACACAAGGCAAGTGCTTCAAAGCGCTCAAGGAGGGTGGGGACATGGGGACAAAGCAACAGTCGTGCAGAGCCCTTGAAATTCTGAGACGATAATAGTCTTCCCAGACAGAGTAAGTGCAAATAACACAATTAACAGTTGAGACACAGCAAATAGGCCTGCCGACGATTCTGCAGTTTTACCAAGTGTAATTAAGGGGGGTAGACAGGGGAGAACAGACAGACAATCTTCAAACACGGTGCATTTGGATCGTGAAAGTGCACAGACAGTTCCAGAGGGTCGGGTGCCAGGGACCTGTGAGACTTTAAGGTACACCAGGCGGCCAGTCAGTAAGCTGTAGAGAAAAGGAGGGAGAGAGGGAGAGAGAAGGAAGAGGAGAAAAGGAAGGTCTTAAGGAGTTTCCGGAACTTAAGGAGATCAGGCTCAAGACGGAGGGTGGCAGGGGGGTTATTCCAGAGGGAGGCCCCTGCTGAGGATAAATATCTCCATCCAAATCTCTGCTTGGAGAACCGGCTCATTCGCAGAAGGTTGGAGGTAGATGAGTGGAGGACTCGGGAGGGACAGTATTTAGGTAGGCAACGTTGCAGATAGGTAGGTTCAAGGCTCCAAAAAGCCTTGTGGACAATGCAGAGGGTCTTCAACTTGATCCTTGCAGCCACAGGGAGCCAGTGAAGGGATTTCAGTGCCAGAGAGATGCAGTTGCTGGCGGCGGCGCTGCTCGTCACCGACACACTGCCATCTTCAGCAACCACACCCCAGTCCCCCACACCCAATCTTGCTGAGATATCTCGCAGGCACTGACTCTGGCTTTGTTGATTTGAATGGTCTGCTTGGGGCTTGATGCGGAACCCATTCTTGAGCCGCCACATATCCCTTCAATGCAGTGTGTTCTGCAAGTAAGTAAGCACGTTTAACGTGGGTTTGCGCACTGGTACATCTACTTACTTGGTTGGCAGTGTAGTCGGCACAGCACCTCGGTCCAGGGGTCCTCCTCACCTGCTCGTCATACAGCACTGCAGCATTCATACCATTGAGTTGACGATCGGATCAGTCAAGGGGGCACTTGTGGTGCTTGGTGGCATGCTAATGCACATTGCACAGGTGCCAGCGCTGCCACCACGCCCATTCACCCATCGTGACCCTGACCTGGCCCCAGGTCCCAACCTTCACTGCGCCACCTTGTCTGCTGCTGCAGCCAGCCTTACTGCCAGGGGTGTTGCTAGGTCTGGAAAAGACCCGGGGCTACGATCATGTCGGAACTGTCAGGACTGGGGGCTAGCTAGCCTTTTGGTTGTAGCTCCTGAGATTCTATCAGGGACTACAACCAAAAGACCAGGGGCTATAGCCCCCTTAGCCACCCCTTAGCAACCCCTCTGCTTACTGCAGACAGTGGGCCTCATTACACGGATGGCGGTAAGGATTTACCGGTACCGGTAAAATACTGGTACCGGTAAATCCTTACCGCCTTACTACGAGGTCCCTTTGTGGGTTGGGGGATTTAACGCCTGCTTTTTGCAGGCATTAAAAACCAACCCGCAAAGGGACCCAGGGAGCTAATTACGGTACCGCAATTTGCGGTACCGTAATTAGCGCCTTCCCCATTCCCATTATGCCCTATGGGGCAAAAATGGGAATGGGGAAGGGCAATGGTGGAAGGGGGAATTACCGCCCCGCCAACCTTGGAATGGGGCGGTAATTCCCCTTTCCTCCAAGGCGGTGCTGGTATTTTACCGGCATGAACCATGGCGCTAATAGCGCCATGGTTCTCCGCAATCCGTGTAATGAGGCCCAGTAACTAAAAACAGGACCGGTGCTATCACCAGGCAAGGCAGTAGTGTGGGGGTGTTAAAAAAGCATTTTGCAGCTCTAACATTTCCAACATATAGGCAAGCGCCCAACCTTGCCTAGTGATAGCACCGGCACTGAACCCCCCCCACTGCAAATATCTTGCATACATGTATAACAATTAAGGATAAAGCCATCGAACAGAGGACTTCCGGAAGATTTCTGGGGGGTTTTCTTGTTATACATGTCAATAAAAACAAGAGATCAGTAATTATGACATTTTATTACAAGCCATTGAGAGATTTCCCAAACTAAAATAAATTATTGGGGCTCATGTGTCTTTCATACTGAGGTCTATAAAAAAGGACACCCAGTATCATTAACAAAGGACCTCATCTAGAGGGTGGTAGAATTAAAATCTACTGTGTTTCCACTGACCATATATGAAGTTTGGTACATCTTGCTTTCCACCGGGTACGCATTGTCAGATTATTTTATTTATTTGTAGTTTTTATAAAGCACTACTCGCCCATAAGACTCAAAGCGCACAAAAGACAAAACATAACATGCATAACAGACTGCAGTGATAAGGAAGCAGGGGAAACTGGCCTGATCTGATCAGACCTTTGAAGAGTTAGCTGAATGACCGCTTGGGGACCTTTCACCAATAGCCAAATCACTTGGACAATTGTCCACCTGTGAATCGCCCACCACTGAACTTCTTGCCAACCGCCATGAATTTCCAGTGGAAAGCCAGAAATCCCAAACGTTCATTCAAACAGTGGAAGCTTGGCTGATTTTAATTCCCAAGCACTCTAAATAAGGAACTTTTGGTTTGCCATCTAGCGCTCAATGGAGAGTAGTGCAATGATCTTTTCATCCAGTTAGATGCATGCAAGATGTAGCCGATGTTGTATATGGGCTGAAGTCCTTACTTAACAAGGTAAATAGTTCAAGCGCAACATCCCCTCATCGAAATTGAGACAATGTCATGTGCCATCATGGATATATAGGTCCTGTCTGTTTACATATTACATATTGCATATAAGCATTAAAGCTGAGTGAACTCCTCAAAAGTAAAGAGTGAATAAGCTTTCATCCAGTGAGATCCAAGCAAGTTACAGCTAATGGCAGCACTGGGCAGAGGTTCTTTCTTAGCCCGGAATATAGCTCAACCATACTACTCTGATATTGGAAATAAGACAATTGGCCTCATTACGACTTTGGCTGTAAAACCGCATGGCTACTGCCAGAGATTTTTTTTTTACTGGGAATGTGCAATTACCGGGTCATTACGGCCCTGTCAGACACTGTAATTTCCCATTCCCGGGTGCCGGCAAATAAAGGCTCCCCATTCCCCAATTAGAATGGTGCCGGTGCATCGGGCATGGTCTGCTCGCGGGTTCCTTTCCGCCCGCCAGGTTTGACCGGGTGGGCGAAAAGGCACCCGCGAGGAGACCTCGTAGTTTGCCGGTACGGTAACAACAGTACCGGCAATCTTACAGTACCATTGTTATTGTATCGGAAAACTTGTAATGAGGGCCAATGGCCTACACCATGGTGCGTAGGTCAGAGCTATCCTACTACCTGAGACATATGAGCATTAAGCCCGAGTTGACTCCATAAGGGTGATCAGTGAATATTCACAGGTTCATGGGTCTCATCTGAGGGTACCCCACGCCACTCCAGAATCGCACAAGCGGTTTAGATGTGTTTCTTATTCGTAGCTGGAAATAGGTACATGTTAGCATGCTACAGAGCTCTCAGGGGACCTGCCCATCACAGCATAGGTGGCAACGTTGAAAAGCTCTCCCAGACAAATAGAAGGAGCATGAAAAGGTGGGCAGAATTGGTCACTGTCAAGGCCCATCCCCCCTCCATGTTTAATACTCGCCATCATTAGGAAGCGGAGCATAACATGCTTGTAATTCTGGGCCTGCCAGCGATTAGATGGGTCCGGATTTGTGCTGCCAACAGTGGCTGCCAACCACTTCCTTTTTATAATATCCATGACATTGCTTATCAAAATCCTGACTTGGATCCAGGAAATTGCTGAACAGCTGGGAAATGTCCGTCTATGCAGACACAATTACAACCAGAAAAAAGCTTCTCTTAATAAAAGTGTGCCGTGTGAGTGGTGTGCTATTTGAGGCGGCATTATCTTAGAAGTCATGTTGACCCTGCAGGCAATGGCGGTGCTGTTACTGCCCACGTCAACCACCTTCTAGTTTATTATTTCTATTAGGACTCGTAGTTGAAATGCAGGGGAGCTGTTTACAGAACATGGGAGCTAATTAATTTTTCTTAAAAATATTTTCTTTGAGGCGATGCTGTGCACAGTGTATGACTACGCAACAGAGAAAATCTTTTCCCGCACAAACATGGCCACCAAGTGTCATGTGAAAGGGAGCTCTAGACCCTTTTCACTGTGCATTGCAGCAGAGACCACGAGAGCAGATGACAGACAACAGGCAGTGGAAATGAGGGCTAAGTAACAGCGTTCTGTTCAGGCTGGTGTGTGGAAACAGGGTGTGAACCTGAGAATCTGACCGTGTCATGCTAAACTCTGTGCAAGAAAGCACAGGTTTATAATTGAAAATTGGTTATTTATACCGAACCTTATACCCAGAGGGTTCTTAGTGCTGACCAGGCAGAGGTTTTATAAGCACAGACCCTGGGATCGAACCTGTGTTATTCTGCATTGTATTGCTTCCAAGGAGAACGCGTTGCCCTTGAGCTAGCCTCCCAAGACAAACGTTTACCACTGAGCACATGTCCTCACACATTTGATAGGTTGGCACTCCATTCAGGTTGCTTATCATGCATTTCTTGTATTTAATAATCAAGCGATGCATTACCGACCAAAGTAATGTGAGGGCACTTAAATCGGGTGCTATCACAATTAGCTCTTTCCTTTGCTTTGGACGGGTGCTAATAGGGCCTTTTCAAAATATTGAGCCTTATTCTGATATTGGTGGTAGTCATGGCGCTATTGGTCAATGGGGACTTACCGGTCCATTCCGACCTTGGAGGGACCGGTAAGTCCCCATTGACCAAATCATTCCCCATAGGGCTCAATGGGAATGGGGAGGGCGCAAATAACAGGCTTGTGAATGGCAAGCCCGTTATTTGCGCCCTGGTCCCCTGATGGGACCCGTAAGGTACGTTTGGTCCGACCAAACGTACCTTACGGATCCCGTTAGGGGACTTCGGAATCTGGCGGAAGGGGAATACTTTCCCCGCACAAACATACCGGTGCCCGGTATCCCCTACCGCCCGACTCGGAATGAGGCCCATTGTCTTTAATGAGCAACTACATGGTCAATGGCCTTGCATCATACAAAATCATTCACTGGGAACATGACCACTGAGGTGAATGTGAAAGAGGCCTCTGTACGAAACCCCTTGTCACTTTCCATGGTGACGAAGGACTTGGGGGCAGAATAGGGGCCAGTGATGGTGGATCTGTTTGGGCTGCCGGGCGGAAGCGGGCAAGGGAATGAGGTCTTATTTATACCAGTGAATACAACACATGTTCATCCACACCTGAATGGCTGAGGACTCCATTTTGGGTGCTAAATATGGAACATTTGCATTTATTAATCAGGCAGTGCATACATTCCATGATGAAATTAATCTGCAGGCAGGGACCCTACATGTCGGGATACTGAATCCAAACGACAATTAAGGCATAATTGATCATTGATAAACCTCATTCTCATTTGTCCTTCCCATTGACTCAAGCGTAATGAATAGAAGAGCAGAGTTATGCATTTATTTGCCCGAACACTAACTTAAGAATTTGTGGGAAATGGAAGATGCCACAGCTGTTGTGGAGCAAATGGTTGTAGAGCCTCCTTGCTTCCTACCTGCTTCAGGAAATATTATTGATACCAGCTCAAGAGTGACAGAGGACTTGCCCATGACTTATTTTATTTTATTTTGCCCTTGGGTTATACCCCACTAGGACAATGGAAGGAGTTTCTGAGGATTGTGGTGCTTCCCACTGTATAGGCAGGCAGTGCACAGGTAAGACATGTCTTTTGGCTTGCCTGAGTTAAGCCACAGAAGGCAGCATACGTACCCTAAGCATTAAGGCTGCTGGTCTGAACCTGTGAAGTGGTGCTGCAAATAGTGAACAAACAGCACACGCTGGAACGTGCTACAGGGCACAGTGCGCCATACAATTGAGCAGAACTACAACTTCACCCCTGGCCTCCACTCCCCACTGCCATTAATCATTTTGCAAAGATGTCCTGCCTGGGACCCGGTGGAAGGGGTATTCTGATATTTCTGTGAAACAGCCATAATGGATAAGGGTAGTTGCATTTTAATTGCGGAAAGTAAGAAGGTAGGTAGCGAGAGTTACATATATTTATTTTTATTGTATTATTGGTCAACATGATTTCAAACAACTTACAAAAACAAGAACACATTTATAACAGATCCTAAAGTAGTGTAGTGTCATTAGTTGATGTCATTATTCTACTATCAACTGATAATCAGCGTGTTCAACACGATCTACTGACGCTGCCTATGTGTATCCAGTCATTGCATCGAATACAAAGCATTTAATGCCAAAAGCATGAAAAATGCATCGAAATAAAAGCATCGAATGCATTTTTTTCAAAGGTAACGTTTTTTTTTTAGGTATAATGTGTTTTAAGGGGTAAAAAAACAGGGGTTTGGGGGACCCCCCATTTTTTCTTTTTTTAAATGCTTTTGACCTTTTTTTGTTGCTCTTTTTTAGATGCTAAGGCATTCAATGCTTTGGCATTCAATGCAATCACTAGACACCGCTGCTATGTTTTAAGAATGTATTCACCCAAGTAACATTTCCTCTCAGCTTCGGATGACTTGCAATATAGCAGGTTGTGTGGCTCAGTGGACTAATGCACCACCAGCACGGGCCTGTGTTTGACCACAAGATCACAGGTTTTTAATTCTGACAGAACCACTCATCCCTTCATCCTAGAAAGGTCGATAAAATGAGTACCATTAAGTTGACTCAAAATAAACATCGCTTATCTGCCAAGAGGTGCTCCTGGGGTTCAACGAGTGATTTACAAATACCCTGTTATGGTTGGCTGCCCCCGGTCCTCTAAAAATACATTAATTTATGTTTTAAGGGCATTTGCACACAGCCAGCAAGTACACTCTCAGGGATAGTGCTATTCATGCACCACCTTTTTTCCATGGTCGGTAGTAAGTACAAATTCATTAGTTAATAGGATTTTCTACTGGATTTGATTTAATTTGTGTTGATTTATTTGTAAGCGCGCACCTGACAGAATTAATCGTGTCTGAGTGCAGATGTATCACATGGTGATAATCAACCGTATTTGAAAATGCTATTAATTCAAAAATTTCGCAGGCAAGTGACTAAATATCAGTGCTATCATTTCAAAATAAGATAAGTCTTCAGAGCCTTTAAGGAAAGTAATGAGAGTTTTGTGTTCTCTAATGACTCTCAGGAGGCTGTTCCAAAGTTTTGGACCATAAACTCCAAACCTTCGATCCCCTTTATTCAGATATATTGACCGTGGCACTTGCAACATCTTGTTGCAAAAGGGTAGTTGACAGCCTGGTATATATGTCTTGGTTTTATCCAACAGATAGCTTGGTGCTAACTGATTCACGCATTTAAAGATAACGCAAAGAATTTTAACCAATGTAATGACCGCCTTAGATTAGAGATAGTGGATGATTTTGCCACCCTGAACACCAATCTAACTGCTGCATTTTGGCCTACTTGTAGTCTCTGTAGTTGGGTTGTCAGGATTACAGTCAGCAGAACGTTACCATAATCCAGTCGTGAGTTGATGAGAGTTCCCGCGACTGTCGCTCGATCCATGTCTGCAATAAACGGTAGGATCTGTCTTAACATCCGTAGGGTGTAGAACGCAGATTGTACTTTCACACTAACCTGTGCCCCACTCCCCATGTTGTCTTCCCAGATACAGCCCAGATTTTTTATTTTGGGAGATAATTCATTTGTGTATTTTGGTAGCTCAGTTGCGGTGCGCATATACTTTCAATACCAGTGCGCATAATTTATTGTGCACATATCAACCCAATTTCGTTCTTGATTGATTGCTGTTAGCTAGGAAGTGGCGGTTGTATCACATTCTTGACATTGTAGACAGCATGCTGTCACGAATTCACAAATACCTATGTCTTGTTTCAATTCAATTTAAGCCAATTTCTGGTCATTCAACAACCCTTCCCTCTTGCACTTTTCCCCTTCCCCCCCCTCCCCTGCACGTGCGCAATCTCATTGTCACCTGGCCTAGTAAGATCGTTGTCTCTGTCTTCCCTCGGTGCCCCTTCCTTGCCTCATCGCCCATTGAAACACTGTGGATAGGCGCGTTAGAAATGCCATATCATATCATATCATATCTGTGCGGCTTCGGTCTGCATTAAAAATAGCACGACTAAATGATCAGACCAAGAAATTTGAAAAAGCTGGAGAAACAGAAATAAGTGAATCTACAGAGAAAATAAGATCCAAGATATTGCTAAGACGATGAGTGGGCTCCACAACATGTTGTTAGAGACCAAGATCAACCATAGCATCAAATAAAGTAGTAGTAGCAGAAGAAATAGGCACATAAATCTTAAAATTAAAATCTCTCACAATTAGCAGGTCTGAAAATGTAATTGACAAGAGTCCCTGCATGCTCTAAAAAATCCCACAGAAGCGAGAGTCCAAGCCAGAGGGTGATAAACAATTAATATGTAAATAGAAAAAGACACTGACATAGATAAAAAGAACCAACAGAGTCTCCATTTTAATTTCATGAGGTAATGGTATCAACAACACTGATAAATGTGGTTTGTATATTACCGTGAACCCACCAGGATGGGTTGAAATATGATCCAAATGAATAATGTTGTACTTATCCCGAAGGCCCTACACCCTCACCGGACCAGAAGAGTCCCTAAACCAAGTTTCAGTCACACAAACAACATCATGATTATGCTAAAAAAAATAAGTCATGGCAAAATGCTGAATGCGTGAACCGGACTGTGCATTTACCAGAAGGCATTCGTAGAACCCATCAACATTTGAATCTACAATAGCCCCTCCCAAGGGGCGATGTATAAAAGCAGCGGGCAGCACTGTGCCTGATGGCGCCAGGCTCACGGGAATGTAACAGGCTAGTTTGAAAACACTAGAATAGGTTAGGGGAGGACTGTGTGGCCACGTCCATGACCCGTTCTATGCACGGACAATCACAGATGGGCTTAACTTTGGTGCAACTTCAGTGTGAATAAAAATGAAATCGGAAAAAAGAGCAGATTAAAAAAACTGAAATGTGTCTGCAATTAACAGGCTTCGGGTCACCCACCTGACTTAAGGACCCAGTCTTAAAGGAAATAGGTAATATATAATGAGGAATTAAACAAATAATCAGCTTAAATAAAGCCAAATTAACAAACTGGTCAGCCAGAGCAGCTGGACCTCAGTGCATCAAGGGAAAGGCAGCTCTGTCTCCTAAGAGTGCCTTACCCCTCCCACTGCCAAGAGAACAGAGAAGAAAGACTGCACAGGGTGTTTGAGTGTAGAAAGAAAGAAACATTTGCTCATCACCTGACAGGAAACCCTGGGACAGGAAAACAGGGACTTTCCGGCCAAGCCACTCGGCTTGGAAGGAACTCAAATAAATAAAAATGAATTTGAAAAGAAGAGAACATTAAATTAACTGAAATGCGTAGGCAAATAAACACAGAACAGATGTCCAGTCACCCGCCTGACTCGAGGAGCAAGTCAAAAGGAAATTAGTCAAATATAACGAGGCAATGAAAGAAATAACTAACTTAGACAATGCCAAATTAACAAACCCGGCAGCCTGAGCAGGCTCAGCAGGTCAGGTGTCATAAAGGTTCTTACACATGTGTATCTGCTGCTACTTACTATTCTTTGTTGGGTGTCATGGCTTGATTTTAGGAATTAAAAGATACAATTATGGCATATATATGAAGTACTGATTACCATTGTAAAAAGTTAATAGCCACTGAAGACATTTTTTTTTGTGTCGCAGGATGAAGGGACATTCTGCTCCCCAGGGCTAATTTACTTCATGACTGTACAACTATGAAGTTAAGTTTATGAGAGAGCAGGCATTCATATATTAACCACTGACATCTCATCGTGTGTGAACTTCAAAGAGGGAAGCTGTAAATTCGTGTTATTGACTAGAGAATAAAAATATACATGGCCCGATTTGTGGAAAGTGAGCCAAGATCCTGCAACGTTCACAAGGTGATATAGACTTTGCGAGTCTCTGCGCGCAGAGGTTTTTGAGCCCACTCTGCGTATTCATGGAATGTTTCCCACAAAGTTACCCCATGCACAAGTCGCATCTGGTACGCCACTATCACGCCCCTGAGCAAAGCTGAAATAGCCACTAATAGCTACCTGTGCACGCTCCTCGGCCCGAAACTCATGCACTCGGTACTCCAGCATGGGGTCCCCTGAAACCATGCCAGCACCCCAGTGACATTGCGTGGGGTCCCGTGTAACTGTAAACAGCACCCTGACAATATGTGTACCATTTCCCATAACTGAAGTAATGACCTGGTCAATCTGTGTGCAAACCCCTGTAAACTGCGTCTGCACCCTGCTACTTTGCATACACGCACCCCTTCCTGTGATCAGCCCCCCAACTGCGTGTATGCACCCCTAGACCTTAGCTTTGCGTGGAGATTCCTATGCGATTTGGGCCTTACGCCTGCTTTCACAAGGCAGTGTGATCCAGGGCATTGCATGCTAATACCGGCAACATAATGTTGCGTGGTCTGTTTCAGGAATACACTTGGTTGAGCGCAGTTGGGGCAAGCAATCTCCTTGCACGGGTCATCCCTCGATACGCCCACATTTTCCTTTATTCTTCCTCATTCTGCATGTTCAGCACCCTATTTTGGTCTCTGTGCCGGCCCAACCCACATTCTGCGAGGGGTCTCGCGCAAGCTGCTCGACCACTCGCATAGACATGCAGGGCCTGTGTGAAGTCCACGCAGAGACCGGAAAAGTCACGCAAAGTTGATTCTATGAATCGACAAAGGGAGTTTTGCACGCAGAATGTCCCAATTTTCCCTGCAAATAGTTCCACGAATCGAGCCCATAATATCCACAAGAGGAGGTGCTGCTGATGCCACAGTGGTTTGCCACTAATACTCAAGGAAATGTTTTCTTGCAGGTCTAAAAATGTACGTTTAGGTGCTAGGTATAATCATTGGTTTCCTTGATGGACCATGGCACACAACTGGCGACCGGGCCACAAGATGATGTATTCATTTTCACTATATGGCAGTAAAACATTTAATGAACCTGAATTGATTGTATATTTTTATTTCTGAGTTCACATTTTTATGGATGTTTTCTTCATCTAAAATATACTGAATTGATGATGATGATGAAGTGGAACAGCCCAAATAAATGGTCAAACTTGCCTAATTTAGAGCATTCAAAAGACAGAGAGGGCATGCAGGCGATCACAGAGACATCTGCCTTAAGCATTTGCACAGTAAAGGATCTGAATATTAATAATATTAACCTGAAAATATTAAATTACAAATGACTGAAAGTTGTGAATCAACAAGTACACCTTATCAGAGGGATGTGTGGGTTGAAGGTTGAGACCAAAGTGGAAAGCACCAATCTTAACGTCAAAGATCAAAGATCTAAGCATACCAGACAGAACATTCTAGTATTTCTAGTATTCTTATCGTAGGGGACTATAGAAATATGAAGTTTAGGGGATGTTAGGATTTACTTGAGGGAGCTAGATGTAAGGTGGGAGGAAAATGTCAGAGAGGGTTTTCACATTGAGTGGTTGTGTGTATACGTGAAACAATGACACAATTTGAAATTGATAACTTTATGGTTTTAACTGGTTGGCCTGCATTTGAGAATTAAAATAAGAGAAAAACCGAAAAAGCCACTCAACAGCCCACCCAACAATTACTTTACAATGAACAATTAGGAGGGGTGGACTAAGATTAACTTTAACATGGGTCTACCAGGTGAAATGTGAGCTGATACCATGATACACAAAAGGTCTGGGAGCCACTCTACTCAGAACACACATGGCCAAATAATGTATTCTATGGGTAGGTGCCCATTCAGGAGGCTCTACAACTACCATTCAGCTCACTGTACTTTTCTCAGAAGAGAAATATTCATTTGCTTATCAGTCTGGTCCCGCCCACTTGTACAGTCTAGCACCAACATTTAAGGCAATTCTCCTTCTGAACAAGAGCACCAACAGCAAACCCAGACATGTGTTTCGGCCTAGTCGGGTCTCTTCATTGAGGTGAAGTTGTGCCTCTCTAAGGCTCAGTGAGCAAGGGGTCAACATCTGGATTACCCATGGTAATTTATGGTGAAATGCTAAGTTCCTAAAAATACACAAACGGTCTGAGAGCCCAGGGTAATCCAGACGTGGACTATTTGCTCACTGAACCTTAGAGAGGCATGGCTTCACCTCTTGCGGAGCCTCAAGAAGGCTGAAACTCATGTCTGGGGTTGCTGATTGTACACATGTTCAGAGAAGAATTGCTGAACATGTTGGTGCTGGAGTACCTTTGTGGGTGGGACCAGATTGATATGCAATTCATTATTTTTCCTCTGAGAAGGGTGCAATGAGCTAAAACTGGTTCTAGACCCTCCTGAGTGGAAGAAATGCCATGTTCGTTTTCAGTACAGGGGGTCCCACACTCTTGTCTAATCTGATATCATAATAGGCTGACATATAACAGGTCCTCATTCGTTTTTGATCCTTGAGGTGATATAGGAGTTTGGTGGTCTCCTAATGTAGGATTTTCTCAACATAATCAACGCGGCTGAGATAGACAAATGAAGGAATCTGAATTGAAACACCCCTTCAGATAGTGGTGGCAAAACACGGTTTTACAGCTTAAATCTGTGATTAACTAAAGGTAATTGATTTCAGATGAAGTCTTGAAAGGTAACTCATGACATAGTACAATCCCTATTGCCTAACTCATAACGAAAGACAGCTATTCTGCTGGGATGAAAATTGGTCTGGAGTTTACACCAATGTCTCTTGCGTAGTACTGAATGCACTGGCTATCCCAGTGGGATCAAAGCGTTGTATTTCACTAGATGTTTCAAGCAGATGTTCAGTCTATTGAGCTAGTGTGGATGAATACACTTTTCAGAATATGCCAGGCTTGCAACAGCCTTATGTTTTCATGGTAGAGGTAAACATGCCTCAGTGGCATGAATAAAGGTTGTGTGCGGAGTGGAGGAGGGGTCGAGGCAAGACACATCTGATCAGCAGGATCCCGAATCCTTCAATTAGTCACTATTTTTTTTTTATTATCACTTGTTTTAATTGTAATACCATTTTTACAAGAATACACTTTCAATGGATTTATCCATGTCCTTTGCCAAGTTAATATACACAAAATGAAAGAGTAAAGCTCCATCAACGAGCAAGCCACAAAAACTAAGATGAAGAAGCCATGGTACCCATTGAGGTGGACTGGACGGATGAAAAGCTTGTGTGGCTTCGCAAATGCCCCGTATCTGTAGGAGGGTCCGCTGTTTCCCCTACATTCTCAGAAAGCTGATTGAGACTAATGTTATGAAAAAAAACATGATACAGCGATCCCCCAAGAAGTCTTGTCACCACTCATTAAGCAGGCCCACCAATCCTCCTCTTCATAAGTATGTGAATCGGCAAAAATATGACCAAGGTGGGTGGCTCATTTGTCTTGCGTCCCTTGACACGATAAAAGCAGGTTTCTCGTTGTTTCAACTTGGTCAGACTGTTTAAAAAAACCGACATTTATTGGAGTTTGATTTGCCTTTTATTGCAAGAATTTCATTTGTTTTTAACAGGTTTAAGCATTTTCGCAAGAAGCCATGTCGAACCCCTTTGTCGGGAAATGTTTCCAAGCAGGTCATTAATTGATTTACTTTCTTGTTTTTGGTCGACAGGCATCTGGTTAACTTGTTTTTTGATGCTATTTCCAATGTTTTTATCCAGTGAAATTCTAGCAGTCTCTTTTTGATTTTGGTAGGATTGTTAATCAGTTCATCTTCTGAACTTCCTACCTGGTCCAAAAGAAGATTTTTCTCTGCAGACCAGTTTGTAAGCATTTTGATTTTTTCTCCGTCTATTTCTCTTCTGGTGATTTCAAAGATCATTGGGCGTGAGGAGAGGATAACTTTCCTATATAGCATTAAGGCATTGCGTGCAACCATCGCACTTAGTGACATTAAGCTCAGGAACCGGCGAATTGATGCACAGGCGTCGACTGTGGTAAGACCAAGACCTTAAGCCAAAAGAGGCCCTTCGATTTTTGCCAAATTTTCGCTGGAATAGAGGGCATAGCTTCCACTACATAAATTAGCCTTGGAACAGCTTTGGCCTTATAAAAGTCCAGGACTGGAATGAGTTCGAAGCGGCCATATTGCCTGTCCACAGCTTTGGTCTGGGATATCAGTGATTTGATCTTTTTGTACAGTTATCTGCATTGGGATTTCAAGGAACTATTGTTCAACGTTATTCCCACATATTTAAAGATCTTGACCTTTTCCAGATGGACTCCATCTATGTACCATTTCAGTTATTCCATCTTCTTTGAAATCACTATACATTTCTTTTTTCCACAATGATCCTAGGACTCGTTATCAGACAGCAGTCACGGTCGGACAGGGGCGTAACATTTTCTTGGGCACCAATGAAAAAGTTGCCCACTATTGCAAAAGGCAATTCATTACTTTTGTAACAGTCTATTTGAACAATACCAAGAGGGGTGTTTTGATCAAATGTAATGCAAATTGTGCAATTTAAAGAATATTTATTAAACAATAATGGTCAAAACTACGAGCCGCATCGTGATGTAAATCATCAAACTGGCCCATATTGGCCAAAAATATGGCCCACTTTTACCAAAAAAACTGGCCCTCACTAGCATTTTGCATTTTTGGTTTGGCATTGCTCTATTGCCATGAAGGTCAGTCGGAGCCTGACGGCATGACACTCATCTTGCAAAACTATAGAGGGAGAAATTACACTTCCTGTGTCAGCACCATTGACAGGTAGGAGGGCCAATCTAAGGGCGAGTGTGCTTTCTTGGAAGGTGGTAAAGAACAGCGGTTTGTTGGTAACACCCACTCAGACCCACCTGTGTTAGAAGACAGGGCAGGGTGGCTAAAAGGTAATGGAAGCAGAATTCCGACTGGCTTAATGACCCTGGCATAAAGGAGGGGCAACGTTGCTTTGCGCTGATGAACCACACAGATTGAAGGTATTCTAGTAGGATTAGAACCTAATGCCTGCAGCAAACACAGATTCAGCCTTTTGAGATTCTTAGGATAATGCTTTGGACAGCAATTGACATGAATGATTAGACAGAGTGACAGCAGCCGCCAAACTTCAACGTCAATTCAACGCTTGTGTCAAAGCTCTAGATTCAGTTTTCCAGTCAATCAACTCTTATGCTGTAGAAAAAAGAAGGAAAAAAAACATAGAGAGAGTAACACATTGCGAGTCATTCACAGGACATGTTTCAATAACCAGATGCTGCTGCCAGCATTCCATTCTACGGCAGTATGGTCCCACTCGCTCCTCGTTCCCTCTGATGGTGGAAGTTTAGTGCCTGCCAGCCGCCTTCTATGTGCTAATTGCTTCTAAATTCCTTCTCGTTAACCAGCTTCTCACTGGCAACAGACATTCTCGCTGGCTGCATGCCTGGTACAAGAGGGAACTGCGCGAAATTGCCTATTCAAACAACAAACATGTTGTGCGCCACCGCCGAGTAGATTTGCATAACAGTTTGCATAAGACATTGTACAGAATTCAGTGGGTTAGTTATTTTTGTCTTTTGTTAACAACTTTATCAGGAATGTATTATCTAGCTGAAAACACTACTACTGATTTTCTGCAAAAAAGGTCGTTTTTAGATCAGGTAACCATTTCTTGTTATTTGAAATAGTCATCAAAGGAGAATAACTTTGGAGTCTTTACCACTCTTAATGACCCCTTGGCCAGCTGCAGATGACGTGCCTTTTGTATTAAAAAATTAAAGGCCATGATTCTGATTTTCATGAAAAATAAAAAATAAAGTGTCATTTCGAGATCGAAAACCACTTTTCTTATTTGCTCATTATACAGTATAACACACTAGCAGAGTGATGTCAGGTTTAAAAAGGCTTGAAACAAAAAAATTCACCTGTAAGAAAATTACAATTTCCTGGAGCAAAAGGCGCAAGCATTTGCATTTGGGCACATTTGCATACCCACAATTATTTGCTGATGTGGCTCTAAACTGGAGGTGAACTTCCAAGTATGTATGGCTACTAGGAGGTGTTGTGACTTGTGTGGCTTGGCTCAAATGGATGATTCTAATATACAGCAACTTAACCATAGGAAGAACACTTTTTGGGCGGCTTATAACTTCGCTCCCCCTGGATGAATCCTCACCAAACTTTGCAAAAAAAGTATATGTCCCACTCTGAATTTTGCAAAGTTTGGTGAGGTTTGGTCCAGGGGGGGGCAAAGTTATAGGGGGGGGCCCAAAACTTATTTTTTTCCCATAGACATAATCGGAAAAAAACTTTGCTCACGCCTACAGCCCAAACCGCTGGATGGATTTACACCAAATTTGTGGCGGGAGTGGCAGCTTGGTCCCGAAAGCGTGCTTTTTTTTATTTGGTATAAATCCGTCCAGTAGTTTATTAAAAAATTTCAAAAATGTAAGTGCAAAAAATTAGTGATATCTGTGTCTGCTTCGCGGACACACTTCCCTGTTCGTTACGTGGACAACACGGGGATTGGGCAAGCACTTGAGTGATGTCCACGGACATCTGACGTGCGCTCTGATTGGCTGCCGTGAAGCATGCAGTGCGTCTATTGTGAGAGACACCCGCCATCTTTGTTCATCGGTTCATGGAGCGTTTCACAGTAAGCTCTGTGTGTTCCTCCCGTTCCCCCCACCCCCGCTCATGGCCGTGTCTCTCTCCCGTTTCCCCCACTCCCACTCATGCCTCGTGTCTCCCTATCGTTCCCTCCCACCCCCGCTCATGCCCCGTGTCTTCCCTGTTCCCCACCCCCTGCTCATGCCCTGTGTCTCCCCTGTTCCCCCCACCCCCGCTCATGCCTTGTGTCTCTCTCCCATTCCCCCCACCCCCCGTTCATGGCCCGTGTCTCTCTCCCATTCCCCCCCACCTGCCGCGCATGCCTTGTGTCTCCCCTGTTCCCCCCACCCCCCGCTCATGCCTCGTGTCTCCCTCCCGTTACCCCACTCCCCCGCTCATGCCTCGTGTCTCCCCTGTTCCCCCCACCCCCCGCTCATGCCCCGTGTCTCCCGCGTGTTTCCCCCCACCCCCCCGCTCATGCCCCGTGTCTCCCCTGTTCCTCCCCACTCCCCGCTCATGCCCCGTGTCTCCCTCCCATTCCCCCCTCATGCCCCCCACCCCACACTCATGCCCCCCAACCCCCACTCATGCCCTGTGTTTTCTCTGTGTCCACCCACCCCCCGCTCATGCCTTGTGTCTCTCTCCCGTTCCCCCACCCCCCGCTCATGGCCCGTGTCTCTCTCCCGTTCCCCCCACCCCCCGCTCATGGCCCGTGTCTCTCTCCCATTCCCCCCCACCCGCCGCGCATGCCCCGTGGCTCCCCTGTTCCCCCCCACCCCCCGCTCATGCCCCGTGTCTCCCCTGTTCCTCCCCACTCCCCCCTCATGCCCCCCACCCCCCACTCATGCCCTGTGTTTCCTCTGTGTCCCCCTACCCCCACTCATGCTCCGTGTCTCCCTCGTGTTTCCCCTCACCCCCGGTCATGCCCTGTGTTTCCCTTGTGTTACCCCCACCACCCGCTCATGTCCCGTGTCTCCCTCCTGTTCCCCCCACCCCCCGCTCATGCCCCGTGTCTCTTTCTTGTTCCCCCCACCCCCCGCTCATGCCCCGTGTCTCCCTCCTGTACCCCCCACCCCCGCCCATGCCCCGTATCTCCCTCCTGTACCCCCCACTCCCCGCTCATGCCCAGTATCTGCCCTGTTCCTCCCACCCCCCGCTCATGCCCCGTGTGTCTCCTGTTGCCCCCCACCCCCCGCTCATGCCCCGTGTTTCCCTTGTGTTACCCCCCACCCCCCGCTCATGCCCCGTGTCTCCCTCCTGTACCCCAGCCCCCGCTCATGTCCAGTATCTGCCCTGTTACCCCCACCCCCGCTCATGCCCCCTATCTCCCTTGTGTTTCCCCCACCCCCGCTCATGCCCCGTGTCTCCCTCGTGTTACCCCCCACCCCCCACTCATGCCCCGTGTCTCCCTCGTGTTCCCCCACCCCCTGCTCATGCCCCGTGTCTCCCTCGTGTTCCCCCCACCCCCCTCTCATGCCCCGTGTCTCCCTCCTGTACCCCCCCACCCACGCTCATGCCCCGTGTCTCCCCTGTTCCACCCCACCCCCCGCTCATCCCCCGTGTTTCCCTCGTGTTACCCCCCCACACCACGCTCATGCTCCGTGTCTCCCTTGTGTTACCCCCGAGCCCCCGCTCATGCCCCGTGTCTCCCTCGTGTTCCTCACACCCCCTGCTCATGCCCCGTGTCTCCCTCGTGTTGCCTCCACCCCCAGCTCATGCCCCGTGTCTCCCTCCTGTACCCCCCACCCCCCGCACATGCCCTGTGTCTCCCTCCTGTACCCCCACCCCCCGCTCATGTCCTGTGTCTCCCTCGTGTTCCCCCCACCCCCGCTCATGCCCCGTGTCTCCTTCGTGTTACCCCCCACCCCCGCTCATGCCCCATGTGTCTCCTGTTGCCCCCACCCCCCGCTCATGCCCCGTGTGTCCCTCGTGTTCCCCCAACCCCCGCTCATGCCCCGTGTTTCCCTCGTGTTACCTCCCACCCCCTGCTCATGCCCCGTGTTTACCTTGTGTTACCCCCCACCCCCCCGCTCATGCCCCGTGTGTCTCCTGTTGCCCCCCGCTCATACCTGTGTTTCCCTCGTGTTACCCCCACCCTCCTGCTCATGCCCCGTGTCGCCCTCGTGTTCCCCCCACCCCCCCCGCTCATGCCCCATGTCTTCCTTGTGTACCCCCCACCCCCCGCTCATGCCCCGTCTGTCTCCTGTTGCCCCCACCCCCCACTCATGCCCCATGTGTCTCCTGTTTCCCCCATCCCCCGCTCATGCCCCGTGTCTTCCTCGTGTACCCCCCACCCCCGCTCATGCCCCGTGTGTGCTCTGTTCCTCCCACCCCCCGCTCATGCCCCGTGTCTCCCTCCTGTACCCCCCACCCCCCGCTCATGCCCTGTGTCTCCCTCCTGTACCCCACAACCCCGCTCATGCCCAGTATCTGCCCTGTCCCCCTCACCCCCTGCTCTGCCCCGTGTCTCCTGTTGCCCCCCACCCCCAGCTCATGCCCTGTGTCTCCCTCGTGTTTCCCCCACGCCCGCGTTTACCTCGTGTTACCCCCCACCCCCCGCTCATGCCTCGTGTCTCCCTCCTGTTCCCCCCACCCCCAGCTCATGCCCCTTGTCTCCCTCCTGTACCTCCCACCCCTCGCTCATGCCCCGTGTCTCCCTCCTGTACCCCCAACCCCCGGCTCATGCCCAGTATCTGCCCTGTTCCCCCCACCCCCGGCTCATGCCCCATGTCTGCCTTGTGTTCCTCCCATCCCCCGCTCATGCCCTGTGTCTCCCCTTTCCCCCCTACCCCCGCTCATGCCCATGTGTTCCCCCCACCCTCCGCTCATGCCCACATGTCTCCCCTGTTGCCCCCCACCCCCGCTCATGCCCCGTGTCTCTCTTGTTCCTCCCACCCCCTGCTCATAACCCTTGTCTCCCCTGTTCCCACCCACCCCCGCTCATGCCCTGTGTCTCCCTACTGTTCCCCCCACCCCCCGCTCATGCCCCGTGTCTCCATCCTTTTCCCCCCCGCCCCACGCTGATCCCTGTTGTGTTCTCTTTATACACCCCACCATCTCTTTCCATGGTGGCCATCTTGGTAAAAGATTTTCCTTCCTACACCGGGACGAAAAATATTTTTTTACCACCCGGAGTTCCCACTTTGAGGACCTAAGGTGCTAGTGGTCTTCATCTATTGAAAAGGATGTTATGGTGACGTTGCACTAATAAAAATCTATAAAATTCAGTAAAAGAAATGTGTTACAGGGACGTTATGGTTAAGTTGCACTAATAAAAACCTATGAAATTCAGTGAAAAAACTTTGTTAAAGGGACGTTATGGTTCCAAGTAAAACCGAAAAACCCTTGAAATTTGCCAGTTATAGTAAGCGAAGCAACCATAACTCGCGCCACCACCGTGCACTGCTAAGACTAACACCCACGACATCAAAGATGACATCACAAATGTCATTGATGATGTCACTGATGACATCACATGTCTGGCTCACTCTTTCTTCTTTTGCTGACATATCTAGGCCACATGGTTTTCTTCAGTAACAGTCAGAAATTAAACATTTAATTTTATTTGTAGACGTATCCTTCAAGTAGGTTCTTACAATAATTCCCTTAGAGTCCAGTCACATCATATGAAACATATAGATAGGGGAAGACACAAGCTTGAAAGACAGCAATCCTTTTTGTGCATAAAGATAATCAATAGACTTATCAGCACTTTCTGATAGTTCTGTTGTTTTTTTTATGGCTGTACTTTCCCTGTATATGGTCATATTTGTATACATTGTACTCACACTACTTTCCTTAGGGTCCAATAACATCAAGTGATACAGATACATAGGGTAAATAGCAGCTTTGAAACAGATCCATCATTTATTTGCATAAAAATAATCAGTTAGGTTATGAATTGTTTCTGCTACTACTTGTGCTTTTTTGCTAACTTCACTTTCCCTGTGTATACCCATATTGGTATGTGCTCTTGTCTCTTTGTGTTTTGTCTATAGTAATGCAATTATGTAATACATGGGTTTTATTAGCTACTTATTACATATTTCGCTATTTCGCAGTACACACAAATCTATTAAGAAAACAATTATCATTTCATTATTCAACATATTAACATTACGAATATTATACCTTCATCTTGTACGCTGCACACAATGCTATGTTTCTGCATGAGTAGCTTAGTATACTAGAAAGAACCCCATAACAGAATGCTATTTATATCAATGCATCGTTCAATGCACTAATTAGGGTATGATATTTATTGCAATGACCCTTGACACTTTTTTCGCAAAATTATAATAAGAATCACTTGTACACATATTTCATGAAAAGTAAATACACATGTGATGTCATCAGTGATGTCATCAATGACATTTGTGATGTCATCTTTGATGTCGTGGGTGTTAGTCTTAGTAGTGCACGGTGGTGGCGCAAGTTATGGTTCCTTCGATTACCATAACTGGCGAATTTCAAGGGTTTTTCGGTTTTACTTGGAACCATAACGTCCCTTTAATAAAGATTTTTCACTGAATATATATATATATTGGCCATGTAGTTATGGTTAAGTTGGTGTTTCCATAGGAAGAGCACTTTTTGGGCGGCTTATAACTTCGCTCTCCCTGGATGGATCCTCACCAAACTTTGCAAAAAAAGTATTTGGGTCACTCTGATTTTTTTTGCAGTTTGGTGAAGATTCGTCCAGGGGGGACAAAGTTATAGGGGGGGTCCCAAAACTTTTTTTTTCCCATAGACTGAATGGGAAACAAAATGTTGCTCGCATCTACAGCCCAAACCGCTGGACGGATTTTCACCAAATTTGGACCAGGAGCAGCGGCTTGGTCCTGAAAGCGTGCTTTTGCAAATTTGGTGAAAATCCGTCCAGTTGTTTTTTTTTTTTAAATGACCAAAAAGTAGGTAAAAAAAAATTAGTGATATCTGTGTACGGTCCGCGGACGGACTTCCCTGTTCGCTCCGCGGACAGTGTCCTGATTGGCCAATAGGCTTGCGTGATGTTCGCAGACATGCAACGTGTTCGCTGATTGGATGGCGTGGAGCGTGAAGCGTGTCAGATTTTCGGTAGCGCCTGCCATCTTGGATTCGCGGTCGTCCGCGGACAGCGCGGTGAAACTTTGTTCAAAATTTGTATTTAGTAGAGTGTGTTGGTGTGTAGGAGTGTTTGGGGAGGGTGGGAGTGTATGAGATAGGATGAAAGTTGTGTTTTTTATGTGTTAGACGTTCTTTTTGTGTTCGATTTGTCTGCGGACATCACGGGTGTTCTGAAATGTTCTAAATAAGCTGAATGGGGGGGTGTTCTGAGGACTCAATATGTGTCCGTTTTGTTAGCAAGCAAACTGAAACTGTTCTAAGAACACTCTCAGTGTCCTGAAATGTTCGCAAATAAACAAAATGGGGGTGTCCTGAGGACGCTGTCCGTATTGTCGATTGTCAAGTTGAATATGTTCTAAGAACACTCGCGGTGTCCTGAATTGTTCGCAAATACACAAAATGGGGGTGTTCTGAAGACGTTGTCGAACACTCGCTGTGTCCTGAAATGTTCGCAAATATGAATGGGGTTGTGGCTGACAAGTTGAATGTGTTCTAAGAACACTCGCGGTGTCCTGAAATGTTCGCAAATAAACAAAACGGGGGTGTCCTGAGGACGCTGTCCGTATTGTTCTCTGTCAAGTTGAATGTGTTCTAAGAACACTCGCGGTGTCCTGAAATGTTCGCAAATAAACAAAACGGGGTGTCCTGAGGACACTGTCCGTATTGTTCTCTGTCAAGTTGAATGTGTTCTTAGAACACTCATGGTGTCCTGAAATGTTCGCAAATAAACGAAATGGGGGTGTTCTGAGGACACTGTCCGTATTGTTCGTTGTCAAGTTGAATGTGTTTTAAGAACACTCGCGGTGTCCTGAAATGTTTGCAAATAAATAAGATGGTGGTGTTCTGAAGACGCTTCTAAGAACAGTCGCGGTGTCCGGGGAATGTTCGTAGGGGGTGTCCTGAGGACGCTGTCCGTATTGTTCTCTGTCAAGTTGAATGTGTTCTAAGAACACTCGCGGTGTCCTGAAATGTTCGCAAATAAACAAAATGGAGGTGTTCTGAAGACATTTCTAAGAACACTCCCGGTGTCCTGGAATGTTCGTAGGGGGTGTCCTGAAGGCAAAGTCTGTATTCTTCGCTGGCAAGGTGAATGTGTTCTAAGAACACTCGCAGGGTCCTGAAATGTTCGCAAATAAACAAAATGGGGGTGTCCTGAGGAAGCTGTCCATATTGTTCTCTGTCAAGACGAATGTGTTCTTAGAACACTCATGGTGTCCTGAAATGTTCGCAAATAAACGAAATGGGGGTGTTCTGAGAACACTGTCCGTATTGTTCGTTGTCAAGTTGAATGTGTTCTAAGAACACTCGCGGTGTCCTGAAATGTTTGCAAATAAACAAAATGGGGGTGTTCTGAAGACGTTTCTAAGAACACTCGCGTAGTCCGTATTTTTCTCTGGCAAGTTGAATGTGTTCTAAGAACACTCGCAGTGTCCTGAAATGTTCGCAAATAAACAAAATGGGGGTGTCCTGAGGACACTGTCCGTATTGTTCGTTGTCAAGTTGAAAGTTTTCTAAGAACTATCGCATTGTTCTGAAATGTTCGTAGGGGGTGTCCTGAAAACGCTGTCCGTATTGTTCGCTGGCAAGTTGAAAGTGTTCTAAGAATACTCATAATGTCCGCGGACATTAAAAGTTTCCATAGACCATAGTTGAAATGTTTGACTCTATGGATGTGATATGCTGCGATGGTTGTTGCCAGGGCATAGAGTCTTGAGTGCATGGCCATTTGGCCATGCACCCAAGACTGTATGCCCTGGCAACAACCACTGCAGCATATCACATTCATATTTGCTTATAACTTTGGGTGAAACACATATTTAGTAGATTACAAATCAGAGTACTGTGCAATTTGCTCAGTTTCTGTATTTGTTGCTAAAATCATTGGGTCTGTGGGAGAAAAGAAAATCCATGTTGGATTAAAAAAAACCCTTTTTCTGTTATGCTACAGTTTATTTGTTTGTTTGTTTTCAGTGTTCACTTGTTGTTTCTGGCTAATGCTTAATACTTTGGCTTGTTGTATTTTTTTGGAGCAGTAACATATTATTTATTTGTTTTGATATTACAAAATTTTGGAGCAGTTAGATACCAATTGGCGTATTATAACTGTCTATTTTTTTATATATTTTAGTGGTATTGATTTATCTATTTGGATATTGTTAAATTTTGGGACAGTTAGATACCAATTGGCGTATTCTAACTGTATATTTTTTGGTCTAATTTAGTGGTATTCATTTATTTGATTAGTTGTTGTAGAATCTTTGAGCAGTTAGATAGCTTTTGGAGTGTTCTAACAGTTTATATTTGTTTAACACAAGTTTACTTCGGGTTTAAATACAGTTTAGGTATCAAATTTTGGTTTTAAGAACATCAAATAAGCGTTTGTAAGATTTCCTGGTAATCTCTGCTTTAGAGTATGGTACTATCATAACATTCAAACCATCCCCATTTTTTTTTATATATGCAGTGTAGTGCCCTGAATTGGTTGTGGCTCCTGCGTGGTAGATTATACCTATTGTTGTGAAGGTTTTCCTACCAAGTGATATTTAACCATGTGTGAATCCAGTCAGCTTGCAGTTGTTTTTGGTACCATCTGCATTGTAATGTAGAAGCATTAGTATTACGTATTTACTATGTGTTTGTATTACTAACGTGGAGCGATTATCTGAATTGCAGGTAGAACATAATCTACCATGGTTTGCATTTTGTACAAGTTGCTGAAATGGAATGGTTTCACAATTAGGTATTGATATATATACGAAGCGTTCATTGGGGATTTGTTCTTGTGTCACATTGTTGCAGAGAGTGCATGTATGTTTCCACATGTATGAAATCTGGAAGATTTCATTTATAGGTATGTTTTTGTTTTCCAGTACTTGTAGTAAGTACATTAGAAATTCTTGTGGATCTTCCTGTGAATTTATAGTGAATTTCACCATTCCAGCACAGTAGTCCAATTGTTGTCTTATTCCTAAAACACTATACGTGTTGTCAGGATTGTTTGATGCATTTCTGTGAAGTACTAACATTTGCAAACACAATGGGTCTGTACTGTGTAAGTAAATGTTGTCAACAATTGGTGGTAATTGAAATAGAATATTCATTGCTACATTTGCGTAGCAACTTACATCAACTATATTTGAGAATTTAAATGGTCCAGGTAGTTCTGTATCTAACTGCTTTTTTTGGAGTTTGTCTTCCTTCTTTAAAGAAGTACTTGGTTTACTTTCCCTAATTGATTCTTTTTTGCTTGTGGTACTTGATGAAGTATTATTTTCTTTTACTCTCTTTGGAGGATTTGCAGTGACATCCTGTTGCATTTCTGTTTGATTTATTTTTCTTTTATAATTATAACGTTTTACTTTTTGTGGAACAGAATATGTGTTTAGGTGGGGGGTGTATAGTGAGCGAAGTCTAGTGTATTCTAAAATGCAAGGAATATCAGCGTTTATTTTACTTGCATCAAAGTTGATTAGAAATAGACCGTCAAGTGTACGTAAGCGTGGTAGTGCTACATAGCTCATGCCTTCTTTAAAGACTGTGTTACCAACATCTATCATTGCTTTGTCTAGGGTAAGACCTTGTGATTTATGAATCGTGACTGTGTATGCAAGAGTTAGAGAAAATGGTTCTCTGCGTACATACATATCTTTGAAGAGAAGGAATCTAGCTGTTGAGCGTCCTATCCTTTTCACTTCTGAAAGTTTGTCAAAGAGTATATTGACAAACTGAATTTTGTTGTTGCATGGGTATGTTTGAAAGCCAACAACTGTACCCTGTGCTCCATTAACTAGTCCTTGGTCCACGTCAATGTTACGTTTAAGCATTACTCTGCAATTTATGGATAATTTTAATATCTTTTCTAAGCCTGCTGTGTTTGAGATTGATTTTTCTAAACTATTTAGTCTTGTTGTGGCTTGGTCACACATGGGTAGTGTCATACCATGTACATCTATTTTGTCTGTGGCGCTAATTTCCATGATTGGTTGCATTTCTTTACTTAGCATGATTTCATTGAATTTGAAACAGCTTGCAAGAGTTGGCATTAAGGCCATACAATTGACATTTTTGTGGGCTAATTGTTCCATAACATCTGTAGCACATGCATTATCACCATAAAGTGCATTAATGTGCCGGGTTTTCAATATTCCTTCTGCTTCTTTAGAAAGTATACCAACTCTGATACTTTTTAAAATGTTGGCATAAGTGAGATCTGCAGATTGCTGCATGTTTTCTGTTAATTCTCTGTATTGGAAATGTTGCCAAAGGTTGATATTTCCAATGCTGCCAACAGTTTTACGGCAGAGTTTGTGTCCTAATGTTTTAAAAATAGGCTCACCTTTTACTGGTGTTAATTGAAGCAGATCTCCAAAAACAATAATGTGTTTTCCTGCAAAGAGCTCTTCATAGTCTGTTTTGAGTACTTCTTGTAATCTGAGGTAAATCAAAGCTAACATCAGGTTGGAGACCATGCTCACTTCATCTATTAGTAGCATTTTCATTTGTTTCAATACTCTACGTAATTCCATTGCAGCTTCTGCAGAAAGTTTGTAATAATCTAATTTGTTCTGGTGGTCTACTGTTAATAGTAGTAATCCGTGCAATGTAACACCACCTATGTTGTAGGCAGCTAAACCTGTGGGGGCAGTGACAACAGCTGACAGTTTGTTGTTTGTCAATTGTTGAAGGAACTTACTAATGATTTTGATTAGGAATGTTTTGCCAGAACCAGCTTCTCCACTGACGTACAGTAGTATAGGTTTATAATTATGGCAGGAGCATTCTTTATTTTCATGTTTTACACCATGTGCAATTTGTTTTGTTACTTCTTGAAAAATGCTACTTTGCTCATTGTTTAGTTTTGATTGTAGTATAGTTAAGTCTTCCTTATCTTCATACTGACACATGGTGTTTTCTACTTCTATCATAGCTAATTCTGCCTCATTTATTATTAGTGGTTCTCCCAGTGGTTCTTGGCTTCCTATTACAGAAGTTTGACTACTGTCAGGAGTGTCCTTATCTAGTTGGGCTTGGAGTTCTTCTTCGTGTTGCTGTTCATTGTGCAACATTGTTTTGTACTGTGTAAAGTTTACATCAGTTATAGTGCTTTCATTTGCTTTGAAAGCATCCTCATATGAGTCATAGTTATCTAGTTATTGTTCCTCTTTACTCCATGGTGTGAAGAGTTGTAGCAGGGACATGTAATATACTTCTTTATGTTGAGGAGCCTTTAATGACAATTTGATATGATTAATTAAATGTGGTTTAGTGAGTTTAACTAAGCTGCCTTCACAGTTTGTTACTCTATAATTACCTTTTTTTTCATCAGGTTTCATATTAATTGTGTATGTGTAGTTTTGGGCTATGTGGTATAGACACATGTTTTCCTAAGTATTACTTCTGTTTGGGTAGTATGTGTCCAATAAATTGTTTTTTAAAATGTCTTGGCTGTTGGGATAATGTTTGGCTATTGTTTCTATATCTTCATATGATTTTAGAACTCTTTTTCTAGATTTAGCTGGACCAAGACTTAGCCATACAATATTTTCAGATTTACCATACAATGCAGTACCAGCTGCTTCATATGATCCACATTCTCTATGGGTGAGCATTTTAATGCCCAAGCTGTATAATTTCTGAGATACTGTTTTATCTGATGACAGGTCATTCCAGAGGTCTTGGAGCTCTGTCTTTTCTGCTTTAGTTAAGTATGCTGTGACATATCGTGCAACTGCAGTAGAATTGTCTGCAATGTACTGCACATCTATGTTTGCATTCTATAAGTGGGCAATGATTGCATTATAATCATTGATATATCTTTCTTCTTCTTTTCTTTTTATGTAATATATATTTTTAGGTGACTTACCTTTAACACTATGTCTAACTGAAGACATGAGGTTGTTCACTTGACCTGCATTTGTAACTGGTCTAGGGAAACCAAATCGGCATTTGGTGTAGTATTTCCCTTTGTTTTTGTATTTGCGACGACAATATTTTCCACATTTGTGTCTTTGAAATTGTAAAATTTGTGGATGAAGATCACTATTTGTGGCTTCTGATGGAATTTCACAAGTGACATATTTTTCAATACTCTGTAAAACAGTGGCATCACTGTCTTGACCAAATTTAGGAGCATCTTTAATCCATAAAAGCATGTGGATATATGGTGCTCCTCTGGCTTGGTATTCTTTTCTCCAGAAGAAGTGTTGCACTTCTCCAAGGGGAGGAACAGTTTTATTACAAATAAAATGTAGCATAGCAATGAAGCGATGGTGAAAATATCTTGAAACATTAACAGGATCCAAAGAATAAAGTTCTCCAGGTGTTAGTATATCTATGTTTGTTTTGTTTTTATTTGATATGCGTAGGAAATCATGCAAATCTTCCCATGCATATTCTGCACAACTTAATGTAACAAACCAAGTGGGTGGGCCAAGGTTTCTGATCATACAACGTACATCTCCATGACGTCGAAACCAGTACTCTTTAGTACCACGCATATTTGCTAATAGATTTATAATATTTGATTGTAAAACCTCATCCTTTTGTTGCACTTTTTCTAACAATTGTGTAGCTGTCATATTTTGAAAGTGTGATCCTGATTTTAATATGTGTGCAACTCCGTAACATAAAGTTGCTAGTTCACTTTCAAAGAGTAGGTGGAATATGTATTCCACATTTTGTCTAAATCTGGGATCTTCAAAATACATCCGTAATGAGAGATATTCTGAATCTGATATTTGAATAGGTCTATCATCATACCTTCCTCCTTTGCCAGTAGGAAAGAGTAGAGGAAAAGCACGTGCTTCTATACTTTTTTCCCATATGCTGATTGGCGATCCTTTTGTTTGACGCATTTGGTAAGTTTCCCGTGCATCTTCTACGGTGTCATTACAGTGCAAAGGATGAATTGTATAATGGTCTAAAGTATTTGATATTGTAACAGGATCTAGTAGCTCAAATTGACCAGCTTCTTGTGTTTCTTGAATTATTTCAGTTGTATCTTTCAAGTTTTCTTCAATATTAATTTCTTTGTAATATGCATTATTCTCTTTAAGATATTGGAAGGCTTGTCTAACTTTATATAACTCTACCAGCTGTTGCCATATTTTTTTGTCTTTTGTAGGTACTCCATTTACTAAGATAATTAAAGATTGCTGCATTGGATGTTGCACTGCTAGAGTATGCACATTTTCTTTTAGATCAATGGTAAATAAACTACTTTTCCACAAATGCCTTTTACCAATTCAGAAGGAGGTAATTTTGCTGTTTTTGGTTATAGGCGTATTATTGCTTGAAATGGGTGTACTGTTTGAATTATGATGCTCTCATATAAATTAAGTTGTTGTAGGGGTTTTGGTACTGGGTATAATTCCAAATTATTTGTGATAGCACGTGAAGGAGTTTGGTTGTTGTCACGTTTTGTAGTGCAGTAACTGCAAAGAATTAAGGGCTCAGTTATTTCGTATTTGTTTTCTGCTACAAGGTAGAGAGCTAATTCAAACCATTTAGAATCTTCATTGTCTTCTATTTTGTATGATAGGTCTACAGTTTTTGTGTTACTTTTATAAAAAGTTCTACGGCAACATACACATACATGGTTTGGTACTTCAGCTGATGTACTTTTAAATGTTAGTATTTCTTTTTTGTATGTGTTTAGCAAAAAGTTGCCATGTGTAGAATTGTTGCTTAATTGGTTTAAAGCTATTTCTTTCTGTAAATGGCTTTCACTTCCAAAATATTTTTTCTGGATATAGTGAATTTCTTCAAGTAGGTCTTTTGCTGTACCATGTAGAAGGATGTTATTTAACTTTGCTAGTGCTAAAGCAGGACTTTTGGCATAGTACAGTTTATAGACTAGATTTCCTATAGTTGAATGATGTGTTGATATCCTTTTGATATCATGGAACGTGGTTTTACAAGTAGGTCCTGTAATGCAGGCCAATGAATGTCCTTGCAGTCCTGTGTACTTGCGCACTGGACAGGTATCCAAATTTTGCAGTAATTTAATGTTGATTTTGTCTTTGCTTTTTACATATTTATTGAGGAATTGGCGTAAAGATTTGAAACATTGTTTGGGAATGTTACACATTGACGTGCATGGCCATTTGTACACTAGACGTTCTGATTCAGTTGAATGGAGGGGTAACTAAGTTTTCAGGGCATATTTTTGTAAGGAGTACTTCTTGTTCCATTATGGTATTATTCACTTTTTCATAACCTCGACCACTGCTATATATGGCAATTGTATTTGTTTGCTTTTGTTTGTACGCTTCTTCATTAAAATATGGTTCTGTGCTCGTAGTGTGATTCTATTCACCTCTGCAGATACTTAAGAAGTTCTTTCTGTTGACATTTTGCTTATTGAGAAGTCTTTTTTGTAATTTAGTTATTAGTTTTGTTAGTGGTTTCATTTTGTTTAACAGTAAAATAAATAACTTTCTTTTCAGAAGAATTGCACTGTCCATCAATGCTTCTAAGATTAATATCCTTTGATAGGTTTTAAGCATTGAACCTGATTTCTCTCCTGTTTTTATAAGATTTTGAAGGACTTCGTGACGGTACATTTTGGCTAAAATACTTTTCTTGGTATGCTTACTTTGCACTATATTAAAATTTGAAGAAGTAGTTTTATCTGTAGTGATAGCTGATTTTCTGTTAATTGTTTTTTGGTTTGTTTTACATTTTGATAGAGGAGGCAACGTTTTTGTACTTGAAACTTCTTGTGTTTCACTAAATGACTGTATTAGCTGTTTTGTTTCAACTTTTTTTACAAATTCTGCTAGAGATGGATGCTTATGTTGGACACTTTTATTTTCATTTGCTCTACTTTTGCGTTGCTTTCTACGGACTTGACTTTTGGTAGGCATTCTTTAGGGTCTGTTGAAAAAAATAAAGAAGATATGGGGTGGGGTGTTCTGGAATGTATGTGTGCTGTGTACATGAGTGTTTGAGTAAAATGATAAAGATGTATGTAATGGTGTGTGATTGTGCATTGGGAACTACAACTAGTAGGGATAGGTATTCTTGAATTTATGTGTTACTAAAATGGTTCGGGTTCAGATGACAAAAAGAAAGTAAGCTAGTGGTGTGGAAAAGTCATCTTTGATGTCCTGGGTGTTAGTCTTAGCAGTGCACGGTGGTGGCGTGAGTTATGGTTGCTTAGCTTACCACAACTGGCGAATTTCAAGAGTTTTTCGGTTTTACTTGGAACCATAACGTCCCTTTGACAAAGTTTTTTCACTGAATTTCATAGATTTTTAGTAGCGCAACTTAACCATAACGTCCCTTTAACAAAGTTTTTTCACTGAATATATATATATATATATATATATATATATATATATATATATATATATATATATATATATATATATATATATGTACAATGAATATGGATTAAATTATAAAAGTGTCAATTCATCAATGAATGACACTTGCCTTATTTTACATGGAGCTCAGTAACAGGCCCTTAGTCACAAATCCACTTGTTGCTGATTTCCTCAATTGTATTGTTGAACTTGGCACCCAGGGCATAGAACACCCTACACCCTCACATACGCTCTCCACCCTCCATCACACAGAGGCTCAAACACACCTGTTTCCCCACACATAACCCTACCCTCCTCCATTGCTATCACATGTATATCCGAATCTTCCTGTCCTTTTCTGAAAACATTTTGTAACTTCCTTTTTCAACTCCCTCCATTTCAAACTTTGAACCATGTAAGGCACTTCCAGATCCTCTGGGTAGGGTCAGCGCTAAACACAAACTCAAATAAAATAAAATAAAATAATGTTTGTACCTTTACATCATCACCTCAATGAAGAAGTCTTGAGAAGAAATCCCTTCCTAAAGGAGACATGATCCTATCCTGCTATGATAATTTGGGACACACCGGAAGAGGGATTAAGAAGAGCATTGGGTAACACATAGGGCCACACTAACAAATCCTTCCCTCATGCAGGGATTGCATTTAACCCAGACACAATTTATTTCCCGCATTAGATTTGGATACATTTCAGAATGGAACTCTTCTATACTTAGAACGTGTGAACAACACAAGAGAGATAGATGTTTTTGTACATGGAACCATAAATAGGTCAATTCTACTCATGGGATCTGGGAGACCAGAGAGTGCTTCAAGTCGTATTCAACCAGCATATCAAATCCACTCTATCAGTAAACAATGGTTGGGCTACAAAGGAGGTCCCTTGCTAAAGTGAAAAACTAAATAGATCTTGCTCACCAGTCAAATTTGTTAAAACCAAGAATAAGACATAAAACAGATTTCTTCTTTAAACAGAGATCAACTATAAATGATATCCATTCTTCACCAAGATGATTGGATGGATTGCAAATAAGGCCAGAAGTGACTCTGTAGTTGAATATTATGTATAATGCACACCACAATTGCATCCCAAATGTTAAAGTGGAGTAGATATTTTTGTCATACAGTGTGAAGGGGAATATTTTTTAACAAATTCTTTCAAAATGTTCTTCGTGATTTAAAAGGTATCCGTTCCTGCAATGAGGATTGGAAGGGACCCCTTCTTTCTATTGAGCGGAGCACAGAATAAATCCTTCTCACACTTTGATGGGGTGGGCACAAAAGTTTCTGGTGCAATACAGAAGAAAGACCATTATGATAGGGGGATGGGTGGTGGGCGTAATTTCTTGTCAGAGACTGGATGTAGCACAGAAGAGATCTTTATGCCATGCAGGGATTCATTGGAACAGAGAAAAAATCATCCTATCTTCACAGTGAGGGATTGAGGAATACATGATAGTCCCTTCCTAATCATGGCTTGTGTTTATTGAAGATAATCATTTTTGTACAGTGCCGGTAATATCCCTGCTTCATGCGGACATAGAAGAGAGCACAGTAACAATCCCTTCTTTTGAGTAGGATGGGATGGAAACAGAATACATCTATCACTGTGGGATGTGTTAGAAAAGAGAAGAAATGTCTTCTTCACCCCCTGATTGGGTGAAAAATCCTCTTTGTGCACAGAATTGGTAGAGATCTGAAAAGTTTCATTCTTCACAGAGTGACTGGTTATAACAAAAAGTTATACAGCTATTAAATGAACACATAAGATATTTATTATGCAGAGCAGAGTCTATTTGGAACGAAATACTGTGATTGGATGGATCTCATCATGCACAAACTGTCCCCCATTAGTGTCACACTGAGACATTACAGCTCCCATGTTTACGTAATTAACGTGATATACATATATCCTTTGCACAAACCTAATGCTTCATGACACATTATTTTAGGAGGCTTGGCAATGGCCTACAGAAGTAACTGTTTGAGTACTAATGCCTCCTTCAAATTAACCTGTGAAAAAGGATTCACGTTCATAATATTTCTATCCATCTTTCCCTGAATCTCCTTCTTAGGATTCCAAATAGGTACCTGCACTCGTCTGTGTGAGTTTATTTCTGATAACATGCATGCTAGCATTGTGGCGTGGCCATAGTCAGTCAATGGATAAATTATTCATACAGTCAGCAGCACACACCATCTGCACCCTCTGTGTTTGAGGTTCAAGACTATAAAATCTCTCAACATAACACACAAAAACATTTCAGTAAAGGGTACCATCGTGGAAATACTAACATGATATCAAACAACAATAAATAGGGTGTGGAAACTGCACGTGGTGTGTAATGGGGCAGATGAATATGCAGGTATCACCCACTACTCCTACTCAGACAAATATGCAGGCATCAACTCCTACCCGACCCTTCACCAGTACCGTACAGTTGAACAATGATACCAGCTGATGCAGTCTTACTGCCCTATGAATCTAGGGGTGTGAGAGGAGACAAACTAAGTCACGCCTTAAGAACCACTACTTTAAATAGCCAATTTAAATGCCTCTGCCATTGACAATTGGTTAGGCTGTGCAACACTATAAGGGATTACAGCTAAAAAGTAGAAATCACAAGTAACACGCTCTATTTACCATGAAAGGGGGGAGGATTCCAGGATACCAAGAAAGGGACTGTTTACACTGATAGGACAGATGGAATCATAGGCAGATTAGATTCAGAATACACAGGCAGGGAAACCAATGATTGGCAGATGCACAGAGTGAATGTACCATGAGTAAACATGAACATAGGTCACCAAATGGAAGTGAAAAGCAGCGAAGTACAGCCATTTTCCTAGCAGTCATAAAAGTTAGTAAGGCGTCAGACAAGATGCCAAATTCATTTAAAAAAACACATTTATTTTAGAAGCTTTGAAACTGCCCAGAAAGTTGTTCGTATCAAGCGCCAAAGTCAGATGTCCAAGAGGGAATAATGGAGATGCAGAACGCAGAGACAAGATAACCATTCCCATGACGAGAAGCAGTATGGTTAATTAAATTATGAAAAGAGCACAAGCATCCATTTATGTCCAGGTGCATGAGATCAGTATGCCAAAGGATTTTGTTGAAGTTAGATGAAGCATGTCGCCGGTGGCCGCTACAAGTACAACATGTATGTTAGCATTAGCTTAAATCTCAGTAAATAGGACACAATTAATTTTGCAACACAGGCCCCTAAAACCTGATCAAGGCATAAAGAACACTAGCTATTCTTTAAAAGCCAAGTACAGGTAAGACACCTGCTGAAATTCCTAGCATGCACACAGACATGAGATGATACACAAAGCCAACTACAAAGAAATAGATAGGCTGCATGTCTTGGGAATGAGGAGTACTTTTAATTGGAAATAGTGCAGACCATGGACTTCTGTCTATGTGCCTCTCAAATCTTGACATCCCGTCAAAGTGTCCAAGTTTGGTAAGTAACATGACAACCAATGGGAATCCTTCTCACCACACCATCTATGATGAATCACGGCAACCAACTAGTGCCCACTATAGAGATGTAGAGAAACTGTTTTTGATGTTGGGAAGGGCCCAGGAGGAGCCATCAGCTAGTCATTGGCCAATGAAGAAATGAAAATGTATGTAATCTATATGTATTTAAAGATGTTAACCAATCCTGACCCCTCATACGTTTTGTAGCTGATAATGTATTGTAATGTCACTGCTGACGTATTTTGAGGACACAACACATTCACACGCTTTATAATTTAGAGAGCTGTTTGAATGCTTTCTGGCCGTTATTCTGTGTTTTTAATAAAGCTGGGTTTTGCTGTCCACTGTGAGTACTCCATTATCGAGTATTGCTTTTTTATGCTAGTGTGGCAATGTGGGACAATCTCTACGGGTGCAAGTTGCTGTGCAGTATGCAGTGTGTGACTAAGCAAGATATTCCATGGCAGGGAATCAGGAAACCACATATTTGGTCTCATTGAGTGGGGAGAAGTTTTGAAATGACACCAGTTCTACAAGTTTACATAGTTAGAGAGAAGACAAAACTAAGTACAGCCTATTGTGTTACAACAGGCAAGTAAAGGAAGAGTTTAGATGGACATGGCCCATGCTTGCCATCAATATCTACTGAGCAAAAACAAGGTGTTACCATTTATCATTTCAATGGCACTTCTTTGTTGACTTTGGATGGATACGAGGCTCACTTGACTCATTAGGATTTCATACCACCCAGTTACACACAGATCTCTGCAGTGAATGCTCGAATCTACTGAGTTCTCTTACTAGCATATGATATGTCATGTTTTTGGAAATGTCTGGTATGCATTAAGCAGTGAATAAAGAATCCACTGAAGACTTCTTAGCATGTATGGTGTAACCTCAGTTGTGCACATAGGAAGATGAGATGGGTCAGTGCATTTATTCTTCATATATAATATATGTAGTTACAGCTAGTTATGAATACATCATAATATGTAAGTTAAAACAGAGCCACAGGGTAAATAGAGAGGCTGGTGCAGACATTCAGTGAGTCCTTTCAGGATGTTGTAATGTTCAGAAGGTGAAAAACTTCTTTTAACTGCGGCTTCCAGTTCTGGAACCAAACGCATGATTGTTTCTCCAAGAGATCCCCTCTTACCTCACTGTGACCATTTGGGATTTTTACTTTTCGCATTATTACTTTGTCTCTGTTTTGTTCTTGAAAATTATTAGGAAGAATTCCACTTGTCTTTTTAGTTTAGGCAATTAGGTGTCAGTTGTGAGACCTATAAAGTCCAAACTATTGCATTTGAGTACTGATTCAAGTACAGATAGGGAGGAATGGCATAGGACGAGGAATGACATTTGAGGTGGGACAAACACTGTATAGGAATTGTTTGGATATGAGCCGACCCATTGTCTGCCCATAGCCATGCTAATCTCTATGGCCATTGCCTCCCATTCCAACCTCTCTCTTCCCAAACTCCTTCTCAAGGGAAATCTTTGAGCTTGCAAGCTCACTTTAATGAAGGCTTTCAGGTTGGGATGTTTTTTTTTTGTTCGCGTTTGGGGGAGGAAGGAGGCGCGTCGTGGGTTGAAGGAGTCAGGCCTTATGGAAGAGTGCAGCTGCAGCGTTAGGTTGCTTGATCAGCTCGAGTTAAACTTTCTGAGATATTCAGAGTGTTTCTGTTTTATTTTTTTCATGATTAGCATAAAATATTACACGTGGGGAAGCGGCCTTGCAAGGCAAGAGAAGTTGGGCTGTAAAATGAATCATCTTTTGAAGATGCCGCCTCCGATGAGGATGAGTTCTTCAATTTGTTCCAGTACTGGAATCTTAATGTAATAAATTGGCACAGGATCCTCGTGTCTTATCCGTTGACACACTGATAATTGTTTTTTCATTCTTCTTCGATTTATAAGCACTCTGTGTGTCCTTCACTGAAGTCCTGTTGAAAACAAGCATTGGCAAAGCCAAGAGTTTTGGCTTGTGGACACGTATTAGGAATTTGCCAGGGACTGCTATGAGATGCCCAGGTATTCACAGCATCTTGCGCCTGCTACCATCAATTGGCAGTTAATAATGCACCGGCTCTACCTGACAAGTGTCTTTGCCATCCCCACACAAACTCCCAAACTGTTGACATTGCCAAAGCTTGCTTTTGTAGTGATTGGGCCTCATTACGCGGTAGGTGGTAAGGGATTGCCGGTAATCCCTTACCACCCTATTCCGAGGTCCCTTAACGGGTCCTTCCTTAACGCCTGGTTTTACCAGGTGTTAAGGACGGGAGCCGTTAAGGGACTTCACAGCTAATAACGGTACCGCAAATTGCAGTACCGTTATTAGCTCCATCCCCATTCCCTTTGAGCCCTATGGGGGCTCGAATGGGAATGGGGAATGGTTCCTGGAATGGGGACTTACCGGGACCTCCAAGGTTGGAATGACCCAGTAAGTCCCTATTTCGGGAACCCGGACCCGGCATGCGGTAAGGGGGTAGCCATGGTGCTAGTAGCACCATGGCTACCTCCTACCGTGTAATGAGGCCCATTGTCTTCAGTTTATTTCCATGGAAGCTTTTACACTCTACACTTTAACCATGGAACTATTTTGCCTTCCAGAAACATAGAATCACTGGATGTTGGTGAAATAGATAAGGAATTATACAGATTGTAAGCATAGCTATTAGGTTAATTAGAATTATTAAATTAGGGTTTGTGGATATAATGTCAAGCAAAGTGGCCACAAGCTGATGAGCCTGACGACAACTGTGAACATTTTTATTTTGTTTCGCAACCCTAACAGGCGTAGGTTTGCTCTTCTTTGTACCTAGACATGTATTAGGCAAATCATGTTCGGGGTGCTGAAGAGTGACATATATGGAGAAGCCACTAGTTTGTCACCAATCATGGAATACTGCCATTTTATGACTGGGTTACATACAAGCAGAGGAAGCAAGATAATAAGACTGCGTGGATACTTGTAGTACATTCCCCTTCCGGAAAGCTTGATGACCATTTCCTTTTCTGTCATACATGTATTGAATCACACAGCCTATAAGAGCTAAGCATGCAAGTACAGGGGTGGCCTTTGTCAGGGCCAGGTGCAGGTCAGATGTTCAAATGTGGTACTCATGTCTCTGGTGAGATAGCCAGGGTTCGCATGGCAGATTATCACAAGAGTCCCAGTGCAAACGAGTGGAGTGCGGACATAGAGTGCCTGGGTCAGCAGCTGGCTGCTTCCTTCTTAGGTCAAGCATGGTGACATAGAAAAACAACACATTGAAGGACATTGCAATCTCAATGAACACCACACTGAAGAGCCAAGAGTGATTTCCAAACTCCCAAAAAAGAACATAATGGAGAACATTTTGAAGGTGGTCAAAGAACCAAAAACCCTTCATGGGTGCAACCTAGAACAATCTGCATCAAGTGGATGATGTGTGTGTCTGTGTGTGTGTGTGGGGGTGGGGGCGATTTGACTCTGCCCATGCTCTAAATCTTTAGTAAACCTGCATCCTTGCAGTGACACTGTCCCAGCTATACCCACTCTGCGGAAGTAAGGGGAATTTGCAGTGTGGACCATGCTTCATCTGTTCTCTGCATTTGAAGAGCATTTGCAATGCAGCTGCCTCTTCTTCCTCTTGTGTTCCTGCACTGCAACTCTACATTTGTGTGCTACACCATGGCATTGCTTAATTTAGAATAGTAAATGCTGCCTCTTTGCAAAGAATCTAAAACACTACTCTATACAAACGGGTCTCTTTGGAAGACATTCCAGAAAGTTTCAAAGAACATAATGTGACACATTTTGTATTACTATACACACTTTATTCATGTCTACGTAAAGTAGGCAATGCAAAACCTGCATGAAATGTAGCCGTACGTTTTCTATGATTTGTGATTGATTTTAGTGTGTTTGACTTTCTATGGTTTCTTTTGTAATGTTACACTCCCTGGACATTCATCTCTGTGGCTTGGCACATATTGTAAGCCATATTTCTTTTCACTTCATTATCAAATCCAGACACAATATATCAACAGTCCTTCTTTTGTCGTAGGTATTAGATGCAATCTCTTTGTGCTCATTAATTTGCAATGGATCTAGTAATTTTACACACTGGGTAGGTTAGAGTTCACTGAGGGTTGCTGCAACGGTTGTGGATATTTAAATGCTGGTAGCAATCATTTGTACTGGCATGGCAGTGGTGTTTTAAAAGTTTTGAGCAATTGTGGTTTCTGGAATGGTGATGATTCTTCTGGGCGATCTTGTTTTATGGATTGCCTTTACTGATTTACAGGCTAGGATCAATTGCGGAATTTTAGTTTCTAGAATGGCTATAATGCTCTACATACTTGGAGGTAATAGTGAATGACGGGAGGACTAATGTGATGCTTTACATTCTGGGAGAAACAGTGGTTATTGAGAAGGGTGTGGTGTTTTATACTCTTGGGTGGTTACTGAGACGTGTGTGGTGTTTTATACTCTTGGGTGGTTACTGAGCAGGGTGTGGTGTTTTATACTCTTGGGTGGTTACTGAGAAGGGTGTGGTGTTTTATACTCTTGGGTGGTTACTGAGAAGGGTGTGGTGTTTTATACTCTTGGAGCAATTGCCAATGATGAATGGATCAAGAATGATTGTGAATAAGGGGCTATAGAGGGTGGCAGCTTGTGGTAACTAGGATGCATATGGTTTGTTTGTTTGTTTGCTTATTCATTTGTATTGTGCGCCAGACCTGAGGGTATTAGGGCGCAGGAGAATCAAGGTTATTCTCGGCTTGGTTACAGTGCTGTACAGTAGTTTACAGGTATATAAATTGGTCAGTACAGGTACAGATACAGGCATAGTCATTCAACAATAATTTAAAAAATGTACATAGGAGGGCTAGCATGGTGAGGTTATCTGTCGTTTTCCTTTATCCATTGGATGTAGTTGCGTCTAAAGAGGGGGTATGTTTGTGGTGTCCTTAAGGTAGGTGGAAGGGAGCATATCGTGCTTTACAAATTGGGAGGGAATATGGTTAATCGACTGTATATAATGCTTCTCATGGGTATGACACTTGTACTCATATTTAGAACCAAATGTTTCATGGGAAGATGCTGACAACGGTATGTCCGAAACTATGAAACACTATCCTATAAAAAATAGACCTTAGGTAGACCGCCTTGTTTTCTCTCAAGGTAAAATACCTTGCACGTGGCATTTCCAACCCAAAACATTTGAAATAAGAGACTGATCATGAATCCTCACTTACGTTGACTCAAATAGTCTGTAATGTGATTTCATGCTTAACTGTGAATGTTAGTTTCTCTTGCCCTCCCCGCCCCCATTTACTCCACCATGTTAAGCTCAATGATATATGTAACAACATTTTACTTGATTAAAAACTTGCAAAACCCCACTAAATAAATCAAAGCTTTGGGAAGCTGGGGATGGTCAGATGATTATGGTATTTTGCATGCTGGAACCAGCAGTAGTTTGTGTGTCTGTAGCTGTATATGTAGGGAGAAATCTTGGTTGATGCAATGGCTATGGTGTTTTACATGCTCAGAAGCAATCTGGTCCTTGGCATCATGGCAGTGTTATGATAAACGTAGCATGACTCTACCGTCTAAATCATGAGCCAGTAAATTTAGTTTCCTGATCATAATAAGCAGCCTCAAGCTGGCCTGCCACCGCGAGTAGCCTCAGCCCACACAAAGCAGCACTCACCATCTTTGAGCATTAGTGATAACTTTTGACAGGCTGTCATATTGAGCTCAACCCGTTCGCACTGGAGAAGCTCAACTGTCTGGTCAGCAGGTTTTTCATGATAGTAATAGTAGTTGTCTGGATTTTCAAGCAGCATTTAGGCTTTTTATAACCTTAATTTGGATGCTATTTATTTTTTTGTGTAGAATCTTAACTGACACGCGGTCAGAATGTACATGTCCTGTCACAACGTGATTAGTATTATTTCTTTTGAAATCCTGTAAGACATTCAATGGACTTTGTTTCCATTGGGGCACACACTATGAAATAGGCACACGTGCTGTCCCCAGAACAACCAGTATACTGTATTGGGGACATCATTTTCTTATGGCTTAACATTTGCTGCAACACAAATATCGGGTTGTTACATTTGTGGGATATATTTACCCACTCAGCAGTACTTCCCCACATCACCAAGCTGCACTTCACCAGAACCAGCGAAAGGGCTGAGCTGGCTCCTGTGAGCACCATTGCGTAACACCAAAACTGCATTTTGCAGTGACAAAAGGAGGGCTGCACTGTTTTGCCAAGCGACATTGGGCGAAGATGGAACAGGAAGCACCCTGACAAAGGCTACTAGGGTGTGTTCTTGTTTGTCCTAAAGAATATTAATAAAGAAAGAACACTTTTCAAAATGGCCACAGCAGAGATCAACATAGCTAGGGAGCACCTTCTGAACAAACTATTTGTCAGGGGGAATGACCAGAACAAGATGAAAAAGTCTGGCTAGAAGAAATAATGAAACAGGTCACCACCATAGACATAGATACATGGCAGGATGGTGGCCTATTACACCAAGCTTTGAGCGAGTTATACATGTCTCTGAAAATTAAAGAGGGGCAGATTAAAATTGTTAGGATTGCAGCCTATATGTATCTGCATATGGGAGTAATGCGGGAAAAGCATGAGGAAAATACAATTCTGGCACAAAATCAATCCCAGCTTTTAGCTCAAATACAGACTGAACTGAAATTAGTGGAACAAAAATTGCACAAGAGACAAGATTCTGAGGCAGAATCTGGAGATTATATTAAAAAATTAAAAGAGGACTTGGTTGTCCAACAGCAAAATAATGTAGACCCAGAGGTCTAATGAAATGCCTTAAGAATGGAGTGTCAAGAAAAGGTTGACTCTTTGGAAGAGAGTCAACAGAAATTAAATCAACAACTAAAATATAATAAAATTTGCTCAGAACAAATAACCGTGTTACAAAAGCAGATTGAGTAAGTAGAAGAGGAAAATAATTAATTAATTATGAGAGACCTCCACTCTCAATCAGCATTTGATGAAGAGCGCCAAAAACTAAATGCCATCAAACAACAAAGAGATGACCTCGCTGAACAAAGGGGCGCCCTGTATCAGAAGGAAGAGGTCCTATGCCAGGAAATGTGCAGTTTAATAATCAATCTGGAGAGAAGGGAATCATACCTTCAAGGACTGACTGTTATGAAAGAAGAATGTGATAAAATAATGGGACATAGGAGAGAAATGGAACTCGAGGTAGAGCAAGCCTTAGAGGCTCTAAAGGTGCAGAAAAAGGAGGTTCACCTCCTACAACAGAAATTGTCTCATTGTTCCCAAACCATATAGGAAGCGCAGAGAGACAATGAGGTCCTCTGTGAGGAGAATGATGGACTCCACAAACAAGTGGCAGCTCAAGAGCAGGTCATAGAGGCCAGTAAAACCCAAATAGCCGAGCAAAAGGCTCAGAACTTTGCCTAATATCAAGAGAAAGGGGCGGAGAAGGAAAAAATAGACAGGTTGGAGAAAGAGTGTTCTAGACCTAATATCAACTGGAGGGACCCCGAACAGGTACAGGTAGAGAGGGACAGAGCAACCCCTGATCATAGTATGATGACCTCTGTACTAAGGGACTCAAACCCATTTAGCAATTTGTGCACTGCTGACTTCATTGCTACCGATTTACATGAGCCGGAAAACATGAGGCAATCAGAATTAAATAGGCTTAGCATGATGGAGCTGACAGGTCAGTGTCCCCCAGAAATTGATAGAAGGGTGGGTGTCCCTGTACAGGTTCAAAAATATAAAGGCTGATGCCTCTGATAGGAAACCTCCTGTGAGCAGAAGGTCAGGGAATCAGATCTGAAGAATCACTCCAAAGGGACCAGTTGGTTCAATTTGCACAGGAACAACAGGTAAAGTGGCCTCAAAAGAGCATCCTGAAGACCACCAACCAATTAGGGAAGTGGAGGGATCCTCCGCCAACCCTAGAAGCAGGGAGGAGTCAGAAGACTACGCAGAGTGGAAACTAGGCCCCACCATTCTGCTAACCTCTCCCAAGCTCAAAGAATCCGTGAGTGCCTAGATGATCATGAGTGGACTTCAAATAGCAGCGCCTATGAATCTGAGGGCAAATGGACTTGCATGACAAAGCCAAAGAAGGCAAATAAATTAAAGTGGGTTATGGCAAAAGACACCATTAGGCAGAATAAGGCCATTAGGCGTTTCATAACCCTATACCACAAAAACACAAAATATTCGCTCTGGGAACATTTAGAACTCTATGAGCAGATGATGGACACTTTCCACCTTAAAGACAACCAGAACTGCATAGAGTATGCTAAGTGGACGTTCTCTCTAGAGTACTCTAGCTT
Source organism: Ambystoma mexicanum (assembly GCF_040938575.1). Lineage (NCBI taxonomy): Eukaryota > Metazoa > Chordata > Amphibia > Caudata > Ambystomatidae > Ambystoma > Ambystoma mexicanum. Next base: position 199,771,420 of record NC_090923.1, read on the forward strand.
CTTTGCTGGACTGGAGGACCAAAAATTATTCAAGATGGTCCACCTACAGGGCAGCCATCTTGAAACACTTTTCTGCCCACAGAAACCCCAAAGAGGCTTGCAAAGCAGCCTATAATTTGCAGTGGGGGTAAGATCAGGCCCCACGAGAATTTGTGCAGGAGCTAAAACTAGGAGGGTGCGCACGGATAGCAGGGAGTTCATAACTACCTTCTTTCATGCGCTCCCAAAGTATATTATGACCTAGCTGGTGATGGATTTCCACAATAAAAGATCTCTGGACTGGGTCATAGAGCAGGCGACACGCATTAATGAAGTCCAATAACCTGCAGAAAACAAAAATCAGACCAAAAACTACAAGCCATCCAACATCCCTGCTGCTGCTAAGGTAGCGGAGGTGAAGGTTGCCCCCATTTTAGACCTAGAGATGGGGGAACCTAAAAATATACCTACAAAAAATCAGCAAAATCGGAGATCTAGAAGGCCTCCAGGCCAATCACAAACAGGTGGCAGTCTGGTAAGCAATCCCACCAATGGAACCCCTAACTCCCCTGATTATATAAATCCCAGATACAAGGGAAACCAACCAATCTTGGGTTATGTATAGACTCCCCCAGCCCAAGGGGGGGATCCAATCAGGTGAGTACTGCCCTGGGAAACTTCCCTCCTAACCTCCCACAGGAGGGCAGTAATCCCCCAAATGCTGGGTTAAGTTTCTTTCCCCAGTACCCACAAATCCCCAACCTGCAGGACAACCCTCCTTTCATTCCCCACTTTCAATAAACTAGACAACTCATTCCAGGAAAGGGGAGGCCAAGGGTGGAGGGTTACCAAAATTCACAATATCCACAGTACTACGGGAGAAGGGATAGTTACCCTTCCCGTGATCCACCTAGATTTGAACAGAGACCCCTGTGCCATCCGGAACGGGTGTCCCAACTGGAGCGCCAGGTCCAGAACTTTACCCAGGAACTGGGTCGCATGTTGAGGGCTCAACAGAACCCTCAGATGAACATGGTGGCTCAGAACCCCACAAACCAAGGGTCTGGCACCCCAGAACAATGATGGGTCGAGAACCCTGACAAATGAATGGTTCCAGAGGAGGAGGCACAGGGGAAGGGGGGTGTAAAACCCTGGTGGAAGCTTCCTTCCTCCTTTGTGAAAAGCCCCTGGACACCCAGGAACCGGAACAAAAATCTCCTGCCCCTGAAAATCTACAACCTAGAGAACAGAGGGTGTGTAGGAGAAATAAAGACAGCAAAAAGGCCTATTTTGTGGAGGAAGTTAGTGTCCTCAAGTTTGAAGGGGAAGAATCCTCAGAGGATTCTGGGAAAAACATCTTCTCCTTCAGGTACAGGGAACTCCTCCCAAAGAAAAATGGGTCCCAAGTGATCTTAATTAAGACTGAGTGGATGTGGGGACTGATTCAGATCGCCCGTCCTTGAACCCCAGAATGAGCATGCAGGGAATAAGGTATTAAAAGAGGATTCCCAAACTTCCCAAATCAATTCTGGTGACTGTCTCAAAAAAGGGGGGGGGGGGCAGAATCAGAAAAGAAGGAGCCCGAAACTCCCTAAATAGCAGAATGTCAAATTTTGCTTTCAGATTCCCAAACTCCAACACAGAATTATTGCCAAACTACCCCTGTGTTTGAGTCCAAAATAAAGAAATTGATCACCCAGCTTGCCCAAAATGCACATTACTTTTGCCCACTTGAGGAGAAGGAGGGTAGATGTTATGCCCCGGTCCAAGTGCAAGGGCAATATACATTTTCGGTGCTGGTGGACACTGGATCCCAAGCCACTCTTCTGTCAAAAAGGGCCTTTAAGCAGCTGAATTCAGGAAGGGGCGAGAGATACCAGATCCCTCTACCCCTCTTCCTGGACAACTCCAGAACTTCAAAGGGAATGAAATTCATGTCGAGGGTAGAGCGTATTTGGAAATAAAGATTGCGCGACACAAAGTGAAACACCCGGTCATAGTCGTGACTCCAGAGGGCACACCCTGTCTACTAGGGAATGACATACTGCGCAGGTTGTCCCCCATAGACTGTGTGAACAAGGTCCTCTGGACCCAGACACATAATTGAACAAAAACCTGATCATATTGAGTTTCATTTCCAGAACAATCAAATACCTGACGTGAAAGTAATTGCTGAAGGACAACAAACTGGTGAAGGTAACTCCTCTCCATTCCTGAAAATCAACCTTCCTTCCAGTTTTAAGTGGCATTCCATACTGGAAGGAAATACTCTGAAATTGTATACTGATTCACAATCTGAAAACCCCAATCCTATACTCCAAAGTGATGAGAAACCAGCTCAAAGTTTAGATGATATTCAGAAAATTAGAGAACAGTTGTTCATCCCTATTCAGTTAAATGAGGGGAAGGAGTCTGTTCTCGTCCAAGTGTGCGTGAACAACGGTAAGAGCTTCAGCCACGTTCAGGCAGCTCCCAAAAGATCCATCCATTAACACATTTAAATTGATCGGTAAGTGGGAAATGGGCTTGGAAACTCCCAATTCCAACCATCTCCTGCCTAGCAGGTGTATGCTAAAAATGTCTATAGGTAACAAAAGCATAGAACATAATTGTTGAGTTTTGCGAGATGTCCCTGCTGCATTCTATTTAGGCAGTGACATTCTCAATCCGTTTGCCATTAATTTGGACCTGATCAATTATAAAGCCTATTCCCGACTAGAGGGAAATACCATGGACTTTGATGATTCAGAAAAAGCATTTCGGTCAGCCCAATTGCTGTTGTATGCAGTTGAAGTTCAAATTGGAGAGGAGATCACCATCCCATGATGGACACCACTATTCACACTTGAATAAAAAATTCAAAGAGGACAGAAACTGCAAAATTCTGACGCATATGTACACCTCAATGCCCATCTCCAATAGCAGGGGTTGGGGTTAAACCCAACAACATCAGTCAATACAGAACATAACACCATTCCAATATTGGTGTATAACAGGGACCTCAGGAGTATCACTCTGGATGCAGGCACCATTATTGTAATGGCGGTTGATGACCAACATTTTTCCATGGATCTAGGAAATTAACTGGTTGGACCAATCCCTAATGACTGTTTTGAAAATGACAGTGACAATGCCTTACCACCAGACAGGATCTTCATCCGGCAAGGGGGGAATTTCCTGGTGTACTCTTCCTGCCCTTACGGTGAGGAAGAGGTGACCTGTGACATCAGGCAGGATGAGCTTATATTCCAGGTCCACAATGCCTGCCTCTCCTACATGAAACCCGCTGTCCAGGTCAATTCTCTAATCAGAGACCTCTCCAACCCGCTGGAGGAGGCCGCTGAGATAGCAAAACCGGAAGTCTTTCCAGGCTTCAGGCAAATGGTTGGAGAGCGAGTCAATCGAGCTGATGCCTGTGAGACTCCGGAGCAAAAGCAAAAGTTGAAACAGGTGTTCTTAGATTTTCAGGATCTCTTTGCGGTGGACTCATATGACTGTGGTCGCACCGAAATCTACACTACAACAATTCCCACGGACCCTGGAATGACTCCAGTGTTTGTGAAGCAATATCGCTTGACTCTCATTTCCATGAAGTCCCCGACGGAAATGATCAAAAACCTTGATTCCCATGGGATTATTCGTCCAGTCCACAGCACCTTTAACAATTTGTTGTTGGGGATTTTATAGCCAAACGGCCAGTGGAGATTCTGTGCTGGCTTTAGGGTGCTAAATAAATGGGTCCACATGTCCTGATGGCCTCTCCCATACATTGACCAAGGACTGGCACAGATACAGAGGTCAAAGCTATACACTGCCATTACCCTGACCAATGGGTACTGGACCGGTCCTGTCAGTAGGGAGGACCAAAACAAGCTGTTCTTTACCTTTGGGGGCAGAAGTACACGTGGACTCAGACTCCCTCCGGATACATCAACTCTGGCAACAAAGTCAACATCTTTCTACATAAGGCCATTCCCGACTTGGGTGAAAGGGGTAACCTGGCCTATGTGGATGATGTCCTGATAAAAAGCTCAACTGTGGAGGAACATATAGCAGAGATCTGTTATGTTCTCACCCAGTGGAGGGTTGCTGGAGAAAAACTGTCATTTCAAAAGGCGCAGCAGTGCAGAACCTGTGTCAACTTCTTAGGGCATGAAATAACGCCTGAGTGTCTCTGTCCCCAGGAGAAGAAAGTGTAAGCACTCCTAAAACTAAAAGACCCCACAACTCTGCGTGAGCTAAGATGCCTCCTTAGACTGACTAATTACAGTAAGAAGTTCACTGAGGATTGTGCAAAGATCACAAGACCTGTGATCCATCTGTTGAACGGGGGGGTCAATCGGGAGTGGGGTCCAGAACAAGCCGAGGCAGTAAAGCAACTCAAAAAAGAAGCCTCTCCCAAGTGCCTTGTCTAGCTTACCCTGTCAAAAACAAGGAGTTCTTCTTGGAGACAGGGTTAAAAAATACATGCTTGACTGCAGTATTATATCAAAAGTATGACAAGGTCAATAAAGTAATCTCCTACGCAAGCAAGACTTTATCCTCTATGGAGGAGAAATTCAACGATTGTGAGAAGGCACTAGTGGCAACAGTGTGGGCATTGAAAAATTACCACCCGTTCATCCAGGGGGAACACATCATAGTGGAGACTCCACATAAGCCTTTGCAATACATCCAAAATGAAAGAATTTGGGCCGGAAATGTGAGCAATTCCAGAATTACTTCCTGGATTCTGTCAATGCAAGGTTTTCCTGTGGAGGTCAGGTATGGCCAAAACAATAAGAGTCCCCTCGCACAAGGTCTGGCTGACTTGCATGATTGTGCCAGAGAAAACTGTCTCGAGGTCGAAAGTCTTAAAATCCAGGACAACATTGAGGCGTACCTGAATTCCCCACACAAAGTCCATGAAGAAGACAAGTGCGAGGGAATGCCCACAGTTTATGTGGATGGGTGCTTCTACCATGTTGACAACAACGGGGAAAAGGAACTGGTGGCCGGCGTTCGGAATGCTTGGGTGAATGATGCTCGCAACCCTCCGCTGGGCGCAAAATCAGTCCCCGCAGTAGTCAGGTGGCAGAGTTGATGGCAGTTCATCAGGCCATCCTCACTGCCACCAAACACCAACTCCCCAAACTGGTCATAATCACTGACTCAGATTATCTCCCGAACGGGTTCGTGGAGCACCTGGTTAATTGGAAAACAAGAGGCATGCTATGCGCTAATAATAAACCGCTGAAACATGGCAATCTAATCCAAAATATTGATGACCTGGTCACCTCTACTCGGGTGACCATCTATTGGAAGAAGATTAAGGGCCATTCAAGAAGAGAGGGGCCAGACAAAACTGGACATGACCTAGCTGATCAGCTGGCCAAAACCGGAGCCATCCAGGGGGATCTCCTTGAGATCGAGTCCCTGTTGGGTGAAATCCAGGTCACTGCTATCACTAGGTCCCAGACAAATGCTCACAAAGACCTCTCAACTGCCCAGTGGAGTAAGGAGACCCCAGATGATGATTTAATCACAGCACAAAAAGGGGATCTGATTATTGGTAAATTTTATCAACACATTGAGGACCCTGATAACTTTCCCCTGAAGGATACTGATTACATTGGGAAAGAGGACCTCAGAGTGTTGATGAAGTGTCAAAGAATGTTCCGAATCCAAGACGGTTTGTTGGTAAGGAGATCCATATCTGGCTGTGATCAGTGGGTGGTCCCTACCTCATTCCGAAGCCTGATGCTAAGTCATGGCCATGATGTGACCACAGCCGGACATCATGGGTTTCACCCGACTTTAGAAATCTTGCTGGAGGTTGCATACTGGCCACACATGGGGCAGGACCTCAACCAATATTTGAAGGGGTGTCTTGTGTGTGCACAATTTCAGCCAACTTCATTCACCCAACGAGCTCCCCTCCAGAAGAGGGGAATGACATGGCCTTGGTCAAATTAACAAGTAGATTTCATCGGGCCCGTGATTCGCTCATCTAGAGGAAACAAATACATGTTAACAGTAACATGCTTGGTTACTAACTAGGTGGAATGTCTCCTGACCCCAAATTACAAGGCAGAAACAGCAGCTGCCCAGGTGATCAACCACATCATCTCGCGTTTTGGCCTACCCCAATGGATTAAGTCAGACCGAGGTAGTCACTACACCAGTAAAGTGATGACAAAGATGTGGGAGATACTTGGGGTAAAAAGGAAACTTCACATTGCATACCACAGTCCTCTTTTGGGTGAGTTGAGAGGTACAATAAAACCATTGTGAGCATTCTAAAAAAGTTTGTGGCAGATTCTGGGCCGATTTGGGACATCCTATTACCGCTTGTCCTGATGGCCATCAATTTACACCTTCTTCTGTGACCAAGATGTCTCCATTTGAGCTGATGACTGGAATGGTGCTACCTCAACATCTGCTCTATAGAATACATGAGCAGACACTGATAAATGCCTCCACAACTCATGAGTATGTTGATAATCTAAGAAAACACCTTCAACATGCTTTTGTGTATGCTCAGCGGAATATGGAAAAACCTGCAGAGGGTAGGAAGACTCACTATGATTTAAAAACAACCAAACCGGAATACCAAGTAGGAGACAGGGTCTACTTGTACAATTTCCAAAGAAACCAGACCAAAGAGTGTACATATTTACCAAGCTGGTGGGGTCCTTTTGAAATTGTAGATAACATTTAACCTGTCACCTACAGAATCCGCGTCCCCAAAGGAGAACTGACTGAAGCGAAATGGGTCCATATTAATCAGTTAAAAAGTTGTCAACCCAGGTACACTTTGCAACTTATTGAGGAGCCAAGAGAAAATCAAATAGAGGAGACATCTAACAAATAAGAATAAGAAAAAGAAGAACCAGAAGGGGTCAGATAGGTTTATAAGAATCATTATTTAACAGGGATTACTGTTCATCACTTGTCTTTATTGTATAAAATACTGTCATTATTGAATGCATGTGTGTCCCACTGCTGTCAACCTCCGTGGAGGGCAGTTAGTGGGAAAATGTAGTAACCGGTTTGTGTTTATTTCATAGACTCGTACTGGTTCTGCCCATTCATCAACAAGGAGGACCGGGAAAGGAACCCCACTTTGCCCCATTGATGAATCCCACTTTCCCCTACTCTCCCTCGACAAGGAATCTCAGAAGAGTCGAGGGAGGGGGATTTGTGGGATATATTTACTCACTCAGCAGTATATCCCCACATCACCAAGCTGCACTTCAGCAGAACCAGCAAAATGGCTGCACTGGCTCCTGAGAGCACCATTGCCTCACACCCAAACTGCATTTTGCAGCGACAAAAGGAGGTCTGCACTGTTTTGCCAAGTATCATTGAGCAAGATAGAACAGGAAGCACCCATAGAAACGCTACTAGGGTGTGTTCTTGTTTGTCCTAGAGAAATGGTGTGAAAAAGCAGCGCTGCTTTGCTGCAAGCCCGTAGTTCCTATTGAAAAAGGGAATATTTCACCTTTAAAATGATGCCGCTCTGATGCTATTTTCCTCTGTTCTTCATCACACTACCTTTATCAAAAAGACCCTGTCATGCCCAGCCATATTCACATTGTGCTCCATCAGAAAAGAGCCTTGTTCCTGAATGGCAGGCTGTGCCAGCCAAATCTGAGAAAATCAACAAAATCTGCACTTCAGCTGCATGGAATAACGCTTAAACATTTGCTGCAAAATGTCAAAAATCACTGCTTGAAAAGGAATTCTAGCTTTCTGCGCACATGTCAATTTCAGGAGACCTTTGCCTTGTACAGACTGTTGTGTAAAAAAGCTGGCTACAGCTACAGAATAATATTGGGTAGTATATGGAAGAGAAATCCCTGCAACATTTACCATGGGTCAAAGGGGCTTGTGCAAACCAGAAAAAAAATGCATGTGTTGAAACGTACCATGTTGAACAAAAACTAGCAATGTAAAGGTATTTGTTGCTGTGGAATATATAGGGGATGTTTAATCAAACAGGTTTGTTCTGATCCAGGACAAAAGAAAAGAAAAATAAAACTGTTAAACTGCATGGGCTGGATTTTGCAAGCTCTCAAAACAGGTTCTTCCTGTTGGCAGAGCTAAGGCTTCCCCCAAAAGGGAACCACCATAAACCTCCAGGACAAGAAAGTGATAATTGCTAGGTTGGAAAACTTTGACTGACCAAGACAAAGAAACTTCATATACTAATCAGACTTGGGTCTGGGCTGAGCCATTTTATGATGGAACTTCCAGAACATGGATGTGCGAAGTGAAAAATTACACCTACTTGTGACTTCTACAGGAAGCTTCAAAGGAAATCGCTGTGACAACCCTGGATTGAGGGGGTAACTTGGAAGCTATACGCATATATGCGAAACAATACTGAACATTTGTTTTCAAAGACTATTTTATAAGTAAAACTTCTAAGACTTTTGTCTTTGCAACAGGACTTTGAAAAAATGTGAAAAGTTGACAGTTTAAATGTGATTTTATAGGCTTTCATTTAAGACGTCAGACTTCACTGACACATGGGGAATAGATATGGCAGAGAATTGGGTATTATAAGGAAAGTATCCATGATGCCATTGCGAATTTTAATACTTACATGCCTAATGATAATCCACACTCATGTATAAAGTTATAGAATTTTAAGTAATATAATTCTCACTGAAAAGTGTGAAAAACTGGTAGAAGGGTGAAACAAGGTCCCACAACCGTGAGGATTGGTTAAAGTGCCACAAATGTATAAATGTGTAAATTAGGTTATGACTGATTTTTGTCAAAAAAGGACTGTGGGATGGCTTTTTACCTCATTAAATGCAACCTCATAAAGTGGGACTCCTCCTCGAGGAGGTAACCAACATTGATTGTCCTATCTGCTTCTTGGAGGTAGGCTTAGCTCAGTTCTGCCCACCAATAATACTGTGATGTCACCATGCTCTATAGATAAGAGTGGTTGACAGAAGCTCCACACAGACACTCTCCTGAAGATCAGCGCCTGCGTTCCTGATCTTCCACATTCATCCTGCCATACTCCAGATTCCACTACAAGGCCCAAGCACAGCTGACTAGATTTCACTGCCAGACCAAAGCATAGCTGACTGTACTGCAGCAAAGGCCTAAATTAGGAAAATCCCACTAAATCCCATTAAAAAGGGTAAAGGCTGTGGTACCTCAGCATCCTGAGACCAGACCGGCTTGTCAACTACCTGTGCCATCCAGTGACCCGAAATGCCCAGCTGCACTTGCCATCCAGTGGCCAGACTTTTGCCCAGCTGTCTTTTGCCAGGAGAGTCCGCTACCTGGTGATCCGAGCAGTGCAGTGACCAGAAACCCATTGACTGTTCCAAATTCTCAAACCCAAGAGTGGACTGTGAGTATCCCACATCCCATAACACATAGTCGACCCCATCTTGACCCTTTGTCTTTGTTTCACTCTTTAAGCAACCCTATCCATATCCTGATAACTTGTCCAACTATCAGAATTCTCTGTGCCTCTTCCCCTTGATCTCCAAGCATTAGCGTCACTTTTCTCTTCATTTTTGTCTTGCATAGATCATAAGTCATTAGTGATATTTTGTTTAAATTAATTAATTTTCCCTAAACAAAAGGGGTACACTGAGGGAAGGGTTACAATGGCAGCGTAACTTTGATATTCACGGGTGGCGTTCCTCTTTTATTAGCCATTAAATTTAGTTTAAGTAAAATTTGTCTTTCACTTTAAAACCGATTTTCTCTTTTTCACTGCTATAGTTTCCTAAAAACGATCCTTACTCTACCTTCCGAATCTCTCTCAATTCACCAGCTAGAGGACTATTTTCACCTCTATATTGTCTCTGTGATATGTATCTATCCCCCAGCCCATAAACCGCATTGAGAATTCAAGTATTCCACCTTTTTTTCCTCAAATTTGTTTGTGTCATTTTAAACAGGAATTGAGAAAATTACAACTTTCCAACCTGTCATTCGGCTGCAGCTGGTTCTAATTTTCCACTTGTTTTTTAATTGGATGCTTCTTGTTGATCCCTTGCCTTGTGATTGCTGGGGTTTATGCATTACTGTTGTCATGAGAAGTCATATTTGTCTCCAAGATTTAACCGCACATTCATTATGTATTTGTCAGTTTCCAAGTGTCATTTCATGCTATTACAATGGGCCTCATTACGACCCTGGCGGAAATCGAAAAACGATGGCGGAAATGCAATACCGCCATCGAATAGCGCTCGGTGCGATCATGACCCGTCACCGCAAAGTACGATGCCATTAGCGACACCGTAGTGAACGCCAACGCTAACTGCACCAAGTACGCGCGCGCGCGCCATGCCAAACCGTAATTACCACCATGGCGCAACGGTACGCGAATTCCGACCCTAGCGGACATGCACCTAACGCCATCAAGCACGGCGGAAAGTACCATTCCGCCATGGTGATAAGTACGGCATCGCGAACCAACCGTAAACGGCCCTACTGAGTGCTTGTACACCGCTCCCTGGCCACATTGTACAACCCCCCGTAGGTGCAATGAAGTCACACAATGCAACCAGTGAAATGTACTAGTCATCCATGCCTGCCAACGAACAAATGAATCTCAAGAGGGCCAAATGGGAGCTGCAGGGCACAGATGGCACGAATACAGAAGCTATACAAATGGACATGACCTCAGTCTCCCACCAAGAAACGCACGCAAACACAGGCACCTGTGACCAGCAATATTCCGATAATCACATCATTCCACCAATCCAACTGGCTGACCGGCATCTGTTACACAAAAGCTAATCCCCCGCCCCTGAGCATGACATCATCAAAACAGTCATAATGGCAGCCCTTATCCCTGACCTCACTGGGCTCCGTAGGCAAACGCGCCCAGCACAGTACCACGCAACTATACTCCGAAGCTGGAACCCAATGCAGATCTCCTCACAATACATCGCTCCCCAAATAGGAATATGCCACATCACTCGCAAAGAAGAACGCTACACGGTTCATATCAGAATAGAAATTTAATGCACAACAAATTCACCAAGCCCATACAGCCATTAGGCCATGAACTCCAAAATATATTTCATTATTGTGGGCTGCATCCGCAATAAATGACCAGCTACTTCTTGTGTGACGCCCTGTTCCTTCATGGTACACAGGGGCTACATTCCCGTACGAAAAGGCAACATGGAAGCGCCTAGAACCGCAGGGCCGTCCCAATAGGGAGGCACTAGTCCAGCTGAAAGGCCAAAATGTTGCTCCTAGCCACTAGTACTGCGTAAGGGCATGTGGCCCATTGGCGAGCGTCCCATAAGATCGTAATGCTGCTCCACTGATTAACACGAAGCAGCAGGTGTCGGGAGTAAAATCCATCTGCAGGAGTGGCATACAGATGGCAGTGGCAAAAGGGGAGGAGATACCTGTCAACCAAATGAAATGAAAAAGAATAGTATGGCCATCAGAACTACATTTGAATTACTCACTTCAATGATCACACCAAATCCACAGCCATATGCATGCTAGCCCACTCCAAAGGATCATCACCACCCAAAAACCACTTGCGAATCATAACTATCTATATCGAGGTGAAAACACTATCACAAACGAGTGTACCTGTGCATGCGTCTGTTAAAACAGAATCCATCAGATGGGATTGGTAACGTGCATAGACACAAGTGTCTGAAGGCGCGTCGAGACAGGGAGGGCTCAACAAGGCCAGATAGACGATGGTCCCACTATGGCAGCCCTGCATCACATAGCGCAGGGGAGGCGGATAGATTCCAAGAAGCCCTGTACATGGCAAACTCTGTATCAAATCATCTGTCCATGCATCCATACATCATTCCCTCATCCCGTAATGAAAACGCCTGTTTCCATACTCACATAACATGTGAAATTTCCATTGAGTCTGTGCGTTATGCAGCCTGCAAAATCCACTGTGCCCCAGCCCGTAATTCCAGTGTTGTGAAGTAACATGTATTTGGGAACGTCCGGCCTCATCGCCCACGTCGCTATTGCGCATCCCATACTATTCATATCAATCATTGCATCCTCGCCATGGCCCCTGTCCCAAGGACATTGAACAATAGAACGTTATATTTGCAGTCAGACCTGTGGGCATCTCCTCGCCGCTAGCTGAAAACCGAAAGCGCCGCCCTTCGAATTCCTCATTTGCAACATCACGTCGAAAAGGCATCTGTGGCCGCTTGAAACCACAAATTAATCCATCTAGTGCGGCTGTGTGTGAAAATGGCAACTGCCTTCACTCACAAATGGAACGCCCCGCCCGTCGGTGAAGCTCGGTACAGTGTTGCATGAGGGTCCACCGTTACTCGAGTACTACGTTCCACTGACCCTTCACAAGTCTGTTCGCGACTGCAAAGATTGTATGTGAAACAATGGGACCATAGCCGAATGAACATATCAACCAATGTTACACTGCCATCGGGTACAAATACATGATTGCAATAGCAAGATGCCATTCGTCGAATTGCAGCGTTGTGTGCGGGACGTGCTCGCCCAAAGGGGAGTGCAGCTTGCACAGGTGGAATGAATCACCACAGGTGGAGGCCATACAGCCTGAAAACACATAAATTGCACACCCAATCTCCTCCCACAACCACACCCACTCCGAAATGCTACCGGCAGGACTAGCCATGTTGGCCCTGGGGGACCTGATAGCACTGCAAGTACTCCAACTTCAAGAAGAAGACGAACACCAACTACAACCGGCCGCACGGCGGAGACGCAGGAGGAGGAGGAGGCCAAGGCAGGGCCAGCAAGGGCCGCCAGCACAGCCACTACCACCACGCAGGCAGCCCGCAATCCCACGCCTCCGAGCACATCCGTTCAACCTCACTGATGAGCAGATCCAAACCCTCTACCGTTTGGACCGGGACACCATAACCGCCATTGTGGACATGACACAGGCTGACCTTGTCAGCATGATAGATAGCCCAACCGCCATCCCACCCCTACTGAAGGTGGTGTCTGTACTACACTTCCTGGCCACAGGCACCTACCAGCACACAGTCGGACAGTTGCATGGCATATCACAGCCACTGTTCTCACGGACACTATTGCAAGTGCTCGATGCCCTCCTGAAGCACGCAGACGACTACATCTCTCTACCACGCTCGGAGCAGGAAATTACCAACACAAAAGTGGGATTCCATGCACTTGCCGGCATACCGGGTTGCATTGGTGCCATCGACTGCACCCATGTGGAATTGGTCGTCCCACATGCCATGGAGGCCCAGTACCGCAACCGAAAACAATTTCATTCCCTGAATGTACAAATGGTGTGTGACTCCAACAGGATCATTACACATTGGTGTGCCAGATTCCCTGGATCAACCCATGATTCTATGGTCTTGAGGAACTCTACTATACCACGCTACATGGAGCGACACTCAGGGAACAGATCCTGGCTACTCGGTGAGTCTCATTTCATGCATGATGATGTGGGGTATGTGATGCGGCAATGACCTGGCAGGAAGGAGGGGGGGTGCGTACGTAGCAATGGCATTCCTCAATATTCCTTTCTTGTCCACATACAGGTGATGCCGGGTATCCACTGAAGAGATGGCTCCTCACACCAGTCCGGAACCCACGGGACCAGCATGAGGAGGACTACAACCATGCCCACTCACGTACCCGTGTAGTCATAGAACAGGCATTCGGCCTACTGAAGACTCGTTTCCGCTGCCTCAGCAGGTCTGGCGGGGCACTCCTGTACCGCCATGTGAAGGTTGCAAAGATGGTCATGGCATGTGTCATGCTACACAACATGTGCGTACGTAGAAATGTGCCCATGCCCCCTGACGCAGAACTGCAAGCACCTGATGATGGTCATGATGAGGGTGGGGATGTGGCAGCACCTCAAGGAGTCTGCGAGGCACAGGAGGGCCGTGACATTCGTCAGCATCTCATAGATGCATGCTTCTAGCACTCACGCCTGGTGGCTGATACATGGACACGGGACTCGTGGCACTGTGTGTTTCTGGAACATGCACAATATGGACTGTACGCCTATAATGGCCTCGTACACAAAGATCAATGTCCACACATCTCATTGCATGATCGTGCATTGTTTATGGCATATGTGATATCATGTTAAACACCCTATCGACCCGCCACCCAAGTGAGCCCAACACACCCCCTCCACCCTCCTACCTCCCCCCCGAACACCAGTGTCCAAAGATGCTCATTGTCAGTGGGCTGTCGCTATTGCAAGCCCCCTCTGCGGGTATCAGGGGCACCCCTGCCTGTGGAGCGCAGGTTCCTCCCAGATCTACGTTGGGGGCTGCCCTGGACGGAACTTGCAACGGATGATGTCTCTGCCTGCTCACGTCCATGCATGTCCCTAAGGGTTTGTGAGAGCTCAGTGAGCACACGGCGCACTGCGGCAAGTTCGGCACATACGTCTTTGGATGTCGCATGCAGTTCCCCCCTCAGGCTCTCGGTGCTTCTCTCCATTTGTACTCTCAGGCTCTCGGTGCTACTCTCCATTTGTACTCTCAGGCTCTCGGTGCTACTCTCCATTTGTGCCCTTAGTGTCTCTGTACTTCTCTCCATTTCTGCCCTAAGTGTCTCAGTTGATGTTTCTATGTCTGCCTTAGTGCCCCCACATTCATCGGCATGGTCCTTGAGGAGCGTGGCCAGTTGCTGCTGTTGCACGATTAACTGGTCGAGGGACTGTTGCTTCTGCTGGGCCATGGCCATTTGCGGTGGTGTCACAGAGGGGCTGATCACCTCATGTTGCCTTGCCACAGGGCTTGTGGGGGATGGCCAGTCGTCGTCTTGTGGGTGCCCCTGCGTGGTATCCTCATGGTGTACGGGATGGAACAGACAGGGGGATTGTGACAGGTCATGGATGGATCTAACTTCGACATCCCCGTTTTCTGTGTCGGAGCATGCTGCCATTAATGCAGTATCACCTATGGTGCTGCTGCCACCAGAAGCAGTGCCTACTGTGGCATCCATTGGGGGGACCTGTGGTGGTGGTGTTGTGGGCATGCTGGCTGCTGGGGTGCCTGTTGGAGTTCCCTCCTGTGTGCTGTCACTTGATTTGTGCTGCTGCCGTGTCTTGATGCGTGCAGCTGAGGTGGAGGGTCTTTGGCCGTTGGTCTTGGCCCTCTTTGCAGGTGTGCTGGTAGGGGTGTCCTTGAGCTCGTCGTTTGGATCGGACCCTGTGGTGGAGTAAAGGACGGCGAGCGTTATTAATGGGTCTGTGGGAATTGGAATGGCAATGTATCACATGCATTGGGGTGGTACCTGAGGGTGATTTGGGTCGGGGCCTTGGAGGTGGTTTCATTTGTGTGTGGAGTGAGGGTGCAGTTGTTTGGCAGCCTGCAGTTAGGGTGTGCCTGCTGCACGTGTAGAGGGTGTTTTTAGGATTTTTAATTATTTATGTATTTGATGTGAGTTTTAAAGTGTGCTATCAGGCCTATGTATGTGGACGTTCTCCTGGACATGTGTTCCTGTTGCACTATGTGGGCACGTGGTACTTCACATGATTGGACATTGTGGTTTTGGCATTGTTTTATTTGGGACACCTACCTGATTCTTCGGATGTCTGCACTCCTTTCTCCATCCCTCCGACTCCCTCTATGCTCTCCATTCCAATGGTGGAGGCACAGATTTCTTCCCAGGGGGTCAACTTGATGGGTGATTCCGATCCTCCCCCGGTAGCTGTGGCAATGTTGCGGTTGGCAGAAAGTATGCTACGGACGCGTATCCGCAGGTCGTCCCATCGCTTTCTGCATTGCTGTGGGTTGCGGGGTGCGGTCCCCACCGCACTTACACGCTGTGCCACCAGGGCCCATATGGCCTTCTTGTTCGCAAGTGCCGTCCTGGTCATTTGCGTGGAGAAGACGACGGCAGCATTCTCCTGGAGGGTCTCCGTGAGCACCGTGAGTTCCTCACGGGAGAAGTGGACCTGCCGCTTGCGGTCGCACGCTTTCTTCGCTACTTTTCCCATTTTTCTTGGTTTCACTAGGGTGGATGACGGGTTGGTATGTGTCTCAGAGTAGTATTTTTTATGGTTGTGTGGATTTTGTGGTTTTATAGGTGTACGGCGTGATGTTTCCCGTTCCGGGACCATGCTTTTACTTCCGTTTCCGTATATTTACGGTCACCGTACTTTCCGGTTGGCGCTCACTGCGGTGTCCGCTGAGATGGGTGGCGGTATTGCACCTAGGGCGCTGTACGGCGGCGGTGTGGGCCGTTTTGGGGTCATTTCCGCCATCGCGGACTTTGCACTTCCGCCATGGCGTGGTGCTCGTGCCCGATGGGTCGGAATGAGCCGCACTTTGCTCCATCGTGCAATGGCGGAAACGCTATTTACGCTATGGCGGTCCGGTCGGTTGATTTCCGCAAGGGTCGTAATGAGGGCCAATGGGTTTAAAATCCCTCTTATTTTGTGAGGGAAGGTCAGAATTTGATTCTGTTCACTGCCTCTTATCCATGACTACCTGCTGCTTCTTTCTATCCACTCAGAATTTGATTATTTGTTGGTTGAGGGAACATTGCAGTTGGAAACCTTAACTTGGGTGCTATCTATCCGAATTCAAAAAGTACTCCTATTAAATGGTGCTTTGGGTATGTTTTACTAGAAGGTTAACCAAGTGTATTGCTTCCATTGCCTTTGTAATTATCACCCCAATGGTGATTGCTGCCCAATATTAAAATGTGTGTGATTTTTGTGAATTCTAAGAATAAATAAATATTGTATTTCACCAACCGGCCTGGTTCATGGTCCATTGTGACCCGGGATATTTGTAAAATGGTGTGTGAGACGGGTCAGGTATCGGCTCAATTTTAATTAATTGAAATGAAAGAGAAAACATTCCTATTGAGCACCACATCCCAGGCCAAAACCAAGTGTCCTGGTCCAGTGTGTAACGCCGATTGGCATCCTTAACAAATGCACTGTTTGACCCCATTTTCACAACACATTTCTTGAATGGAGATCCTATCAAACCCACCTGCGGATGAATGGACTCAATATGCACTCTTGCTGATTCGGTGCAATGATGGCTGGGTATAACACTTTTGTCAAGGACTGTTTATGATTCACAGCCCAGCCCTGATTGTTCAGAGGTGATGGATGATGTGAACATATTCCCACAAACTCAGCAGTATGTAGGCACCATAGAGGCAGCCACTGCTTCCAGGAGGAAGTCCTGTGATCTCCTTTCCAAGTTAATCAGTTCAGGATCGGTTTTTACATCTTACGCATTCTGTTTGGGAAAATCAACTCCCTCTTGGTTTGACATCAGGCATCCTTCATGAAAGGTGCATAGTTTGTATAAGGAAGGAGACACCAGCAGGCTGCCATGATTATATGTGTCCTGTGTCTATGAACAAAAAATGTGACGTTTTTGGATATTTTTGAATATTCAGAATGTGGTACCCTCTTGGACAATAGCAGCCACCAAAATTTTTGATCAAATCTTTTCATACACAGATTCGCAGTCTGGGCAGAGCGGACCCACTTAAGCACAAGCACAGGGGGTGAAATGTGAGGTTGGGCGTTGGATGGACCACTCACCAGGAGGGCTGGGTGTGTCTTTGAACTTGCTTTGAACTTGCTCATGCTTCCCTTAGCTACAGCTTCTCTTGACTTTGGATCTCTTCTCTTCTTCAAACATTCTGTAATGACTTTTTAGAAATTGTAAATTGAAGTTTTTCTTCATCCTCTTGTAAAAATCACTTCGGTGATTATATACTCGTGATAAAAAAAATTTAAAAAAAGAATGTGCTATTTCAAAAATGTGACTCCAAGTTTTCCGTTGCTGATTGTGAACATGTTTTCTCTTATGAGAAGCCCTATGAACAACAGATTTTTTTCTGAAATCTATTTTGCTATAGTTGTCAGCAGTGTTTAATTTCGAAGGAAATAAGTGACAGTGCCCAAATACTTTCTAGCACGCTTGTGAAACTGCGGGCGAGCTGTTCCCCGCCATTGCTGCCACCACCCACAGCTGCTCCCCTCAGTGTCGACACATTTCGGTTAAACTACTGCACATACCTGCTCGTTGGGGTTGATCGATGCTCTGGTTATCATTACTTCATAATCAATCTCAGTTTAAGACATTAAGTGCCGGGCTCAGAAATAAGTGCCAGGGCCGAGCCCTGGAAAACACTCCCACAAATTAAGCATTAGTTGCCCTCTGAGACTGGCTTTAAAATTGAACCATTGTGCTCCTATTTTTAAACAAGTCTTTAAAGATTCCTTATAAATGAAGCAAGTACTGTCCACAGAACGCGTTATGGCTAGAAATGATTGGGTCGAGCCACCCAATCATACATCTTTAGCTCTGTCACCTGGCATTCATGGATAGCGAGATCACTGGGGTATCCTCTATATTTTAAGGAGTTATATACTGTTGAAAATCCTTGTTGACAGTGATGGGTAGGGCCTTCCTTGACAAGCTTAAATACCTGCAAAAAAGAGCATTTACGTCTCCAGGTGGGTGCCGCCATCAGCCTGTAGGGGCAATCATCTTCATGAAGAAAGGAAAAGTTCAAGGTCGAGATGGCTAAAATAGCAACTTTTTTCATAACACCCTAGTTTGATGCCAATATGAGTGTTTTGTGATGTCTGATTGTGAAGGGACCTACAACTTGCAAGAAAACTACCACCTGATATGCCCATAAATCCAGACTGTAAAATGAACTCAATTGCTTTAGGTGCTCTGCTGGATGCTTTTGGCTCTGTTCTAGTGGGAGAACAGGTGGTATTTGGCAGGTAAGTGGCATTGAGCATGAAACTGGAGTCTGTTGTCCTGTCAGTGGCAGTTTTCTCATTAAAGAATTCCTCGTTCTTAATGCCAGAAGGTGGGTGGTAGGGTGGAGAAAAGAAGGTTTCTGGAGGAACAGAGAGGAGATCCACAAGAATAATACGAATTTTAGTGATTTTAGAGGAAATGTAATGAGCAAAGTCATTAGCAGATAAGGAGGCAGGAATGGATGTTGGCTTGGGAGATGTGAGCAATGCTTGGAGGGTAGATGAAAGATTGTGGGGACCATTGCAAAGGTAGATTAGGTTTGTGAAGTAGGATGATTTGGCTGGAGACAGGAAGGGCATTTTTGCAAGCTAGGAGTAGGGTAGTGGGCCATGATGTGTGCCAGTGTGATAGGTCACAGTGCTTGTTTGCTTTGAGGGACTGAATCTCATAGGTAATCCAGGACTGAGGATGGGAATAGGAAGGTGGGAATGTATTGGGAATGTGCCAGAAGTATAGTGTTGGTCAAAGGAATCATAGGTGCATAGTAAAAGTTAGACACAAATCATAGTGGATGGAAGAGGCCTGAATAAGGTAGAGAGACAGTGTAGAAGTCTGCACATCATGTAAGGATAAAGAGATCCCTGCCCGGATTTCTACTTAGTCAACAAAGTAGGGACAACCTTTCTGAGTTTTTTTGGTGAGAAGATAGAAAGCGTGGAACCTAGATTTGTAGGGTGGTGTGCCCAGCCAGGTATCTAGGAAAACATCACTGACTCCCCTCTATGAAGTCATGCCATTCCTAATCTAACAATTCCCTTCCAAGGCCACAGATATTGCAAGATATAGCTGACAGTAGTAGCTTCTGGCTAGTTCCCCCCCAGATCTACCTCAAATGATACAATAGATTCTAATGGGGGGGGGTTCAATATCTCAAATAGGCCTTGTATATGGTAAAGCATCAGTTTTAACAGATTGGGATTGCAATGTGTGTTCTGTCACTAAGATCATTGCATTGTTTGACGGATCTGAGAATCACATTTCCAAGGAGTCTGTTGGAGGGAATTGTCATAATTGGATAAGGCATCCTACTGGAGGAAAAGTGTGGACTTCAATAGTAAGCAAACCATCACCAGTGATTCAAGAATAAAAGTGAATTCATTTGTATTGATTGTTGTAAGGGTCAGGATGGTGTATGCCTCCTACTATCTCCAATTGAATTATAGCCACTCTCTTCCTTTGGCATAGGTAGTGTATACATTTGTTTTGAACCGTTAGGTAATTGTGACACTCCTGTCATATAAACAGAGCACTTTGTTAGATGTTTGAGAGATTAAGAGGACTTCAAGGGGGAGAATCAGTTTGTAGATTGCTTTGAAGAGAGTATGGTCACTTGTCTTTATTCAATCTAGAGAGATTGTCTAAAGGTGCATCTTTATGCTGGATGACAGTAATGTTCATGGACCGTTGTACAGGCTGGAGTGGTTTCAAGTGAGCTGATTTATGGCCATCAGTCAGGTGTTTAGGTTCAGCATCCTTTAGCTGTTTTACTAAGGTGGAATGTGTCTCTTTGCTGAAGGGAGGTTTCCTAGGAGCAGTACAGAGTGAATACACAGAGACATTGTGGTTAAGTTGGATCACTGAGAGTCCTTGGCAGTATCACATTTGATGAGTTTCTCAGTGATATTAATGAGCTGGTTCTTTTATAGGTTCACCATGGGCTTTAAGACTGAGCATATACTGTCAACACATACAACATCAGTTTAAAGTGCTTGAGTTGTGGGCTGAAATGATAGATTTCCTGGCTAGCTCATTGGAGCTCATACCTGTGGGAGCCACAGGCGTGACTAAGATGGGGCTTTGGTTAACTCCCTGGTCCTCATCCCTTTTCTCAAGTGTGCGGATGGATCATGGGGATTGAAACTCATGGAGGTCCTATGCAGAGGTCCATTGTTTAAAGTACTTGATTTTCCTGGATCAATCATTAATAGCTTTGGGATGGTTACTTAATTTTTACGACCCTCCTGCTACATGGCCAAGCGCTGCTCCAGCGGCGTTGCAGGTAGATGGTTGTCTGGCCTCCCAAACCCAAAACCCTGTGAGCCCTTGTCAGTGCGTGTTTCACTGGCATTTAGTTCCCAAGGAGGCCTGGCTGAGTGTTGATCCAGCAACGTTACTGGTAGATGGCTGGAGGGTCTCCCATTAACCAAACCTCTGTGCTCCGTTGTCAGTGAGAGCTTCTCTAATATCAATGGGTGTGTTATTTATCTTCCACTGCCCCAGGCATTTTCGTGAATTGTCATCCCTGCTCTTGTGGTTATAGATTAGGGATTTAATCATTCATGGAAAGGTGTGATTAGATGGTGAGTTCATTGTGATAGATCGCAATATTAAGACCTGCCAATAGCCGGGTTCTTATGGTTGCATGATGCTTATTCAGCAAGAAATAGATTTGACCAAGAGGTCCACGCTCTGCCTACTTTCCATGTATCCACTTCTGGCTAATGAATTGGTTAATTAAATGATCGATGAGTAAGATTGATGAGTGATCTATAGGTATGACCGTTCATTAAAACAACATTTATAACATTGTATGATGAATGTATGTCATTTCGCTTCCAATGTTATGAACTACGTTTCTCCTATCGAAGTATTATTGAAAGGTAAACTCTTGTAAAATGTTAAGACACTTTTGTAACTGATATAAGGATGTGGAATGGCAAGGGCACTTTCAACAGTTCCCTCCACTGCTCTGATTGAGGGAAGGACAGGAGAAAGAGACCCTAGGGAAGCCGGAGGAGGGGAAAGTGTGTACGACCATTTTCTTTGGAGAGTCAACTGTTATAACCACCAGTACTAAATAAGTCAAAGTAATGAATAGCCATATGGCTTTGCATCACGGTTTGTGAGTGAATTCTGCTAAATGTATGCCTTAGATTATATGTTGAAAATTAAATATTCAATGGGGGACCATGACGACCCAGGCGTTAACCACGGCGCTATTATCGCTGCATTGTTTGAAGCCGGAATCCGCCATAGTGAATGGCGGAATTACCGCCCCCATTCCAAGGTTGGCGGGGCGGTAATTCCCCATTCACCATTGGCCCTTCCCCATTCCCACTTTTGCCCCATAGGGCTCAATGGGAATGGGGAAAGCGGTAATTACGGTACCGCAAATTGTGGCACCGTAATTACCTCCAAGGTCCCTTTGCGGGTCTGGTAGGGACACGCAAAGGGACCTCATAATTTGGCGGTAAGGGATTACTGGTACCGGTACCCTTACCGGTGCCAGTAATCCCTTACCGCCTGGGTCGTAATGACCCCCAATATCTTTAAACGAAAAAACATTCATTTTACTACGGTCTTACAAAAAATCAAAAGTTGAGTTGAGAAATCATGAATCTAGTAACTTAGTAGGTTCTATGTGAAAATGTCCCCAGGGAAATGCAGTCATGTGATCATGTAGCTAGCAAAAAGTGCTTTTAAGAAATGTAGTCATTCAATACAATTAATGCAAAGTGTGAAAATATTTCCAGTAAAACTTCACCAAAATAGTAATTATTAAATACATAAAAGTACAAGGCTAAGGACTCTATCAACGACCCAAATTTTTAAACAAACCTTCACACTCATCCTAACTCAGTTCTTAAACCTTCTGCTGGTTCTAATTACAATAACCCTTCAGCGCAGTTTAGCATTTTATTTGCATTTTATGTGCATGTTATTCAGTACAAAATCAATGGAAAATGAACTTTGAACCTAACCCCATCACCAGTTTGTCACAAAAGGCATAACCCTTGCCCTAACGCAAACCCTTGCTGTAATCCTAACCTTAGCCTTACCCTAACTGCAAATCTACCACTTACACTAATGCATACTTTGCTCTAACCACTACATTTCTCCTAACCTCTATCCTATGCCAACATCACCAGCCCTTCCCAACTTCCTATCCCTTTCTTTAAAACTCGCGCACACCATTACGCTATCATCCCAAGCCTTGGCATAACCCTAACACTTACCCTGTCACTTAATATAGGTAAGGGTAGTGGGTAAAGGGGTTAAAATGGGTTGGGATGGGGTTGGGGTGGCGTTATAAGTGTAAAAAAGGGGGTTGGGGGCATTTTGTCCGCAATTAAATTTACCACTCTGTAATTGTGGTCAGTAAAATCACTTAAAATCCTTAATATACTTTAACGACTGACCAAACCCCAACATCACCTGCCCTGGTGCATCTACCCTGTCCCTAACTCTTACCCTAATTCCAACCAAAATATTTACTCTAACCCTAACCCCTAACCCACCCCTAAACCATGCAATCACAAGCTCACAAAACCCTCCTAAACCATAACAATTACTCTAGCGGCACAGCATTTTTGATTACTTTCAGCTGCACTTCTTGACTACTTTTTGCTTGGCTACTTTTTCACTGCATAGGTATTTTCAACATGACTTTTTGACTGACTAGATTTTTGCTAGCAATTTTTTCACTGGATACCCTTTTGTAACTCACATCGCCTATGGGTCTAGTGACCGATCATTATGTCCTGAATATGTTTATTTGTTTCCCTTCCCAAAGACATAATTTGTGAGTTTATTTTTTTTTTATTGAAGCTCCTGGGCTGTGGCCAGTGCCATGTGGATTTTTGTTTCTGCAGTGGTGGGATTTCTCGTTCAGTCATCTTAAAAAACAGGGGGTTCCAAAAGTGTACAACTTTGAGCTGTTTCCCTAATTAAGAAGGAATCGGAATAACACATAATTTATCTTTCGGAATTCTATACAATAATTTGTAGACTCATTAAAGGTTTATTTCAGAATTAGCATACATTTTAAGAGTTTGGAGATAGCCAAAGTGCTATTAGCTCCATGGCCATGGCTGCCCCCAAACTCAGGTCTAGGTTCCTTGAATAAGGAATTACCGGGTCATTGCAACCTTGGAGGACCCATTAATTCCTCATTCAAAAAACCCATGCCCATAGGGCTCAATGGGAATGGGGAGGGAGCTAATAAGACCGAGACTGAGTCAAAGGTTTTCTGTATATCCAGTGCTGCACCTACTGCTTGGCCCTCTGGATTCATCTGTGCTATCATGTTGAAGAATCAGTGCAGGTTCAGTGAAGTAGATCAGCAGGGGATAAAGCCCGACTGATATGGGTGTACTATGTGAGCCATGTATGGTGACAATAGAGTGGCCAGAATTTTTCCAAATATTTTAACATCTGTATTTATTAATGACAGAGGTCTATAGGAGCCACAATCCTCTGCAGGTTAAATAGGATTCAGCAAAACCAAGATAACTGCTTATCTCATAGTGCCTGAAAGTATCTGTAACTCAAGGGCTTCAGCCACACTGTGTGCAAATAGGGTGTCAGGGATAACTCTTAGTGCTTATATAATTCGTCCATGAGACAATCCGAGCCAGGGGCTTTCCCTGCCGGGAGATCATTAATTGCCCGCAGGGAGAACCCTCCAACAAGCATGTTATCCTAATCAAGGCCAAGTGTATTTTAACCGGCAACAGACCCCCTCCACCCTCGACCTTCATATCCCTCATAACTGTGGAGATGGATCCCTTTAAACACCCTATGCAAAAAACATTGTATTATTGCATGGGGTGGCTGATGCATGGGAGTAGAATTGGGCTGTACAATGGCACGTTGGTGCATGGAAGGTCGAATGTTCACTTAAGTCTTACATCTAGTTAGATCTTCAGGATAATAATGCATATCCGAAGGTGCAATATCTTTGGATTTTTGATTTTAATAGCCAGGCAGCCATCCTAAATGCCTCAGTCATACGTCATCGCTTGCGTACGAGGGCGCCTTGTCTATCTGCCACCGGCAATGAGCCAGCATGTATTTTCGTCAATTAATGTCATTGCTTCTTCTGGGAGTGTGAAAAGTATACATTACCATTATTTTCAATTTGCAGTTTGGCGGGGTATAAGATGGCATACTTTAAACCTTTGTCGCCCAACCTCCTCTTTACTGCCAAGAACGACTTCCCTGCCGTTACAACCACAATAAAGAAATCAGGATAATTGTGCATCTTATTGGATCCCATCATAAGGTCTCCTTTCTCTCGTGCAGCACACAGGTTGGCGTCTCTGTCATGATGGTTAAGTATTTGGTCTTAATTATCGGGTGCGGTGGAACTTCTGGATTGGGTTTGAGCACCAGAGATCTATGAGAACGCTCCACCGCAAATTGTGGAGAGAGTCTAGGATTGCACAATAATGAAAGGAGAGTTCCTTCCATAAATTATTCTAGAGAGTTCTCTCTAGCATTCTCAGACACCCCGATGACTCGAATATTATTATGACGTGATCGAGATTGAAGCTCATAATTTTTCTTGGTGAGCGTCTGTACTTGTTTCGACAGTGATGCGACCTGGTTTTCCAATTGGAGACGTCGTCTTCTGCCGTGCCCACTCTAGTTTCAGCCTCAGTCAGTCTCTGATCAATTTTGTCTTATCGCAACTTGATGGATCCAATAGTTCCTGTGATGTCATCCAGTTCATTATTTATAGCAGAAAAGCACACCTGCATGCAGGCCATCAGCGAGCTCATTCAAGTCTGCATTAATGTCCATGTTTGCAGTGACGCAAGCTATGGTAGGTAGCATTGAGGGGGTCTTAGTGTACATGTTTATGGAGTTCTGCTTCGTCCTATGGTCATTTGTCATGCTGACATTAGATATACAATGGGCCTCATTACAAGCTTGCTGGTCCGGATACAACGGTACCGGTAAACTTACCGGTACCGTTGTATCCGGACTGGCAAACTCTGAGTTGTGCTCGCGGGTGCCTTTCATTCCACCAGGTCTAACCTGCCGCAAATTAAAGGCACCCGCAAGCACAGCTTGCCTGTAGCACAGGCAGTGTTATGAACAGTGCCAGTGCTACAGGCATCCCCATTCCCATTGAGCCCTATGGGGTTCAAATGGGAATGGTGATCACCCGATTCCGGCACCTTCGAAAGGGCAATTACTGGGTTTGGCGGGGCCGGAAATCCCCTGGTAATTGCCCATTCGCGGTTGACAGATTTTCTTGTAAGTTTTGAGGTAGCCTTGCCGGTTTTGCCACCAAGGCAAACCTCCAACCGTGTAATGAGGCCCAATGTCTTTTATTGACAGGTGATCTAGCATATTAACATCCATTTTGTGCCAAGGAGGACCAAATAAAGCAAGCCACTGTGCCTCAGAGGCCTATAAACGCTTTCTGGATGGCAATGGCAAATCCCGTACACTGTGCAGATGAGATATCAACTGTAATGGTCAATTTGCGTGCTTGTGACTGAAATGCATGAAATTCTCTGAGCCAAATCAAAAAGTCACATGTGCCAGGCAGGTGACATTTACGGTGAAGTAGCATCGGCAGTCTGTTTCTCACTATCCCGCCAGAGGGCGTACTGACCGTACGGAATAGGTTCAAGATCTCTGGAAGGATCACTGCGTGGAGGCGCAGAGCCCTCCAGTATCAATTAGCATGTAGAGTCAGGCAAGTTCGACGTGTGCTCCCTCTGCTGAACTGAGAACAATCACTCCAGTTCACACTGGCCTGGAATCACCATTTGCTGCCAGATCACCTCCCTGCAGCCACATAAATGTGCCAGATTATGCAATGCACATCGCCCGCAAACCATTACGATGCAGCCATATAAACCAGCACCCCCCCCAGTGCAGCCCCTCTGCAATCCTCTTCCGGGCGTATTCACCTACAGTGTATCTCAGTCTCATGTGTAATGATACTGGATTCCGTTGCAAGAAAGATGCTGCAGCGATCGCTCCAGCTTAGGACCTATTCATTCTAAGTGGACACCAAACACATTTGAACATAACCTTTCTATTTTCTCTACATCCAAGCCTTGGCAGCATTGGCATCGCTGTGTTTGGCCGCATCATATCGTACCCATGTATTTCCTCCATTCTCTGGCGGGGCCAAACTCAGCCTTTCATCCTTCTGAGGTCGATAAATGAGCACCACACACTGTGGATAATAAGCAGCGCTCAGATACCTCAGGGTTCGTGGCGCTATTTAAATGCAAAAAAATAAAAAAATAAATAAAGTTGCACTTGACAAAGAACAGTTGTACCATCATGGCTTTGCAAATGTGTTTGTGTTATACGTGTTCTGTCATCCTCTTTATCTCATATCTGGCATGTCTTCAGTCTTTCTCCCTCTCGTTCCATAACCCTTTCCCTTTACTCTTTCTGTCCTTGTGTTCTTCCTCACAGTCACTTCTCTCATGCATCTTACCCTTGGTCATGCACGTTTCCCGTCCCGCATTCTTTGTTCTCCCACACTTTGGTATTTCTCAGAAACACTGCTGTGTAGTGATCGTCCATCACGGTGGTAATTGGGCCTTCTGGTGCATGTAAGCTCTAACAGCCAATATATTGTTGAGGTTTGGAGAGCAGCCAGTATTGTTCATTAAATAACTCAGATGTTCTCCATTCTTCCCCACGGCCCTGGGGAGATAGTATTTGCTTAAACGAAACCACCAGCTGTTTTAGCAGAATGAAAATGGCAGTATCCTCTCGCACGAGCAGTGAACGGCTAAAGATATCCAACCATTGTGTAATATGCTGCCCTATAAACGAAATGATAAGTCTGGCAGATAAGGCCAGAAGTACAGTATTATACTTTTCTTTGTTCTAAGGTCAGCGCTATACCCAGTGGTATATCTGCCCCTTGCTCTCTGCTATTGAGAATTTTAACAGCGATACTAGTGGTCATATGGACCATAGAGCACCATTCTCCCATTGCTGAGGGATTATTGTCTAGCGGTCTATGGCTGGAACAGGTGGTATCAGCATATGTACTTGAGCCGAAGTCGAGTGTGCAAAATGTGAGAAATTGGTTGATAAAATCAATTAGCATCCCAAAAGAGGGCGTTGGCCAATCATGATGCCCGGAACGCGGCCTATATTATAAGGTAAAAGCTGGCGTTCCATGCAGCCTGGTTGCTGCTAGCAAGTGCCCCTTTTTCTTACCCTCTTCAACACTGAAAACGGACTTGTGGGAACAACTGAACGGGTGTTTCTTTTTTTAATGTATAAATTAAACCATTAGCACCCTAGCACCCATGTAGAAAACTGCATGGGTGCTAAAGGCAATATGCCCTGAGGCGGCCCCATAGCTTGGGTGGTAGGCCGTTACAACTTCGGGGCATATGTGTTTTAGGAGCCTCGCTCCTTTGGCCCAAATGTGTCAATTTTGTCTTGAATAAAGAGCCCCCCCCAGGCTCTCTAGAATCCCCCTTGCCTTCTTTCCCCAGCCCGCACCCTCTTCCTGCTTTCCCGAACTCTCTCGCCTCACGACCCACCCCCTGCTCTGATTGGAGCAGAGGCCCATGTTGCCTGGGTCTACCAACCCGTGGTAGCGTCCGCTCCCTTCTTTTACAACTTGGGACTTGGGGGAACAACTGAACGGGTGTTTCTTTTTTTAATGTATAAATTAAACCATTAGCACCCCAGGACCCATGTAGAAAACTACATGGGTGCTAAAGGCAATATGCCCTGAGGCGGTCCCTTAGCTTGGGTGGTAGGCCGTTACAACTTCGGGGCATATGTGTTTTAGGAAAAACTGTATGGGTGCTAAAGGCAATATTCCCTGAGGTGGCCCTTTAGCTTGGGTGGTAGGCCGTTACAACTTCGGGGCATATGTGTTTTAGGAGCCTCGTTCCTTTGGCCCAAATATGTCCATTTTGTCTTGAATAACGAGCCCCCCCAGGCTCTCTAGGTTCCCCATTGCCTTCTTTCCCAAGCCCGCCCCCTCTTCCTGCTTTCCCGAACTCTCTCGCCTCACGACCCACACCCTGCTCTGCTTGGAGCAGAGGCCCGTGTTGCCTGGGTCTACTGACCCGTAGTAGCGTCCGCTCCCTTCTTTTACAACTTGGCAGACTTGGGGGAACAACTGAACGGGTATTTCTTTTTTTAATGTATAACTTAAACCATTAGCACCCTAGCACCCATGTAGAAAACTGCATGGGTGCTAAAGGCATCCTCTGCCTGCTTTCCCAAACTCTCTCGCCTCACGACCCACCCCCTGCTCTGATTGGAGCAGAGGCCCGTGTTGCCTGGGTCTACCGACCGTGGTAGGGTCCGCTCCCTTCTTTTACAACAAAGAAGTTAGGGGAGCGTGTTGCAGGATTCTCGCTCCTTTGGCCCAAATTTGTCCTTTTTGTTTTGAAAAAAGAGCCCCCCAAGCCCTCTAGGCTCCCCCTTGCCTTCTTTCCCCAGCCCGCACCCTCTTCCTGCTTTCCCGAACCCTCCCGCCTCTCGACCCACCCCCCTGCTCTAATTGGAGCAGCGGCCTGTGTTGCCCAAGCCATGCCTGTCCTTCCCAGGGCAGCCCTCTGTCCGTGCAGACCCTGCAGCTAAGGGCCCCAGGCAAAGGGCGGCTCCAAACAGATGCAGCTCCATATCGTGTCTGCCGGTGTCCACACAGGAAGCCAGCTGTCGACCGCAGCAACTAGCACGGTAGGTCCAGCCTACAGTGGGAATTGTACATAATTTGCATTGTAGGGTCGCTGTGTTTAGTCCTGTACTCAATTTGCATTGTTAGGTGTAGGTCTCTCTCCCACTATGCAGGACACTCAAATCTAGCAGTGTTTAGTCTTGTACACAAACTGCATTTTTAGGCTGCTTGTTCAGTATTGTACTCAATTTGCATTGTTAGGTGTAGGCCTCTCTCCCACTACACAATACCCTCAAATCTAGCAGTGTTTAGTCTTGTACACAAACTGCATTTTTAGACTGCGTGTTCAGTATTGTACTCAATTTGCATTGTTAGGTGTAGGCATCTCTCCCACTATACAGGACTCTCAAATCTAGCTGTATTTAGCCTTGTACATAAACTGCATTTTAGGTTGGTGTGTTCAGCCTTGTACTCAATTTGCATTGTTAAGTGTAGGCCTCTCTCCCACTACACAGGACCCTCAAATCCAGCGGTAACTAGTCTTGGACACAATCTGCATTTTTAGGCCGCTTGTTCAGTATTGTACTCAATTTGCAATGTTAGGTGTAGGTCTCTCTCCCACTACACAGGACCCTCAAATCTAGCAGTGTTTAGTCTTGTACACAAACTGCATTTTTAGGCTGCTTGTTCAGAATTGTACTCAATTTGCATTGTTAAGTGTAGGCCTCTCTCCCACTACACAGGACCCTCAAATCCAGCAGTGATTAGTCTTGTACACAATCTGCATTTTTAGGCTGCTTGTACAGTATTGTACTCAATTTGCATTGTTAGGTGTAGGTCTCTCTCCCACTATACAGGACCCTCAAATCTAGCTGTGTTTAGTCTTGTACACAAACTGCATTTTTAGGCCGCTTGTTCAGTATTGTAGTCAATTTGCATTGTTAGGTGTAGGCCTCTCTCCCACTATACATGACTCTCAAATCTAGCTGTATTTAGGCTTATACACAAACTGCATTTTAGGATTCTGTGTTTAGCCTTGTACTCAATTTGCATTGTTAAGTGTAGGCCTCTCTCCTACTACACAGGACCCTCAAATATAGCAGTGGTTAGTCTTGTACACAAACTGCATTTTTAGGCCACTTGTTCAGTACTGTACTCAATTTGCCACTCTCCCACTATACAGGACTCTCAAATCTAGCTGTATTTAGGCTTATACACAAACTGCATTTTAAGGTTGCTGTTTCAGCCTTGTACTCAATTTGCATTGTTAGGTGAATATAGGACTCTCAATTCTAGCTGTGTTTAGCCTTGTACACAAAATGCATTTTAGGTTGCTGTGTTCAGCCTTGTACTCAATTTGGATTGTTAGGTGTAGGCCTCTCTCCCACTATACAGGACTCTCTAATCTAGCTGTGTTTAGCCTTGTACACAAACTGCATTTTAGGTTGCTGTGTTTAGTCTTGTAATCAATTTGCATTGTTAGGTGTAGGCCCTCTCTCCCACAAACCTAGTCCTCAATCCGTAATATAGTAATCGAGGCGCCAAGTCACTCACTGGCCACAACCGTGCAGCTCCCCGGAGCACCACTAGCCTCACTGACACCCACCGCAGTCACTCTCTACCCCATCTACCACACAGAACATCCCCCTTCCACAGCACACATCCAACTGCCATCCTTCAGCCCCCCTCTTTCACTCGACCCAACCGTACTCCCCCACCACAAACTGCCACTCTCTCCCCTACCCGTAGATCCCGCTCTGCGCAATTAAGAGCAGCAAGATGGAGAGACTGGTCTGATAGCTCCCACCCAAGGAACACACATCCCCTGACACAGCCCATTTACATTCCCCCTAACTGACTACAGACCACTCCCTTCTCCCACTTCCCCTCACTTAGCGCAGCAAGAGAAGCTCTAGCCAACACTCCACTCACCAGAGAACCACCTACGCTCTCCCACACCCCCATGACTGCACATAATGTAAGGAATGGGTGAGACCACAGTCACCTAATTCCCCTTAGCGTCCTCCGTTCTACACCACACTTCGCAACCACTGCCACCCCAATATAGGAGTGAAAACTCACTGCCCGCACCCAACCCAGTCGTATCTCCCTTCTCCTCCTCACCCACTCCAACCTCTCCCTCATCCCCACACTCCACCTCACCCTCCCCACCCCCCCTCACTGCCTTTCTCCACAGCAGACTCTGCTCTCCCCCTAAGCACCACCCACCATCCACCCACAAAGCTGTCCCATCAAATATCTTGCAGCCTCATCAATGCCAGGTCTGTTTTCAAAAACAAACTCCACATCTACGACCTGATCACAGAAGAAAACCCAGACATCCTCTTCATTACTGAGACCTGGTTCTCAGATGACTACGAACCTCTCGCACCAAACACTTTCCACCTGGTTACACTCTCACCGTCCGTAAAAGATCTCATAGGGAAGGCAGACTTGCAATATTACACAACGACCAATTCAATCTATTAACCAAGGACACCTCCACCTGCATCACCGACTATGAATCCCTCCTGGTAAAACTCCAACTAGATCCATCAACTTCACACAGCTTCCTGCTTGTCTATAGACCCCCTGGCTATAACAAAAACCTTTCAGACACACTTGGTGAAGCTCTGACTGCCTACCTCATCCAACAACCTACTGTGACCATCCTAGGAGATTTCAACACATGGTTTGTGGGATGTTCTGACCCAGTAGTCCTGCAACATCACTGTGCGCTGCTTTCATCAATAACAACAGAATGGCCGCTGGAAAGATAAACATCTGTGAGAAGTGCACAGGAAAACCTGAAAAATAGGCTGCCGATCCATTTTGCCTATGTCAGTGGTAAAACAGGAGACCACACTGCCAAAACCTGGCATGGGGCTGCCCACAGAGTGAAATAGAACTGCTTGAAAAGGCAGTGCTACATCCCAAGTAAAACCCAGAAGTGCCTAAAATCCGTTTTCCTTGGCTGTTAAATGTGCAAAATAATAATTCTCAAACAGCAGAGAAGATCCAACATCCTTGTGGGGTGTTCACCATCACCTTATTTAAGGAACCCCCATAAGCACAATGTCAGGAGAAACACCTTTCATCATAAAAAAATCCACATTCAAAAGGTGCTTGCATGGGAAAAATATGTCAGAAATGGGCGCAGTACCGCTGCTCGCCTTTGTCAGAAACTCCCATTACTTATACTGTCAGTTTAAAACTTGTCTCTTAAATCAAATTGTAGAAAAGAAGAGACCTGCCATCAAAAGCAATATGGGTTGATACAATTCAATTTCTATGTTTTAAAAAGACTGGAATGAAGAGATTTGTGTGGATATTTGTAGAAAATGTAAATTGTATTTTAGAAAAGTCCATTTTTAAACAGTGTTTTAAAGTGAACTAATGGCAGCTGCACTGGACTTCAAAGACATTCCACAGCTTCTCCCCAAACAAAGGAATTTTCCTCCTACTCTCTGTTCAGGAACTGGCATTGAGTTGTTAAGGGGAGTGGGAGGGGATTTTGGTCTGTTGCTCTGAGTAGGGACAGAAGGCTCCCTTGATTGAAAGGAAATGCAAATTCGGGCATCAATAGAAACCAACTGCTAAGGAAGAAAGGCTCAGGTTGCTCTGGCCCAGCCAAACCTTTGAGGCGGAGCTAGACTGACATGTGTATCTGAAACGTCAAGGAAAAATGTTTTTGAAAAAAGACTCATAGAAGACTATGTAAAACTTGGAAAAATCTGTGTTTTATAGGTTGTTAATGTAAAAATGCTGCTCACAATTTGAAACTAATCTGAACCCTGTGCGATATTCAGAGACCGGAATACGAAAATGTTGATATTGTAGCAATTGTGATCATGCTAGGAATATGAAAGTTTACAGGATTATGCCCAGATGTCTTGCTCATGTATGTGGAAAAATGGGTACAGATCTGACACTGGGTAACCAAAAAAAAGCACAAAAAGCTGTCAGTTTTGAACCGAAATTCTCAAGAAGATGGGACTCGGACGGAGACTTGCTTTATTAAATATGTGATTTGGATATGTATTATTAGCAAGTTGGTGATATTGTAAATATACTTTATGTGAAAAATAGGTTTTCTGTGTAGAAACAAAGGGGAGTTGTTTCGCTGGATTGTAAATTGCAGCATCACTATGACACTTGATTTCTTTCTCAAATCTGGAGAGAGGGAATACTTTGACCAATCGGATCCCTAGAGGGTGGGTTTGGTATAATCAGCCTACCCACCCCTTTGGAAAATATATAAATAGGGACTGTTGAGGACCTAGAGACACACACACATTCACCCATCTGATTTACTGGTGAAGCGCCCTGCAGGAGAACCCTGATCCAAGACTCCAGAACCCTGAAAGCAGAAGGCCTAATTCTAAAGCTGAACCTTTCTCAGCTTGGCGTTTAAAATCTTGCAACCTGATTTTAACCCCAGACTTCCAAGGGGCACATCTATCATATCCAGAACTGCAGTGTAGAATCTCTTTTGTCTTTTCTGAATCTTTCCCTTATCCATATAGTACTTTGATAATTGTAGTGATAATATCATCTTTGCGCTAATATATTGCTGAAGAAAAACAAGTGTCTTGGCGGGAAAAAGTCAGAGCGGAGGCGCTGCTGTTCTGGTGGCTGTCCATTGGGTATCTTCCATCTTCATAGTCTCCCTTAGTGTAAAGAAAATTCTTGTTTGTTATTCAAAAGCGCATCTTTCATTTGAAAATCTTGACTCTTTTTGAGAAAAATTAACCCTTTCTAAAACCTCTGTAACTTTTGAACCGTACATGCTAGAAACAGAATTTAAATGTCAGATTGAAGCTAACATCCCCAGCTTTCACGCAGACCACATTCCTACTCCTTATAGTTTTTCTTTAATTGTGTTTCTCACGCGCTGAAAAGTTTGCCACGATTCTGCATTTGGCTCAATTTCATCAAACGTAAAATAGCTATTTCTTGCATTCAACCTCTAAATTCAGTTTCCAACCCGCTAGTCATTCAATCATCATTGCTAGTGTGTACCCGAAGCTACCCAAAGCACCTCCCACTAGTTTAGAATCCAATTTAGAGAATTAAATCCATTTTCAGTGTTTTTCCCATTCATTCCAAACCACATTCAAAAGCATTTGACCTGTTTGAAATCATTCCTGTTTCTGCTTGCTGGGGGAATTGGGATTGAACTTGCATTTGTTGAGTGTGTATATTCCTGAAACCTGTTTTCTCTCCTCCCATCTCTATATTGCATATTAGGGGGGATTGAGTAGTATCAGGGGGAAAGAGTGATTACATTGCATTTGATTGAACAGACAAAAGTATTATTTCTGTGCTGCATTAATTTCCTATCATTGCATTTCATTGAACCCACACAAAGTTATTCTATGCTACATTATTGTTCTCATCCATACTCCTACTAATTAAAGAGATTGTTGATTGTAATATCACCCAACGCTGATCATTGTATAAATATTAATAGCGTGGAATCTAGATATTGTTCAAATTCATAAAAGTGTGATATATATCTTTTTCAAATCCATCAAATACACCTTTTAACTTTGCAAAACAACCTACATCTTAGTTCAGTGAGACCGGGGGGATTCAAAGAGAGGGGCCTGATATAAGGGAGCATCATTCAGAAATAAAAGTACTGTAGACATAAAAATATATAATTAATGGTTCCAGCTGGGCGTCTCACGCTAGGCATTGACTTAGGTGGAGTGCTGGGTTGAAACCAATTACAAGTTCGATTCACCATCAAACCCCATGACCAGGTCACTCACAGGCAGTCTTGTTCCACTCAATCTGAAATTACACACATCCACCCCCACTCACACGAGAGGCCACACCCTTGATGCAATATTCAGCACCACAATCATATCCACCCAACCCATGCGCCCACTGTCATGGTCTGATCACTCAGCACTCAGTTTCACTATGCCACTCAACACTTTGGTCAGTGGCCAACACCCATCACGTCCTTCACAAACCTTCCCCTCCACTATCCCATTATGGAACAAAGTGGTCATCACCCCAGATCTTGAACTCTCACTCCGCAACTCCCTCAACTCACTCTTCCTAGCGGATGGGTCTGGCTAACCAATGCCCTCAAACCCCTGACCCCGTCAAAACATCCTCAAAGAGATGTGAAGCATCGCTGAGGTGGTTCTTCCCCAATCTCAAACTCCTCAAAACTCTCAAGCACTGTCTGGAACTGACCGGGAGAGCCGACCCTTCAGCCCATAACAAAACTGCGCTAGCAAGGACAACCAGAACCTACAGATCGGAAATCAGAAAAAGCAATAAATCATTCTTTGAGAACCGAATCCAAAATGCCTGCAAACCAAGCAAGGAACTATAAAATCATAGCAGAATGTCACGACCCCCATCCAGAAGACCCCCTGGCAAGCCCATGGGCTAGGAAGGGTCTCCACTAAAACCAGGCATCCTTGGCCTAGGCCTTCTTGGGGCCAGTCCTGGCACCTTTGGCGCTAGGCTCATACTTGATAAAGGATTTGTATTGGGAACTATTTTATTTCAGTGTCAATCAACATGGAGGCATCCACACAGCTTGGCTCCTTGGAACCAAGCTATGCGGTATAGTATTTTTGGGTGTGGTACCATAGGAACTATTTTAACTGGACTACTTTCTTGAAGCTATTTAAACCACACCCGACTGGGATAACACGCTTCGTGTTACTTTGCAATTCTGCAACGTGACGCTCACTGTGGTCAGCTGCACCCGCGAACCTCAGAAGAACAGCATCTGTAAAGGAGAAAAAGGACATCGTTAGCAGCAGCAGCTTACCTGTAATTTCATCGTTAGCTGTCCACGGCTCTTGAGATCAGCATCCTGGAACCAGCGCTCCTCCCGAACCGACGGATCTGCAAAAAAGGAAGAAACAAGGCATTAGACATTTTCACAGTTTAATGAACGGTGCCGAAAGCTTACCTCGCAAGTCGCTCCTTGACCAGCATCGCCTCAGGAATTCCATGCACACTGTGATCACCGCGAACTGTGGGAAGACAAGACAACAGGTTAGCATGAGGCAAGGCATCATAGCGCTGCGCCTAGCGCCTACTCACTGCATCAAGGCGCTCTAAAAACGCCATTATTTACCGGCGAGACCCGATTCAGTCTATGCCACATATTGGACTTCCGCACACCTAAGGAAGAGAAAAAGACATTAGTTAAACCGAAAAGGCATGCAAGGACAATAATATAGCACAGCAATAAGACCTACCTGAAAGACTCAAAGCGGGCCGGCATCAGTGAAGTAACTCAATCGCAAACGCCCACCAAGCACAACGCACCCCTGCCAAGAAGGCAGGACGGAGAACACACCTGCACTATAAACAAGGTGAGGAGAGCTCCAGTGGGGCCGTGGGTATACGGGGTGGTGGGGGACTGTTTACCCCAGTTGCCCAGTCTTGAACATTGCCCACCTATATTCCAGGCAGAACCCTCCCACTGGTCACACCTGGGAGCCGCAGAGAAGGATACCTGAGTCCCAACTGCTGGGTGGCGTCCCCGTGGAACCAGTTGAGCGTAACAGGAATTCAAATCACCCTCATTTTCTCGCCTGACCATCCCAAGCTCCCAAGCCCTATGTCACATCCCTTTTGCTCAACTTCTACAACACAGCCAACGAAAGACACAACGCCATCATCGCCAAATTAAAAATCCTACCACCACCACCCATAGCACCCCACACAACCCCCACTCCACCCACAATCTTCCTTTGACTCTTTCTCTCCCGTCACACACCAAAAATTCCTGTCGCTGGTAGCAGTCAGCCACCCTTCAGGCTCTCCGGAAGACCTCTGCCCACCCACATTGCTCAAGAAAAAACGTACTGCCACCTGTGCAGGTAACGTCGCTCCCACAATCCTTAACCCCTCACTCACCTCAGGATCTTTCCATAAAGCCCTAAAAACATCCAACACCAACCCCATTCTCCAAAAAATGATGCTTCCCCAAAACTACAGTCCTATCTCCAATACGCGCTTCATTGCCAAACTGATCGACCGCGTGGCTGACAAACAGCTTGGCCAATTTGCTGAATCCAATAACCTCCTAGACCCAGCACAATCAGGTTTCAGACCACTAAGGGGAAAAGAAGCTTCCCTAGTATCCATCTGGGATGACCTAAAAAGAACAGCCGACGCAGACTGCGCGGTTCTCATCCTTCTAGACCTTTCCGCAGCTTTCAATACCATCGAAGACATGATTTTATTAGACAGACTACAAACATTAGGAATCAAAAGCACAGCCCTCTCTTGGATCTCTTCCTTCATCTCCAACTTCCTTTGTCTCGGGAGGATAGCTCTGCGGCAACGTGCGCGCCTTGGAAGAAAGACGACACGGAGCAACACAGGTTTGATCCCCGGGTCCACACTTAGAAACCTCTGGCTATTAAGCACATTATAAATAACCTATCAATCAATCAATCAATCAATCAATCAACCGATCACAAAACATGCACCTCGACCAATTCACATCCATATCACGTCCAGTTTGCAAAGGTGTTCCCCAAGGAGCATCCAAGTCACTGCTAATCTTCAACTTCTACATACTACCCATTCCTACAATCATCAGTTCATAAAACCTTACCTGCTACAACTACGCAGACGATACGCAGATTATCCTCAAAATCCCAAATTCCAAAGGATCCGGCAGCCAGGACCTGTTTTTATGCCTCTCTGATATTGATCACTGGATGACGACCAACCACTTCATCCTTGACCCTGGGAAAACCGAAATCCTACTCTGCGGGAAAACATCTCTCATCCCCCCAACCAATCCCTTGGCCCGAATCACTAGGACAATCACCGGCTCCTTCAAACGTGGTTAAAAACCTTGGATGCAAATTCGACTCAGATCTATCCCTCTCCCTACACACCACCAGCATATCCAAAACCTGTTTCTTTCAGTTAGACATCCTCAGCGGATCTTCCCCTACATCACCTTCTCCCACCATTTCTCAGCTAGCAAGTCCATCATCCGCTCCCGCAGTGTCGACGCAAACAGCCTCTATCTAGTAGCACCTGCATCCCAACTACGGAAACTCCAAAGAATCCAAAACACGGCAGCTCGCCTGCTCATTAACCATCCTGCCAGAGAACACATCAGCCCTACCCTGAGAGTCCTCCACTGGCTCCCCATTGCTCGACGCACCACCTTCAAAGCCATGTGCATCACCACTGCACCCCGTGAATAAACCACTAACAAACTCCACCGCTTTTGTTCACAACTCAAGGGCCGGCAGCTCTCGCAGCGGTTTCACCTGACACCACCACATATCGCATAACAACACTTCCCGCCGACTAGATCTCCAGGTAAGCCAGCAGCTTTCGTTGTGGCATTCCTGATCCACCAACAACCCACCCACAACAACATTCCAACCCAACAAGCACCTGAGGTAAGTCAGCAGCATTCGCTGTGGCTATACTCACACCACACTCACCACGACCCTGCCCACCAGACCACATGAGAGACATCTAACAATGAGATAAGTGGCCCTGGTTAGCACACGCAGGTCATTAACTATTGACTGCCACGGTTAATCGGCCTCGCCCATGTGCCTCTACCCTATACATAATCCTCAATTGTAGGTGTAGCCTCGATCTAGGCTTGCCACATGCTTAAACCTTTGGCACTGTGGAAATAGGCCTTTCTCTCACTGTACAGGATCCCCTCATCTTGGCTCCGACGCTGTCTCTGCTTATAATGCGCTGATACCAGCTACAGTAGCAAGCCTAGGACCATTGCGACAGGACTCTCTATTCTAGACCCAGATAAATAAGCAATATCGCAGCCTATGGTACGTATTGCTCACACCACTAGTGCGGACACAGACCGCAGGCACGGCCAAACATTCATGCACGATAGAACACAACTACGGCTAAGCACATCCGGCCTAGTTTCACACATAGCCGTTCCGACTGAAACACCTGACGCACCACAACACCTCTGCCACTAGCATACAGTGACCACCACCCCGAAAGAACCCGGTATAGCTTGCCTTACATAGACTCTCTCAAGATCAGCAATCTATCTCTAACCTCAAGAGCACCCACCCATGTGTCTGATCTCTACTGGGCTGCTTAGTCGAGCCTTGCCAGCCACCCAAGTCTTCGAATGGCAAACATGCACAGACGCACCTAAGGTAATCCCCTAGAATAACTAACCACTTCGACTACGGTCACCAAGGACGTTCAACCAAGGAAAAAGCGCAATGAGGCCAAACAAGTGGGGAAAGAGCGCTATATAAATAACAAAATACAATACAATATAGCCTTATTATAGCCCTCCCCTCGCCAATTAATGTCCTAATATGGCAAACTCCCCAAAACAGAAAAAAAGAAAGAAAACTGCCGAAGAAGGAGCTTGAACCTTGTATTGAACTTTGCCAAGGTGTAAATACGCATTAATGCTGCATTCTGAGAGCCATTACAGGTATAGAGGAGAGGCAGGGGCAGGAGCTGGGAAGTGGCGCTGGCATCCGAGTGCCAGGTTGAACAGTGCATCCTGGGAAAGACAGCAGCCAGCAGCCTGGAACTCAGACCTAGAAAAACAGGTAACACCCATGTTCATGAGTAGCTAATTGGATGACACACATTCCCTGCAGACCGACCCTGGCAAACTGAGCCTCTGAGCATGTATGTAGAATTTTGGGAAAGAAACAACAGGCCTTGAGTTGCAGTTATGGAAAATACCCCCTGTTAAACTATTCTTCACAAATGTGAATGCTTCTGTGCACTCATGCTTGTATCTGGAACCGATATATTCTGTCTCTGCCAGAGCAATGTAGCTTTCTCATTTAGAGAGTTGAGGAAATGCACTGAACGTTAGTTCTCAGTAACCTCCAGAGATGTATGTGTTGTCAAAATAAGGT
This sequence comes from Ambystoma mexicanum, assembly GCF_040938575.1. Classification (NCBI taxonomy): domain Eukaryota; kingdom Metazoa; phylum Chordata; class Amphibia; order Caudata; family Ambystomatidae; genus Ambystoma; species Ambystoma mexicanum. The sequence goes on from NC_090923.1 coordinate 199,811,403, forward strand.
ACTAAGATGCTCGTATTTAATTTGAAGGCTTAAAACAGTGCTTGGGGCTGGCATGGCTCTAGTGCTCTACTTTCAACAATTACCATTCGCTTGTGTAGTGTGGTGGATTAGTTACCTGGACTGATGCTTCTCAGTGCTAAAACTGTTGCAGATCTTGGAAGTCTAGAAAGGTAATACAATTCCTTGGAAAATTTAGCCATTCCTATACTGTTCCTATGCCAATTGACACACACAATCACAGAATCTCTATCAGTTCAACATAAGTGATATATACTAAGCAGAAGACAAAGTCAAAGCACAGTTCATGTATACAAACCGTAATGGTCAGATAATACCTCTAACAATAAAACTGTAAGTGCACTATTTGGTGACAGACACCATGCAGACATACACAAAGGGGGTTGAAGTAAAAGGGGATTTTAGACAGCAAAATACATTAATGTAAGCATTCTCAGTAGCATACATGAAAGTAACAATTTTCAGAACATCATGTGTCAACACCAAAACACAGTTACAGTTATCCCAAACCTCTAGGACACAGTATTATAAATAATATAAATTTGCACCATACAGTTAATGTAGATCCTAGAGGGGGGAAGACAAGAATACTTGAGAAAACCAAACCAGAGGCAAAGAAACTTCAGAATGCTTTTAGGCTCATAGCACCAAGCCATTACCTTTCTAGGGAAAATAGATACAATAATACTTTGCAATTATATATTGCACAGGTCAGCTAAAATTCCAGTCTTTGGCCTAGAATTTCTGGAACACAAGGTGGAACAAGCAAAAAAAAATCAAGCGCCAGGTCAGTATCTCTACAGTCACTTTGGGAGAGTATCAGGTGAATTCAAAGGTTCCCAAATGATTACATAGGACAAACTCAATCGACACAGAATTGGTTTGTTATGAGGGAAAGAGAAAGTTGTATCAGTTCTACCTCACAGGTGCAACAAAAACAAAAACTCACCCCATGGGACACCAGAGGTGTCCCTCCTGAAGTGTTTCAGTGCCCAGTTCGAGGCGTAGCAGACGCAGAAAGAGGTGCAGTCAAATAGGAGACGGGGTATTAGAAGTCTAGCAGAAAGATGCTGCATGTGACTTGCAAAGACCTTCGACTCTAGAGCATAGAGATCCCAGGAGGTTTTGCAAATATTCTATCATCCCAAGGCCTAGGTGCTCCCAGGACTGGATCCCCAAAAGTCTGTCCTGGAGAGGTGAAAAAAACAAACGGGTGAGTATTTCTCTTATTTTCCAGATGAGGTTTACAGGATCCAGTCACACAGGGCTTTGAACGCCTGAATCAACAATGACACAGAGGGCCAAAAAGAATAATAATCAGACTTCCCAGGAATTTGACTCATAGACGACTAGGAGAAGACAGAGTAACGTGGCCAAGAAAATGGCGACAGTTTGGAAGAGGAAGAAGGGCAGCCAGCTAGCACCACACTGTCCCATGAAAACAATGGTCAGGGTGACCCAGGACAGCCCAAACAAAAAGGACATGTGGGGTATTGGGTCCCATTACCTTTTGGGTGATAGCAGCTTTGTACACTATGGCGACAACCAAGGCAGTAAAACAAGGATAAAGTGACAAATAAAATCCTTAGACAGATTTGCCCAGCGCACGAGGAGAACCAGAGGGAGAAAAAAGCAGCTGAGAAAATTTACATCCAGAAGCCGAAAATCAAAATGGAGCTAAAGTACAGAGAAATACTGGCAGTAGCTTTTCGGTGCACACATATTCCAGCAGGTAAGTTAACCTGCAGCCTTCCAAGGAAAATCCAGCAGAACTGAGGTAAAGACAAGTGTCTCTCCCAGATAAACATACACAATCATGAGCTGGGCTCAACCAGCCCTCCAATCACACATCAGGACACCTGACAAAGATTTTGGCAGATATCCAATCAGGGTGGCTGTAAATAACCACCAAGCTTTCAAGTGCAGCTCCACTGAATGTGTAATTGCTGTTTTGTTTCCTAGGACTAGTGTAAACCAGTCCATACCAAAATTAAGGGTGCAGGACTTGCCTTAGAGTGGCCTACTTTCTGTACAACAGCCATTTTAGGCCTGTCTAATGGTTTCCTAAAACAAAGGAAGTCCCCAAAAACAAAATGGCTGAAGGCAAAAGTTAATACATATATGTGTACTCCAGTGGCTACTAAAACGTTTCATTGGGATATTTATTGGGAGCTTTCTTGTTTTGGTGATACCAGGCTACTCCATACAATAAATGCAAGATGATATAATCACTACCGGGACAACATAGGTGGGAGCTTAAACATCACCCCTGGCCTGGGAGTCAAATGGGCTATCAATGCACAATATACTTAAAAGGGTCACTGAGAGCCACATCAGATAGGACATGAAAGCTCAGAACGTGGCATGTAGGCAAGTCCTGAGCATTTACAGCAAAACTAGAGCAGAACTGTTGTCTAATGGTTACATTGGAGCATACCTTTAGCAGTGAGAGTCAGATGGGAAGGTGAGTGGCAGCAAAAGCCACATGGAACAGGACTGAGGCAATCAGAGTCATTTGTGGCAGAGCTGTGCCAGGGAGACCGAAATGAAGCAGAACTTGGACAACTAGCAGGATGTCAATGTGTTTAGCAATGCCCACATACACTGTTGAGACATGCCTTATGAATATTATTTGGGCACAAGCCGCATGGAATGTGTTTTGCAGTGCCATTGCTTTTATATTTTATGAAGCAGGCCGGATGAAATAGAACGAAATTGTGTTTTACAGTTGCATTGTTGGCATACATTTTTGAGACAGACTCATGATTTCTGTAGGCACAGTAAAAAGGAAAATGTGCTGAGATGTGTTCCTGCATACTGTGGATGACTAGGATTATATTAGATCATTTAATGTGTTCCTTTATTTAATTATTTGTAAATGCTATGTCTGTTTCACTAATTCATCTGAAAATTGTGCTGTGAAATGTACCATTTATACCCATCCTTATAAATATTTAACAACTACATCCGTTGGCTCTGCTACCCTGGCATTTTTGCTAGGGTTGAAACGTGTGGGAATGTGAAGCATGCCAGGTCTTTAAGCACACCTCCTGGTGAAGACACCGTACATCACTCATTTTCCACTTCACATGTGGATTCTTAGGGTCCACCATGCACGTGCCCAACCTGTTCGGTGGGACACACAGATGCATGAATAGATTGCCTGATTGCAAGGGGCCTGGTTTGTTATTGCAAACCTGTGCACAGGCATTCAGATTGCACCATTAGTGATCACCCATGAGTGAGCACTAGCAAAATAACGAGAGGACATTCCATATTATGGAGGGGGACACAGTTCACTCCCTGCACTGCACAATGTACAAGTGCGTGTTTGCGTTTTTGCCTTTTGTCAGTTATGCACCTGGGTAGTTAGAACAACGGGGCCCGATTGATGGGATTTTTTGCACAGTTAAAGTGACTTTGCACTGCCGAAACAAACCCTGATTCATGGAACTGTGCAAACTGTATTTTTGCAGGGCACAGTCAGTGCAAAGTCACTTTGAACCGTACAAAAATTCCATGAATTGGGCCCAGGGCCATCTTAAGCAATGTTGGGGCCCGGGGCATGGACACCCTTGGGGCATGGACACAGTTGGGGCCCCCTCCACCGAACCAAAGGGATTGAGAGATCTGAATATCTGGTTGCACGCCCCTCTTGTTGTGATCACCACCCATATATATGATATGATATGATATGATAGGTTATTTATAACACGCTTAATACCCAAAGGTTTCTAAGCGCGGACCCAGGGATACTAACTGATGTGATCTTAAACGATTGTATCTGGTATTCTCTTTTGTATTTTAAAGCTCTTTAAATATGCCCAAAGCAAAGGCTTGTTACATTGTTATTTATAAACGTGCAGATAAACCTTTGAATTGTGTAAAAAAGCAAACTGTTTTGTGTCAAATGAGCAGACCTTAAAATATGTTTGCCAGGGGGCTGCTATATCTGGTCCACTTCCTTCTGTCTAGAAACCCTTCCAAATAAAAGGTCAATATAAAAAATATATAAAAAGAAAGATCAGGTAATGGGTTGAGCAATGCCGCCAGCATGTGAGAATGTAAACCTTTTTACAGAACACAGAGCAATATGGTCAGTGAAATAATATGATTTGTCAATGGATCACTATAGTCTGCTGGCAAAGCTAGAATACGAGAAGGAACGCTTTGGTTGCACCGTCCAGAATTTGATTAGCTAAACGCATCACCAGACTTACACTTTATGCTCGTCATTAGGGGTGGCTGCCTTGCTTTTACAACCACCCATCTGAATAAACCAATTTCTAGACCTTCACCTTACTGATGCTACGTTTGTTTTCATAGCGGCTGCTATCTGGGTGCAGGTGCATTGCTGATAATAGCACTTGATGTGCTTACAAAGCAAAGTACATATTGATGCAGGTTATCAACCTCAGGGATAGGAATCTCTAAATTTGTCTTGCTGCAACTTGGTTTTGCAATCTTGCATATGAACACAGATCTCTGCAATGAGTGCTTAACACACTGAGCTATAATCTGAACCATCCCAGCAATCGGATGTATCAATGTGCATTTCAACTTTGGCTATTGCACATGATCACTATGATCCTCACAGAAAGGTCAGAATGCTACAGGAGTTGTGCCATAGTGAATGCACAAACTATGTATACCACAGTGAACACAGAAAGCATTCGAGAATAAATTAATCATAGCAGAATGTTACTGTCAACAACAAACAGGCAATAGGTTTGGCCTCAGCAGCATGCCATTAAATATCATGATGTGTGCCATTTATGTTTGGTGAACAATGAAAACTGACGACTTTAGAACAGGCAGCCTTGAGGGCCCCCCCTCCAAGGTGGGGCCCCGGGCAAGCGCCCCTTTTGCCCTCCCATAAAGACGTCACTGATCTGGCCCTGAGCCTTGGACAAAGACTGCAAATACCAACATTGGCTCATAATCAGCCTTCCTATTAACATTACACGCGTAATAAACAGCATTAATGTCGTTCGCTGCAGGCTAGCTGACAGCCTGTGTACACTGTGTGCAGGAGGCTTGATTTAATTCTCGGTAGATGTTTGCGCTCTTTACAGAAAAGGTGACATTGTGCAGAATCAGTTTATCAAAACCAGATGTCAGCATCTGGGCTAGCCAGTCAATCAGGAAGTATCCGTTCTCGGTTGCCGAGTATAGGAACAGTGCCAAATCTCTGTGGAGCACATGGACGCTGCCAAATCAGATTTGATGTATTCAGTGTAACTTATCATTAGCGCACAAGGGGTCTCCAAGGGCCCAGTAAACACGTTTGCCCAAGGAGGAAAGCTACCTCATTCACGCCTAACTGTGGCCTGCGAGCGTCTGATGACAAGTACTGTGCTGCTTCAGCTTCCTAACAACACACTTTGGGGTCCCTGTGGCATTCCTTTCGAAATTCTGCAGCTGTTACTTTTGTTTTATTCACCATCTTTTTCATTTTCTCATCTAGCTACGTTGTCGACTTTGCTATTAGTGTTGCTGTTCCATAATTGCATTACAGATTGAAAGTGCCCCACTCTGAAACACTCTAGATGAAGACAAACCTCCTCAAAATGTGTCCCAGGAATGTTACTTGTCAATGAGCCAAAGGTTTGGTGACTTTTGAATATTCTTGGATCACGTTTAGGGTTGTGACCAGTCCCCTCAACCACATTATCTCCCAAACCATGTCCTCATATGCCCAATGAATTCCATAAGTTCCAGCCACCTCCCAGAAAAGTGTACCGTGTGGTTCTATTTTCAGTATATATGAGGGGAAATAGAAATAAAAAACGTTTTACCATTCTCCATAGCCCAGTCAGGAAGTATGTAATATTATAGGTTCCTTCTGTGCCTCAAACTTTTTCTGAACAAAAATACCCACATAAAAGTGTGAAACGTTTGCAGGTAGTTCAGTTAATCCACAAACTAGTTCTCCCTGCACTTATAATGGGTTATTAGGAGCTGAGCCTCTTTACAAGTTTGGCGTTGTGGGAAAAAGTGGCAGTAATTCCGTTAGCCACACGTTTCCCATACTACCAAACTACAATTTTGCCGCTGTGATTACCTGATTTTCCTCCAGCCAAGAGCTATAGATAACTCTGGCCCTCACTGGCACTGGTATCACCTGTGCCGGTAATACGAGAAATCCCCCTATGGAGTCCTATAAACTCCATGGAATGGGGATTTACCTATCATTGCCATCACATGCCGGTAATTCCAGCATGTCAGGTGCCAATAACGGTAGGTCCGTTTGCCAGTATCCCACCGCAATCGGCGGCAATGCTGTAATGAGGGTTTTGATCAGGCATTCATAAATTTATGTATACATGACTGGCGATCTCTTAGCTCTAGGATAACACTACAAGTACAAAAAAACACCTATAAGAGAAGAAGGACATTTGAAGACGGAAACTTTCAGATATGAAGGCTGTAAGTAAGTCAAATTGGCAAAAGTCAGTGTCAATTTATTCAAAGTTTATAAACAAATGCATAATTGTACACATACAGGTAAAAAGATGAACACAACATAATTGTCTATATAATACATTGGGACTCATTACGAGTTTGGAGGTAGCCATGCCATTTTCTAGCGGTATGGCTACCCCTAAACCTGGGTCGGGGTATCGCAAAATGGGATTTACCAGGCCATTCTGACATTTGTGGGACCCGGTACGTCCCCATTCCAATTTGAGGCCCCATAAGGCTCACTGGGAATGGGGAGGATGCTAACAACGGACCCGTTAATGACGGGTCTGTTGTTAGCATCCTGTTCTGCTAGCGGGTGCTGCTCTGCACGTCTGGTCTAGCCAGGCGTACAGAGCGGGACCTGCTGCAGAACTTGTAATGTGGCGGCCCGGTATGAATGGTGCCGGTCCTTTACTGGCACGTTCATACCATAGCCGCCACAGTTGTAATAAGGCCCATTGACTTTGTAAGTATTTGTAGTCCATTCTACAGATGTACAGACTAAAACCTACAATCTTGTTTTCACCATTAAAATGAGCATAAAAAATGTTTCAGTTTTGAAAAAGCCTTCACTTTGGGTTCTGTCATCAGAGAGAAATTTGAAACTAAGTGAGTTGTATGGTGCTGATGAGAAGCTGGAAAGATTTTGAAGGTGATTGTGTGGCCTCTAGCTGTCATCAATTGGTGACATGGGACTAGTACCAGAGAAGAGCAAACGTGTACCAGTATTGAGTGGGTATACCTTTAGCGTGTAGAGTGGTTTCATCAAAATAAATTACTATGTAGTCATTCACTATGTGCTAGTGTACTTCACTAGAGTAACATTGCTGGATGTAGTGAAAGAGGGAGTAGGAAATGGTGGGAACAGTGGTGGGGCGGACAGGGGCCTTGGAGGGATGGAGGAAAATTAAAAGGAAAAGGACGTAAATCACTGTTATATTTTAAAAGAGTTTCTGACACTGTATATATGTGAATACAGATGTATGTTTATATTGTATGTAATCAGCTTAAGGTCCCCGGTGGATCCAACCTCTCTCCATCCTTTCTCTCATCATACAATTCTGGAATCCTCAGATTCCAGAATCATATTATTTCCTGAGCATTCCACCTAACAATAGAATGTACATATATAACATCTCCCCTCCACAATTTAATAAAGAAAAAAAACTAATGAAAACAACATATGATATAAAGAAAACAAATATGAAGAAACATTTTGCAAAGGATATGTGCAGATGTTGTCCACTTCTTGTAACTCATATAAATCATAGAACTCTGTGTATATTAATAATATACAAACTCTTTTTAAAAGTTTTGTTTAATCCTTCTATTTTCTGACGACATATTGCTCCTCCCATCGTTGTCCTTAAACTCTTCTGTCAAATGCTCTCCTGCTGAAGAAGTGTTCTCTCTTGACGATACTATGTCATCACAGGACCACTTCTTACCATCATCAAGAATGACAGATTTACTCGAACAACTCTCCACTCTTTGTGGAACCCTATATTTCGATTCTCCTTTCAATATTGTCCTTGGTTCCTTTACGCAAACCCAATCTCCTTCTCTAATGATGCTCCCCTTCACATGCTTATTGTCATCGTAATATCTCTTGTACACAGCCTGTCTTTTCTTCACTTTCCTTATTATTTTTTCCATGTTGTTTTCTTTCTTTTTTTTATGCAAGCCAGACAGGTCTAAATCTGTTTGAAGCTGTTCTGCCTCTCATTAGCGTAAACGGCTCTTCTCCTGTTACTGAGTGTGGTGTGACTCTATAGGTATTCAATGCTTCCTTTAAGGTTTCTCTCCAAGACAAACTCTTGGAAACTGCTAATTGGATTATACTATTTATAAAACCATTCATTCTTTCGACTCGCTCATTCGCCATTGGGTGATATAGAGCAGTTGTTTTATGTTCAATGACCCTATCTTTCATGAATTTCTGTACTTCTAAATACATGAATTGGGTTCATTATCCAATATTATTTCTTGAGGATCACCTTCTCTGTTGAGTATTTCTTCTAAGAATTTTACTATGTTAATAGCAGTGACAGTTTCTTCAGCTATACCCCACTCTACCCATTTAGATATATAGTCCATCAAAACTATGATATACACTTTTCGTGGCTCCTATGTCTCAAATGGCCCTGTTATATCAATAGCCAATTTAGTCCATATAGTTTTGGGAACTTCAACAGTTTGCAATGGTGTGAGTTGTGTTTTTTTTCCTTTATCACTGATTGCACATGCTGTGCAATCTTTCACAAGTTGTTCCATTTGATTCCACATATCCGGCCACCAATATACTTCTCTTACTCTCCTCTTTGTAAGACTCCTTCCCACATGTCCTTCATGAGCAATGGCCATTATTTTCTCTCTCATTGAATTCAGCGGAATAATGCGATCACCCCTGTATATGAACGTATTATCACAAGAGATTTCATTCTTTATTTTATCCCACATCTTAATGTTCTGGTCAACATCTTTCCAATTGCTTCTGATTGCTCTTTTCAAATATTCTTGTTCAATGTCTTCATTTGTTGCCTTAGCCCACTCATCTTTTGAAAATCCAGGGTTTATTTGCGCTATCACACAATCTGTGGTTTGTTCCTCCATGGATTCACCATTTTGCGCTTGGTCCCCATCACAATTCCAAGGTAACCTCGATAGACAATCTGCCACAGCATTGTATCCCCCCAGTGTGTACTTTACTGTAACATTATATTGCATAATGTCTAATTAATGCGTGGCAATGTTAATTGTGTGCTCTTAGAATTTAACACATGAATAAGTGGCTTATGATCAGTTCTCAGTTCAATTGGTGAACCCCAGATTAAGCACTTAAAATGTTCCAAAATCCATCTCATTCCCAACGCCTCTCTCTCGATGGTGGAATAATTCTTTTCTGCACTTCTGAGCATTCTGGAAGAAAAAGCGATGGGTACAACATTTCCTCCTTGTATTTGCTCCAGGACACCACCTAACCCTATGCCACTGGCATATACTGAGATAACACTCTTGGCACCTTATACACATTCATGAGAATCCTGAATGCACCTCACTTTCCCACTCTTTGTCTTATCTTGCATTTCCCTCATGCATTTATCACTTATTTCCATTAATCTGGCTATTTCCATAGCTTGTTCCAATGTTGGGTCTTTTGCTTGCCATAGGCGTTGCTGTATTCGGGGATCTGTAACCTGTAATACCAATTAATCTCTAAGATATTCCTGTGCCACTCCTGTAAATCTGCATGTCAATATCAGACCCCTCAATACTGCCATATACGAGCCAACAGATTCTCCTTTGTTCTGTCATCTTGAGAAAAAATTGTATCTCTCCAGTGCTATGTTTGTTTTATTTCCAAAGTGTTTGGTCAATTTTATTACAGTCAATTCATATTTTCTGTTGTTCCCAAAGCCAGAAGCTACATCCTCTGAGCCCTCTTCAGCATTTGCGTGATCCGGTAAAGTTCTGAATATTCTTAGAGCTTCAGAACATATACAATTCAGTAGTGTGGCTTCCTTCAAGTCATCACTGAACTTGGCTCCACCTATGGCTCTCGGGTATACTTGAAAACTGTCTAACCACTGCTCCCACATGGACACTGGATTTCCCGGTTGTGCAAGAAACTGCACTGGCGCAGCAATGTTCTGCATAACTGCTTTGTTTTTTTGTTTTTTTTGTTTGGTTGCTGTCTGCCACTAAAGACACACTCATGTCTCCTTATTTTTAAATATCCTCCTTATGGCTTATTCCATTTAATTTCATATGTAGCTACTTCCCTATACTCCTTATGTGTTCCGTTTGTAGTTTTATCCTTGCATTCATATTATATGTTTCATTAATTAAATTGATTAAGGCATCATGTTTACTTTATAGTGTTACGTCTATATTCTGCCAAGTATCTGAAATCCAAGTGTTGCCGTGGTAACCCTGTGTTTCCAAAATGGCCATGGTACGTTTTTCACGTTATTTAAGGTCCTTTTCTTTAATGCATTTCACATCCACGCTCGCGCACTGCTTAAAAGATGCAGCTCCATGTAATGGCAACTGTGAGTGATTTCCGAATAATATTTCTGCCTCAAGACTCACTGTTTATTCTTTTCTTCGACCACTCTTAACTGTAATGGGTCTGGAATCTATTCAATCACGTGGCATCATTCACCTCTGTCGATCATCGTATTGGAAATGCCCGACTTCACTTTCCTTCCGCTGAGGACCTCCGTTCTGCAGTTCGCATAGCCTCGTCTCCAATTGTTATATTTTAAAAGAGTTTCTGACACTGTATATATGTGAATACATAAGTATGTTTATTTTGTATGTAATCAGCTTAAGTGGATGCGACCTCTCTCCATCCTTTGTCTCATCATAAAATTCTTCAATCCTCAGATTCCAGAATCGTATTATGTCATGAGCATTCCACCTAACAATAGAATGTACATATATAACAATCACTACAAAGCAAATTACCACACAAATATTTATTTTGATAAAACCCTGTGCAACCATCTTTCATAACTAGTGAATGAGGAGGATAAGTGGGGGAAATTAAAGGCTGTTGGAAAATGTAAGCACATTATATATATTTACTGAGTGTCAAGTTGGTGCTGAGGGAGAATATGGCCACAAAAATGGACTCTTGTGACGTCATGATGCGGGAGGCTGCTGCCATTCTGTACCCATTGCCCTTCAGAAATCGAGGGATGGAAAATGCAATTGTAGGCATTGAATATGAAGACCATGGACAGTGAAGCCAGCTGAGCCTTTCTGACCCCCTGAACAGTCTAAAATCTGATTCCTCTATTTTACATTTTTCAAAGATACTGGTGCTTCTTGTGAGTCGTCCTCTCATGGTTCCTATTTCCTGCACCATAGGGTCGTTGATGCCCCAGTTGGGTTGAAGGTTTGAGTGCCTTCTATTTGGAGATGCCAAGTAACTCTAGTGTAAGCTAAATTTGGAACCATAGCTCATCATTCTGCCTGCTTCCTGAACCAAGCGTCCACGTCCAGTGCTGTGAGCACATGCTTCTGCGTCCTGAGGTCCTAATATATATCTTGGATTTTTCATCAGTGGTCCATGGGACCAAAATAGTGGGGTGTGATGGTGCCTGTCACCATTATTTGCTTTTACTGGAGTCAGCTTGAGTTCCATCTGCAACAGATCTTCCTAGCCTGCTGCTCCTCGAACCCTACGCTGGAATTCCTTTTGGGGATCCTCTGATGTCTCTTGTGATGGTTGCCTCTTCTACTAAACCTTTGTTTTCTCCATAACCACACATGTATTTGGATTGGCCCATTGCTCTCTAAGGAAACACTTTTAGAAACTCTGGAAAGACATGTAAAGTGACTCTGACAGGCACTTAGTTGGCAGTAACATTTTTGCTGCCTGTACATTGCATGATGTTTGTAACGCACTCAGGCCGAGCGTGTTGCACTTTATAAAAAATAATGAATAATGAGGAATAAAAAACTATAATAATAATATTAATATTAATAATAATAATTTGGTGCCTTGATAAGTGCTGAGGGACTGACCTGAGAGTCGTGTTAGACACACAACCCTGCACCATGTTTGATTTAGCGAGTTGAGTCGCCATCACATGCTGAACAAGTCTCACCCGCACCTAGAAATTGGCAAAGGGCAATTCCAGTTTCTTTCTGTTCACTTCTAAAAATAACCATACAAAATCCTCCATTGCAATAGGTAGGGTGTAAACAATGTGACAACCCCATGCATTAACACAAGAAAAGAGTTATACCAGAAAGTTTGCTACAGCTTGTTTTTGTTTTTTGTTTTTCTTCAGCCTTTCTTAAAGGGCCACAGACATATGAACTGTGGCAGGTAAAGGTATTTTCGGAGTATCACACTAATTGGCACAGTGGGGACTCTGTGATATGAAAGCAGGACTATAGGTTGCCCAATAGTTCATTCTGTTGGTGATATGTCTGCCTAAAGTCCCCATGGAGTCCTATGAACTCCAAAAATGGGTAATTACCAGCACATGAAATCCTGTGGTAACTGCACAGGACCAAGTGGCTGAAGACCACACTCGAAGCATGCTTTTTGCACTGACTGCTTCCATGGACATTAGGCAAATTGTGCTCTCCCGCACTAGCAACAAAGGCAACACTCTAGACATTGGCTTCACATCATCCTGCTGCATCACCTGTGCAGACCCTATCCACTTGACTGGTCTGACCACACAGCCATCCCATAAACAGTCACCCACTCGACTACGGCTCTCAAAGATCAGAGTGAATGCCCCCTCACTCAACGCTGCTCATTCAAAACCTTCCCAGTCAATGAGCTAGAGGAATGTTTTGCAGACTTTCCCACCACAGGGAATGCCCCGGGCCTCCTGGAATTATTTAGCAACACTGCTATGAAATTGGTGGACGCTCATGCCCCCCTAAAATCCAGCAAGGCTATGACCAAACCATCCGCCCCTTTGGTACACCCGCGAGCTAGCCTACAACAAATGCTCAATCAGAGCCCTAAAAAAACAAATGGCACAAAGACCATAACTTGGGAGACTTCACCATCCTCAAATCTCTGCATGCAGGGATTCTGATTACCAAGGCCAAAGTTGCTTATTACTCCACCACCATTGCAGCAGCCTCTAACAGGAGCAAAGCCCACTTTGAAGTAGTAAAACATTGTACCAAACCTTCAACTGATCCTGAGGTACCACCAACTCAAGAAAAATGCCACAGGCTCAACATTTGGCATTGAATAAACAGACAAAATCTGAGAGACCATCAACTCAACCTCTCACAGCATTAGCATCTGCAGCATCCTGGCATGCATACAGCCCCTCTGGAATGAATTCTCTCCTCTCTTTCCCCTGGATCTCCTAAGAGTGATTACCTCCCTCAAACCTACTTCTTATATATATTTCCGGCCTCCATCATTACACAATTGATGGGCCCAACGCTCAATGCACTCCTCAGTATCATCAATGCCGTCTTTGCAGAAGGATCACTCCCGGACACCCTCAAGACTGGTCTCATATGTCCTCTTTTGAAAAAGAATAACTTAGCTCCAGACGACCTGGCCAACTACTGGCCCAATCCGAACCTCCCGTTTATTGGCAAAATCTTGGAAGAAGTCGTTGCTACACATCTACTCGCCAGAATGGACCAACTCCACCTCCTAAATGAATATCAGTCAGGGTTCCACCCAATGTGTAGCATCAAGACAGCCACAATCCAGGTGGTTGATGCTTTCCAAATCATGGATAAGGTTGACTCATGCCTCCTCGTCCTCCTTGACCTCTCGGCTGCATTCAACATTATCAACCCCCGCATCCTTCTCTATCTCCTTGCTGACAGGATGGGATTCCATTGGCACCGTCCTGAATTGGTTTATCTCCTACCTCTCAGGCAGACACTATGATGTTCAGGTGAACTTATTGTTCTCTAACTGACTCCAGGTCTCCTGCAGAGTCCCCCAAGACTACATCTTCTCATCAATCCCTTTTAACCTTTACATGGAGTCTCTGGGCACTCTCCTCAAAAAGGTCCCAATATAGCCATCTACCAATATACAGACGATACCCAATTGTACATGCAAGTAAATAGTAGGCAGGACATCATTCAGCTCTGTGATTACCTAGCCATGATCCAGTCCTGGATGTCAAATGCCTACCTTAAACTAAACCCATCCGAGACTGAATTCAACCTCATCAGTCCACCCGCTAAAAACTATTTGTCCAACAATGGATCAATGATACGCGCCCAGAAGGATTTGATCCACAACTCTCAGATTCAGCAAAATCCTTAGGCTTCACCATTGACAGCAATCTGTCCTTCCAGAAACAATATGCCTCATTACGAGTTTGGAGGTAGCCATGGTGCTATTAGCGCCATGGCTGCCTCCAAAATCGTGTCCGGGTCCAGGTTCTGTGAAAGCGGAATTACCGGGTCATTCCAACCTTGGAGGTCCCAGTAATTCCTCATTAACAAAACCAATCCCCATTCCCATTTGAGCCCCCATAGGGCTCAATGGGAATGAGGATGGAGTTAATAATGGGCCCGTTAAAAGCGGGCCCGTTATTATCCCTTTGTCCCCTTGCGGGAGCCGCAAAGGACGTCTGATCTGACCAGACGTTCTGTGAGGGTCCCGCAAGGGAACCTCATAATCGGGCAGAATGGGTTTACAGGCACCGGCACCATTACTAGTGCCGGTAAACCCATTCCGCCAACCTCGTAATGATGCCCAATGTCTGGATCAGAACCTCTACCCTACAAAAAGTCAAACCCTTCATACTGCCACAGGACATTCGGACCATAGCGCAGGCCCTTGTGGTCTCGCACATCGATGCAGGGAATGGTCTCTTGACAGAGCTCCAGCCTGCTCACTTGGCTCCTTCAAAAGCATTACACCATGCTGCATCACGTCTTATTACAGGGACATGGAAATTTTATCGTACTACACCCATCCTACGCAAACTACATTGGCTTCCATTCCAAGCCAGGATAATGTTCAAGACTGCATTTATCATCTTCAAAGCAGTCCCGAGTCGCACACCAGCATACCTGGTGGCTAAGCCCCACATCTCTGGTGGCACACGCTCCTCACACAGTAAATTGACCAACCGGCTTGAATCATAACTCGTCCGCAAAGAGAGGACCCACAAACAATCCTTCTCTTGTCATGCACCCACCCTTTGGAAGTCGATCTCGGTGTCGGCTCGGAATGCCCCCACAGTTCTCCAATTTCACAAATCTCTCAAAACATGGCTCAACAACACCTGGACAAGGACTAATTCCAATGGATGCACACACCGATGCACAGACCTCATAGGACTATGACACTGTTGAAAAGATGGATGCCCAAATGCAAGCTACCCACACTCTGTACAGCGCTCAGCTGCTCTCGAGCTAGGTCCGCACTTTAAATAATAAAATACAAATACATACAATTAAAAAATAAGTGTTGGTAAAGGTAATTGATTTTTGTGGCAGATTTACTGCGGAATTACCATCAAATTCATAATGAGGCACAATGTCTTCACCTGCAGAAAGGCTGGGAGTATAATTTACAGTTCACTTCTCCACTTCCCCAAAACTAACAAACTACAACTAATCACTCAATGCATAAAGTTCATTGTTACTATCTACTAGTTCCATGTTCACTAAATTAACACTACAAGTTACTTGTGGGTGCTCATATTCTCCAAACAAAATGTGCATTCCGTATTAATTGCTGAACTCCATGGGCTAATATCCTCATCAACCTTGAGAGTGGTCATGACTGCTTAAGATAACAATCTGTCCTAAATGTATGGCCCTCAGCTTCACGTCAGGCACTAACTTGGGGGCTGGTCATTATCCCACTATAACCATTACCTTGGTGTATTATAGTTAATTATTTTCTCAGATTTTATAGCTTAACTTATATTGGGCCTCATTCCGAGTACAGCGATAACCAATGGCGCTATTAACGCCTTGGTTGACGCCGTACCCGGACCGGCAGCGCCTTAGTGGATGGCGGAATTACCGCCCCATTCCAAGGTTGGCGGGGCGGTAATTCCCCATTCACCAAGGCTCTTCCCCATTCCCAAATGAGCCCCCATAGGGCTCAATGGGAATGGGGAAGATGCAAATAACGGTGACCGTTCATTACGGTCACCGTTATTGGCTTGGAGGCCCCTTTGCGCCCTTGACTTTAACACCTGCTCAAAGCAGGCGTTAAGGGCGAGGGCGCAAAGGGAACTCGGAGTATGGCGGTAAGGGATCACCGCCACCGGTCTCGTTACCGGTGGCCGCTATCCCTTACCGCCATACTCGGAATGAGGCCCATTGTCTTTGTTATCCCTTACTGTTCAATGATCCCACCTATGTTTTCTTATCTATACACTATTTCAGTTAAGTAATTCAATATACACTTTATCTCAGTTAAGTTTTAATTACTCCTCAATAGGCATGATTACTCCATGCTTATAGCTCTTAAATATAATCTGTACGAACACGTTAAAACAAATGTTAATGTAACTTTATCAGTGCCCTGATGATGCATTATTATGTTATAAGTAATGGTGTCTAAAGCTCCACAACAGCATAGCATTATGATATGAATACCAATGTTTGCATGTAAGCGTACTGTGAGATAAACATATAATTACATGTGTGGAGCAAATAATGCCAACATCCACCCACTGCCACCAGATTGCCATTATGCCCCCATCTCAACATTTTGTTTTAGCTAGGTATGTGCATGTTTTATGTTTTGTTATCTATTTGTAAAGTGCCAAAGCCCTCAGGCATCAGGAATCTACATAAACACATAGACGAATCATATCAACGGGACAACACGAAGAGGGATGCATTCTACCTGCTTTATTCAAAGGGGAGAGTTTTTAGCTGTCTCCTGAAAGTCAGATATCTTTCCTCTGAGCGCAGATCTAAAGGAAGGTCATTCCAGGCTTCAGCCATCAGCACCGGAAACGATCTTCCATTCCCTCTCGTTCGTTTAACCCGAGGGATTGTAAGCTGTTGGTCAGTACTGGGTAGCAACGATATTTGTGGTTTATATTTAGAAACCTTTTCTTTAAGATAACTTGGAGCTTCTCCAAAAACACATTTATGAGCCAAGGTAAGGATCTTAAAGCGGTGTAATGTGTAGGCTGGTGATTGCAGTGCCAGGAAAGCTTGTAGCCATCACCCTTTTTGATCGTGAAGTAACAGGTTGGGGAGAAAATATTTAAGCAAAATAGTGTTTTGTATGAATAATATTCTACACCCGTTTTCTGGCCACAATGACTATACGTTAGCAACATTTGATTTTCAGAAAGGGCCATTAGCGGCGGTAAAAAAGGCATAATGTATCACACCACTAATCACATCTGCAAACAGAAAGGTCCAGAAAATCCTGATTGCAGACATTTCATCAATTCACCACTACGTGAAGTTTGCTAAGTTTTGTTGTAAACTTTCTAAGGTTTACCTATCACAACGGGCTAGCTACAGCTCCCTATGGTGACAGTCTTACCTGGAAAGCAGATCTCAAGGGTGATGTTAAGATTGCAGTTGAAAAAGGCTGTCATGTAAATAGCTAAGGTTCAAACAGTGCAAAATCCTAGAAATATAGGTTCCAATTTAACAACATGTCACAAAGCATAGCAGATGCTCATTTTAAGAAATTTCCAGAACATCAGAACCCACATATTGTGACCACTGCTTTCTAGTTCATATGTTACCCTCAGTGATATGTACTGCATTACTTTCCTTCCTAGCTTGGTTCACAATAGTTCAAACCCAAAAACAACTATTCTTAGAAATAAAGATGGAAGGAACATAGGCAAAGTGAATCTCCTGAGATATGAATACAAGTCAGAGTATGTGGCGGCTCAATGGGCAGCTTTGCTTTCTGCAATACAGGCACTGAACAGTAACGATTGTTGCCACCTAGTGAGAAATAGACCAATCTTTGCTGAGAGGCCAAGCTCAGGTGACATTACCCCTGATGCATGGGTCGGTCATTTTAAAAACACAGTCAAGTGGAACCTCTTACTCTTTGCAGATGATGCAGTGCTGTTGTCAAAACGTCAACCTATGCCCTTTGAAACATTATGTGTGGCTAAAAGCCTGACTATAAACACATCTAAAACAAAAGTCATGATGTGTCATACTACAGGCTGCCCTTAGCATGCCCAGCCTACATTTTATTTGAACACTCTCCTGCTGACGTTGTTGGATGACTTTGCACACCTGGAAATAATGTTTGCCAATAACTTGAAATGGGCAGGTTGGAAAGAGACACCTAACAGCCACTAGACAAGGTGGTGCAGTAGTTGGCTTTTCAGCACATTTTGGATGAAGGATATAAGACCCATAGATTATGGTGCAGAATTGTTGCGTCATGTGTCATGGGTTCCTCTTCAGACGACTAAAAACAAATTCTTGAAGAATCTTCTGTGTCTTCCCTGGAGTGCCCCCTCTGCACTAGTAGCCCTGGAACTGGGGAGAATTAAAATTAAATCTGAGGTTAAGATTAAACCCTTGCTATACTGGCTTATGATCTGGACCTGGACCTTGGACGAACTTGCCCCCTGGTCTCGTTGATATCTTATCTCTGGATACTGCAAAATATTTACTGTGGCTGAAAATTTGTCAAGCAATAGCTTATGGCTTGAGTCTTTGTGGTCTGATCCATCTAGTATTAGCTCACAGTCCAAAACAGCTCTTAAGGGGATATTTTATGATTGGGCTTTAGGAGGTAGATAAAACATCTGTTACATGGGTCGACTGTCAGCAAGTTATTTAACGATTAAATCTAACTTGGCTATGGAGCCCTATTTAGACTACCCTGCAGGAATGAAGAAGTAATCTGTTTCCTAAATTCCGACTGGGCATTCTTCCCCTTGCTAAATATACCAAACACTGAGGGACAGGAAAGTTTTGTTTTTTGTCCAGCATGTCTGAAATTAGTGGAAGATGACCTGCATTTTATGTTGTGTGTCCCTTCTTTGAAGTTTTGAGACGCAAGTGGCTTAAACAATTCCTCAGCCTTTATGCAGTTCAAACTAGGAGCGAGGGTCTTATAATAATGACATTATGCTCCTAATCCAGGTTATTTGATGTGGTCTCAGTGTTTTTGTTGACTGCTTTCAGAAAGAATGAACATTTCCTTAAACAGTGCTAGACAACAGATGTCTCATCTGAGAAGGATGTGGCATTCATTGATGCTTGTTTACAGACCCCTCCATTGAATGTACCTATAACTTGGTCAGAATTCCATGCATTGTGATAGGTGTCCAGTCATTTGGTCGACTGAAAACTGGTCGAATGACATTTGGTCGACGCAATTTGGTCGAAAACCAAATGGTCAATTTTTTTTTTTATTTATATATTTATTTTTCGGGTTTTCGTTTTTTAAAAAAAGGGGTTTTTAGAGAAAAAAAGGGGGTTGGGGGGGACCCCCCCAAAAAAATAAAAAAAGGGGTGAAAATAAAAAAAAAAAAAAAATTCTGGTCGACCAATTTTTTTCGACCAAATGTCTGGTAACCATTGTGATATAATGCTGTTGAAACAGAGTAAACTGTTTATGTGATTTTATTGATACTCTTTTGTATTGATGTGTTTTGCTTTTATGGTGTACAGCCGAAATAAAGTTGATCTTGAAATACAAATATAAATATGAGCTCCAAATACAAAACTCAATGTGACCTTTGTATATTTAGTGGACAAATGATCCCCTGGCCGGTCTCCTTAAGAACACTAGTGTTGAGCACAAAAGCAATACTCATGAACCATAATCCTCCCTGCCCATTAGAATTCTGGGAGTGAAGTTTTGTATGATGGCCTGTTAGGCAGAATCATATGCAGTACCCTTTGGGAACACCACACACCATTACGACTACAAGTGTAAATACAATTTCACCTTTGGTACAAGCCTTTACTACACAGTAAAGTGGTAGCTATGGCTGAGCATCCAGACTTATCTCAAGAGTAAAGTGAGCAGTATCAATAGTTACACAAAGGACAGCAATTACTATGGTTCAAACAAACCCTGGCTCAAGGTTTCTGAGTAAAAGAATATTTATGTATTTACACCATCAGTAAAACAGTTCACTAATATAAAGCAGCAGAAAATCACAATCTTAATACACTACAATAACCCCCAATCAATTCTGGACAAGTTAAGCTCAAAATGAAGTGTGTTAAATCCAGAATGGCTAACTTGTAATGAGGTCCACTGTGTAGGTAAACCATGGTGATAAACCAATGTGTAAAGCATTTTAGGTCTTGCTTGGCCACTCCATTATATATTCTTCAATTTGAAGTTAGAGCAGGGGCACAATGGAGAACAAAAAGGGCTCCAACCACAGATATAGTTGATGACACTGCCCTAATGTTGGGGTGTCTGAATGGTTCAGTTCTGATTATTTCAAAATTGTGCTTCAACTAGCAAGCCAAGTATCCTCTAAATACACAATTAGGTCACCAATTGTGGCAAAATAAGGCTCACATTCCTCATTCTTAGTAATTATTTACTTAAATGTATTAATAGTTTGTGTTTTTCTTTTTTGACCAAAAAATCATAAAGCAGTAAATGACTTGTTTTTTTAAAAAAGAAAAAAGGAAAAAAGAAAAAAAGGAAAAAAAGAAGAAAATATGACATAAATCCAGTACGGAAACAGAATTATTTCGCAATGAATACTCTTGTTGTTCAATGTTACAAAATTTGTGAGTTAGTACAATTTTAGTGAGCACGAGATATTTGTGCAAAAAAGTAAGGGAAAGAAACAATAAAAAATATAATTTCATTTATACAAAAAAACTGTTCAACAATTTTACAGTAGAGATAGAAAAAATGTAATGGCCAATGCTTTGGTCCCCAAATTTAAGCAAAGGCTGGTTACTGGCCCTGCTTTACTTTGAATGCTTACGAATTTGAATTCAGCGGGTTGATTTAGTCAGGTAAGACCAAATTGGTTACTCCATGAAAAAAAGAGAGGGGGTGATTGGCATATTGCCAATATATAATCACCAAGGGAAATTAATGATGTGGGAAAACCTGATTTAGCGTAGACCGATGGTTTTGGTCCTCTGTTTGTGAAATTTAATTTACATCTTGGTTTAATCTTCCCGGCCCTTGAAGTACAGCTGGGCGATTGGTACACCTTGCTTTACTTGTGGACCACTAAATCTAGTTTTCATTTTTTTTGTATAAATGAAAATACATTTTTTATTGTTTCTTTCCCTTACTTTTTTGCACAAATATCTCAATTGTACTAACTCACACATTTTGTTACCATTGAACAACAGGAGTATTCATTGTGAAATAATTCTTTTTCCGTACTGGATTTATGTCATACTTTCTTCTTTTTTTCCTTTTTTTCTTTTTTACTTTTTTTTTTTTCAAAAAAACAAGTCATTTACTGTTTTATAATTTTTTGGTCAAAAAAGAAAAACACAAACTATTAATACATTTAAGTAAATAATTACTACGAATGAGGAATTTGAGCCTTATTTTGCCACAATCGGTGACCCAATTGTGTATTTAGAGAATACTTGGCTTACTAGTTGAAAAGCAATTTTGAATAATCAGAACTGAACCATTCAGACACCCCAACATTAGGGCAGTGTCATAAACTATATCTGTGGTTGGAGCCCTTTTTGTTCTCCATTGTAATACAGCCCTTTTTCCTTCCACAGTAGGGGCTATCCCTTTCGTTATAAAAGAGCAATGGCACAAAGCAGCCTTTTAGTTTCCTTCCTGCTTTCCACTTCTGTCTGGAAAAGTGCACTTTCACATTTACATGCTGGTGTAAAACAAATGTTTTGCTTTGGAATCTGCCCTCACATGTCGTTGACTCCCTAGGAAATCATTGCAAATGATGCCTGCTCAATGAAATGTAAATGCGAATAAAAGGGCGATTTCACCTGTTTAGAAGCTTTGCCTCTTCAATTCGCTTTGCTAATGTACAAACGTACCTGCAGGCACACAACAGCATGCACATTTTTACATTGGTGGTTCCTCGGATGCAATAACCACTTTTTGCAAAACGAGGCAGATAGGGTAATCCTGAGTCCATAAAGGCACTCTTGGCTTGAGTTTAAATTGGTGTAGGGTGGGTTAAATCTACTTAGTCTTGTCAATCAACATCCCGTCTGTGATTGGTGGTTTTCAAGACCAGTGATCAATATGAATCTCTCAGACCCGCAAAAACATTTTGACGAACCAAGGAAGCCAGTAAAACATTTTGAAGACATTAGGGAGCCAGGCTCTCCAAAATGAAGTTGTAACAAGGAGTGGTTGTCATGCCCACCAGTTGGTAGAAATTAAATAAAAAACAATTGAGAATCTGCTAGGAAAACGAACGATATTGTGCTGTGTCCTTTGGATGCATTCAAGGCTCCAAACTATTCGGGGGCACATTGAGAGAAATGTGTTCAACTGTGCTGAGCTGTTTGTGGGCATCCTTTTGTTGTGTTAATTTCACCAGTCTTTCCAGTTGCTAAATATTACAGATCTCTCTCATTGGTCCTCTTTATCCTTAGTGGTTTACGGCCGCAAAGGCATATGTGAAGCATAGTTGGAGATATGCCAGGTCTTTGGTCACAAACATCCATTCTGAATCCAGAAGGTCATACTTAAGATTCAGTTTTGGAGGTCCCTTCGCATTGCTAAAAAGTTATATTATTTGTCAATTTCTTGTTGCTCTCATGTGTGTCTATATAGGAGATTTTATCACTGTCATCTTGGCAAGGATAATTCCTTTTTTGGAGCTCTGCAGGATTATTCAAGCATTCTGCTGTCCAAAGCAAATGATGACTGTCCTGATAGCATCCTTCTTGGCAGGGGGGATTGTCATGTTCTTCTGAACGCCCAGGTAGAGCATAAAGGTTGTCACTGAGTAGTTTCACCAGCCATGTTATCTGTTACCACTCATTTCATAATTTGAGATCTTCTCATAAACTTTTGAGTTCCTTGCTTGTCTAAATGTCCTGGTGCTAACGGTTTCTACCACGGAGCAGAGAGCCACTATCTGTGAGTACCATGGGGTGTGGGGAGGTGATGGGTATACATCATCAGCTGCTTTGAGCGGGCAAATAGGTACAGCTCCCAGCAGAGGTAGGATCCCCTTGGAATATGGCCTTCTTTGTGCCCTGGTGAAGAGCAGTTATTATGGTCAAAGATTAGGTCAAGGCACTTTCAGTATGGAATGAGGATCACCAGCACAGTCAGGGAAGAATCTGTTATGGCGCCTAGTTACTGTCTGCAGCCATTGTTTGGTCTTAAATTTAGGAGTGTGTTGATAATGGGACATAGATATTGACATTGTTGAGCCAGAAACTCTAATTGTGATAGGTCTCGTGGGAGACTGAAAACATTGCCCATTGTCTCATGTTTCACAACCATTAAGAAACATATCAATGTTTTAAACTGTTAAACGAAATGAGTTGACAGAAACTGAATGATGGAGTAAGAAGGCCACTAAGCAATACTGAGCAACTCTCTTTCTAAGGCCATCAATCGTCCTTTCTAAGCGCATAGAGTTGTGGGCCACCCGCGGAACTATCACTGCATTCCTGGGCTCGCATCAGGCACCCTTCGCTGCTGGGAGTTTTAGCAGGGGTTGGATTTGCTGGTCCCACTGCTTGGATGCTTCAGAGCAACCAAAAACTGTTCACTGGCACATTTAATACGTGTTTATATTTATACAAAAGAAAATGACATTCAATGTGTAATAAAGGATGATTATCACTGATGGACACTTAAAGATTAAAAGAGGTAAGTTGCTTAGTATGATGTGTTTTCATCATGTGTCACTTCTTGTAAATAGAACTAAATGAAGATTATGCAGATTTTACGTTGATTGTATGAATTATTCACATGTAACATATACTGTGTAGTTTAATAATAATGTTTTTTAATGAAATATTTGAATATTTAAAATTTTGAGTTGAATGAATTAGTTGAAGGGTATCTCACTTTGTCATTTAACAATAATGTCTTTTTATGAAATAGCTTACTATTTTAAACTTTGTTAAAATCATATTGTAAAGTTGATGAAATTCAGCTAAAACATTTTTTTTAAAAGAATGTGAATTTTTATAAATATTAAAAAACACATGTTCATAAGTTTTGAAAACAAAAACTATGAACACCATACTGGACTACTTCTTTATTAATAGAACGGCCAGCCCTACATTTGCCAACCTTGCAAGAACTGAAATCCCTTCATGCAAAGCCAGTTTGTCGCACTTAGTTTTCTATTCTCTGCTGCTCAGTATAAATGCACTATAGGTCGTATGTAATGTGATTATTTAAATGCCCTGTTCACTGTCTGGTTCTTTGTTCCATTCTTCCATTGCTATGCCCCCTGTGTGTTTGAAATATGTGTTGTAATTTGGAACATTATGAAACATCAATTGATGGGGGGTGTTAGGCAAAATTATATGCAGTACCCTTTGGAAACACCACACACAATTAGGACTACAAGTGACAGTACAAATTCACCTTTGGTACAAGCCTGTACCACACAATGAAGTGGTAGCGATGGCTGAGCAGCCAGACCTATCTCAAGAGTAAAGTGAGAAGTATCAATAGTTACACAAAGGACAGCAATTACTATGATTCAAACAAACACTGACTCACGGTTTCTGAGTAAAAGAATATACATGTATTTACACATCAGTTATTAAACATTGCACTATTATCAAGCAGTTGAGAAATCATGTTTCTAATACACTACACCGCCCCAATAGATTCTGGACAAGTTAGGCTCAAAATGAAGTGTGAGCAACATGGCAGCACCAACAAGTAAGTAAGCAGGGCAATCTAGAAAAAGGAACTACAGTGAGGAAAGCAAAAGGGGCCTGGCCCAAAGTCAATGGACCAAAGGCTTTGCAGAGTATCACACAGTTCAGGGTAGTTTGCGGTTAAGTGCAGGTGTGCACAGTACCTTTAGAGCAGAAGAATGCACTATCTGAGGCAGACGTTCCTGGCAGGTCCTGCAGGCTCACGATTCCTGAAGCGACTGTCGTACTGAAAAGAAGGAGGAAGACTAGAGGGTCCTGAACTGCCCAGGGAAGAAACCAGCAGCAGAGCAAAGCGACAAATAAAACAGGGTCTATTCCTCCTGGCTATCCAGTTCACTGTAGCTCTGTACAGCAAATTAGATCAGAGAAGGGAGGCCTGGCGAGCAGTTTGGCGAACTAGTTGTTCCCACCAGCTCAAGGGGAGAAGATTCCTTGCAGATCTTCCCTGTCATCAAAGTTTGAAGATTCGGACCCGCAGCAGGTCTTCACGGGGAGGTTCAGTCATGGTAGAGGTCCTCTTCTGTCAGCTTCTCGTCGGCTCTCTCGATCCAGTGGTGACTCTGCCTTTTCAGCCCCAGAGACCTGCTTTTTATGCAGTTTTCCCCCATTCACACAGCCTGGCTGTAAATCACACAGTAGAGTGGCTGTACCGCTGGGACAGTCACCACAGCCAATCATATCAGAGTGCAACATGGGTCTCTAAGGAGACTCTGTGCAGGGAGTCATAAACCCCTCCTTCACATCCTGTCCCCCTCAGACATACAGGCACCTAAGTAGGGCTTCTGTGCAGAAGCCCACGAAAAGACAGCGAACAAAGGAACCAAAACTGGTTTGGCACGCAGAGGAAAACACGAGAAAGACTTTACAAAAAGAAATGGTGAATAAACCCAGCCGGAACCGTATAAAAATGGATATGGTCCAGCAGGTTTAAGTTCTAGGCTACCAAGGTAGCCTAAAACAATACCAAGGCTATTTAAAATAACCGCGGTAGGAAAAATAGAGTAGTTACCACTGCCACCAGCCAAGTCTTAATGAAAAGGGAATGAACCAATGTTCCAAGAGAAACAGACAAAAAGTATTAACCCTTTCCAGAAGTCTCTGTAAGATAGTTTGTACTGGGTCTGTGAGTTTTTAAAAGAGACTAATAAAGGCAATGGCAACTTTACATGTTCTGGGAGACAGTAGTCAGTCCCAGAAAATTGAGTCTTCATTGGGAAGTCTAAAAGACAACCTTGTGTCACTGCACAGTAAAAAGATGATGCCTATGGAGTAGGTGAGGCTCCACAGATTAAGAACACAAAAAATGTTAAACACACACAGGAAAACACATGTAAGAGTGGGAAAAAAAGGCTCACACTCTTACGAGGCAAAAAATAAATCCTAGAAATCCAGCAACGCTGCTGAGGGACTCAATAGGTAAGGGAAATTAGCCATTCTGGAGACTTCTCGCTAACAGGGGGCAGTGCATGAACCTAGGCCCTGCTTCATCGAATTATTTGCGTGTAAAACAGGAATTTGCATGCCATTTCACCCGCAAATCCTCATTCGTCAACATGGATTTGCGGGCAGAATGGCATGGAAATCCCCATTGTACATGCAAATAATTCCATGAATCAGGACCTTAATAGTGAAAACAAACCCAGACTTGATAGCATGGAGCGGCACAACCTTGAAAATGAGATGCAGCACAACTTTGATATCGGGATAACGCACAAAATGTGGATTTGGGTTTAAAAGGGGGGCTAGTGTCTTCGGCTCTATCACGAGTTGGCCAGTATCCAGGCTCTAATTGCACCTGGGTACCTCCCAATGTTAATAGCATTACCGCAGCTCGGTCCGGTGCTATTAGTGTCGTATCACAAGTTGCAGGGGCGGGGCAGTAAGTCCCAATTCCCATTGGGTCCAGCAGTAACAGCACCGAAAAAGGCTTTCAAGCCAGCTCATTCACCTCAGAGCTGAACAGAATGTCCCGGAACATGGGATTGGGTGGAGCGGTAAATGCGGCAGTAATAGCGTTACCTCTGCATTTTACTGCTCCGTCCAACTTGTGATGACCCGAGGCCTAAAATATAGGCCCTTGAAAAAGGGTGCAGGGGTTAGACATAACAGTCAATCGGGAACCCGGGTCAAGGCCACACCCAAATTGAATGAGGCCACCTGTGACATTATGCAAGCCACCCTCCATTTTGAGTTTGTAAAAAGTTATGTGTATATGATACTTACAGTGCTTAGAAGAGCAATTTTACTTTTTAGGTTTTTACTCAATGATGGGGCCCCCTTCTCTTTAAAAAAAACATGGGGATCTAACACAGTTGTAGGAGGAGCAGAAAACGACAATATTTTATAGTGTAGCCCTTTTGTTTGCATTTGTTGGTATTCAGTTAATTTTATTTGGCTCATATGTCATGTATTCTAAGTCATGTTCTTTACAAACAGATGTAAAGTAGTTGCTTGTTATTGAGGACATCATTTTACATTCACGGCAAATGATTTGATTACACCCAAAAAGATTTCCTGGGTAAATGTATCATTAATCAAAACACTTGGCACCCTTAAACTAGCAACAGGTCCAAACTCTGTATCAATATTCAGGCTTATTTTCTCGGTCCTTAGTGTAATGTCATCCTCATTCTGGTGGGGATTGTAAGAGTTGCATGGTCTGGTCAACCTGATGGCATTCTGCAGATTAATTCTCGAAGGCTGTCTTCCCTGAAGGCAGTGCCGGATTATCCATTAAGTAGGAATTGGCCTATGGCTCCCACTCGTTTTAGGGGCATTGCGACAATCGATCAAAATAAAGCAGTGCAGAAAATTAAAAACATATTCGGAGATAATTTGCGTGCGGGGCCTGACATTTCCACTGCCTAGGGGCCTCCACAGGGTTTAATTGGGCAATGCCTTATGGTATGGCTTACCCTTACACTGCTTGGAGTGGAGCATTACCTCTCCTGAGCTCTGCAGTAGCTTCCTAAAGGTGATCACTAGTGTGGTTGTCAAGCAGCACTGCTTACTACCTTCAAGCATTAGTAATATACCAATGATATGATATGATATGGCATTTATAACACGCCTATGCACAAGTGTTTCAAGGTGCGACGAGGCAAGGGAGGGGAACAAAGGGAGGACAGACAACGATCCTACTAGGACAGGTGTCATTCAGATTGCGCAGTGCGTGGGACAGGGGCAGGGACAGTGCAGTACATGGGAATAGATAATACAAACCCGCTGCTGACGTTGCTTGTGTGTTGCATTCCCGGCCACAGGGTTCTGGAGACTGGGATATAGCTTCTTTGACTGCAGCCGGGAAACCCTGCCACCAAGCCATCATGCCAACCCACAGAAGCAGAAAATATACAGCTGAGGTTTGTCCTCAAACAGGCTATTGTCCACAGGCGCATAGCAGAACACTGTTTGTGCAGCATTAACTAAATGTTAACGTGAGAATGTAACCCCGGCTCAGGGGGTGAGTGTGGGCTCTTCTCTATTCTCTGTTTGCGTCTGTACAGATTTCTGTCTACATATCTGTGGCTTTCTGTAATGGTAGAACAGCTCAGATTACATTGTTCATTCATGAGGCAGGCCATGTGTTTTAAATCAATGTGGTTTACTTACTTTTTCAACAGTGAGTGAATTTGGAGAATTTGACATGTAAGTAAAGGACGATAGGCAACACAAGAGGGTAGTACCTGACTCTAGAACAGTTCATATGTTAGGGAAAAAGGATTTGATCACCGTTATACAGTTATTCACAAGAGCAAAAACCAATCATATCATTTACAATTAAATATGACCATTTTCACCAAACTTTCAAACATTTACCGTCGTGTACTGCCTCCCTTGATCCTAGCTGAACCGGCGAGAGAACTCCGCTACTCACAACCCAATCTTTCAGTCGAGCCAAAATGGCATGACCTAATATTTTAAACAGAGAGTCCAAGATAGATATAGGTCTGTACGAAGCCGGGAAAGCCAGGGAGCCCTTGTATATTTGCTGAATAACCCCCATGAACCATGAGGGATGGCCCCGCCTTCAGATATTGCATTGAACCCTTGTGTTAGTACGGGTGCCCACAGATCCGGAGCCATGACAAATAAATCAGCATGGACATTGTCCGTGCCCAGGGCTCGGTTACAACGGTGTCGGCCAATAGCTTTCTTAATTTCGTACAATGAACAGACAATGCGTGTCTCAGTGCCCATCCCATCAAGACAACCCGGACTGTCTGTAGATGCTAATTCTTCCTCATCACTCATGCTTCCTGCACTGTATAGGATTGAAAAGTGGTCCACCCAGGACCTATATGAAACATTATTAATTGGGGTGTCCATGATGAATTTGTAATATGGGTCCTTCTGGGCAATCTCCCAAAATAATGTGTAATCATTATTCCTTGCAGGTACCACCCAGGCTTCCCATGCATCTTCCTCGATTGCCTGTTTTCTATTTAATAAAAGTTTTCTTATAGTGGAATCTAGCACCTAGAGTGGCAGTTTTGGAAGTTGCAATACTGCACAATGTAAGTACAAGTTTTTTTCTGGCTATCGTTCAATCAGAATTAAACCACCCCCCAGTTTTCTTTCCTCCTCGTTTGGCTGGTTCATGGGAGAACACCTGTGAGAGCAGTCAGCATGCTTCCAAATTCCTCCAGTATATCTACACTCTCCAGGATCCCCGACAGCAGATTCTCAGGTTCATGTGAGCTTGATATTTTGCCTTTCTCAGTAATTCATCCTTCTTGTCCTCCTTCCATTTAAGCCTGCGCCACAAAGTATCTAGAGATACCTCCAGGGAATATGCTTGTCTCAGCCTGTCCACGCGTGGAATTGAATTAATCTCAAGTTTTATGGGGAAGAGTTCATTACAAATATTATCCAACACTCCAAACCCTTTTATAAGACCCCAGTGCTCCACTGGTACATGTTAAGATGGATTTCTGAACTCTGTCCTGGAGGGGCAGAGGTTCAGAAGGCCAGCCTAGTTTCTTATAACAGGGTAACCTCTGGACAAGCCAGACCAATCAGGGTAGCGATGGCAGCGGTCAAGACTAGGTCTCAAGAGGGGTGAGGGTGACTGAAAGCCCGCAATGAGCACACAAAGCAAGGACACTTACAAATTACTCCAAGCAGGTGTTATATTAAAAATATAGATACATTTATTACAAGGCCTTTGTAACATTGACCATAGTAAAGAATCACAGTAAAACTCAAGTAAACCAACACATCACAATCAAATACAATATATATACAATTACCGAAGGGTCTAAAGAGTTCGAAGCACGAAATATGCAGACCACCTAGATGGGGAGGAAAACAGGCAGTGCAAGTAATCGTTTGACCCAGTTCACCTTCAAAGGACACCTAACTAGAAGGAAGTCCGAGCCCTACGAAGAGTGGAGCCTTGTGCTCAAAAGTACCTGCACACGCTGATGCCAACGGGCCAAGGAGTGTCTCTTCGGGGAAATCAGGCAGTTCAGAGACGTGAACAAATGATGGCGAACAGACCTCTGCTACTCAAGCGCAGCCTCCACTTGTGGGCAGAAGCAGGGCACGAGTACAGAGAAAGGGGTGCTGCGTTTCAACCGCGGGGGAAAGCCACAGGCTTCTGCAGGAGGGAGACCGGTTCAGGGTATTGACTACTCACCGGTCCCCGATGCAGGCAGACCCAGGCTTCTCCGAGTTAGTTTCTTCGCTGGCAGGTTCAGATGCGATCAGAGGGTCGTCTCGGCGCTGTGTAGATTCTGCGGCAGCAGAAGCGAGGGTCGAGGGTGTCCCAAACGCAGCGAACACGCACAGATGCTTACCTCAACAGGGCAACTCGGCAGACGCTTGTATTCCAGGCCCAATGTACACTTCTCACTTTAGACCTGGGAACGCCAAGTGTACGAATCGTGTGAGAGTGTCGAGGGCTCGGATTTCAGCAGCAGCCAGACGGCGGTAACAGAGCAAGGTTCCTGGGTAGGCTGGTCAGTCCGCTGGATGGCGCAGGGACGCTTCCGAAGGCTTACGTACAGGAGTTGGTGAAGATGCCGAGAATAGTTGTTCCCACTATTCTAAAGGGTGGAAGCGCCAGTACAGGCCTTCTTGTTCGATCAGAGGCAGAGGGGTCTCACAGGACGACAGCAGTGCAGGGTGCTAAACCTTCAGCGAGTCACCAGCGATTCCTTTACCCAGCTTCTGAGTTGCAGGATACTTGGCTCCTTTATCCTTTGTTTGTGAGAACTCCGGAGATCGACATGGTAGTGGTGTTTCCAGCCTCCTCTTATCCAGAGTTCCCTTCGTGCCAAAATGGAGAGGACCCAATGGGAGATCTGCTCACAAAACACTCACACCATACGTGGACCTATCACGGACCACGGTGGTCCCAGGTATTCAAGACACACTAGATTCTATGGCACCCAGGATGTGTATTGGGACCAGACATCCCAGCCCACATCCTGGAGGCACACACGAGGCATGCAGAAGCCTGCGAAAGCATCTGTGTTTCACAGGAAAGTACATGCCCAAATAAGGATGGCCTCGGGTCGGCTTGACCTGGGGAAGGTGAAGGGGCAAGCCGGTCAACGGACAGGACAAAGAACCTCGTGGCATGGCCATTTTGGAAGCCAGGCCACCCATTTTGGCCAAACGCGAGAAGCGCGGTTAACAGGGCAAAAGGGAGTTCAAAATACAAAGAAACGATCGCTGCCACCAGTCCCGTCCATGACATACTTGCACAGTTCGTTATGAATCCATCAAGAGTTTCTAGGGCCTGTAGAATGACTAGAGACCCAAGAGCGCGGTAATGTAAGTTACCGTGCACTCTTGTGCCATGTTGCGCGAAAGCTGCAACATGAGAAAAGAACTACGGAAAACAACGCTTCCCGGAACTGACTGTCTTAAGGGCATGTCAGTTTCCCCGTAAGAATGGAGCGAAAACCCAGAGGACTGCGGCGGAAGGCTGCGCTTCTCTGGCAAAGTCTAGATCAGGGTGGAAAACAACAGCAAAAAGTTTGGGGGTTGCCACATGAAAGGAAAAATTACCTACAATATGAAATCTTTCCTAACAGTACACAGAAATAATCAATCGTTGAGCTACCCATTGCAGCAGAGAAAGAAATTCTGCTGGGAATGTCCCCACACAGCTGCCCATTTGTTGACCATAGTCCCCAGTCGTGAAGATAGTGCCAGAGGCGCAGCCCTTCCGCACAGAACCTAGTGTCCATCATAACAGGGGGATATCTCTGCCACAGCATCTTCTGTGCCGTCATATAAGTTGTCTTGCGGACCAGTCCGCAATTTCGGAATAAAGTCACCTTCCAATACCAAACACACATTAACCATGTGAAGCCTGGCAGAAAGCTCCCCTAGGGCCCGAGCCACCTCACCCAGACAATTTTTCCCATACTGTTAATGGGGACTATTGTAGAAATGTACTACTAAAAGGTCCGCCTGGCCCCGTCTGATCATTTTGATCATCAATATGTATGGCACCTGAGTTTAGACCAGAATACCTAGCCCAACATAGCTTCTCCCTTGCTTATTTCTTTCTGCCATCCATTGATATGAGACAAAGCCATCAAAATTGATCTCATCCTGGGACCACATTTCTTGAAGCAGTACAACATCTACTTCAATCAATGTGGTCTGTGTCTCTGAGTGGACCAGCCTTGTTCTTATTCGGGCCACATTCCATGACAATAACGAAAGATTATCTTCACCAGCCATAGTCCCCACTTCGGGAGGGCCCATTGCAGCACCCAGTGCTACTTTCTGCTACTGTCCATGGGACACACCAGGTGGTTTGCATAATTCAATATCATCTATGACATAGGCAAGCAAATTGGTTCTGGGCCAGCACCGACAAAGATAAACTGCCATCTAGTGCAGACACCCCCTACTGCTCCTACCATGTGGATGCTGAATCACTTGTTAGAGGGTCCGGCATGGACCCAATGGCATTTTTGGATGAACACGACCCAAGTCCCTAACGGCTGCCCCTCCTTTCACCCAATCCTGGGGGTAGAAAAAATGTAGCAGGACCAACTAGGCATTACGATTATGACTTGGCGTAACCAGGTTAGAATCTACGAAACACTTGGTTATTTGTGTATTTTTGAAAGTTACCACCACACAATCCCCAGCTATCGATTTTACCATGGAGCCTAACCACGGTACTCTACGGGCCATTAGAATCAAACGGTGAGCTATAAGGCTCCACTCAATATGTGAATTGAACCATTGAGCTGATTTGTGAATCAGAGACCCGCAAACCTCAGTGCATCCAGATCCCAGGGTTGGTACATTTAGTATTACACCCACCAGTGGTAGAGCTTCTGAGGGCAACTGAAGGAGGAAATGTCTTAAATCTGCCTTCTCTTATACTGGCAGTTGTTCCACACCCTGGGTACATGTAGGTTTCAAACGGTGGGATAACGGCTGCAGTCGTTCTAACATCAAGAGGAGCATATGCACACTTGGAGTATGGTTGGAGGCAGCATGTATTTCCACAGGGACCAACAGTTCTTGACTCATAACATTCTCCCCACTCAACCCTGAGCCTCTTCCCAGAAATGTGGCCTGCCCTGTGGGAGA
This sequence comes from Ambystoma mexicanum, assembly GCF_040938575.1. Classification (NCBI taxonomy): domain Eukaryota; kingdom Metazoa; phylum Chordata; class Amphibia; order Caudata; family Ambystomatidae; genus Ambystoma; species Ambystoma mexicanum. The sequence continues at coordinate 199,844,730 of NC_090923.1, forward strand.
ATTTAGAGCCCCCTGATTGGACCCCTTCCCTGGAGGGTCACAAGTCAGGCAATGCCTAATCTGGGTGCTTAGTAGCTCGACCTCTTTTGTTAGGGACCTCACCGGGTCATCTAAGATCGACAAGGTGTTCATGATAACTGTTTTGAAACTCGTCAAGAAGTTCATCAGGGATAACATGAATTCCTTGTTTAGTCCCTCAACACACCCTCCTCTTGGCATGCTCTGTGGTTCACTTATCAAGGAGGGAGGAACACTATTGCCCTCGTGGGAAATATTATGCAGATCAGCCTGGTCATGAACACAGGAGATAGGGAGGGGACTGCTGATACAGCATCCAGGCCAGACATCGGGCGGAGGACAGCCACAGCACATAGGCCATCCCTCACCCTCAGTGCTGGTCTGGTTGTCTCTTGGGAGATTGCTCGAACAGTTTGCTGCAGGGTGGCCGGCCTCCCTGTGTAGGTAATCGGCCATTTTGCCACCCTAATCTGCTCATCTTGTCGTATGACATTTTGTAGGTAAGAGTCCAGAGCCCCACCCCTATAGGATCCTGGGACACCCCAGGTTCCCTCTTTGCAAATGCCACCATATATTCCAGCAGAAGTTTTGTTTTCCTTATGCTTTACTTTTCGGACTTTCTTAGGAGCCTGGGTAGTAGGCTTGTGGTCGCTTTACGTTTTAACATTATTAGCACCTCACTGGACCACAATTATTTAATTATAATTATAATTGGTTATTTATAATGTACTTGAAACCCAGAGGTTTCTAAGCGCAGACCCAGGGTTCAAACCTGTGTTGCTCTGCATCATCTTGCTTCCAAGGCGAGCGCATTGCCCCTGAGCTATCCTCCCAAGACACGCAGTGATTCTCCTTTGCTCCTTTATCACTCCTGGGGTGGCCTTAATTTATTTTAAGGTAAGGCGTGAGAATAAAGCTAATGACCAATTCAAATATGATTAGAAAGCCTAATTCATGCACATTAATGTGTTAAAAATGAATTAAAGTAGATGATGATTAAAAAGATTATGTTAGGATAAGATCAATAAAAGAGAGTTAAACAAATTAAAACATTAAAACAAGGGAGCATCATCCAATTAGCTCAGAGAACAATCCTATCCGGTTGCGACCCTGTGTTGACAAAAGCTGGTCAGGCTCTTCATTGTGACAATGTTAAGTTTCTCAATGTAAGTACAGGCATCAGAGCCCCAGGAAGCCCAATCACAGGTCCACAGAGATTTGCCCCAGTCCAGCAGGGCACAATGCCCGTTTAGGCACTATCCCACCACACTGCGGGAGAGCACGCTGACAGCCCTCACAAGCCCCAGTGGGAAAATAATCAAAATGCTAGTTTGACAATTGGGGCAAGCCAACGGGACAGGAGGGGAGAAATACTCCACCTCTTAGCTTCCCTTTCTCTGTTACTTGGCTAAGCTTTAACTCAGGACATGGGACAAATTAAAGAAAGAGTGGCAATACGGGAGGAAGGGAACGCCCAACAGCTTGAGGAGCTGCCATAGTCCGTCTCTACCCCCAGCCCAGAAGTGAGGTAGATAGCTGTTAATCCAGATGTACCATCCTAGGTCAATCCTAGGTCAACAACACATTTCCACAGCTCAGGGGCTCAACAAGTCATAATTCAGAGTTCAAAAGTCAGTAATGGGCAGACCAGAAATCTGTGTCTCTTTCAATGCGACAGCGTTTTGAGAATGCACATGATGTAATGCACTTATGCTTTCAATATCGTTATGGACGTTACACTCACATTTTGGTCCCTTATCTTCGCAGCTACACACCAACAGGTTCAGCACAGACAGCAGAGTCAGTGTCGCCCTCAACACCAGCGGATTTATGCTGCAAGGGTCCACTGGAGGTGGTTTTAACCCCTCCTCTTCCTCACTCGTTGTTTGAGGGCAGGTCCTGCTTCATGGGAACACCAGCAGTGGGGCTAGCAACAGGACGGTACAGCAGAGACATCGTCGCCCTCAACACCGGTAGCCTCACGCAGCAAGGGTCCCCTGGAGGTGGTTTTAACCCCTCCTCTTCCTCACTTGTTGTTTGGGGGCGGGTCCTGGGAACACCGGCAGCGGGGCTAGCAACACGACAGGACAGCAGAGACAGAATCACCGTCAATGCCGGGGTCTCATGCTGCAACCGTCCAATGGAGGTGGTTTTAATCCCTCCTCTTCCTCACTCGTTGTTTGAGGGCAGGTCCTACTTCATGGGAACACTGGCAGTAGGGCTAGCAACAGGACAGTACAGCAGGGACAGCGTCGCACACAACGGCGGTAGCCTCACTCAGCAAGAGTCCACTGGAGGTGGTTTTAAACCTTCCTCTTCCTCACTCATTGTTCATGGGGTAGGTCTTGGATCCTGGGAACACCGGAAGCGGGGCTAGCAACAGGAGAGGACAGCAGAGTCTGCGTTGCCCTCAACGCTAGCAGGCTCACGCAGAAAGGGTGCACTGGAGGTGGTTTTAACCCCTCCTCTTCCTCACTCATTGTTCGGGGGCTTATCCTGGGTCCTGGAAACACGGGCAGTGGGGCTAGCAACAGGACGGGACAGCGTCGCCCACAACGCCGGCTCATCACTGTGGCCATTTCACAGCATTTTTCTGAAATGTGTTATGGAGGAACGCCCACCATACCCACATCCCACGACCCTCTCACTCCTTCCTCACCCTCCGACTACCCTAAAAATCACCAAAATATTCTGCAAAGAACTCTGAGAAGCAGCCGTTCCTCAAATTGGGTATAATAGCTGTGACGAGGTGGCTGGTTTTGAAAAAACTGGGTTCGAGAAAACTGAGATTGCAAAAGTGAATAAAATAAAAAAAGAGGCCACTATGGTATTAACCATTATGAAACCAAATAAAAGATGGAGCTAGACACAATTTCCCCAACTAGCTGAATACACACTAGCTCTATTCATTTAGGAAACCTTAAGACGGTGGCCATGGTTTCTCATCTTGAGACTAGTGCACACTACCCAGAGTCACATAATAATAACTTATTTATATGGCGCTTTAATAAAGAGCGCTTTAAATAGAACATGGATGAAACAATGAGTCGACCTTGCCGGGATTTGAACCTGCAACCAGCGCTCAACTCGCTGAGCTATCTTACCAGTGGATCGGAGTACGATATGTTTAATTTGGCGTTCGATAGCCATGACTTGGTAGTACAAGATTAAGTCACTTAAATTGCCGGCTGCATGTTATCAAACCAGGTTAGTGAGTTAATCCCAAATATACATTTCTAGTTTTTGATTGCAAGAGTAGTTGGAGAGTGAGTCTGTACCTATTGAATCTGACAGATAATATTCTCATAGGATGTCTGTGCATATGGAATGCATCATGTGTACGGCCATCTTTTACCCTTAGCCTCAACCAAAAAGCTACAATTCTGCACAGGAAAGTAAACAATTATCTTCCAATGGCCTTTAGACCTCAATGGTGACTGAAATAGCAAATATGTTACCCTCACATAAAAGGACTGAGGCTGTCCAAACAGGTATGATTTACAAACTCTTTAATGACAGGTTGAGAGTGGTGTCAAATTAAATGAGCATCAAGCAGCCCACAGACATATAAGTACAATATCACGGGCACACCTTCTCGGGAGGATAGCTCAGGGGCAACGTGCTTGCCTCGGAAGCAAGACAACATGGAGCAACACAGGTTCGATCCCCAGGTCCGCACTTAGAAACCTTTGGGTATTAAGCGTGTTATAAATAACCTTTCATATCATATCATATCACATATGTTAAAAATAAAGATCTGTGGCATTCGTACCTTCCCGAAACGCTCTTTAATGTTATGCGAAGCAGTCTGGACCCTTCCCTGGTATTATTTGTGCCTTTCCACATGAAGTGCAAGTATGGCATGATAAAAATAGTATGTGTATTTTTATAGCCAAGGAACAGAGTTGCCTCAGAAATCAAAGAACTTGGTCCCCAGCTAAAAAGCAGAGTCGACGGCAATCTGGAACTGATGTCACTAAACTTGGCCCAAGAACAAGCACGTGGAAATCCACATCAAGGAAGACCTGTTCACCTCAATTTCTGAAATAACTCCCAGAAGACATGGAACTGTCCCTTACTCTGATGTCTTAAGTGCCATCTGTTTTAACAATACAACAGGTTGAAACGACCTCTGGAATCTGCCAAAACCACCAAGAAGCAATGAAGATAAGCAGTGAGTATTCTACAAACAAACAACATAAAAATGGAATTATCTCCCAACTCCGATAACAGCTCGTGGTCCAGGATGGTGCTCCCCCTCCTCCTCGGCAACATATGTGAGGAACCTCCAATGGAATGTGCAAGTGCCGAATGGTATTACCACAATTAATGATTTCAGGCCCACAGACTTAAAGAATATGGCAAAATACTAGACTATTATTGGTTCAATAAAGTTGGGAAACCTGGTGAACAGATTGTAGCTCACACACTCTCAATGACTTTTGGTTACACAAAAGGTGTTTATCACGACAAGCATCAGCTATGACATTTTCCTGCGTGGCTAACAATAAAAACCTACTGGGTGGAGGGATTGTAAAGGGAAACATATACATATGGTTTGAATAAGTGTTAGCATCATCATTGGATGGCTTTTACCTAGTAGGCAGGCCTTGAACCACCTCTAAATACCTAAAATACAGATACAGATAACATAATACCAGCAGCCGATAGGCCTGTGCAACGATGTGTGGTTCACCAATACATAGGCCCTCATGATTGTTTAGCACTCTCTTACCAACCTTTTATATTGAGCTCATTAGCAGCACATAAGCAACGACACCCAGGTGCAAGGGAACAATATCAGACAACACAGCCTTTCCTAGCTAAATAGCCTACCACCTCTCATCAGTTAGGCCCTGAGCCAAGGCTTCTTCTTTGTAGTTGGCCTTGCTGACTGTTCTCCTCCTCAGAAATTTAATGTGAGTGAAGGGACATTGCTATCTTCATCTGGAGTCTAATGAATAGGCCTTCTTTTCTGGTCCTAAATCAGGTGTGCGGAGACCATGATTTTGTCTATTTTGCTCTTCTATTTATTATTATTTGAGTCAATCGTATTGGGTGCTATTACTCTCCTTGTCCTCTGGAGACTTGGTTGCTCCATTCTGCATGTGCTTTCTGCATCTTTAATTGAACAATATTTGGCGCTCGCAATTGTTCACTTTTTTACTTAATCTAAGAGAAATATGTCCTGCGTACATAGCTTATCCGCTTTGACTCCTTTCGAGCCATGTAGATGCTCTCGCTGCGGCATCCTTGACTCTGAGCCAAGCAAATACCCTTTGTTCTTGCACAAATTTGTATTCCAGTGTTTGTCAGACTTACAGCCTTGGTTACCCTTCTCAAGCCTTCTTGCTTACTATTATACGATGCTGACGTCCATTTTCTTAGCATGGCTGCTGCGCTCACGTTCTATTTCCTACTTTAGCAAGCTTCTATGTATCTCCTCTACCTTGCATTTCTGCATATATATGTATTACATCTCTTGTCACCTATCCACTTAGTGTATATGGTTTTTCTTCAAATTCACACTAATGTTTCTTTCATTCTTCATTCTTTAGATATTCATACTTCGAGTTCAGTGCATCAACGTATCTTCTCTCTTTAATTACATCACTTTTCATCTGCCAGACTTCACTTATAATTCTTCTATGTCCAGTGTGGCTGCAGGCTCATGTCTACTGCATCCGTTTGAGTGTACAATCGATACGGTTGTCTGAGCGCATAATGTCACTCATACCTTCGATGTGGTTTTGGGATGATACCACGTGTCAAGCATAGTGCTTTCCTATTGTTCTTGCAGTATGACGGAGGTGAGGGGGTGAGCTCTATAAATGACGTGTGCATCTGCCTCTCTTCAGGTATTCACACTGTGGTGGGTGGAGGGAAGCATGATTGTCCCTCCACTGGTCAAAAAAACCTACAGAGCCATTGGTATGACAGGGGCTGCACTCAGGGAAGCCAGGACAGGGATTCATTGTTAGAAGGAGGATATGTACACCTTGCACTCTGTTGGCGAAGCAGGCTGCTTATTTCGTCCTGTGTTTTTGAATTATATTTAAAAAAGAAAAAATCACTCTATTTTTCTTGCTTATAACCTCTCAGTTACAAGGTAAAAAGTATGTACACAAACTGAAAGACATCAGTTTGTGTCTTTACTTTGTTTGGAAATGGGAATTGTATGGGCATATGCCTCACTGTATCAAAGAAGTAACAACAGACATCAGTTACACAGATTCCTGTTATTCTCAGCCTGTCCTGGCGTTTAGGCTCCCATTACATTGCATTCTTCTATTGCTATGTTTATAGTGCAAATACTGCACAAGAATACGGAAGGATGTGAGATAACAAAGCACGCCGAAATACCACATCTGTTATGCAGGACATCGTCATAGATTTGTTTCTGAATATTTTTGATAATATTTGTTTAAATACGCACATTTTCCATGGTTTAATCGTTAAATTCTATTCCTACAGATTTTTGGAATAGTTGGGAAAAACAGAATGGAGGATCATTTTCTTCTCAAGCCCAAAAAACCCCAAAAAAAGGAATTAATTTGAAATGCAGGCTCCGCTCATGCCTATCCTTCCTATGACGTCTCCCTGTCTCTTTAAAATGTTGTACTTTAGGATTGTTCCCCCTTCACCTAGCGTAGAAAATATAGAACTTGTGCAGGACACTAGTAAAGCTCTTGTCAGACTAATTTACAGACATCATTCTAATGATGCAAAGGTAAAATGTCTATATTCAGACGTCTAAAAAATTGAAAACTCAGGAACAAACAAAAAAACATGGACTCACAGGCAGGTATTCACCGTTGAGCAAATTACCTGATCCTGGGTGTTGAGGGACAGATGAGTATGTCATCCAGAACTATGGCCACTCCCCGGTGTACTGTCAAAAAAGTGAGAAATGTTACTCCTAAAGGCAATCCTACCGCCCCTATCCCAGGCAGGTACAAGAAGGGATGAAGACGATGTAAGGTGAAGATGACGAGAACAACTAACACTGATAATAGAACCATACATGCATCCACTAGGCATGAAGCAGGCATGCACTCAAAAGGATGAGAACACACTAGGTCAAATATGCATTTATACTAGAAGACTCTTAAAATTGCAACCGTAAAGACATTAAGAATATTAACATAAGCGCTATATAAGCTGAATGTAACACGAACAACATGCAAGTATAGCTCACTAACAATAGAAACACAGCAGTAATGGCCAGTCATATTTTCTAAAATGGAAGCAGTATTACGCTTCTAAGTAAATGAAAGGTCTCAAGGTTTTACAAGAAATCTATCAAGATCCTCCAGAGCTCAGAAAGTAGCTTGTAGCTTGAGTTAAGGTTACTAAGAAATTAGGGAGGGGCAAGCACCACAGAGAAGGCATGAGATAAGTATTCCCAGGATGCTAATGGTATACTCCCAAATTAATTAAAGTCTGGAAAATTACAACTGACTATTGTGAGCGAGGGGCAAGATAATTACAAGTCAGAAGATCCAACAAAAAATAAGCTCAAGAGAGATTCCAGAGGTAGAGGAGGCCAGAACATATGTATTAATATCGGCTAAAATACTCATAAATGTTGGGAGAATTATTTTGAAATGCAGTCCTCTTACACCTGAGCCATAATTGAAGAACTCTGTCTATTCATTAACAAAGAACACAGTTAGAACACCTGCCTCACTCGGGATGGTATTTTCTTGAAGTCATGCAGTCTGTGGACCTATTTCCCCCTACTCCCATTTGGCTAATGTAGTGATGCCTGTCAGTTGCCCCAGGTTGGTCAGTAGAATGCCAACCAATGAAAAACCTAATGCTAGGCTGCTCTTTACATAGTGCACCAACCAATAGTCAATTGTATGAGTGATGTAAATGTGTTTTCAAATTACAGGTGGGCTTAGGGGGAGCCATCGGTTAAGCATTACCTAATTAAATGTTTAAACCATATAGAAAATGTATATAGTCAATTCCATTAACCATTCCCCTCATCCCATATGTATAACAAGTAGTGATTTGTATGAGACGACTCAGAGCTGATGCCCTTTTGCTGGTATCCTGTTGCTGCTTTACTTTGCATGTTAATAAATCTGGGTGTTTGCCTTTCACTTTAACTCTTTCTGTTATTGAATCTATGTTTTTTGGCTCCTCATGCTCTGAGTAATATTAAGGTTTCCTATGCCATCTTATCATGGGTAAATCAATTGACCTATTTTGGACTTATTTTCTCAGGCAGGCAAACATGAGATCAGCAATAAGTTATCCACGTAGGACTGCACTGTACAACAAATATCACTCAGACACGATGTAATAGACTACGGTGCTGGCTCTATGTATCGTAATATTACTATTGATCATTTACATAGTAACCACCACAGGCTGTATTTCTCCTTAGCTTGCTCATTGTACATGGCACTGTCATTTCGGAGTCATGGTTCTCCCCTAGTAGGGAAATTAAATAAAGGATGTACTTATGTTGTTATGAAACTGAAAAAGTAGGTTGTTGTGTTTAAGAGTAGGGACAGAGGAGAAATGCAAGGTTGCAATGATGTTGCATCTGTGAGTCCAGGTCAGAAGAACCTGGGTTCTGCATGCATGTTAATTTCTATGTGGTTTGTGACAAAAGCACTCACAGTATTTATACCCACAGAGGAGCCGCCTGTGGCCACACTGCAAGGGTTTGATCATACAAATTGTGCAATACAAGTTGGTGGGAGAAGTTTGTATAGTGTGTTGGGAAGAGTGATTATTGATGCCAGGCCTATTCAATAGGTTTATTAAGAGGTGGAAAGTAGAATTTGAGCATGTGAATGAGGGGAGCAGGCATTTGAGGCACTGATGTGCTTGAAGTATGCTATCTGTGTAGCCATGCACACCTCCTATAAGTGGCAATCATCATAACAAAGACAATGTGAAGAGAGCTATAGAGCTCCCTGCAGTGAGTGTGCAGACCACTGGTAATCAACTGCTGAAGAGCTTCAGGGTCAAGCAACAGTGGTCACTTCAGGAGCAAATGACAGTCGAGCGAAGTAGCACTGGGGTTGTACCTCTTTGAGGGAGCTTTCCTGGGGCAATAGTCTTAACTGTGCAGGTAGTTTGCCACCATGGTTACCACTATGCACCTCTTATATTGCTCCGGTCTGTGTCAGTGGGGTCTCCACCTGCTACGCAGCTTCTGAGCAGTTTGGTGGGGCATGAGGGGCATACTTATCTTGTTTATAGGGGATGCGTAGCACTTGCCACACATGTGTCTTCCCTCCCTTCCACCATCCGGGGCATGTGGGTGCACCCTGTTGCTCCTACCTTTGTCCGCTGCAGACTGAGAAAAGTTCCCCAATGGATATAACCAAGTAGCAGCATTGTGTGCTGCCCCCTGTGAACGTGTATCATTTTAACAGCCTCTGAAGGATGCAATTCTATTCCTGCCCATTCAAGATACAAAATAGTGAATAACAGTGTTCACATGTTAGCCTCAACTAAATAAGAAACCTTACACAATTAAATTTAAAGTATATATTTTGTAGGTTCTCCTACTGGTGTTTAAGTGAACAAATAAGGCTGATGCAGTAAAAATGTAATTCAGGGGAGCAGTGTGGACTAACCTAAAAACTGATGGACGTAAGGTGTTGAATTGATCATTTTCGCCATAGTTGCTGTGGTTAACTCTCATGCAATCATCTTTTAGCACATCTGTGTCATTGCAGAAGGGTGCGGGCCATGGGCAAATGAGTCGTGCTCCTGCCACGACAAGGAGCAGCTTAGTCTAAAATTCTTGACCACCTCCCCTCTGCTCTCGAAGACAAGGCGTTGTGATCTGGTAGTTCAGGTAGGACTACTCAAATTGCTGGCAGGAGCAAGAATAGTGTGCATCCAATGCTATGAAAGGTTGTCCAGAGGTTTCAGCAGTTACGACTGATTCACACCCTCACATCCATCACTTGAGTTTGTTCTTTTGTCTTCCTAAGTGTCAGTTTATATACTCAACTATGGATGTCTACCTTGCTACACCTAGAGAAAAGCGCTCTGCTTGAACGTATGACGGTCGTGAGTAGCGCCCACATTCAGCTCTTCATCTCATGCGCAAGTCTCTGAGAGATTCCATGTGGAAGGTGGAATAGGGTCTCCACCTGCTACCCAACTTCTCAGAAGCATGGTGGGGCATGAGGGTCATATTTGGCTTGGTTAGAGAGGATATGATATTATATGATTTGGCATTTATAACGTGCCTATGCACAAGTGCTTCAAGGTGTGATGAGTCAAGGGAGGGGAACAGAGGGAGGACAGACATTGATCCTACTAGGCCAGGTGACATTCAGATTGTGCACGTGCGTGGGAAGGGACAGTGCAGTACAAGATGATAACAATAATTAAGTAACGGCCAGCATGTGGCAAGTTCAGTACAAGATGATAACAATAATTAAGTAACGGCCAGCATGTGGCAAGTTCAGTACAAGATGATAACAATAATTAAGTAACGGCCAGCATGACCGCTGCAGACTGAGAAAAGTTCCCCAATGGATATAACCAAGTAGCAGCATTGTGTGCTGCCCCCTGTGAACGTGTATCATTTTAACAGCCTCTGAAGGATGCAATTCTATTCCTGCCCATTCAAGATACAAAATAGTGAATAACAGTGTTCACATGTTAGCCTCAACTAAATAAGAAACCTTACACAATTAAATTTAAAGTATATATTTTGTAGGTTCTCCTACTGGTGTTTAAGTGAACAAATAAGGCTGATGCAGTAAAAATGTAATTCAGGGGAGCAGTGTGGACTAACCTAAAAACTGATGGACGTAAGGTGTTGAATTGATCATTTTCGCCATAGTTGCTGTGGTTAACTCTCATGCAATCATCTTTTAGCACATCTGTGTCATTGCAGAAGGGTGCGGGCCATGGGCAAATGAGTCGTGCTCCTGCCACGACAAGGAGCAGCTTAGTCTAAAATTCTTGACCACCTCCCCTCTGCTCTCGAAGACAAGGCGTTGTGATCTGGTAGTTCAGGTAGGACTACTCAAATTGCTGGCAGGAGCAAGAATAGTGTGCATCCAATGCTATGAAAGGTTGTCCAGAGGTTTCAGCAGTTACGACTGATTCACACCCTCACATCCATCACTTGAGTTTGTTCTTTTGTCTTCCTAAGTGTCAGTTTATATACTCAACTATGGATGTCTACCTTGCTACACCTAGAGAAAAGCGCTCTGCTTGAACGTATGACGGTCGTGAGTAGCGCCCACATTCAGCTCTTCATCTCATGCGCAAGTCTCTGAGAGATTCCATGTGGAAGGTGGAATAGGGTCTCCACCTGCTACCCAACTTCTCAGAAGCATGGTGGGGCATGAGGGTCATATTTGGCTTGGTTAGAGAGGATATGATATTATATGATTTGGCATTTATAACGTGCCTATGCACAAGTGCTTCAAGGTGCGATGAGGCAAGGGAGGGGAACAGAGGGAGGACAGACATTGATCCTACTAGGCCAGGTGACATTCAGATTGTGCACGTGCATGGGAAGGGACAGTGCAGTACAAGATGATAACAATAATTAAGTAACGGCCAGTATGTGGCAAGTTCAGTACAAGATGATAACAATAATTAAGTAACGGCCAGCATGTGGCAAGTTCAGTACAAGATGATAACAATAATTAAGTAACGGCCAGCATGTGGTAAGTTCAGTACAAGATGATAAGAATAATTAAGTAACGGCCAGCATGTGGCAAGTTCAGTACAAGATGATAACAATAATTAAGTAACGGCCAGCATGTGGCAAGTTCAGTACAAGATGATAACAATAATTAAGTAACGGCCAGCATGTGGCAAGTTCAGTACAAGATGATAACAATACTTAAGTAACGGCCAGCATGTGGCAAGTTCAGTACAAGATGATAACAATAAGTGAGTAGCAGCAAGCACATGGCAAATGCATGGGTAAGTGCGGACAACAAGTGTCAGGGGCTGGTAGGGGGACTGTAGGGATACAGAAACAGTCCCTGAGTGCAGGGTTTGCCAGGTGGGCAGTGCGGTTGTGAGACAATGACAGGGGAGGGACCTGGGCCCGAGATCAGAGGGTGTCCAGGTAGCCAGTATGGTTCAGGTTTCAGCCAAGAGGTCAGCAGAGGTGAGGAGGAGAGAAAGTGGAAGCATAGAGAAGGGATGCGTACCACTTGCCAAACATTTGTCTCACCTCCCTTTCACCACCCTGGGCATGTGGATGCACCTATGTGATGGATATAAGATGTTGAATTAATCATGTCCACTATCATTGCTGCGGTGTAACTTTCATACCATAATTTTCTAGCACCTCTGTGCCATTACAGAAGGGGGCGAGCCATAGGCAAATGATTCTCAGTAGAATGTGTCTTCTCTGTGTGGGGACCTGTCCTGTGAGTAATTATTATGGGTGGGTCGGCTTCATAAACATATCCTGTTTGTGTGACTGTCAACCGAGTCTGCAAGGAATCCATCCTGTGTGGTGTGAGAGGTTTGGAAGCCTGTGTGATGCAACGCCTGAGGGTTTAGGCGATTCCCTTACCCAATGGGAAACTGCGCCTTCATAATTGCAATCATGGCCGATCCAGATATAACACCCTGGAGGTCTGCCTGTTGCCGTCGAAACAAAGGACACAGTAATCAGGGCAGTTGTTGACTCAAGCCCAGTAAGGTCCTAAACCACCTGCAGCCAGAGGGATAACCATGAGGCGTCAGACAACGGCCACCTGGCGGCAACCACTGCTGTCAGCGTGACTTCTTGAATCATTGACCTGTACAGAACATACACTAGAACCCGTAAAACCAAATTCCAAGACATTCGTTAAAGACTTGAACATGTTCCGCGGGTCACCATGGGAAGAGCCCTGCACCTAAAAGCCCCTTACCACTTACGCAGTTGTTATTCATTGCATGCTCCAGCCCCTTTGGCCTCACGTCAGTTTGGCTACACGTTTCCAGGGAGTCAACACAAATGCAACAGAATACGATCTACTGGGTGGGGGGTACATGGTGGCAGCTTACGTACCCCTACATAGGGGCTCCAATAGTGTCTCTGGAGTCAGGGGTAAGTGTGAATGGGTGCCTCAGCTGCAATTTAGGCAATGATACCTCATTACTGTGCGGGAGTATTTTTTTTTTCTTCTGCTGAACAGATAAACATGAACACCGTCACATGTCTGCACGTGCCCTCCGATTGCCGCTGATATACCCTCTTTATGACAACTACCACTCATGCTAGCTGGCCAATTACAGCACAGACTAGACTGAATAAGCGGCCGACCGGACCTTGTCCCACCTGCTGCAGAACTCTATATTGTGCTCTTATTGGCCGATGGGATGGTTTTCCTGTGTAGTGTGCACCAGAGGATCCTGCCGATTCACCTTTTCATCTGGAGTCTCTGACTTTTCTGTGGCCAAATCAGAAGAAAATATAATATTCAAACTGCATTTGCCACGTTTATAAGTCCAAACATACAGGCATTTTACGCTGTATGCAGAAAAGCCTTTTACTATGTCGAGCATGCAATCTTGTGTGTTTGAAAGGCACAGGGAGGGAGTGATCGCATCATAGGGCGTACCCCTAATTTACTTTTTTTCTGACGCTCTTCTGCCTCTTGTCACAAATCAGGTACAGAAAAAAAAGCTCAGTGCAGTAAGGGTGCTAGTTAAATCCTTGCTTCCATCGCAGTGGTCACAAGGGGAAAATTAATGCATGGGATGAGCGTTTCTATTTATATCCTATGTGCACTTCACCACTGAAATAGGTGAAACAACGTAATCTGCATCACAAAGGGGGTCAGTGGTAATGGTGAGTGGCAAAGTAAACATGATTTCAACAGTTGTGGAGGACACAACATGAAGGTGAACAGAAGGTTTGCCTACCTTTTGACCCTAATGACCAAACTCCTCAGGCTGCCTTCCTCAATCCTTGATCCCTCTCCTTGCCAGTAATGCAGTTCCAGTCACATTATTTTACTCAGAATGCACCTGTGGAGTAGCAATTTTACTCCACGAACCTCAACTCCCATCTTTGAAGTTAGCCTGACTCTTGCTACACATTGTCACACAGTACTGCCTGGACATCCTATTTTGAATTTAGACCAATGACTCTCCAGATGTCATATCAATGGATGGTTTCTGATTCCAGCTGGCCGGTTGTTGTCCTCCTAAAAACGGGGGTGCAGCTTGGATTGGCAAATGCGCCTTATCAACCAAAGCATCCTAGGTGCTTTGTACCCCAACTGCAAAGGTGGATTTTCAGGTTTCACAATGACATGGGTCTATCTGCTTATTTTTGTTCCTGTCTTCTCATGCTATTTTTGAGGAGCTAGATTCTGGATTATAAACGTGGCTAGGAGTTCCTTGATCGAAGAAGGTGGAACAGGAGCACTGACTGGCGGGTGTTTTTATGACAGGCTCTCTCAAGATTCAGGGTACACATTGTACAGCATGTGTTATGTTCGGAAACATAAGGGACCCTTAGTGATGTAATGCAATTTAGAGTTTCGGATTGTCTTTTGAAGGCTAATAAAGTATGTTTAGTTTTGACAATGAGGTGGAACGTTATCATCACATATAAATCAGAACTACTGCATTGGAGCACATCTAGGTTGCGGATGTGATGTGAGGAGGGACACACAGCTTGTGGGTGTTGTTTGGTGTTTTTCTCATCTACGGACCACTCATAGCAATGCTAATCCATGTGGCTATTCCATCCTCTGCCTCCCACTACTTGCCCATTACCACCCAAACACATGCTCCTGGACTGTCTCTGGGCTACTTCCACGTAGTAACATCAAACTGTGCTCTTTGAAGTGCCTGCCAGTGTTATTTCTGCTCAGTCTTCTGGGATACGTGACTTGTCTGTAGCTGTATGTGAGCTCCTGCTGAAATGTGAATGTCTTAACTAAGTGTGCCTTTAGTCTCTTGATTAAAAAGCAATATGTTTTCCCTCGCATGTGTTCCTTGCATTGAAACGCTACTTTAAATAAACATTGGCTAAGCAAACAATGCCAGAATTTGCCATGAACAGCTTTAACAATAATTCAATCATTCATGGAAACAAACAGTGTGGTGTCCAAGATACAATCAGTACAGCACTGCTGTGCAAATATGGTGTGAAATAGGGAAATGGGGATGTACAGGGTGAGATATCATCTGGTAGATCAGGAAACTTAGAGAGGTACACCATGGGACTTTAGCCTCACTCTATTTCAAGACTAGCATAGTTTCTATACCGACCTCTAGGTGGCAGTGTTCTTATGTTTTGGACTGCAGCAGGTGAAATGTCAGTATACTTGCAAGATGGATTCCAAAAAGGATACATTTTCAGAGTGTGAATTATATTGACTAGTGGCCATTTACAATGCATACGTTACTAGCTTGATGCTTTGGTACATTGGATAGGGGCACTGTACTGCTATTACATATGTTGATTTTTTAAAGGGATTGACGTGTATTCCCAACTCGACACATTGGCCCTCATTATAATGTTGGTGGATACGGCATGAACGGGGCCACTAAGGCACCGGCACCATTCATACCGTACCACCGAATTACGAGTTCTGCTTGCGGGTGCCTGACAGCCCGCCGGTGCAACCATGCACCCAACCCCCATTCTGCCATATTAGGCAGAATGGGGATCGGGAGCGCAGCAATACCGGCACCCGCGAATGGCAATTACCAGCCCATTCAACTCGTAATGGGCCGGTTATTGCCCAATTGCGGGTGGTGCCGGTAGCGAGTTTGGTGGTAGCCGTGCCTGTAAAACAGGCACGGCTCCCGCCTAACTCGTAAAGAGGCTCATTCTCTATTAAAGAACCTATGGAGGGGCCTAAAATGTGACACACTTTAATGTATTTTATGCCAATAGCTGACCAATGGAAGGTTGATGCCCCTACAGGGCCACCACCAACATGTCAACCCACCCTTCACCTACTTCTGAAAACACATTGCACTTGTTGGAAAGTGCCCAGAGGCCGCATTTACTCTCTTACCAGCTTCTGGGTCAGTCCCGGTGGAGCCCACTCATAGGTGATGGTATTGAATGTTGGGTCTTTCCTTGAGACGATAGGATTGGTGATGATCATGCGGTTCCTCTTGTAGATGCGCCCCCCATCGCCCCCTTTCAGTCGGGCGGTCAGGTGTGAGTACGCGGAGTCGGACAGCAGGCGTCCAATCTTCCGGTCGTCTTCGGCATCGGAGCTTAGGCCATGTTCCTCCGGGATGCACTTGCACGATCGGCATATTTTCCTGTGGGTGACACAAGTGAGATCATCCCCTTTGATATGCATTCATCCAGAGCCCGGGCATGCAGGCCTGCAAAGCCCCAGTGTTTAACTATAGCCCCTGTAAAGGTCAACTGCAGAACAGGCACCAGCGTCAGACAATAGGACTCTGGGAGGTCAACCATATTTGGGAAAGGACCCTGGAGGGATGTGTGATAAACTGAAATGCAACACTAAGAAATCCTGGCTCTCCTGTTCCCAGTGATGTTATTGGGCTGCTCTGGCCACCTGTTGCAATTCACTGGCAGTCGCTAAGAGACCCCTCTGGTTAATTAACCTTTCCAGGATAGCGAGATTGCAGACGAGGGACAGTGTGTATCGTTAAAGAAATGGAACACCTGCTTAAACAGCTGCACAGTCTGAAGTTACTCACCTCCTGACTCATGTGAATTAAGAGACAATGAACTGAGACACCACTTTAGCAAATCAGGGATAAATACTGCGAGATCAGCCATTCTGATCAGCCATTCTGATCAGAACTTCAATAAAGATAAATAGTAATAAGAGGGAGAAAGGAACCGAGGAGTAAAAGAAAATAGCAGGGAGACAACCAAACGGAAAATAACAATTTATAAACAGCAAGCATACAAAATCCAGTATGGGTGATATTGCAATAATCACCGCTATGTGGGGTAAAAAGGGCTGGTAACTGCCTCTGAGCGTGAACCAGGTAGGCCCAAGTGCAGGAAGGGTGTTCAGAGAGGTTACCAGCCTTGTGTGCCCCCATTAGAGTAGATCATCGTTGTTAGCACTCAGGGCTCCCTCCAGAGTGCTGAACAGTCAAAAGGAACGTTTCAGCCACGACCTTCGCGCATACACATTTTCCCTTAAGAAACAACTGCAAACCGCGGGTGCTGCCACAAGAACATTCAAGGAAGTAAGTCCCTTAACTATTTCCATGGTGGTCATGAAAAAGGAATTCATGCTGGAAACAGAGGAGACACGCACTGGCAAAGCCAATAGTGTGGACTTTTTTGTGTGAATGGAATATATATTTTCTAAGCACTGCCATAATGTTACTTCCCGCCAGAAGGTGGAAACAGCTGGACAATGGCGTGAGTACCTGAACAAATGATGTCAGTGCCCGCCAAATAACTCAGCATACTCACCCCATTTTCCAGATGTCTCCACCTTATGGTGGGAAGTACCATTATGGCAGTGCTTAGAAAATATATATTCAATTTGCATGCAAAAAGATAAGCTGTTGAGAGTGGAAGCCAGGCACTGTGGCTAGGTTTTGGTCAGCAAATTAACATATTCTAAGGCTGGACAACACCTGCTCATGTTGCAACTTTAGATTTTCAGCAACAAAAAATGTTGTACATACTTACTTGCAAAAACATGAGGGGTTCTGGGAGTTTCTCTACTACCAACCTATATCCCGGGTTTGAGTCTCAACCAGAGTCTGTAGCTCACCATCGTTTCTCAGAAGAGAAATTTCCGCTACATATCGTCTTTGCCTTGCCCACGTGCAGCCCAGCATCGAAATTTCAGGCAATTCTCTTCTGAACAAGAGTACCAACAGCAACCCCAGACACGTGTTTCGGCCTGGTTGGGCCTCATCAGTGAGGTGGAGCTGCACCTCTCTAAGAACAGTGAGCAATGGTTCCAAGTCTGGATTTCCCTAGTAACTTAGGGTTGTGGGATGTTTTACCCATGCATCCAAGCCCTCCAATAAAACTGTGCAGTACTGGCATGGAAAAAATCATGATGGCCAGAACTCCCCAGAGAGTGCACAGGGAACACATGAAGAATAGGCTGCCACCCATTTTTTGCCTATGTTGTGAGCACAGGAGGGCACTGCCTAAAACCACCATTGGGCTACACACACAGTAGCCTGAAACCATTGGGAATGGCAATGCTGATTGCCAAAAAGCAACTCAGAACTGTGGAGAATTCATTTTCTTAATCCCAAAAATGTTTGCATTACCAGTACTCACCACTATCAGAACCACCAGACTTTTGTGTAAAACTGAACAAATGAAACAAAACCAGACTAAGGAAAGACTTGCTAAGAGGTGGACACAATGTAAGACTATCTTCTGAAATGACTTGAAGGAAGTAATTATTTAATGTATGGGTAAAAATTGTCAGTTTGATTCGAATGTAGAAAACTGGGAACAAAAAGTGACATTTAGCTGAAACCTGGCTTACTGAAACTGAATTCTGCCTGACAACTATCCCCGACAGGAGAAACCTGTTCAGCCACACTTCCCAGGCCTAGCTGCATCCTGCTGCCCCTTGCCAAAAGGAGTTGTCACCTCTCTGATTAGATTAGGGGTGGAGCACCTGGGAACTGAAAGGAACAGAACAATGCAACTCCCTTGACTCAGGCAAATGTTATATTGGGGGCGTCGTAAAATAGCTTCCTCTTGGGAGAAACTGGGGGGCAGCTGTGCCTCTGTGAACAAGCTGGCTTGGGGGAACTGGATAAACCAGTTATTCCACCATGTGATGTGGGAAGCCACACCCCTTTTTAACCAGAGCATAATTTTAAAAAGATAGATAACTCATAGTGCGGACTTGTCCGAATTATATAAGTAATATCATTATTTTTGTGATTTTTCTGTGAACATTTTGAGAGGCGTTAGGACCCTGTGGTGTATTCTGGGGGGTTGCTAGCGGAAAATAGGGTCTCACTCCAAATGTCTGCATGTTAAAAACCTGACACTTCATCAATTAATGTCCATACTCCTTGCGCACATGTGTGTAATTTTGGGTAAATGTCCGATATTGCAAAACCAGTTAAAAAGCGCAAAATGTTGTCATTTTTTAATGCAAGGCCCCAGGAAGATCAGAGGTGGACAAGCATGGACCATAAGGAATATATAATGTGCACATGTAATTTCAACAAATTGTATATCTGGGAAAGATGTATTTGAATCAAATATAGATTTGTGGGCAAACTGACCAGGGGAGGATCCTCTGACCCATAAACAGACCTCATAATAATGACAATCCATTTCCTTACCCCAATCATGGGAGAGGGGAGAATTGGGTCAATGACAAGTAGAGAGGGGCAGGCTTAGCTAGGCACACACCCATTTTGAAAACACATAAAAAGAGACTGCTGGAAAAGGTAGGGAGATTCAATTCCATTTGCTGCGGAGCATGCTGACCGACGACTTCACATCCAGAGATCCAGACTTCAAATCCATCAATCTCCAGAATCCAGAGAGGCTAGACCAGCAGAGTAGAGCTGACCCAGATCACTGTGAGCAGAACCGGTGCCTGATTGACCCGCCGACCAGACAGAACCGCAGCCGGACATGTTGACCAGATCCGTAACGAGGCCTAGTTCAAATTTATATTGTGAGTACCTAGCAGAACTGTGCAGAACCAATCTCTTAGTTAAAATAATCTAATCCAAACTATTTTAACCTAAGTAGAACTGCCTCCTAGAAATCGTGTCATCTGTCATTTGTAAAGCTGCACAACTGTCACCTGTCAATTCTGAAGCTGCACAACTGTCACCTGTCAATTCTGCAGCTGCAAGCTGTCACCTGTCATTTTGAGTTTACTTTAAATCCGAAAAACTACCTTTATTAAATCGACCATATCTCTCGAACCGTTTGGTCTAGGAACGAAATGTAATCTGAAAGTTTAGAACCAACTTCCTACTCCTTATACTTTTCCCGCAATCACGATTTACTCACTCGCAAAATTTACCGCGATTTGCGATTTTGGCTCAATTTCTCCACTTGTCAAAATAGCAGCTCCATTCTTCCTTTTGTTAAAATCCGTTGCAACTTGGTAATATCTCATAGAGCATTGCTAAAGTGAGCCTGAACTAATACCAACACGCATCTCCCACTCACCCTGAATCTCTAGAGGGAATTAAAATCAGTTGGCACATTTTCCCATCCATTGCCATCACATTTAAAAAGCATTTTTGGCCTGTGTTTCAAACTCCTACCTGTTTCCTCTAAGCTTGCTGGGGGGAACTGAATTTCGTATTGTATTTGATTGCATTCCTGAGAACTGTGTGCTCCTCTTTCCATCTCCTTCCATTTCTTACATTGCATAAGGGAGGGGGGTGAATTGCCAGAGAAAAAGTGATTATCTTATCTTTTGCTAAAATCATATCAAGTATTTCTGTACCGCATTTTATTCCTCATTGCTTTTCCCTTGAAATCATAAAAGTATTTTTGCTACTTTATCCATCCTATACTAACTCCTCATTGATTGTAAAGAAGTGTGCTAGTGCCAGATTACCCATTGTTGATCAACATCATATGTCTAAGTGTACTATCAGATATTAATTTATTATAAAGTGTGATATATATATATATTTTTTAAATTCTCAAATAAACCTTTTAATTTGCAAAACAAACCTACTTCTTGGCTCAGTGGGGTCAGGAGGATTCTAAGAGGGGGTGTTATACAAGGGTGGTCATCCAGAGTACTGAACTAGACATAAAAATACATTAATAAGGGTTTTCTCAGCATCGCAGACTAGGCATTGACTTGGCTGTAGTGTTGATTGAATATTGCTTACAATAGTGAGGGCTCGGAGCCGGGATATTCTGGGTTAGATTTACCACTTGTGCAGATTAATAAGTGTTCCAACTGACCAGATACACATATCCGGTTAGATCACCACGCTGTTTTACACTGTGAAAGCATCCCTCAAAGGAACGCTCTAAGGAAACGGTCTGTTTTGCAAAATGAAATACAAACTTCTGTAAGTCAGGAAGGAACTCAAATTCCAGAATGACGACCTTGGTAGATATGAAAATAGCCAGAGAGCACTTCTTACATAAGCTATTTGTGAGAGGTGAGTGGACTCATCAGGACCAAACCGTCTGGTTGCAGGCAATCGCGTAACAGATCACTGAAACAGGGTCAGATATATGGGGAGATCAGGGTCCCCTACATGTGGCCCAGAGTGAACTATATATGGCCCCTAAAGCCAAAGATGAACATAATAAGATTGCCAGGATAGCGGCATATTTGTATCTATATACGGGAGCCATGCAGGACAAATGTGCTGAAGGCCAAGATCTGGCAAATAGGCAACAGATGGCATTAGAGAAGGCCCAATCTGATCTGGATCTTCTGAGCAGAGGCTGCTCAGGAGCCAGGAGTCAAAAAATGATAGCAGACAGTACATCACTAAAATAAAGGAGGATATGATGTGCTGCAACAGGAAAAGGATGACCAGGATACCAGATTTCTGGCCTTGCAGAAGGAGTACAAAGAAGGTTTGGACTCCCTACTGCAGAGCCAGAAAAAGCTGGAGCAACAATTAGATTTCAATAAGGCATGTGCTGAGCAGGTAGTCACCCTGCAAAGCCACCTAGATAG
This sequence comes from Ambystoma mexicanum, assembly GCF_040938575.1. Taxonomy (NCBI): domain Eukaryota; kingdom Metazoa; phylum Chordata; class Amphibia; order Caudata; family Ambystomatidae; genus Ambystoma; species Ambystoma mexicanum. The sequence goes on from NC_090923.1 coordinate 199,866,335, forward strand.
GGAAACAGAGGAAAGCAATACATTGATTCTGAAGGACCTGGATACCCAGGCAGAGTTTGATCAGGAGCGCCAGAAAGCTGGTGCCTTCCAAAGGCAAAGGGAGGACTTGGCGGCACAGGTGCAGGCTCTTAGTCAGGAAAGGGATACCTTAGGCCAGGAAGTCTGCCACTTAAAAAGGAAAATGGAAGAAAATCACCTGGCCCTCCAGGGACTGGGTGACCTCCAAAAAGAACACCAGAACTTGTTAGAGCACACCAGGAAGGTGGAGGAGGCTCTGGCAAGAAAGGAGCAGGCCAGTAGGGATGGGACTCAGGAGGTAAACCTCCTGCAGCAGAGACTGGCCCAGTACTCCAGGACCAATCAGGAGGCACAGAGAGAAAATGAGGCTCTCTGTCAGCACAATGATAGGCTCCAGTAACAGGTAGCCATGCAGGAGAGACTGATAGAGTCTAGTAAGGCCTTAACTGAGGAACTGAAAGCGCAGGCTCTTGCATTGCAACAGGAAGCAGGGGCAGATAGAGATGAGGTTCACTGGGAAAGAGAAACTCCTGAGCATAACCTCAGGAGCCCTAGTACCAGAGGCCCTCATCTCTCCCAGTCCCTGGACTCTGCCACCCCCATGTCCCATCGCGCACATGAGCCCAGGGCCACGGGGATGGCAGATTACTATCCAGCTAGAAGTATGGGGCTCATAGGCCAGTACCTCCCAGGAATGGATGGGCGGGCATCCAGGTATGGGCACCTAAGCACAGTGCAATTTAGTGGGGAACCCCAGGAGAGTAGGCCCGTTAAGGGCATCCTGAAAACCTCTGCCCAGTTAGGTCAGTGGGGGGGATACCCAGCAAATCCTGGTAGCAAGGAGGGATCTGAAGACTCCTCTGAGCGTCACAGGACACAGGAGACCAGGTCCCCATATTCTGCCAGCCATCCCCAGGCTCGCAGAATCTGGGAAAACCTGGAAGATCAGACGGGCACCTCTGGGAGCAGCGCTTCTGAGTCGGAGGATGAATGGACCAGGGTTACCCGAACCAAAAATGCCAATAAGGCAAACAGGGCCTTGCTTAAGGACCCATTGAAAGAAATAAAGGCAATAAGGAGTGTTATCACGCCTTATCATAAGAACGCCAAGAATTCTGTTTGGGAACACTTGGAGCTCTATGAGCAAATGATGGAGACTTTAAATTTGAAGGACAGCCAAAGCTGTATTCAATATGTAAAGTGGACCTTCTCACCAGTATACTCCAGTTTCTTTGCCGGGCTGGAGGATCAAAACCATTCAAGGTGGTCCACATACAGGGCGGCCATCTTGAAACATTTTTCTGTGCACAGAAATCCTCAAGAGGCTCGCAAGGCAGCCTACAATTTGCAATGTGGGGAGGATCAGGCCCCACAAGAGTTTGTGCAAGAATTAAAGCGTGCTTTTGCGCAGACCACCAGAAGGGTGCGCACGGATAGCAGAGAATTTATCAATACGTTTTTCCATGCCTTACCCAAATACATAATGACCCAGCTCGTGAGAGATTTTCATGAGAAAAGATCTTTAGACTGGGTCATTGAACAGGCTACCCAGATCTATGAGGTGCAGAAGCCTATCGAAAATAAAAATAACGCGCCGAAAAACCCCAAAACCAACAGCACCCCTGCTGCTGCTAAGGTGGCAGAGGTAAAGGTTGCCCCCGTTTTAGATTTGGAGATGGGGGGGCCTAAAAACCTTCCTGCACCAAATAATTCACAGCCCAGAAGGCCCTCGGGCCAGTCACAGACAGGGAGTCGAGGAGGTAGTCCCACAAATGGGGTCCCCCGCTCCCCTGACTATGTAAGTCCCCGCTACAAGGGAAACCGACCAATCCTGGGTTATGTGTGGACTCCTCCAGCCAAAGGGGGGGGATCCAGCCAAGCACCTAACCCAGGGAACTTCCCTCCCAACTTCCCACAGGAGGGCAGAAATTCTCCAAATCCTGGGCAGAACTTTTTCCCCAGGTATCCACCCAATTTCCAGCCCCAAAATCATCCATCCTTCTTTCCCCAATTCCCTGAGCCCAGACAACCTAATCCGGGAGAGGGTAGGCCAAGGGTGGAGGGGTACCAAAATCTTCCCAACCAGGAGTACTACCAGAGAAGGGATAGCTACCCTTCCCGGGATCAGCCCAGGGGAGAAAATAGAACCCCGTATCAGCCTGAGCGGGTTTCACAACTTGAGCGCCAGGTCCAAAATATGGCACGAGATCTGGGTCACATACTGAGGGCTCAACAGAACCCTCAGATGAGCATGCGACCACAGAATGCCCCAAACTCTGGACCTGGTGCTCTAGAACAATGACGGGGGCAGCACCCCGATAACCCACCGGTTCCCAGGGAGGAGGCACAAGGGGAAGGGGTGTGTAAAGCCTTGGAGGAAGCTTCCTTCCCAACTTGTAAACAGCCCCTGGAAAACCAGGAACCGGAAACAAAATCTCCTACCCCTGAAAGTCTGCCACCCAAGGAGCAGAGAGGAGGTAGGATAAACAAAGTACCCAAAAAGGCCCAGTTTGTGGAGGAGGTACAGATCTTCCAATTTGAGGGAGAGGGAGCCTCAGAGGATCCTGGGGAAAGTATCTTCTCCTTTAGAGACGGGGGAACTCCTCCCAAGGAAAAATGGGCCCCAAGGGACGGCAATTCAGACTGGGGAGATGTGGAGACTGAGCTACCGCCGCCCATCATCTCATCCCAGAACCCACAATACCGAAATCCCCTGGTTCAAACCCATCCTGGTGACTGCCTCCAAAAAGGGGGAGTGGCCCAGAACCGGAACCAGGGGAACCCACAATGGCTCTGATCTCCAGTTGCCAACATGTTCTTTCAGATTCCCAAGGCTCTCCACAGAATTCTGCCCAAATCTCTTCGCTAGCAATGTCCAAAACCAGAAAGTTAGCCCACCAGTTGTCAAAAAATGTGCCCCCTTGAGGAGAAGGAGGGAAGATACTATGCCCCGGTACAAGTACAGGGGCAGGGTACAATTTTGGCACTGGTGGACACTGGATCCCAAGCTACCCTTCTGTCCAAAAGGGCCTTTGAGGAACTAAATGCAGGAAGGGGGGAGAATTACCGAATTCCTCTCACTTCTCTTCCTGGACAACTGCAGAACTTTGACGGGAAGGAAATTCCCGCTAAGGGGACTGCAGACTTGTGTGAACAACGGTAAGAGCTTCATCAGCGAAGCCATGTTCCGCCAACTCCCAAAAGATCCAGCCATTCCCACATTCAAACTGATAGACGAATGGGAAATGGACCTGGAAGCACCTAATTCCAAACATCTCCTGCCAAGCAGGTGTATGCTCAAAATCTCCATTGGTCACAAGAGCATAGTCCATAATTGTTGGGCGGTGTGAGACGTCACAGCCGCCTTTTACTTAGGCAGTGACATTCTCAATCGCTTAGCCATTAGTTTGGACCTAATAAACTTCAAAGCCTGGTCCCGATTAGCGGATAATCCCGTGGGCTTTGATGATCCAGAACAAGCATTTAGGTCAGCTCAATTGCTACCTTATGCAGTTGAAATTCAGATCAAAGAGGAAGTCATCATCCCAGAAAGGACCCGACAATTCTCCATGGAAGTGAAAGTTAAAAGAGGACAAAAATTGAAAAACCCTGATGCTTATATCCATCTAAATGCTTCTCTCCAACAGCAAGGGGTAGGGGTAAACCCAACACCATTAGTCAACATAGAACATGACACCATTCCAATAGAGGTGGATAACAGCGACTTAAAGAGTATTACTCTAGCCGCAGGCACCATTATTGGAATGGCGATTGATGACCGACATTTCTCCATTGATTTAGGAAATGAACTGTGAGGACCAATCCCCAAGGACTGTTTTGACAGTGACAGTGAGGACAATACAACACCAGACAGGATTTTCACCCGGCATGGGGGGAATTTCCCGGTGTACACTTCTTGCCCTTATGGTAAGGAAGATGTGACTTGTGACTTCAGGAGGGATGAGGTGATTTTCCAGGTCCATGAGGGCTGCCTTTCCCACCTGAAGCCTCCAGTCCAAATCAACACTCTGACCAGGGACTTCTCCACCCAGCTGGAGGAGGCCGCTGAGATAGCCAAACCAGAAGTCTTTCCAGTCTTCAGGCAGATGGTGGAAGAGAGTCAACCTAGCTGATGCCTGTGTGACTCTGGAACACTAGCAAAAGTTGAAAAAGTTTTCCTGGATTTCCAAGATCTCTTTGCGGTAGACTCATATGACTGTGGTTGCACCGACATCCACACAACAACAATTCCCACGTACCCTGGAATGACTCCAGTGTTTGTGAAGCAATATCGCTTGCCTCTCGCATCCATGGAGTTCCTTACTGAAATAATTAAGAACCTTGAGTCCCGGGGAATAATCTGTCCAGTACACAGCACCTTCAATAATCCGGTGCTGGGAATATTGAAGCCAAACGGCCAGTGGAGACTCTGCGCCGACCTTAGGGAGCTCAACAGACAGGTCCATACTTCCCGATGGCATCTGCCCTACATTGACCAAGGGCTGGCCCAGATTCAAGGGTCACAAGTATTCACTGCAATAGACCTGACCAATGGATACTGGACTGTGCCTGTCAGTAGGGAGGACCAATACAAACTGGCTTTTACCTTTGGGGGCCAGCAATACACATGGACCCGGACTCCCTTTGGATACCTCAACTCCGGCAATGAATTCAACATTTTCCTACATAAGGCCATGCCCGACCTGGGTGTGTGGGGTAACCTGGCTTATGTAGATGATGTCCTCATCAAAAGTTCATCTGTGGAGTAACACATAGCGGAGATCCGTTATGTTCTGACACAGTTGAGGGCCGCCAGAGCAAAACTTTCCTTTCAGAAAGCACAGTAGTGTAGAACCCGGGTTAATTTCTTGGGGCATGAGATTACTCCTCAGGGTCTCTGTCCCCAAGAAAAGAAAGTGGAAGCATTCCAGAAACTGAAAGACCCCACAACTCTGCGGGAACTAAGAAGCCTCCTTGGACTGACTAATTGCAGCAGAAAGTTCATTGAAGGCTACGCAGAGATCACTAGATCCCTGATTCATCTCTTGAAGGGGGGGTCTAGTGGGAATGGGGTCCAGAACAATCCGAGGCAGTAAGACAACTCAAAAGAAGCCTCTCACAAGCGCCGTGCCTAGCTTACCCTGTCAGAAACAAGGAGTTCTTCCTGGAGACGGGGTTCTCTAATACGTGCTTGACGGCAGTATTATACCAAAAGCATGACAAGGTCAATAAAGTAATCTCCTATGCGAGCAAAACTTTATCCTCTGTGGAGGAAAAATTCAACGATTGTGAGAAGGCACTCCTGGCAACGGTGTGGGCATTGAAGAATTACCGCCCGTTTATCCAGGGGGAACACATCATAGTGGAGACTCCACACCAGCCTCTGCAATATCTCCAAAGTGACAGAATCCGGGCCGGAAATGTGAGTAATTCCCGAATTACTTCCTGGATTCTGTCAATGCAAGGCTTTCCTGTGGAGGTCAGATATGGCCAAAACAAGAAGAGTCCCCTCGCGCAAGGTCTGGCTGACTTGCATGATTGTGCCAGAGAAAACTGTCTCGAGGACGAAAGTCTAAAAATCAAGGACAACATGGAGGCATACCTTAATTCCCCACACAAAGGGCCTCATTATGACTCAGGCGGTAAGGGGTTAACGGCAGCGTAAACAGCGCCGACCCTTACCGCCTGAGTACGAGGTCCCTTAGCGCCATGGAGGTTTTAACACCTGCTTTTAGCAGGTGTTAAAATCCATGGCGCTAAGGGACTATGGAGTTAATTACGCCACCATAATTTACGGTGGCATAATTAACGCCTTCCCCACTCCCATTATGCCCTATGGGGCAAAAATGGGAATGGGGAAGGGTAAATGGGGATTGGGAACTTACCGCCCCCGCCAACCTCGGAATGGGGCGGTAAGTCCGCCAACCACCATGGCGTAAACGTAAATGGTGTTAAAGTCATGGCCCAGGCGGTAACTTACCGCCTGGGTCGTAATGAGGCCCAAAGTCTTTGAAGAAGACAAGTGTGAGGGAATGCCCACTGTCTATGTGGTGGATGCTCTTACCATGTTGACAACAACGGGGATAAAGAACTGGTTGCCGGCCTAGGAAATGCATGGGTGAAGGAGTTTCCAGAACCCTCCGCTGGATAAAAAATTGGTCCCCGAAGTAGTCAGGTGGCAGAATTGATGGCTGTGCATCAGGCCATCCTCACAGATTCGGATTATGTACGGAACGGGTTCGTGGAGCATCTGGTCAACTGGAAAACCAGAGGCATGTTATGCGCTAATAACAAACCCCTGAAACATGGGAAGTTAATCCAAGATATTGATGATCTGGTCACATCGAATGGGATGACCATCTACTGGAAAAAGATCAAGGGTCATTCCAAAGTAGAGGGACCAGACAAAACTGGAAATGATTTAGCTGATCAGCTGGCCAAAACCGGGGCCATCCAAGGGGATCTAATCGAAATAGAGTCCCTGTTGGGGGAAATCCAGGTCACTGCTATCACTAGGTCCCAGACAAATGCTCACAATGATCTTTCAACTGCCCAATGGAGTAAGGAGACCCCTGATGCGGATTTAATTACAGCTCAGAAGGGGGATCCAACTATTGGTAAGTTTTACCAACACCTTGAGGACCCTGAGAACTTTCCCCTGACGGATACTGATTACATTGGGAAAGAGGACCTAAGAGTGTTGATGAAATGTCCATAAATGTTCCAAATCCAAGACGGTTTGTTCGTAAGGAAATCCCAAGCTGGCCATGATCAGTGGGTGGTTCCTACCTCATTCCGAAGCCTGATGTTAAGTCACGTCCATGATGCGGCCACCGCCGGTCATAGGGGGTTTCACACAACACTGGAAATCTTAAGAGAGGTTGCATACTGGCCACACATGGGTCAGGACCTCGACCAATACTTGAAGGGGTGTCTTGTGTGTGCATAATTTAAGCCATCATCCCTCACACACCGTGCGCCTCTCCAAAAGAGAGGGATGACACTGCCATGGTCAGATTTGCAAATTGACTTTGTAGGCCCTGTAATCCGCTCCTCTAGAGGAAACAAGTACATGTTGACCGTTACATGCTTGTTTACCAAGTGGGTGGAATGTCTCCCAGCCCCAAACTGCAAGGCAGAAACAGCAGCTGCCCTGATGATTAACCACATCTTTTCCCGTTTTGGTCTACCTCAAAGGATTGAGTCAGACAGAGGTAGCCACTTCACCAGTGAAGTAATGACAAAGATGTGGGAGATACTGGGGCTTAAAAGGAAGCTACACATTGGTTACAGGCCAGCTTCTTCTGGAGCAGTGGAGAGATATAACCAAACCATTGTGAGCATCTTAAAAAAGTTTGTGGCAGATTCTGGGCCAAGTTGGGATATCCGATTACCTCTGGTCCTAATGGCCATCAGATCTACCCCTTCATCTGCAACCAAAATGTCACCATTTGAGTTGATGTCTGGACGCAAGATGGTGCTTCCCCAGCATTTGCTCTACCGAACCCAAGAGCAAACGTTGATAAATGCCTCCACAACTCCTGAGTATGTGGAGAATTTAAGGAAACACCTTCAGCATGCTTTTACCTATGCTCAGCGGAATCTAGAAAGATCAGCCGAGAGCATGAAGACCCACTATGATTTAAAAACTACCCGAAAGGAATATAAGGTGGGTGATCGGGTCTATCTATACAATTTCCAAAGGAACCAGGCAAAACAGCGAAAATTCTTGCCTACATGGAAGGGACCGTTTGAAATTATAGACAAAATCTCCCCTGTTGCCTATAAGATCTGCATCCCCAAAGGCAATCTGGCGGAAGGGGAAGACAAGTGGGTCCATATTAACCAGCTAAAGTGTTGCCATCCCAGGCACACTTTGCAGCAACTGGAGGAGTCCTCTGCAATACCAGAGGGGACCGCTCTAGATTAATTCAGTTCCAACCCTAAAATATCCCACTTATAGTCTCAAAAATATTATACCCTTGTAAGCCACTGTCTTTGATTGATAACTTGTATCTCAAAAGTAAAATGTTAGGTATGTTAAAGTATAAAATGTATATGTCTGCCACACCATTAGTAGTGATGGAAAAATGTCTACAAATAGGTATTGCCGCTTTGCTTTATCATCCTAGGAGAGATGAAACCATGGAGACTGACCAAGGAGGACGACCGGGGACCGGGACCAGAGACCCGAGGTGCCCAGGGTACTGCCCAATCCTCCCATCAGGACCAGCAAGGAGAACTGATTGATCAACTGGAGGGAGGAAAAGATGCTGAACTGTGCCATCCATGGAATTGAAAGAAGAGGAGGCGAACATCCCAGATCTTGCGAGTTCCATCAGCGAAAGGACAGAATGGCCATCGCAAGAGGGGGGCTTGTGGGATGTTTTTACCCATGCATCCAAGCCCTACAATAAAACTGTGCAGTACTGGCATGGAAAACATCATGATGGCCAGAACTCCCCAGAGAGTGCACAGGGAAAACATGAAGAATAGGCTGCCACCCATTGTTTGCCTATGTTGTGAGCACAGGAGGGCACTGCCTAAAACCACCATTGTGCTACACACACAGTAGCCTGAAACCATTCGGAATGGCAATGCTGATTGCCAAAAAGCAACTCAACTCTGTGGGGAATTCATTTTCTTTATCCCAAAAATGGTTGCATTACCAGTACTCACCACTATCAGAAAGCCGGTGTTTTATAACCACCAGACTTTTGTGTAAAACTGAACAAATGAAACAAAACCAGACCAAGGAAAGACTTGCTAAGAGGTGGATACAATGTAAGACTACCTTCTGAAATGACTTGAAGGAAGTAATTATTTAATGTATAGGTAAAAATTGTCAGTTTGATTTGAATGTAGAAAACTTGGAACAAAAAGTGACATTTAGCTGAAACCTGGCTTAATGAAACTGAATTCTGCCTGACAACTATCCCCGACAGGAGAAACCTGTTCAGCCACTCTTCCCAGGCCTAGCTGCATCCTGCTGCCCCTTGCCAAAAGGAGTTGTCACCTCTTTGATTAAATTAGGGGTGGAGCACCTGGGAACTGGAAGGAACAGAACAATGCAACTCCCTTGACTCAGGCAAATGTTATATTCGGGGCGTCGTAAAATAGGTTCCTCTTGGGAGAAACTGGGGGGCAGCTGTGCCTCTGTGAACAAGCTGGCTTGGGGGAAGTGGATAAACCAGTTATTCCACCATGTGATGTGGGAAGCCACACCCCTTTTTGACCAGAGCATAATTTTAAAAAGATAGATAACTCATAGTGCGGACTTGTCAGAATTATATAAGTAATATCATTATTTTTGTGATTTTTCTGTGAATATTTTGAGAGGCGTTAGGACCCTGTGGTGTATTCTGGGGGGTTGCTAGCGGAAAATAGGGTCTCACTACAAATGTCTGCATGTTAAAAATCTGACACTTCATCAATTAATGTCCATACTCCTTGCGCACATGTGTGTAACTTTGGGTAAATGTCCGATATTGCAAAACCAGTTAAAAAGCGCAAAGTGTTCTCATTTTTGAATGCAAGCCCCCAGGAAGATCAGAGGCGGACAAGCATGGACCATAAGGAATATATAATGTGCACATGTAATTTCAACAAATTGTATATCTGGGAAAGATGTATTTGAATCAAATATAGATTTGTGGGCAAACTGACCAGGGGAGGATCCTCTGACCCATAAACAGACCTCATCATGATGACAATCCATTTCCTTCCCCCAATCATGGGAGAGGGGAGAATTGGGCCAATGACAAGTAGAGAGGGGCAGGCTTAGCTAGGCCCAGCCACACACCCATTTTGAAAACACATAAAAAGAGACTGCTGGAACAGGTAGGGAGATTCAATTCCATTTGCTGCGGAGCATGCTGACCGACAACTTCACATCCAGAGATCCAGACTTCAAATCCATCAATCTCCAGAATCCAGAGAGGCTAGACCAGCAAAGCAGAGCTGACCCAGATCGCTGTGAGCAGAACCGGTGCCTGATTGACCCGCCGAGCAGACAGAACCGCAGCCGGACGTGTTGACCAGATCCGTGACGAGGCCTAGTTCAAATTTATATTGTGAGTACCTAGCAGAACTGTGCAGAACCAATCTCTTAGTTAAAATAATCTAATCCAAACTATTTTAACCTAAGTAGAACTGCCTCCTAGAAATCATGTCATCTGTCATTTTTAAAGCTGCACAACTGTCACCAGTCAATTCTGAAGCTGCACAACTGTCACCTGTCAATTCTGCAGCTGCAAGCTGTCACCTGTCATTTTGAGTTTACTTTAAATCCGAAAAACTACCTTTATTAAATCAACCGTATCTCTGGAACCGTTTGGGCTAGGAACGAAATTTCCAACAAGCCTAGAATCGACTTCCTACTCCTTATACCTTTCCCGCAATCACGATTTACGCACTTGCGAAATTTACCGCGATTTGCGATTTTGGCTCTGTTTCTCCACTTGTCAAAATAGCAGCTCCATTCTTCCTTTTGTTAAAATCCGTTGCAACTTGGTAATAACTCATAGAGCATTGCTAAAGTGAGCCTGAACTAATACCAACACGCATCTCCCACTCACCCTGAATCTCTAGAGGGAATTAAAATCAGTTGGCACATTTTCCCATCCATTGCCATCACATTTAAAAAAGCATTTTGGGCCTGTGTTTCAAACTCCTACCTGTTTCCTCTAAGCTTGCTGGGGGGAACTGAATTTCGTATTGTATTTGATTGCATTCCTGAGAACTGTGTGCTCCTCTTTCCATCTCCTTCCATTTCTTACATTGCATAAGGAAGGGGGGTGAATTGCCAGAGAAAAAGTGATTATCTTATCTTTTGCTAAAATCATATCAAGTATTTCTGTACCGCATTTTATTCCTCATTGCTTTTCCCTTGAAACCATAAAAGTATTTTTGCTACTTTAACCATCCGATACTAACTCCTCATTGACTGTAAAGAAGTGTGCTAGTGCCAGATTACCCATTGTTGAAAGTGTGATATATATATATTGTTTAAATTCTCAAATAAACCTTTTAATTTGCAAAACAAACCTACTTCTTGGCTCAGTAGGTTCAGGGGGATTCTAAGAGGGGGTGTTATACAGGGGTGGTCATCCAGAGTACTGAACTAGACACAAAAATACATTAATAAGGGTTTTCGCAGCATCCCAGACTAGGCATTGACTTGGCTGTAGTGTTGATTGAATATTGCTTACAGGGTGAAAACCCAAAGCTACTTAAAATGCAAAAACAAGGGGCGGTTCTGGGAGTTTCTCTACATAATTACTTGGCAGACTTAAAAATTGTAGTTTGGTCAAAGGTGCCAACATCTTGATTTTCTCTATTTGGGAAGACAGGTAAGAGCAGTTTTAAGGTGCAACCGTTGATCGATCCAGAAGAGCATGTAAATCATACATGCCAACGTGTCTCAT